>NC_132782.1:16500000-17700000 GCF_048418805.1 Vulpes vulpes
ATGAATCTGACTGGCTTCAAACAAATCCCTATGACCTTCTCCAGTGCCACTATACTTATCATCAGACAGGAAGCACATACCTACTGTCAAGTGTGGAATCATGAAATCATACAATGTATCACATTTAACAATAGTTGCAGATACTATTAACAAGAAAACTTAAAAATTTAAATCTAGAAAAAGTTTGTCATTATCTCCAGCTAAACTGGTTTCCCAGGAAGGCACACATTATGAGCATAACCAATTCTTAATAATTCATATTAATGAAGAATAAATATTACAAGTCATCTACAAAAGTCACTCATATCTGACTTTGTAATGCATCTTTGTAGAATGTAAGCATTTTTGCTTAAATATGGGTATAACTTGTCTTCTTGATATTCTCAACAGTTCAGACCTAATAATGAAGCCACATGAGAAGATTTAAGTTTCAAAACCTAAAAAAAAAGAGTTTCAAAACCTACTCCCTGGATCAGCTCTTCATATCTTTCCACACCATGCTTTGAATTCCTATTAACTTACTCAAAATCTGTCTCTCATTAGATTTACTAAATAATACATGTTACCATGAGATTTGTTTTATAAGCAATAAAGTAATTAAAATTAAATGCTTCAGGGATGCCTGGGTGGCTCAGTGGTTGGGTGTCTGCCCTTGGGCTTAGGGCATGATCCTGGAATCCGGGATTGAGTCTCACATCAAGTCCCACATTGGGCTCCCTGCAAGGAGCCTGCTTCTCTCTCTGCCTGTGTCTCTGCCTCTCTCTGTCTCTCATAAATAAATAAAAATCTTAAAAAAATAAAATAAAACTATGTGCTTTAAAAATACTTCTTATAGATGTGCCATATTGAGCTTCAAGCCTCTTTTCCCTGCCCATGTCAAACACTAATAGCAAAGATCCACCACTAAAGCACTCAATTTTATTCAGAGACTTTTTTTAAAAGATTTTATTTATTCAAGAGACACAGAAAAAGAGAAGCAGAGACATAGGCAGAGGGAGAAGCAGGCTCCCTGTGGGGAGCCGGATGCGGGACTCAATCCCGGGACTCGATCCCAGGACTCCAGGATCATACCCTGAGCCTAAGGCAGACACTTAACTGCTGAGCCACCCAGGCATCCCTATTCAGAGACTTATGCATGAGATTATAAAGCCTCCACAGTAAGTAGTAACTCCTGTACTGACAGTGGAAAATTCTTTGTTCAAATTCTAATGTTTGTTATGGCTGTGGTGGGCTTATAGGCCAAAAAAGGAAGATAAATGGCATCCCAATTTAGAGTATTAAACATAAAAATAAGGTTTTTCATTAATGTACCTCTAACATTTCCCATGAAAGAACTGAACATATCTGAAAAAATGAAATGTAAGATTTGCACAGCTGGCACAGCCTTCTAAACTGGGTTGCTTGACTTGGGGCTTATTATGCATGTTACTTTTTATTTATTTATTTATTTTTTTTTGCGTGTTAACTTTTTAATCTTATCTTCCTACATGTATAAAACTCATGCAAAAAACAAATAATAAAAGTTTACAGATAAACTTAATGAGCCTAAGAGACTGATTAGTAAATTAAAATAAAAAAAAAAAAAAACTAAGAAATTAACCAAAACCAAATTTCTCTATTTTAGGCAATACATCCTTGTGGGTAAAATGCAGACTTTGTTCAAATCTCAGCCCTAACTGCATCATGGGCAAGGGTCTTCACTTCTCTGTGCTTCAGTTTCCTCGTCTGTAAAATGAGAATGAAAGTTATATATACCTCAGTTATAAGAATTAAATAGCTAACTAAACTGTAGTTATTATTGTTGCTAACCATATGACTCTCTAAAATATAACCTGCCTAAGAATTACTAACATAAGCATCTTCCTGGATCTGAAAATATATGCACATCAAGATATATAATCACTCCATTTTTAAGCAAACTTAACAGTCCCTCAACAAAACTTTTGTTGGGGGCCAATTCTACAGAGGACATCCTAGTATGCACCAAATACAGAAATGAACAAAACTGTCTCTGAATTCAAGACTTTTCCAACTAGTAGGCAAAATAAATAAAACTATAATAAAAGGTAACATGATGGAGATGCTATGAAATCATGACAAATCAAAACACTAATAAACAGAAAACACCTAAGTCAGGGTTGGTGGGGGGAGCAAACACTTCTTCCTGAATCTAATTACTTCATTACAGAATATCACACTGTCATTTATGTAATTAACATAGTTTTTAATATATTCCTAACAAGGCTTTAGAACGTAGACCAATTAAAAAAAAAAAAAAAAAGATCATTCAGCACACTACATACCACGCTGATAAATAAACCTGACATTTTTTTTCGTAACAATGAAGGCTATCTTCTCTTAACAAACCCAAACGCAACCTTGAAAAAAGGTCACACTGCTTCTTTAGGAAACATTTCTCTCACCAATAAATGAAAGCTCCCAAATTCTCCTCCAGTAAGTTTTATTAGGTCTAATGTCAAAAGAATAGTATTTTTGAAAGACCTTTGAGAGCCTTGAATCCAAACCCCCTCATTTTACAGATGAAAAGAAGCCACAAAGTACAAAGAAAAAAAAAAAAGCACTAAGTGAGAGTCAGAAAACTGAATTTTGGTCCCAAGTCTTTCACAGCGAAAGCCTGGGCAAATAACCTAAGTTTCCTCATCTGTAAAATGAGAGATTTGGACTCAATTGCTCCAACGTCCCTTTCAGCTCTACAATTCTCATTTTATGAAACTGAAGCAGAGATAAGCAACTGGCCCAAGGTTACACAGCTAGTTAATGGCAAAGCAGGGACTACAGTAGGATTCCAATTATAACCAATGCACTTTCTCATCTGTACCATACTGCTTCTGCTTCATAACACTATTCTTCTAAATTATTCTAAGATTTTTGGAAATTATTAGCAACCATGAAGGATTTTATGAAACTAAATGACTTATTTCTATGGTTCTTCTATAGAAAATGAGCTCTAAACCCAAATGCTACAAGTACATGTAGTCTCAAACTGTGTGTCACTACACAGTTAACCTCAACAAAATTATGGGAATTTATGCTTAACTTCCCTAAAATCTAACCTTTCAATCCAACTCACAGAAGAGATTATGTTCCTTATAAAATTAAAATATGAATTGTTAGGATTAATGATAAATATTACATACATAATTCTCTGAATAAGATGAAAATTAAAATTCTTCACTTTAGAGCGCCTGGGTGGCTCAGTGGTTGAATGTGTCTGCCTTTGGCTCAGGTCATGATCCTGTTGGGAGCCTGCTTCTCCCTCTGCCTAGGTCTCTGCCTCTCCCTGTGTCTTTCTCATGAGTAAATAAAATCTTAACTAGATTAACTAACTAATTTAATTAAATTCTTCACTTATAGCTTATATTCTGGTTATACTTGATAGGCATTTTTAAGTTCAAGAGTAATCAACTTAGACACTTTTCCTTCATGTATCCTGAAAAGACTATTTTTTTTTTTTAAGATTTTATTTATTTACTCACAAGAGACAGAGAGAGAGCGAGCGAGAGAGAGAGGCAGAGACACAGGTAGAGGGGGAAGCAGGGAGCCCAACGTGGGACTCAATCCCAGGTCTCCAGGATCACACCCTGGGCTGAAGGCAGCGCTAAATCGTGCTAAACCGCTGAGCCACCCGGGCTGCCCAAAAAACTCTCTAACTTTAAAACCATTAGAAAAGATTAAGCATTCCCCTGAACACATAAACAATCACAAATAAAAGAACATGGTGATAGGTTCTCTTTCAAAACTGAAAATCAGCCCCCGCAGTATTCTAAATTCTGTGCCCAAATATATTACAAACTCTACTAAACTGTATCACAAGCAGCATCTGATTCCCCAAAATGCCTTCAAAGCTTATTATATTTCACAGGGAATTTAGCAAGATTTCAGGAGGATTGATAATGCGGATTCCAGAAAATACTCAGAGGAAAAACACAATAAAAATGCAAAATAAAATCAACAATAGTTTCATACTAGTGGCTGAAGAGAATACTCAAAATTATATATACATATAGAAGTATAGTTTAACTACAGTATTTAGATATTTTTTAAAAATCCACAGAATGTTTACATTTTTAAAGTGGATGGGACCTAAAGTCACTTAATCCAGTAGCATCCAAAATAAGACTCGATCTCTCCCCTACCCAAAAATGTCCCTATAGACTGCTTTAAATTCTTTCTGCTATATACTTTTTCCTAATTTAAATTTTGTTAGTTAACATATAGTGCAATATTGCTTTCTGAAATTACTAAAAACTTTTAAGATCAGTTTTTTCCACTGCTGGAGAGGTCTAGCATTGTCAAAAAATTATACTGCATTCTATCTATGCCTTTCTAACTTTCACCTGCTAGTCTACATTCTAAAGACAGAATGCATCTACTCTCTCTACTATTTATGTTTTTGGAACACCTGAAGATAGCTGTTACGCTCTGCATTCTTTTAGTGGTCTCTTCTTTAGGCTATAAATGTTATGGTCCACAGATTACTTACTTGTGGGTCCTGGAGACAATTCTGAAATACAATGAACTTCCACACTGCAAGAAACGTTTTAAAAAACCGCCTCGTCAAATTTTGGTGTAATATCAAGGAAAAATATATACAATTTATAAAAGGACTATTAAAATACACCAAGTTTTCTAACTACAAAGCTATTTGAAGCTGGATTCTCTTCACAATACCTCAATCAAAATATATCGCAACAGGGGATCCCTGGGTGGCTCAGCAGTTTAGCGCCTGCCTTTGGCCCCGGGCGCGATCCTGGAGTCCCGGGATCGAGTCCCACGTCAGGCTCCCGGCATGGAGCCTGCTTCTCCCTCCTCCTGTGTCTCTGCCTCTCTCTCTCTCTCTCTGTCTACGATAAATAAATAAATAAATCTTTAAAAAAAATATATATATATATATATATATATCGCAACAGACTAAAGCAGAAGCAAACTTTAGCTGTCTTCTAATAAGCCAGAAATCAAAGTGATGCAAGAATATGAAACAAGGGCACCTGGGTGGCTTAGTGGCTGAGCATCTGCCTTTGGCTCAGGTCACGATCCCAGAGTCCTGGAATCAAGTCCTGCATCAGGCTCTCCATGGGGAGCCCGCTTCTTCCTCTTCCTATGTCTCTCTCTCTGTGTCTCTCATGAATAAATAAACTCTTAAAAAAAAAAAAAGAATATGAAACAAGCCACTAGTTTCCCTAACGTTTTTGTTTTAGAATATTTAATCATGGGATCCCTGGATGGCGCAGCGGTTTGGCGCCTGCCTTTGGCCCAGGGCGCGATCCTCTGGAGACCCGGGATCAAATCCCACGTCGGGCTCCCTGTGCATGGAGCCTACTTCTCCCTCTGCCTATGTCTCTGCCTCTCTCTCTCTCTCTGTGTGTGTGTGTGACTATCATAAAAAAAAAAAAAAAAAGAATATTTAATCATTTGAAAATTTGTTAACAAGTAATCAGCTTATTATTTTTGATAAGTATCTTTGAAACTATTTCTAAAACAGTAAATACCAATAGACATAACCCAGATAAATAAAATTTCTGTGGCATCCTCAGTAATTTTAAGAGAGTAAAGGATTCCTCAGACCAAAACATGTGTTTCCCAGGGACAGATTCCCAGACAGCTAACTATCCTGGATTCTCTCCTTTCTCTCTCACCTAATACATAAATGTGCCTCTATAAAGAAGGTACCTACCACATTATCTATTCATAAGCTAAAATCCTTAAACATACAACCCTGTCCTCCTACAGCTAATGATTTCAAGAAACTAAAAGGGCCACGTGTTACACCTTTATTTTTAACAACTCCCTACAGGTATTACTCAATCATCCAGTGTCAAGTATCTTAAATCTTCTAAGGGATGCAATCTGTAAACAGGAAAACAGAGCAAGTTTAATTACACTGTATCACCTTTTTAAGCAAACTACTTTCACTATTTACATAAAAGTAAAGCATATTATTCATATCTGGTAAGATGAACAGAAAAGAAAATGCTAGTCTTCTGTATAATCTTTTGATTCTTAGCAATAACTAATTCAAAAGTACCCTCATACTAATAGAAAAAAATAATCTGTTAATCTAGCCAATATGACTCTGGGTTCCTAGGTCTCAGTAAAGCAAAATTGACCACTATTTGGAAATTTACTTAATTTCTTAATTTCCCATTTCCTTAATCACAGGCTTATTAGAAGATAAAATGGGATAGAGATCACAGGCTTAAAAGATCCAACATGAAATTAGAGCTACACTGCTGAGAACCTCTCAGGGAAGTTCAAGATTGATAAAGGAAAATCTCTGAGATTCAGGAAAAGCAGTTGTCTACTTTGTATCATACCAATTCCTAAATTCCAGGACGCCTGGGTGGCTCAGCGGTTTGGCGCCTGCCCTCGGCCCAGGGCGTGATCCTGGAGAACCAGGATCGAGTCCCATGTTTGGCTCCCTGCATCGAGCCTGTTTCTCTCTCTGCCTGTCTCTGCCTCTCTTTCTGTATCTCTCATTAATAAATAAATAAAATCTTTGAAAAAAAAATTCCTAAATTCCAACAAATCCCTAAATCTTATTATAATATTTAAATATTATTAGGTATGCTTTATTTGTAATCAAATTAAACTCTATAAAGATGAGCATGAGAACAGGATGAGATAGGAAGAAAGCCAAAATGTGAAGCACTGAAAATAATGTTACAATACTAGATTTTTGGTTTCAAATATATCAAAACTTCAAAATAATCAATTTTTACAGATATTTACAATATATCTTCAAAAACAGCCCATTTTCAAAGTTAAAGTTTGCTTAAGAGCACTTCATCACATAACCTTAAAAATACATGTACACATATATCTTTTAAGTCCAAATTTTTCTATTATATATTACATTAAATTGGTTCAATTCTTCAGAAACAAAGTTTGTTCTCACCTTGATACATATATTCAAGTTCTACTAATATTAATTATTCTTACAGTCACTGTAAGTCCAAAGCTCTCTCAACTTACATCAATTTTTACAATATACTAACACGTACACCTGCAAAAGATGCTAAACACTTGTTAAAATGAAAACTGGGATCTCACTCAATAGAAAATGTCTTCATCGTATGTCTAGGGTTTCATATATGCAATTCCTGTTAGCACTAATGAGACTGTAGCTTCAAGATAAATATATATAACCCTTGAAAAGATTAACACAGTTTTAACTTGCATGCTGGTTGGTCAAAAAGAAATACACCACTGTGGCCATAGAGGTACTTGGTGAAATATAACGATCACAAAAGCATGTCTTGTGTTTTCATTAACAAAAGATTCACTAATTTACTTTATATAAAAGCCTACTGTACCCCAAACTTCTAGAAAGAATTCTGGTTATTCAGAAGTTCAAGCTAAATTATTCCAACCCCTCAGAATTTTCAAACATCGGGAAAAGTACAGAATAGTATAGAAGTTTGTTTTTGTTTGTTTTTTTTAACTAGAGTTGAAGTAATCTCAGAAACTCACAATCTAGATTTTGCAGTCCCCAAATTACTGATAATTGATGTTACAGATGAACAATTCAACACTATGTCCTCAGTATTCTAGTACAGCCCCAGGCTCACAGAAATGGCTCAATAAATATTTGAGAAATGAATGAATGAAAAAAAGGTAAAGCCTTTTAAAAGGCAGTCTTTCCCATGGCCATCATTTACTATAACTCATTGCACTCTCACTGATAACACTACCATTAAGCATCTTAATGAAACTACAAAAGTAGAAGTATGCTAAAAGCACCAACTGCTCTGTCTACAAAATAGATGTTGAAACATTCATTTACAAATTTTCAAGTGCAAAAAGAAAAATCGCCAGATGCACTAAATTTGAATTAGTCAAAAAAAAAACTTTTATCTTCTGACAATCAGAACTCGGTGTTGGGGGTGAGATGGAAAGGGGTCTGTTAATACATTCTGCATGTCTAATGGATGCCATAAATCAAATCTTTCCATGAATTTTCTGGAGCAAATTCATGCCAATCTTTGAGCCTATTGTCACTTTCACACATGCTCATAGGAACAAAATGACAAAGAATGCTATGCCTGAACCACTAGATTCAGGGCACAAAACACTTGATTAACAATTGTCAAGGCCGGATAGTAAATATTGACAGAGATCTTCAAAATAAATTAACCCCACCGATTCCTACATAAATTAAAGCTCCTGGTTTCTTTGAAGGATTCACCAGACTACTGGACTTCCAGACGTTTTTTTTTTTTTTTTTTTGAAAATGTGGCTTCAGTCTCCCTGTGTGACACAACTGGGAGTGCACAGAACAACCCATTTACCAATTGCTGATGAATACCGCTAAACGTTTTCCCAGACAAAAGGGGCGTCAAACGCCGATTCCACGCGCGTTTCATTCTTCCCCCATAAACGCGCGTTCTCCCAGATTTCACCTTATGTCGTACACTTAAAGTTAAATACAGCAAGTTAAAAATTTTAAGCCAAAAGCACTCCTGTGTCTTACTATGGCTGTGTAACTGCTACATCTGGCGGCAGCACCCTTTGCATGCAAGAAACCAGAAAACTTAGAAAACAATTGCTAACCGATCCGGTGCGTGTTTGCATTCACCTTTACCCCGGTTGTTTCCCGCAAGACCCCACGACCCTGCGAGAGAGAGAGAGAGAGAGAGAGAGAAGAAGAAGGAGGAGGAGGAGGAGGAGGAGGAGGAAGGGAGGGAGAGAGGACGCACAGACGCGCGGGAGGTGATGGCGAAGGAAGAGAAAGTTGCAGCCATCTGGAGGGGGTGGTTTTAAAAGCCAGCCCACGAGTCCAGCCTGTCGTTTAAACTGCTCTAAGGGGCCAGGCAGGGAATCCAAGTCGGGCTTTGACAATGTAAGCGACTCTCCCCCCCGCCCCCGCCCCAGGGGCAGGGGCCGTGCCAGCGAGGGCATCCTCCTCCGGGTCCCGGGCTGCGAGGCTCGCCGAGCGGGGACCGCCTCTAGGGGAGGAGTGCGCGGGGGAAGGGGAGGGGGCTCAGGGATGAAGGCTTCACCGGGAGGGAAAACCCACCGGAGAGCGGAGGCCAGGAGGTTAAGAGCGCTGAGTGTACTAGCAAATGGAGCAGAAAGGGGCCGGCGTCCGGGGGGAGCGGGGGGAGCGGGGGGGGCTTCCCACCCTGGCAGCCAGGCTGCTCCGAGCCCCGTGCGAGTCTGCGCGCCGCGCCCCGCGCCCTCCGGCGCGCACCCCCTCGGCCGCCGCCGCCGCCGCCCGCGAACCGCCCCCCGCAGCCGGGCGGCCTCGCGTCCACCTCGCCACCATCCCCCACCCTGGGGTCGGGGAGAGAGACCGGGGGGGGGGGAGGCCCGCGGGCGGGCGCGACGGCGCTTACCTTCCCTGGGCCTCCCGGATGGCGGCGTGTGATTCAGCAGGGACCTGGCCGCCGCCGCCGAGCCCGGGGTTGGAGACGTGGAGAGCTGGGACCAAGATGGCGGCCCCTCCAAACTTCCACTGCTACTTTGGACACTCATCAAGCTACTTTCTGGGAACCCGACTCCCCCCGTGCGACGGCGGCGGCGGCGGCGGCGGCAACGGCCCCGGCACCCGCCTCCGTCATGGCGGGGGCCGCGCGCTGAGGGCGAGCGACGGAGCGAGGGAGGGCAGGGAGGGGAGAGTCAAGGGGATGGGGGAGGAAGCCGAGGAGGGGGGAGGTGGGGAGGGAAGAGGTGAGGGGAGGAGGAAAGGGGGGAGAAGCGAGGGAGCAGGCGGGCGCGCCGGGGAGGAGGCGGGGGGAAGGAGCGCGGCGGCGGAGGCGTCGAGGGGGCGCCCGCCGGGTGCGGGCGGAGCGCGGGCAGCGCCGGCCGAGGGCACTTCCGCGAGCGGAACCTGCCGGCACCTCTGCAGTGCGTCGGCCCCCGGCGTCGCCTGGGCGGCGGCGGCGGCGGCGGCAACGGCGGGCGGTGGGTGGCGGCTGAGGCGGCTGAGGCGGCTGAGGCGGCTGAGGCGGCGGGGTAACCTCTGCATCAGTTACAGGCGGCGGCGGCGTCACGCGCCGCCTGTGCAAACACTATCGCGAGGCTCCTGCGCCTCCGGTAGCGGCGGCGGCGGCGGCGGCCGCGGGAGCAGGCAGGGGGGAGGGACCTGCCAGGGGTGGGGGGCGGGGGTGGGGAGGGAGCCCGCGCGCCACGGACGGAGGGAGGGAGGGAGGGAGGAGACGCGGGCGCCCGGCGCCCCTGGCGCCCCCGCCGATCGCAGCGCGGGGCCGGCGGACTGGCGAGCGCGGGGGCGGCCTCCTCGCGCCGGCCGGAGGGAGGCGCACCCCGCACGCGCCCCCGCCGCGTCGCTCCGCTCGGGCTCCCGCTCCGGAGCCACCTGACTCCCCACCCCCCGCCCCAGCCCCGCGCCCGGCCCGCCCCCCGCCTCCCGCGGAAGCGCGCCTTGCTCCCGACCCACACCCCGCCTGGGGAGAAGCGCGTCTGCCTCGCCGGCTGCCGTTCTCAGGACTTCTAGCCGATCATTTCTCGAAACGGAACTGGAAAGTTAAAAGAGTTGCTTGCTTGCTGGTGTCTCTTGCCCCTCCGTACTGTGCAGAAAAAAAAAAAAAAAAAAAAAACAACCTCCGTGCGTCTCCGCGTGTGCAGAATTGGGAGCGATCACTGCATAAAAGAGCTCAAAAAATAAGTTGGGGGCGAGGATGGGTGAAAGTAAAAGTTGATGAATGTTTTCCAAAAAAAGACCATCCTTGCCGGCGTTGTGCACTCTGTGCAGTAGAGCAGTTCTTAAAAAAAAAAAAAAAGGAAATGGACGATCTAAATAGAAAATTGTAAGTAATGCACTTGTTTAGGGAAACTATCCAGTGTTCATCTTGTGTTAGAGGGTATGGTTTCTAGAAAGTTCCAGTTCGTCCCCATGCCGCCGCTGAGTCCCCTGCTAGAAAATCCCAAAGCAAATTACAGCATTTGCTAAAATTTATAGATGCAGTGTGGCTTTCTACACACCTACACACCCACACACGTAAGACACACCAGGGATTGGGCATCTTGTACATAAAAGAGCAGTCTAATAGTTCGGGAAAAATACAACAAGGTTATTGCTCTCTAAAAAACCAAATTGAATAGAACACTAAACAGATTATGATATAGAGCAACTGCATAGACATGAGGAAATGGTATGATTACCAGGAGGACAAGAATGTCATTTCTATTTTTTATTTTTATGACTTTGCATTTCTCATAGTAATGTTGTGTTCAGATAAGCTATCATGCTGGAATAGGACCTTGGTTGTCAGTTATCTGCAGAAGTAATTTTAGTTTTCTTATGCTGCAGATTCTTCAGTGAGTTTTTAGTCATGTTCTGCTTTTCAAACTTAAGAGGCAGATCTCAACAAATTAAAAAACTTGGGAGGTATAACCGACGTACATAAATAAACCCATATTTAAAGGGTACCATATAAGTTTTGATGTGTACACAACCCCAAAATGGATTCCATAATCAAGATAATGAATGTAGCCACCAGTCTCCACAAGTGTCCTCTACCCTGTTGATGTTCTCTTGCACTCCAACCCCACAACCAAGTAACCACAGGCCTGCTTTCTGTCACTTAGTTTGTATTTTCCAGAATTTTAGATACAGTGTGGACTTGTCTAGCTTCTTTTTCTCAACCTGAGTTTCATCTACATGATTGCACTTAATCATTTATTTTTTTATTGCTGAGTAGTCCATTGTATGAATATGCTCCTCTTTGTTGATCCATTCACCTGTTGATAAACATTTGCTTGGTATCCAGGATCAGGCTATTACAAATAATGAACTTTCACTCCTATAGAAGTCTTTGTGTGCACATGCTCTCTTTTCTCTCAGATACATATCTAGGACCTTACCATTAGACTTGTATACCAAAGTACGTGCACTTTAAGGAAGCAGAGTTCCTATAAAGGACATGCAGGTAAATATATGATCTTTTAAGAGTAAGCCTAATCAGCTGATTGTGGTGAAATGTGCATAGGACAGAGGATGTCTAGACACCTGGGTATTATTCTCAGCAGGTAACAATCCCTCTTGATTCAATATCCGCACCTGTGAAAAAGAGGGTAGCGTCACTAGGTGATCTCTAAAGCCCGTCCAATGCCTAGACTTCATACAGAGCTTAGCTCCTCTCCAGTAGTAAACAAAACCCAACCAAAGAGACTTGATGGTAGGTTATCTTCTGCCCAACCTTCTCCACAGCTTCAGGTTATCTTTATACCAACCCGGGCTACATTTTATGCAGGCCTGCTCCTTTTACTTTAAGTGCTAAATAGAGGACCACAGTATATACATATTTCAATTTACATATATTGTTAGTACTGCCTAGGAAGGACAATTAAATGATTGATTCCTGCTTTCTTGTGGTTTATGTTAAAGATGGTCAACACCGGGCAGCCCAGGTGGCTCAACAGTTTAGCACTGCCTTAAGCCCAGGGCGTGATCCTGGAGACCTAGGATCAAGTCCCACGTTAGGCTCCCTGCATGGAACCTGCTTCTCTCTCTCTCTCTTCTCTCTCTCTTCTCTCTCTCTCTCTCTGTGTGTGTGTGTGTGTGTGTGTGTGTGTGTCTCATGAATAAATCTTTTAAAAAAATAATAAAGATGGTCAACACTAACTTGTGTAAAGAGGCTACTGCCAGCAGTAGGGAGCTAATTAAGTAAACTGGTTTAGCGAGAAAATGGAATATCATGCCATCATTTAAAATCAGGTTTTAAAAAAATACTGAAAAAGATGATAAAATTTTCACAGTGCTGTAAGGGAAAAGGGGAGTACGGTCCCAATTTGTGTATAAGTATTCATAAGAAATGACTGCAAGGGTGTATCCCAAACAGTTAATAATAGCTAGCTTTGGGTTGTGAGATTAATTATTCTTTCCTCCTTTATGATTTTCCAAATTTGGTACAATGGATCAATTTTAAGTCATTAAAACTTATACATATAAGTAATTATATAAAATTATTATGATAAATGAAAACCTCAAGGTGAGTAGAGGCTCCCACATCCTGCACATCAGCTAGTTCATAGGCATTCCAATAGAGATAGATGGGACGGCTAGAGTGGTAACTTGCACAATAGGACAAGGTATGGAATAGTCAGGAGAGTCCAGTTTCAGACAACAAGGGATACCTGCCACTCTGGGGAAGGAGAAATCGGAAGAAGAACAAGAAAAGATCATTGAAAGGGGGGTTTTGGCAAACTTCTTTGGGAAAATATTCCCAGAGGAAAAGCCAGCATGAGAACATAGAAGTGAACTGAGCAAGTAAAAGGAGAAGACAGTAAACCTGCCCAGAAAGAAAGGGGATGACCGGGGAAAATGCTCTTTCTGTCAATTGAGTGCTCCGTGAGGACAGACTCAAACCCTTGTTACAGTGCCTGGCACAGACCAAGGGCTCAGTCAGTGTTTGTGGAATCAATGAATGAATGTAGGATAAAGATCAGCAAACTGGGATACAAGTGAGGGAACAATGCAGGAAAAAATGTCCTCCAGGGTCTCCTGATAGGTCACACACAAAAGGGAATATCCAAGCCCTAACCTATATACACTGATCGTAATTTATAACATATTTATTAGGCTCCATTTACATACATCATAGTAAAAATATTTACAAAGCAGACAATACTATAGATAAAATGAATGCATTTTATACCTCTTATCATTTGATTCCTTCCAAATTTGAGGAAATAATGCCTAAGTTCCTTTCCCAAAAACCTAAATTCCTTTCTCCTCTCTTTCTGGGCAGAAATGAGCCTAGAGAATGGATGTGAAGTGGCCTTTCTAAATATTCCTCCATAGGGGATCCCTGGGTGGCGCAGCGGATAGGCGCCTGCCTTTGGCCCAGGGTGCGATCCTGGAGACCTGGGATCGAGTCCCACGTCGGGCTCCTGGTGCATGGAGCCTGCTTCTCCCTCTGCCTATGTCTCTGCCTCTCTGTGTGTGCGTGTGTGTGACTATCATAAAATAAAATAAAATAAATATTCCTCCATATTGTGGGGTGCTACAGCCAGTTCATACTGCCCAGAGAGCAGATTGTGTACATCTCTCCCCATTTCAGTTAGTGATGTCACACTGGTAGCTTGAAATCAGTATTTACAACTCCAAAGTCATCAAAAGCTACAAATCAGGGCTCCCTCACCAGCATACTGCTGTTCCCATAGTGCATACATCATTTCCTTGCTGTCCTCTGTTTCCCTGGTTTGGCTAAAAGCCTAGGGAGGACAAGGACCTCGTCTGTCATGTTTATAGTTGTATTCCCAATGTCTAGCACCTGCCTGGCATCAGATTGATGCCATATACATATTGGTTGAGCCAAATAATCACCCGCATACTAGTTAGCAAGCATTTGAGCACCCTGAGCTAACAACTGGGTTGGCTGCTCTGGCAGAGGAAGAAAGGATCAAATACTCCACCATCCCCTCACATTTCGTTGGCCAATGTTTGTGATTTGGTAAAGTTTCCTAACCTTGTTCGGGTTGCCAGATGAAATACAATTTTTGCACGGACCATACTAAAACCAAAAAAGTATTGATTGTTTATGTGAAATTTAAATTTAGTTGAGCCTCCTATATTTTTATTTATTATATCTGGCAACCCTGGCCTTTTTGAACTAAGCAGAAAATAGTTAATGAGTTATTACCTGGTAAAGTTGAAAACTATGACCTGGAAATTCCATTCCAAGAATATATCCTACAGGAATTCTTGCTCATGTGCTACAGGACATAAGAACAAGAATGTCCATAGCAGCCAAAAACTGGAAGCCACCCAGATGTCCATCAATAAGAGAATGGATAAGTAAACAGTTATATATATTCACTCAATAGGATATTACTCAACAATTAAAATGCTCGCAAGCATAATGCTGATTTAAAAGGACAAAATAAAGAAGGATGAAGTCTGTTTGACTCCATGTATAAATATCCAAAAACATTCAAACTAAATATGTTGCTTAGGAATAGATATGTGGGCAAAACTAGGAAGAGGAAAGAAAAGAGGATGAGAAGCCAAAATCAGAGCGGTTACTTCTGTCAAGGAAAAGGGGGGATGTGATGGTGGAGAACTGGCAGGAGCTTCGAAAGCATCAGTAAATGTGCTACTTGTTAAGCTGGATGGGAGTATGGAGGTATGTTCATCTTAATTTTTTTCTTTAAGCTACGCGTGTGTATGTTTTGCTTTTCTATACAAAATATTATCTTACAAATGTTTAGGACATGAAGAAAGCTGTGCCTTCTTTATCAGACTGATCTCAGATGCCCTCCTTGTCTCCTCTGCTTGGACTCATCCCCAGATTTGATTTCCTTCCTTGTCCAAATGTACGCACACAGATGGAAACTCTAAAGATGCCTGTCCCACCCTCAATAGTCTTTTTGGTGGATGCTTAGATAAATTACTCCATCACATTGGATTATGAAGAATTCTCATTTCACTGAGTTTGCTCTAACTGCCCTGCACAATTCACAAAGCCTGCTTGAAGACTTTGGTGTCCATATTCCTGTAGAGATAGTTCTAAGGTTTTGTGCATAATATGCTAGGTTATACTTTCTCTGCTCTCTCTAGTATTGGAAATGGTTTCCTACAGGTTTATCAACTCATGGAGGAGAGGGGTTGACCTATACGTAACAAAACTGGAATTACTAGATTCTCAAAACTGATTCATTTCGCCTGAGGTTAAAAAATCATAATCAACTTCAGCACAATATTACCTCCCCACAGTGTACTAGAAGCTGTCCTCCAAGGACATGAGTATTACAACACGTTTACGAAAACAAAGTACAACAAGCAAACAGTGCTCATACAGCAGATTTAAAATCAACAATGTACCTCTTAACAGAGCAGTCTACTTAGAAAAGTGATTAAGAAAACATAAAACCATGTAATCTAGTGTTCCGCTTCACTCAAAATTTTACTGATTAAATTGAAATATAAATTCATCACATTAGAGGAAAGATGAAAGATTCCCAAAACCTTACAATGAACTTTGTTTCTAAGATATGAAATTTTTTGTAGGCACAGGAAATCATGTTACTTTTAATAAAAATTAATATCCAACATTCTTGATTTTTGACAATATCTTTCCAATGACCCAGTTTAAAGACTTTCAAAATCACTTAATGCTTTTTCCAGGAAATATAAAGTGAAATCTTTCTTAATTAGATACGTGACAAAAATAAGTAGAGATGTCTATAACCTTATACATATTCAGAAACTTTGAAACAATATAGAAATGTCAAATATTGATGAGAATTTCTTCCCCCTCCAAAAAGAAGTAAAAATGCCACCATAAAGCAAATGGAGGCATTCTAAGGTGCAAGTAATATTCTGTTCCTTAAATTAGGTGCTGGTTGGAAGTGAATGTTAAACAGTTTGTGAAAATTCATCAAACTGTGCACACAATAAAAAGTTAGAAAAAGGGGCACCTGGGTGGCTCAGTGGTTGAGTGTCTGCCTTTGGCTCAGGTCATGATCTGGGGTCCTGGGATTGAGTCCCACATCAAGCTCCCTACAGGGACCCTGCTTCTCCCTCTGCCTAGGTTTCTGCCTCTCTCTGTGTCTCTCATGAATAAATAAATCAAATCTTAAAAAAAAAAAAATAGAAAAAATGGGAAAAAACCAACCCTGCCACTTGTGATGATAAGTAAATACATACACATATAGACACACATTTAAGGGAAAATAATTTTGTTTAATGAGAAAATGAGAAGGAGGGTTTTTTTCTTGTTAAGGACAATGTTAATACAAGGGGAAATGATTGGTGATTTCTTACGGGAAGAAGTTATGAAAACGATGTCTTAAAATCAATAAACATACTATGAAATTTCTAAAACTGCTGCTATGAGAAAATCCTCAAATATCTAATTCACTATTGTTCATTTTGTACATTTGGTAAAGAAAGTTGTTTGGCAACGGTTGATGACCTGTATATCCACCAGTAGAAACAGTTATGGACTGATAAACATTCGTTTCTGGAAATACATGTTGAACACCTACCTGCATAAAGCAATTTGCCAGGTGCTGTGGGAGTACAGAGGTGAGTCAGACGAGGAGCTTAGAGGTGATAGCAAAGAAGAGTCAGGAAAATAACTACCATCCAAAGTTAAAATGATCCATACCAGAGATAAAGTATAGGTAAGGGGGAGATCACATTTGAGGCTTCCTAAAAGAGTAGCCAATTTTAGCTGGGCCTCGAAATGCACCAAAAAGTGATCTAAATTGTTATTTCTTTTTCAAGATTCAAAACTCAACCATCAGAACCTGAATCTATTCCATAGACAAACTTAAGTCTTTCTTCTATTTTTTATTATAGCTTCAGTTTCATACAATCTTAAACTTTTAGTTCAGTCTTTGCTTTCTTCTCTTTTGTTGCCTTGTTTAGAGGCCTCTACACACTTTCCAATCCCTTGTAGAACTGCATCTTTTCATTTAGCATTCTCTTTGCTCTATGGGTTTGGGATGGTTTGAGAGAGAACAGGGACATAGTAACAACAGTAATTTTCCCGAAGAAACTAAGTCATCTATTACTCAAAATGCAGAAGAGAAGCCTTCTAATTAAGTCAAAAGCATTACTTATATTGGTAATCAACAAAAAAGCATACAGGAACATTCTCCCATAAATTGACACAATGTGATGAATCATAAAATCATGAATCATAAAAAGGACTCATGATTTGGAAGATAGAGGTTGGAAAGAATTGGTAAAGATCTCTAAAACAGACTTTAGCTATAGACATTAATTAATATAAACACTAATAATGAGAAATGAATTGATACTAAGTCTAAAATGCTAATTGAACTATAGTAAAATATAATTATATTAATATTTTATTTATAATGATGGGATTTCCTTGGGAAGGCAATTTAGCAATATGGATTGAGAATGTTTTTTAAAAAATTATTCCTGGGGCGCCTGGGTGGCTCAGTGTGATAAACATCTAACTCTTGATTTCAGCTCAGGTCTGAATATCAGGGTCATGAGATCCAGCCCCTCCTAAGGCTCCTCTATCATCAATGAGGAGTCAGCTTCCTCCTTCTCCTTCTTCCTTTCCCTCTGCCCTTCTCCACCCTGTCTCTCAAATAAATAAATAAATAAATCTTTAAAAAAAATATTCCTTCAATCCACTAATTTCATTCTAGGAATCTATTCTAAGAAAACAATCTTTTTTTTTTTTTTTTTTTTTTTTGAGAGAGGGTGCAGGGGCTGGGGAGGGCAGGTAGAGAAAGAGTCTTAGGTAGACTCCATGCTGAATGTGGAGCACTGAGCCCCCCCAGCAGCTGGATCTCACAACCCTGAGATCAGGACCTGAACTGAAACCAACAATCCAGTGCTTAACCAACTGCACCATCCAGGTGCCCCTCTAAGAAAATAATCTTAAATTAGAAAAAAATGTGAGTTTTCTCTTTCTGCACAAAGATAACCTGCAACATTATTTATAATAATAAAAAGTTGAAAATAACCTAGATGTACAATAGAGGTATATAATAACTTATGGATCATCTACTTTATAGAATATAATAAGGTCATTAAAATGATTGTGAAGGAGCTCCTGAGTGGCCCAGTCGGTTGAGTGCCCTATTCTTTTTTTTTTTTTTTTTTTTTTTTGAGTGCCCTATTCTTGATTTTTAGTTCAGGTCACGATCTGAGTCAGGAGATCGAGCCCCACCTCCTGCTCTGTGCTCAGCAGGGAGTCTACTTAAGACTCTCCCTCTGCCCCTCCCCACTCAAATAAATAAATAAATCTTTTAATTAAAAAATGATTATGAAGATTTTATAATAACCAACAGCTGATTTGCTGATTTTAGAAAATAAAGCAGAATATGAAAACTTTATATACAATATAGTCTCAATCATATAAAATGTGTATAGTAAAAAAGAGGGGCACCTGGCTGGCTTAAATGGTTAAGCTTCTGCCTTTGGCTCAGGTCATGATCCTTCCTGGGATGGAGCCTCGGGCTCACTGCTCAGCGGGGAATCTGCTTGTCCTTCTCCTTCTGCCCCTCCCCCTGCTTTTGTGCTCTCTCCCTCTCAAATCAATAAATAAAATCTAAAAAGAAAAACAATTGAAAGGAAGTATACTAAAATATTAACAGTGGTTGTCTTTGTGTGATAAAATGATGGCAGATTTTTGTTGCTGGCCTTTGTACAACTGGGTATTATCTAAGTGTTTTAAAGGAATAACAATTACTTAATGAGAAAAAAAAACTTGTATATTTTCAAATGACTGGATTTACTACCCTAGATTAGATTAATAAAGAGCAACAAAAGAAAGCATTAACAGGAGATAAGGGAAAAGATGTTTGGTTCCTCCTTTCCCATAGAACTTCTGAGTATTATTGTTTGACTTTTTATTGGTACAATTAAACAAATGTAGATTTTAAAAGTATTTGCTTAAAACACTCAGGAACCCACCAGTAGAATCAGAGGAATGTCGACCTTCTCAAATCACAGTAGAAAATAAGAGCAAACAAAACCAAGTCTGCAGAGCAAATGACAAAACTGAAAAGAAACAGCATGAAAGCAAAGGCACAGAAACATGGCAATAGAGAGACTAAGCATTGTAAGTTTAGTTATTAAATTTAGATTCCCTGTTAATAGAAAAAGCTTCTCAGTTTGTGTTAAAAATTAAAATCCAATACTTTGCTGCTTATAAAATACATCTAAATAAAATAACACAAAAAAACTAGAAAAGAAAGGGTGGGTAAAAATGTAGTAAGCAAGCTTGCAATATATTAGAGATAGCAGTATTAGGTTACAATGGAATTCAAGGAAGACATTTTAAAGGTTATTTTCATTTAATACAAACATTAGTTACTCCTTGTGTATGCCATAGACACCAGCAATTCACAAAGTGAAAAATATGATTAGTTAATGATGGGAATGTAGTAGAACCACTACCTCTCCTAGTTTTCCTCTCCACCTTGAGCACAAGGGAAAACTATCCCCAGGTTCCTTTCAAGGTCAGGGGCCCATGTTTCCAGGTATAGACAATAGAACAGGAGCAAAAATAGGGTGTGTCCCAGGCAGACCACGATTTGAAAGTCTGCATGCCACCACCACACTCTTCTCTTTTAACAGAGATTACAGAAGCCACATAATAATATGAAGCCACAAGATGAAAGTGACCTGGATATCCCAGCCACTGCAGGGAGACCAGCTGCCTTATAAGTTGACCCACTGGCAATGGACTTTGTATGAGGGAAAAAAAAACCTATGTTGTTTTAAGCCTCTGAAATTTGGTGCTTTATTTGCTATATATAGCCTGTCCTGCGTTAATTAATATAATAGAGAAATGTCAAACTGCCCAAATAACCAAGAAATTCAAATTAAACAAAGAGGTACCATTTTCCATATGCTAAACTGGAAAAATGACAACAACAAACCTTAAAATATTAATACTCAGGGGAATGGGGGAAAGAATGATCTTTTCTTTTTTTAAGTAAGCTCTATGTCCAGTTTGGGGCTTGAACTCACAACCCTGAGGTCAAGAGTCATGTGCTCTACCAACTAAGCCTGGCAGGTAGCCCAAGGATAATCTTTTCAATAAATTAGGCTGTCAAATGGGTATCCACAGGAAAAATAAAGGCCAGATAGATTGTTGATCTAAATATGAAAATAAAAAATAAAGTTCTTAAAAGAAAAGATAGGGAAATATCTCCATGATCTATAGGTAGGCAAAGGTATAAGGTATATTAAATAGGACACAAATTATGCTGACTATAATGAACAAGTTTGATAAACTATATTAATATAATATAATATAATCACAAGGGAGCCAGGGTGGCTCAGTTGGTTAAGCATCTGCCTTTGGTTCAGGCCATGATCCCAAGGTCCTAGGATCAAGCCCTATGTCAGGCTCCCTGCTCAGTGGGGAGCCTGCTTCCCCCTCTCCCTTCTGCTTGTGCTCTCTCTCTTGCTATCTCTCTCCCTCTCTCTCTCAAATAAATAAAGTCTTTTTTTTTTTTCAAATAAATAAAGTCTTAAAAATATATATATATGTATATACATAATATAATCACCAAAAGACTTTTGATCACCAAAAGATTTGATTTAAGATAATAGAAACAAACGTAGAGTGGGGAAATATATTTGCGATACATATATTTATAAGGACTTGTATTCAGAATATGTAAAACAACAACAACAAAAATGTCCTACAAATCGATAAGGAAAAGGCAAACAAAATAGTAGAAAAATAAACAAAAAACTCGAACAGCTACTTCACAAAAGTGGCCAAATGGCCAAAAAAAAAAAAAAAAATACATGAAAAGATGCTAAACATCTTGAGTTAACAAGTAAATGCAAATAAAAGCCAAATGAGATAGCACTCACCAGAAAGACTAAAGTGAAAAAGACAAAATGTCAGCAAGTGTGTGGAGCACTGGGAATTCCCATACATTTGGTGGGATTGAAAAGTGATACCCTTAAAAACTGAGGGCAGTATAACTAAACGAAACATATACATATGCTGCATCTGTCAGTTCTATTCCTAGGAATATTCCCAACAGCAATGCATACATGTATTCATCAAAAGACATCTATAGGAATTTCATAAAGCAGCACTACTCATAGTAGCCCAAAACCAGAAACTATTCAAATGTCCACCAGAATAAATACATTGCAGAACATTCACACAATGGAGTACTATACAGAAATGAGAATTAATGGATGACTAACACAGTGACGGATGAATTGTACAAACAATGCTGAACAACAGAAGATAGACAAGAAAGATTACATACTACATGATTCCATTTACATAAAGTTCAAAAACAGGCAAACCCTTCTATGGCATTAAAAATCAAGACAGTGGTTACCTTTGAGGGTGTGTGAGGGAGACTTCTGAGGTGGTGGTAATGTGCTGTTTCTTTTCTTTTTTTTTTTTTTTTAAGATTTTATTTATTTATGCATGATGAGAGAGAGAGAGAGGGAGGCAGAGACACAGGCAGAAGGAGAAGCAGGCTCCATGCAGGGAGCCTGATGTGGGACTCCATCCTGGTCTCCAGGATCACATCCTGGGCTGAAGGCGGCACTAAACCACTGAGCCACCGGGGCTGCCCTAATGTGCTGTTTCTTGATTTAAGTTTCAAGTTACATAGTGTGTTCACTTTGAAAATTCATCAAACTGTACACTTAGATTTGTACATTTTGGTGTACCTATATTTTACTTCAATAAAATATTTAACATACATAACAAAAATATATGTATGCCACAAATATATAATACCAAATTATGGCAAGTACCTAGTTAAACTTGTATTTTTTTAATACAATTTAATTTTAAGTAATCTCTACACCTAATGTGGGCTCAAACCTGTAGCCTCAAGATCAAATGTCACACATTCCACCCACTGAGCCAGCCAGCCTCCTCTAAACTTGTATTCTTATGCATTGTTTTGTATAAAGGAAAAACTGGTACAACCAGTTTGGAATGTAATTTGGATATACATGTATAACACATATTAACTATATAACAGACAAATATATTCTCATTTCTGAGAATCTGTCCTAAGGAGAAAAAAAAAAGTGGGGGGAAAACTATGAATAAAAATGTTTATCAGAACTAAAGTCAACTATAACTATAGCATATCCTTTTGATGTATTTTTATTCAGCCACTGGTATGTCTGCTTTGAAAACTCTGAAACATGACAAAAGTTTTTTTGGTATAATGTCAGATACAAAAAAGAAAAGGAAAATTATGTACACCTGATTATTATAATTAAAGATATATTAGAAGAAAATAACTAGAAAGGAAAACACACAAATGATACACATACATCTTCCCTGCCTGGTCTCATCAATTCCTGTAACTCCAAGAATCACTTATGTATTGATGACTCTTAAATCTGTATCTCCAGCCCGCACATCTCTCTTGAACTCCAGGATATTCAAACTGGTCACTTCACATGTCCTCTTGGATGTTCCATGAGTCCCTCAATTTCTTCCTCCTACATTTGTTATCTTGGGTAGAAAGGTGGCCAGGAATAGGAACAGGGGTAGGGATTCAGCTATCCAAACCAGAGATCTGAGAGTCATTCTTGTTTCCCCTCATTCCTTATACCCGACATCCCCATCCTTTACCATTCCCTAAGTCTGCACTGTCTCCTCAAGAGCCTTTGAATTCATACCATCCATCCATCCATCCATCCATCCATCCTTCTGCCATTGCCTATATTATTGCCCACCTAGATTATTGCAAAAGCTCTTTCTTTCTTTTTTTTTTTTTTTTTTAAGATTTATTTATTTATTCATGACAGACACACAGAGAGAGGCAGGGACACAGAGGGAGAAGCAGGCTCCATGCAGGGAACCTGACATGGGACTCGATCCTGGGTCTCTAGGATCACACTCCGGGCTGAAGGTGGCACTAAACCGCTGAGCCACCGGGGCTGCCCTGCAAAAGCTTTCTAACTGGTGTTCCATCCTTCAGTTTCAGGCCCTTTCAGTCAGCTGCTTATGATTATATTTGTAATACCAACTCTGAGCCTGCTTTTCCACTTTAAAAGTCTTCTGTGGCTACTTGTAAGTGATTGGATTAAAGTGCAAACTCTCTAATATAGTTTATGTGATTCTTTTTATCTTTTTTATCTTGTTATCACTGGCCTGTCTTTCCAGTTTTATGCCTGGTTCATCAGAAGCCCACACTCCAGTCACACCAAAGTTATTACAGTGGCCAAACAGGTTATACTCTGTGTTTCACTCCCCTGCCTTTTTCCACCTCAGAACTCTCTTTTGTCCTCCACTTTTCCTGACCTTATTTGCTTGGCCAATTATCTAAGACTCAGGTCACACCTTTCCTTGACTGGGAAGTCTTCAGGGATCACATTTTTACATGATTGGACTCATGGGGTACACCTAACTTTCCATCTTGGGTTTTTTTTGTTTTTTGTTTTTTTAAGATTTTATTTATTCATGAGAGAGAGAGAGAGAGAGAGGCAGAGACACAGGCAGAGGGAGAGGCAGGCTCCATGCAGGGAGACTGATGTGGGACTTGATCCCGGGACTCCAGGATCACGTCCTGGGCTGAGGTGGGTGCTAAACCGCTGAGCCACCCAAAGATCCCCTCCATCTTGTTTTTGTCACTAAAGTTGGAACATGAGCCATTTTCAGGATGCCCAGGTTGCTCAGTGGTTGAGCGTCTGTCTTTGGCTCAGGGCATGATCCCAGGGTCCTGGGATTGAGTCCCATATCAGGCTCCCCACAGGGAGCCTGCTTCTTTCTCTGCCTGTGTCTCTGCCTGTCTCTGTGTCTCTCGTGAATAAATAAATAAAATCTTTTTAAAAAAAAGAACAATTTTCTAGTTTGCCAAGGTACTCTTCATAATTATAATTTAATACCCGATGTTAACTTCCCTAGTTTCTCTGCTACCTCAGTGTATTGCATATAATAATCTTTATCACATCACTTATGGCTTTGTTTTATAATTTTTTTTAACGTATCCACTTCCTCCACTAGCCCCTGAATTACCTGAGGGCAAAGATTTGTGTTGTTTATTTCTATGACCTCAGCACAGAGTCTGCTGCAGAGTAGGAATTCACTAAATGAAAGTGAATGACTGAGTAAATAATGGTGGTTGTGTTAGTACAATAGAATATGAGTGATAGTTTTTTGCTTTTTCTCAGGTGCCCAAACTTAGTGGCTACTTATTCATAGATTCACCATCTTAAAAAAAAAATGGGGAGGCAGAGTAGTAGATTTAGAATAAAATTTTCAGTAATATTTTATCACCTTTACCATCTTCAATGATTTTTTTCAATTCTCTGATTTATCAAACATCTCACAACCCCCAATTTTGTCTAATATGTGTATATGCAATGAAGAAAGACTGGAAGAGCATTTGTTATCTCCTGCTCTGTTTGCAACACAATCATCATGCCTAATTAATAGTTAACTCTCAGTCCTTATCTTACTAGTTCTTCTAGCAGGATTTGACTCAGCTGATTACTCCCTCCACCATGAACCTCTGTCTTTTTTTTTTTTTTTTTACCTCTAGGGCATGATCCGAGTTTCCCTCCTACCTGGAGGGCTTCATTTGTTCAATCGGTCCGGTTGCCAGACTCTCTGCCTCCTCTTATGATCCACTGAATGCTGGAGCCCACCAAGGCTTAGTTTTTTGCTTCCCTCTCTTCTTGTCTTGCCCCTCCTCTTTTTACCATCAGCTACCTCATTTCCTTTAGTCCTGGTTCTCAAGTCTGGCTACACATTTGAATCACTGGAGAAACTTTTTAAAACATATCAAATCCAGGCCCTTTTTATATTAGAGTGTCTTCAGGCAGAGCCAGGATTTCAGAGGTTTTAAAGTCTCCAAGTGATTCTAATATGGGGCCAGTGTTAAGGATCACCTTGGGTGGAGTTAAGTGTCATCTCCATGCAGATTAGTCCAAAATATATGGCCCCAGCCCTGACCTCTCTTTAAGCTTCAACCTCGAATATCCAACTGGTTCATAGCAGCTTCCCTTGGCCTATCCAATGACAAGCATATCTAAATTTTAACTTTTTTTTTAAAATTTTAACTCTTGATTTTTGCCCCCAAACCCACTCCTTCCCCAGTCTTATTCCAGAAAGCGTCCCATTATTTAATAGTTGCTCACTCTAAAACCCTAGGAATAATTTTTGATTCTACACTCTCTTCACTTTCCACATCCATACAATTCGATCCTGATCTGCTGTACACTAAAAGAATTTTCCAAAGTTTACCATTTTTCCTCTCCTCCAAGGCTATTGCCCTAGCCTAGCCTATTATTATCTCTTACTGGTAATCGGGTCCTTGCTTCTACTCCTGGATTTCTCCCCTTCATTTCCCACACAGTGGCCAGAGAGATCTTGAATAAATATATAATTGATCATCTCTTTCTCTTGCTTAAAACCCTTCAGGAGGGGGCACCTGGGTGGTTCAGTGATTGAGTGTCTGCTTTCAGCTCAGGTTGTGATCCTGGAGTCCTAGGATGGAGTCCCACATTGGGCTCCCCATGGGGAGCCTGCTTCTCCTTCTGCCTCTATGTCTCTGCCTCTCTCTCTCTGTCTCTCATAAACAAATAACATCTTAAAAAAGAAAAAAAGAGAGAGAAAAGAAAAACCTTCAGTACCTATCTTCATGCTTTGAGGAAATCCAGGTTTTGTTCACAAATGACCTGGCCTCTGTCTACATCACCAGCCTTCCTTCTGATCCTCTCTGCCTTGCTTGCTCTGCTTTACTACATTGGCCTTCTTAAAAGTTCTTCCTGAAACAGAGCTGGCACATTCCCACCTCAGGGCCTTTTTCTTTTAATGTAAACTCCTCCCCCACTGTGGGGCTCAAACTCACAGCCTGGAGATCAAGAGTCACATGCTCTACTGACTGAGCCAGCTAGGGGCCCCCCACCTCAGGACTTTGCACTTTGTTTTCTCTGCCTAGAAAGCTCTTCCACCAGAACTTAACATGGCCTGTTTCCTCACTTCATTCAGGTCTATGCACCAATGTCTCCTTCTCAGAGAAACCCCCTCAACCACTCTACCAGTAGTTCTCCCTCTGACGAGCTTTATTTTTCTTTATATTTTTAAAAGGTTCATTTCTTGATTTTTGAAGGAGAGAGAGGGGGAAAGAGAAAGAAAGAGAGTGAATGGGGAGAAGAGGCAGAAAGAGTGAAAGAGGGAAAGCAGACTCCCCCGCTGAGCAGGGATTCCAATCAGGACCTGAGCTAAAACCAAGAGTTGACCCTTAACCAACTGAGCTACCCAGGTGCCTGCTTTATTTTTCTCTAGACGTCTTCTTCGCTATCTGAAATTATATTACATATATGTATTCTTTCTGTGTTAATAGTCGGTGTTTTTCACCCTAGAATGCAAGCTCCCTGAGGGTCAACTTTTATTTATGTATATCTGGTTTCCCATCACCTGTTTTTACCTTTAACATATCTAAAATTGGGATGCCTCTTACAATTAATGGCATGACATAGTGAAATTAGCAGTGTTTTTTTTCTTTGTATAATACAAAATAAAAGTGAACGTTATAGTCAATGTATTTTACTTTTTTCCTTTCAATTTTATTGAGATGTAAGTGACATATAGCACTGTATAAGTTTAAGGTATACCACATAGTGACTTACATATATTGTGAAATGATTACCACAATAAGCTTAGTTAACATCTGTCACCTATATACTTACCAAAAAGAGAAAAAAGAAAGAAAGAAAGAAAGAAAAAGAAAAAATGTTTTACCTTGAGATGAGAACTTTTAGGGTCTACTCTCCTAGCAACTTTCATATACATGTACAGCAGTGTTACTATGGTCATCATGTTATATTTCACCTCTCCGGTACTTTTTTATTTTATTCTATTTTATTTTATTTTTTAAAGATTTTATTTATTCATTCATGATAGACAGAGACACAGGCAGAGGGAAAAGCAGGCTCCATGCAGGGAGCCCGGCGCAGGATTCGATCCTGGGACTCCAGGATCGTGCCCTGGGCCAAAGGCAGGCGCTAAACCACTGAGCAACCCAGGGATCGCCCCTTATTTATTTTATACCTCAAAGCTTATACCTTTTGACCCTCTTCATCCAATTCCCCCACCCACTACCAGTAGTCAATGTGTTTTAGACTCAATGAAATATGGTGGTAGGCACTCAATAAGTAATATAATGGGCTGGGAGCACTGAATTACCATATAAATAATTAGAATAAGTGTTAACATACCTGGGCCAAAAAAATTATATCCTGGTTACCAAATAAATAGAAGAAATGCACCATAGAGACACCTGGGTGGCTCAGTGGTTGAGTGTCAGCTTTCGGCTCAGGTCTGATCCTGAAGTTCCTGGATCAAGTCCCACATCAGGCTCCCAGCAGGGAGCCTGCCTCTCCCTCTGCCTATGTCTCTACCTCTCTCTCTGCCTCTCTCATGAATAAACAAATAAAAAATCTTGAAGAAGAAGAAGAAGAAGAAGAAGAAGAAGAAGAAGAAGAAGAAGAAGAAGAAGAAGAAGAAGTAGTAGTAGAGGAAGAAGAATGAGGAGGAGGAGGAATAGAAGAAATAGATTTTCATTGGTATGAAGGGGACAAAGCCCTGGTGGCACCTCAAACACTATTGTGGGTTCCCTTGGGATGAAGAACCCTGTAGTCTTGAGGGTGGAGAGAGAGTCACTGGAAAGAAAAATAAAATTTTAAACAGAACTGTTGGGACACCTGGGTGGCTCAGTGGTTGAGTGTCTGCCTTTGGCTCAGGGCGCGATCCCGAGATCTGGGATCAAGTCCCACATTGGGCTCTTTGCAGGAAGCCTGCTTCTCCCTCTGCTTTTGTCTCTGCCTCTCTCTCTCTCTCTCTGTCTCATGAATAAATAAATAAAACCTTAAAAAAAAAAAAAAAGAAAAAAGAAACAGAACTGTCCATCAAAGAAAAAGAAGTATCAAAGATACTGGAGAAAGCTTTGTCCAAAACCTGTATCTTCTCAACGATGCAAATACAGCAGATCACACCCTGGGCCAAAGACAGGCGCTAAACCACTGAGCCACCCAGGGATCCCCTGTAATCCTCATTTTACAAATGAGAAAGCTGATGTTTGGAGGGCTTAGGAAACTTGTCTAAAGTCACACAGGGATTAAAGAAGAAACAAGAATAGGACCCCAGGTCTGCTTGAGGCCAGGATCCATGCTCTCAACTGCTCTGCACACTGACTTTTATTTTTTTCCATTTCCAAAGACTATGCCCCTTAATTTCAGTATGGAATGTCATGGAGCTTTTGATTATAGACAAGAGCTGAAGGGGAGTGTGCCCTTACCATTTCCTACTGCCTGACTGTCTTTCTTTTTCCCTGAAAAAGAAACAGAAGGCTTGGCTGCAGACAAACTTTGTGACAATGGTGGTAACAAAAGCTCTAGAACAGGCAAAACAACAGTGAAAAGATAACTCCAAGGCTGACAAAATAACCAAGACATATTTAAGCAATTCATTAGCTGAAAGGGATTAAGAATCAGTCATCTTTATAAGGAAAACTAACAAGAAACCTAAGATCTTACTTGTCTAAATGGACTCAAACCAAGCTGCTGTAATGTACCTTGCTTTTATTTTTTTTGTTAAACATTTATAGACTTATTAAACTAAAGAAATATAAGGTGGGTTTAAGCTTTGTACCCCTTTCCTGGTTTGGGGTATCAATTTAACTAAACATTATCAGAACACTCTTAATTTTCAAATATTATGGACTTTTACACTGATGACTATCAAATTTTAAATATACTTTTTATTGCATTGGATAATTCAGTGGATTTTCAGTGCTGTAATATTTGAATGGCTCCTTCCAAGTTTCTGAGGTAGCTTGCACCTGCGCTAGTTACAGCTTTTTATAGCCTCATCTAAAGATGGATTTGAAGACCATTCTGATATTTATTGTTATACCAGAATGGGTCTTACATTCCATATAAGAAGATATGGAATAGCATTTACTAACTGTATAGGGAAATTGGCAATGCTACTGTGATGACAAGAACAGTTGTAGTGGTGTGACCGATTTATTCATTTCCTTAATGACCTTCATAGTTGTAATGAGTCATCCCTGTCTCTTGTTTTAAATTATAGGGCACCCTTTTATTCCCAAACCAAATGAATATACATGATGACATTTTTTTTCTTTCTCGCTCTCATTTCAAAGACCTAATTTTTCATAATCTAGCAGTTAAGAGAATCAGACAGACGTGAGTTGGAATCCTAGCTAAGAGTAAGAAAAGGTTAAAGAAGGTGTGGATTCCTCCACTGTCCCCGACTTGTCCTCTAGACATCTTTCAGAGGCTTTGAAACATGGCCAGGCTCTGTTGCTGTGAGTCTGACATTTAAGCAGCTAGCCCCTTCCATTCCTTATATGACAAAAGGAAGAAGAGAAGGAGAGGATGAAGTCGTTTTTGGTTTGACAGTCAAGCAGACAGTGTTTGCTCTATACATTAATTTCATAATTCATAAATAAGGAACTTTTTAAGGAGCCATTAAAGAATAGTCATCTGAGAAGGCAGGAGAATGCATCCACCTTCCAGGTCCCAGTGTGTTAGTAAGTGGTGTTTATCATAGAAATTAAAATATTGAGCTGATAAGAGAAAAATCCCCAACATATTGTTAGCTGTTGTATCCATATTAATATATTTCTTCTTCAGCATAGATAATTGAAATCACAGATTAGTAACATAGTAGTGCTGCAAACTAGAGAGACCTATGATTCCTGGAAACAGAGGAGGAACTGTAGGAGCTGAGAAGATTGCAACATGTTTTAACTTGTTGCTCCAGTAGCACACAAGGCTGTTCTACATTGGCTTAAAAATGAGTGACTGTTATTTAGCCAAAGGTTTGAAACCAAATTTTTAATCATGTAAATTCTGCAAATGAGTCACTTGACATATTAGAAAGAGTATGTGGACATAGAAAAAATTCTGAGGTATTTTTGACTTTAACATCAAGTCCAAAGTTAGAGAAGATGCCCCTCATGAGATATAAAACTATAGGCCTAATGAAAACGTTGAAAAGTTCAGAGATGATTAACTCTTATAATGATGATTGAGGAGTTATATTTAGATCAAGGAACAAATTCATTCTGTAAGAAACCTTGAGCACAAGAAAGTTTCTGTTTGTGTTGTGAACAAAAACAGTAAAGGTCTGCCATTTGTTCTGATCTTTCAACAGAAGCCAGAAGAATTACTGTCTCATTAAGGGAAAGAGTAGCTGAAACAAAATATGGTGTTTCTTTTATGAGCTGGAAATAAAACATCAAAGTTGGTGGTGTAAAACTATAATATCACCAAGACCCCCAAATTGTCAGACTCGCAAGTGAAAGCAATGTTGATTTATTTCTTGACTTCAATTAGTATGAATCATTTCTTGTGCTTAAGCAAGGAGGTGTAAATACAAACTCTGAAGCATTAATGAGCATTTGAGAAATCCAAAGTCAAAAACCGAGCCAACACATGAACCAAAGTGCTCTAAAGTTGTCATATGTCTCCAGAGCTGCTCTCCACCATGGTAACAACATGGTTAACGTCAATGTTCTAGGTCTTCAACTCTTTCCATTTCTTCCTAACCGTCATCTATTGATGGCTTCACTTCCTAACTTGTCCAGCCAGACCTCACAATCCATCACTTCAGCCCCACTCTTGGAAAGGCAATTAACTTCATTATTTTTCTGAACAGTTATTCACTGAACTCATTCTGGATCAATCCAACCATTGGCTTCTCCCTGATATACCTGAACATCTGGAGAAAAAAAATCATGAAGCTATCAAAAATTAATGTTAGTAATGGATATCTCTAGGGACAGGGTTATGGGGACATTGCACTCTTTGTACTAATAAATGTAGAAGAGATGATGGAATTAGAAAAAAAAAGTCACTTTTTGGCTATCAGCATAGTGATAATTCAGATAAGAGGCATCAATGGACGCTATTACCAAAGGGTGAAAGTGGAATGAGAAACAAAATCTTACACAGTCTCAAAGTACCTCCTTCAAATACTAATTATAAAAGGTTGGAGACGGCAGCCCTGCTGGCTCAGCAGTTTAGCGCCTGCCTTTGGCCCAGGGCGTGATCCTGGAGACCTGAGATCGAGTCCCACGTTGGGCTCCCTGCATGGAGCCTGCTTCTCCCTCTGCCTCTCATGAATAAATAAATGAAATCTTCAAAAAAAAAAAAAGTTTAAAAATAAAATAAAAGGGTGGAGAAGTAATTTTTCAGTCAAGAGACCTGTCAGATACCATCTTAAGCAACTGATCCAATTAATGTCACCAGAAATGGGACAAACTGACATTGTGGGCTACCCATTGGGTTTCAATAAGAAGAATTCAACTTCAACACTCTGATGTTCCAGGATGATCTGGGTCTTATTATACGGAAACTTCAAATAAACCTACATTGAGAGATATACAAATTTATTGGTTTGTAGTCTTAAAAAAATGTCAAGGTCATGGAATTAAGGAACGATTGAAGAACTCAGAGTAAAAGAGATGAGAGAGACGTGACAACTGGGTACTGCATGACAATATGTGTTTTTTAGCACCATGACACAATTAACTCAATTCTGACACTACCTGGAGAAAGCATCAGATCCCACAAGTTAAGGGCTCACTCTGACAAGACTGCCTCTCCCCAGTTCAGATGCCACTCGCAAGTCCAGGTTGTTACCTGTACTTCTGACCAACTAGCTATAAACCAGGGTTCCCACCCCTTCCTCAGGTTTGATTACTTTGCAAGAGCAGCAAACAGAACTCAGAGGAACATCTACTTATATTTATTAGATTACTATAAAAGGATAACAACCAGATGGAAGAGATGCATATGCAAGACATGAGGTAAGGGTCAAGAAGCTTCCATGATCTCTAGATGTGCCACTCTCCCCTCATCTCTATGTGTTCACCAACTGAACTCGATCCTTTGAGTTTTATGGAGACTTCATTACACAGGCATGATTAATATAATCATACCCAGGGCAGCCCTGGTGGCCCAGTGGTTTAGCGCTGCCTTCATTCAGCCCAGGGTGTGATCCTGTAGACCCCAGATCGAGTCCCATGTCAGGCTCCCTGCATGGAGCCTGCTTCTCCCTCTGCCTGTGTCTCTGCCTCTCTCTCTCTCTCTCTCTGTATGTGTCTGTCATGAATAAATAAATAAAATAAAGATGTCTGAGGGGTGAAACTAAATTTCCAACCTCCTAACTACAGGTTTGGCTCCACCAGCAACCAGCCCCCATCCTACAGGGCTTTCCAAATCATCTGTGGTTAAAAGGGGTTTGTAATGAATATCAAGACACCTTTCCTGCTCTTATGACTTAGGAAATTCCAAGAGTCTTAGGATCTCTGTGCCAAAAAAAACAAAAAAACAAAAACAAAACAGGATGAAGATCAAATATATATTTCTTATGATAAATCCTAATATCACAAACACATAAACCTGGAGTGGATCCTTTGCTATAAAGAATATTATTGGAACAACTGCCAAACTTGAATCTTATGAACAAAAGATATATGGGAGTTCTCTGCATGATTTTTGCAATTTTTCTGTAAGTTTGAAATTGTTTCAAATAAGTTGTTTCAAAATAAAAAGAAAAAAAAAAGCAAAAACAAAGCAACACCCTGTTTTTCCATTTTTTAAATCATGAATCATTGGATATATACACATAAAAAAACAAGTTTAAGGTATATGTAAGTTATGACATTAAAAATAAAGATGAGGGAAGCCCCGGTGGCTCAGCGGTTTAGTGCCGCCTTCACCTCAGGGTGTGATCCTGGAGACCCGGGATCGAGTCCCATGTCGGGCTCCCTGCATGGAATCTGTTTCTCCCTCTGCCTGTGTCTCTGCCTAACTCTCTCTTTCTCTGTGTCTCTCATGAATAAATAAATAAAATCTTAAAAAATATAAATAACAATAAAGATGAGTGTCTATGAATTTCCACTCATTTTGAGAAATAGAATATCAATAATGTTAAAGTTCCCAGCATGCTCCTTTCTATCTCACCTCTCTGCCCAGGAAACATTATTCTGAATGTGTTTTGCTTTGTTTTTTTAAGATTTAGCACAGAGGGACCTCTGGGTGGCTCAGTGGTTGAGCGTCTGCCTTCAGCTGGCTCAGGGAGTGATCTTGTGTCCTGGGATCTAGTCCCACATCGGGCTCCCTGCAGGGAGCTTGCTTCTCCCTCTGCCTGTGTCTCTGACTCTCTCTCTCTCTCTCTATGTCTGTCATGAATGAATAAATAAAATCAATTAAAAAATATTTAGCACATATATAGAAATTCCTAAATAATATTTTCAATAAATAAAGAAATTTAGCTTCCCCCTCTTCTTTATTGTTTACTTTTATTTCTTCTTTAAATCATCTGTTTTATCTTTTACCAATTTTTCTATCAGATTGGGTTTTTTCCTTATTTGTTTTGGAAATAATCTTAACATACTATGGATATTATCTTTATCTGTTGTATATGTTGCAAGTATTTTTTTTCCTAGTCTGATGCTTGTCTCTTAATTTTGTAGCTTTGTGTAGTGACTTTTATTGTACAGATTTTTTAAAAGATTTTATTTATTTATTCATGAGAGACACAGAGAGAGAGGCAGAGACACAGGCAGAGGGAGAAGCAGGCTCCATGCAGGGAGCCGGATGTGGGACTCGATCCTGGGACTCCAGGATCATGCCTGGCAGGCGCTAAACTGCTGAGCCACCCAGGAATCCCCTACTGTACAGATGTTTTAAATATTTATTGGGTCAAGTCTGCCTCATAAATTTATTTATGACTACTTGGTTTCTCATCCTATCCAGGAAGATCTTCTTGTTTAAAGATATCCTCCTATATTTTCTTCTAATACTTTGGTAGTTTTGTTTGTTTTTATGGTAGATCTTTAATCCATAAATAATTTATTCTTTGTTTATGGTGTGAGGTAAGAATCTAAATTGTCATTTTTTTTTTCACTTGTGATAGAATAATAGCCCAGAAGAGATGTCAACACCCTAACCTCAAAAACTTATAAACATTACCTTACCTGGCAAATGGTATTTTACAGAGGTGATTAAGGTTATGGAATTTGAAATGAGAAAATTATCCTGGATTATCTGGGTGGGCCCAATCTAATAACATGAATCCTTAAAAACAGAGAATTATTCATGGCTGTGGTCAGAGGGAAACATGACTGTGGCATGGTTAGAGAAATGCAATGCTGTTAGCTTTGGAGATGGAAAAGGAGGCCAAGAACCAAGGAATAAGGGTGGCATCTAGAACTGGGAAAAGCAAGGAAATAGAGGCTTACCTATAGTCTTCCAGAAAAAATGCAGTCCTGCTGACACCTCACTTTTCGTCCACTGATACCTGTGTCAGACCTTTGACCTATAGAACTGTAAGATAATGAATTTGTACAGTTTAAGGCACCAGGTTTTGGTAACTTATTAATTAGAACTTATTAATTAGAATCCATTCCTGTTCCTACTAAATTAAAATGCCATCTTTATTGCATAAATAATTCCCATGCACATGTTGGTTTCTGAACTCTTTATTTTGATAACACTGGTCAGCCTGGATCTCTTTTCCTGACCCCAAACCATATTGTTTTAATTACCATTACTTTATAATTTTTTTAATGTCTTGAATCCTTCCTTTCCTTTTTTTTTTTTTTTTAAATAAGCTCCATGCGTAGCTGGAGCCCAATGCCAGGCTTGAACTTACAACCCTAAGATCAAGACCTGACTGAGATCAAGAGTCAGAGTCTTAACTGACTGAGCCACACAGGTGCCTTTTAATCTCCAACCCTACCTCTTTTTTAAAGACCTCATCATTTTTCTCTTTCCTCGCATCTTAACCACTTTCTCCAGCTTCACCTTCTAGTTTATTTTCCATATATTACTAGCATGATTTAAAATAAAGGTATCATCAGATTTCTACCCTTTAAGTCCTTCATGGTCATCCTTCATCTTCAATACAAAGTCCAAATTCCTTGGTAAGGTGCATAAAAATGGTATGATGAAGGATGCTGCCTATCTCACAGTGTCATCTCCTGCCCCTTTGCTCCAGACATCAAAGAACTTGAAGCTCACAGAGTGCACCACACTTTCAACCCTTTGTATCTTTGGATATGTTGCTGCCTCTGCCTAGAATACCTTCCATTTCTTCTCCAAGCCAATTAGCACTGTACATTCAAAACTCAGACAGAGCATCAAATTTCCTCAGCAGACTTTCTGCATTCCTCACTGTTAGACTGAGCTAGTACTCCTCCCTTGCACTCCCATAGCAGCACAAATACATCTCTCCTAGCATTTACTTACAACTGCAATTGTTGGTTTACTTGTCTACCTCCTTCACTAGATAGTGATCTCTTCAAAGGCAGGAATTGTCTTTCATTTATGTATCCACGTACTTAACAGAATACTAACAATCTTGTAATAATAATAAGAGTATGAAATATAATGAAATAAGTGGTGCCTCTTATTAAGACCTGGGCTAGGTGGTTTCCATAATTTAATAACCACTAAGTGTCAGCTCATAATTTTGTGTTCTGTGAAACTGTTTTTACCTAAAAATAATATTGTCCAGCTTGTTCACTCATCTTATTCACAAGACTTGGCTACAAGCAACTTTGGGATGTTTCCAAAGGAAGAAAGTTTCCTACGTTGAACAAATTCAAAAGAACATGACTCAGGCTCTAAAAGTAATCCAGAAAAGAATTTCTAAAATATTTTGAATAGAATGGTATTATTGGATTATTTTGATAGGAATAACCCTTATTTAAATGCCTGTGAGAACCACCAGATTTGGTTAGGTGCCCCTCTTCTGTGTTCCCATAGCAATGAACACAAATATTTAGCCAACCTCGTACTGTGTGATATGGAAGTGATGTGTTTATTTTTTCCCATTACCAGTGGTTTTCAATCAGGAGGACAGTGCAGCCCTTCCGCCCTTGTAGGGGTGTTTGGGGAAATTTTTGATTGTCATAATGACAAGAGGGAGGCACTACTGTCATTTAGTGTCTAGAAGCCAGAGATGCTGAATATCCTACACTGAGCAGGATAACCTAGTACAACAAAGAATTATCCTGCCTAATATGCCCACAGTGACCTCATAAAGAAGCTGATTTTATTTATCTTTGATTTCCCATTGGCTAGAAGAAATCCAGCCCTGAAAGGCACTATGAATTGAAACTGCAAAGTAATGGGGGCAGGAACACCTTGTTATAATGTGTAGGTTATATGGGTTTAAACAATCCGATTACTTTGTAATCACCATTCATAGTTACTTCTACTTTTCTGTATTATATAATTGATGAAAGGCAAATGGTAAGAGAGTAAAGTCATTAAATCAGATATCTCTTTTTCTTTTTTTGGTCCAGGTAAAGTTAATTCTGATAGAAATAGGAAAAACAAACCATCTTTAGTATTTTCTTCCATCAATCCACCCACTCAGAGTCTCCTTCATATTTTGGCATCTACCTCCAGAAACCTCCCCAATTTGGCACCACCTGGGAAAGATATCTTGGCCTGGAATATATACACCTGGAATATACCCAGCCCATCAGGGTCCAAAATCTAATTGTTTAAACTGATAATCCAAGTGGATCCTAGATAATATGGTTTCCACATTATCTCTAAATTCCCTTCCAGTTTTAACATTCTATGATTCAATACTCATGAAAAGTCTATAATAGTTCACAAGTCCTCCCTAAGTTTGTTAATGACTCTAACCTATTAATGAGCACTTACATTTTGTGCCAGTATCATAAGTTGAAGGTCAAGAGAACATTTTAAGAAGGGGGCACAAGACCATTTCAGTCAAGAGGGAGATATTTTCTGGGCTGCTGGATTTTAGGTTACTCTGATCACGATTTTTAGGAAACCAGTTTCCACCATTCCCTAGGCCCATTGCCTAGTTGTAAAACAGTATTGTTTATTGTCCACTTTGGCTGGAATGTCAACTTCATAAGAACAAGATCCTTGTCAGCTCAATTTGTACTGCATTCCCAAGACCTAGAACTGTATCCATTATATCATGGCCCTCATTAAATAATTGTTGAATAAACGAATGGACTAATAAGTAATTTACTGTAAGTAGACACTTAATCATCTACAAATAAAAGAATAGAGTAGCATATTCTACAGCAAAAGGAAACTTCATGTTGAGGGGCAACTGTGTGACAGATTGTAAACTTTGGACTGAATTGCAAAGTCATGGGAGGGGTGAGGAACCTATATGCATGACATGAAATATAAAAACAGATATGGTGAATTATAAAGAGCCCTTAAGCCTGCTATGAAGGTCAAATAAAATTCATTGATCCCTCAAGTCTGATCTGGGCGAAGAATATCTGATAAGCTCTCGGCAAAAATAAGATCAATTCTCAAGTGTTACCCTGAAAAATTTAGTCTTTTAGCTTAACCAATAATCTGGACACACTTAAACTCTTATTTTACAGGATCCTAATATGCACATTAGGAACTGAGCAAAATATCTCATAAGAGTAATATTTAATACCTATCAGTGGTATACAGAGAAATGACAACTCATTTACATCATTTGTGTTTATAAGAACCAGTAATTATTTCCATTTTATAAAAGGACAAAATAAAGATATATGAGATATACAAGTCAATTATGGACCAACCTAAGTGAAATTTCACATCCTAAATGAAATTTCTATGCAACCAGACCAAAGCAAAAGAATTTAAATAAAATTGAAAAATCAATTCAAACATTGATAGTACCATAGTTTTAAGGCTTCAAATATTCCTTGATTTTATTTTTTAAGATTTTATTTATTTATTCATGACACACACACGCACACACACACACAGAGGCAAAGACACAGGCAGAGGGAGAAGCAGGCTCCATGCAGGGAGCCTGACGTGGGACTCAATCCTTGGTCTCCAGGATCACACCCTGGGCTGAAGGCAGCGCTAAACCACTGAGCCACCGGGGCTCCTATTTCTTGATTTTAAAATGTCAATGAGAAATATGGGAAAGACTTGTAAAAACAATGTGCATTATTTATTGCATAGGCTAACAAATTTTTTAAATGTTCAAAGTTCTACAGAGGATTACGAAAGAAATTTTGTCTCCTGGATCCTTAATTCAAAATCACTATTATAGGAAGTGTTTCAATTTGCAATTGTATGCAGCAGCAAATAACAGAAAAACATAATAATTTTTTTCATGTAATGAGGAGTGTGGGGGTAAACAGTGACATCAGTCCAGAAGCCTTCCCTTCTATCTTTCTGCATCTCTATCTTAGCACATGGTGTTTGGCCCTCATGTTATTTTGTGGTCACAAGACCACTGCTCCACCTCTGGCATTGCACCTGAATTCCAAGCAGGAAGAAAGTGACAAAGGGCAAACGTATGTGCTAGCTAAAACCTGGAAGAGATTTTTCAGAAATCTCTATATTCAGTGACTTTTCGCTAATGTCTCCTTGACCGGAACTTGTCTCACGTGGCCACCCCAAGCTGTAAGGAAAGCTGTGAAATGTACTGTTTTGCTGACACATTGCCATACTCTTGGTCTCTGTAGGATAGATGCAACTATCAAGATAGATGCATCTATCAAGATAGATGCAACTGTTCAAGTTGATGCAGATTGAAGATCCAACTCAGAGACACCTGGTTTTGAAAGGGTGTGAATCTCAGAGGCAAATTTACCCTGATGCTGATGAAACTTACACTTTAACCTCCTCACTTATATGGATCCCTCCAAGGCCTTGGGAGAAATCCTGGACATGTGTTCGTTCACAAAGTCATATATTTTTGTAAAATTTGCACAATTGAGATATTTTGGTGGCAATTACTTAATATCATTGTTCTTGCCCCTCTGAACTTTCCACCGTCATGACAGGGGAGTGTGTTGGAATGGCATGGATAGTTGGGGAATCATGCTAAGTCAGAGCTAAATTGAGGATACATTCAGTTTGAATTAAGTGAGATATATCAAGGAGGTTCACACATTAAGGAGGTTTTGTATATGGTAACAGTTATTGCCAGTGTAGGAATTGTTTCCAGGGATACTCCTACTGCCCACTATGCTAATTCACCTGGCACCATGATGTGAAGGTACAGGGTTCAACATAAAGCTTGTCGATCAGCCACTATAATAGGACATCGGTGACAAATTGTTCAGTGAGGGTCTTCAACTCAATGAGTAGTCAGTCACTGACGAGAATGTTTGAAATGCTCTAAAATCTCATATATGAAGAAACTAGGTAAAAGTTTCCCCAAATTTGACAATAACCCTGATAGTTTACCTGACATTTCTGATAAATTTTGATGCTGAAAGAAACTTTTCTAAGTTTTAAATAACAGATTTCAAGCTTGTGTAGAGGAAAGGCAGGATTATCTTTCTAATCCATGTAAAATGGACTTCCTATGAAGAGGAAATGGAAACCTTCCCATGAAGAGCCAAACCACAAGCATGCAGCAAAAAATATACTTTAAAAATAGAAATGTGTCAAGCAGTTAATCAAATTTGTGTTGTTTTCCCTAGACTTTGTGATATTCATGGTATGTGTCAGTTTAAAACATCTAATTTGTTGTGATTCCTTTCTTCATTTTAAATAGTTGCTTTTGTTCCTAATTTTGTATTCTTTCTACTAACAAGTTCTTTCTACCTACAAATTGGGTAACTTTCAAGTCTCATGGAACCTAGATCTGCCATTGAGCTTCATGAAACCTGTGAGTCCCCCAATAAGAAATAATCTCTAAGGCCTTCCAGATTTACTTTTACATCCATTGGGGAAAAAAGGAGTGTAAGGAGAGTAACATTCTCCTCAAGTAGAATCGGACTGGCTACGATACCCACTTGAGGCGTCCTTTCCCCTGCTCTGTATCCTGAATTCACTTGGTCTTCTTAGGTGAAGGTCATTGTCAGGACCTTCATCCCACAGCAGCCAGGAGTGGGCCACAGGAAGAAGCAAAATGGAGTTGAGTTGTAAATTCTTTTACTCTTCCCATGGTATCCTCACAGACTCCATTTTTCACGTACCCATATTAACACTCTATCTGCCTAGATGTAAGAAGAGCATGCAATCCCACAAATTTCTCCTTCTTTGGTAGGATACACTGGGGGAGTGCTGCCTACTAGAATTTTCTCTGAAGATTCCCAAAGCACACTAGCATCTTCAGAGTTTTGAAAAGTGCAGGTGGGTTGACTTTGATTCTATCATTTCCCAATCTAATTTAATCGTAAGATCCCATGAACCTTAGAATACATCTTAAGAATTTTTGCTCAAAATTGGTGTACAAGTGTTATATTCATATTATTGTTGTTTTCACTACACAAATGTCAAGGCTCCAAGGGCATTTGGATTTTAAGCAGCTCTTGGTAACAAGAGAAACCAATCTGTTACAATGGACTTTAGGGCATCATGGCCTAAAGGGTAGATATAGTTTAAGACAATGTTAGTGCACCATCTGTACACACTTCAAATTCCGAGGTGTTGATGACTGTTTTTCTAGCCATTCATACAGCAGTTATTGAACCTGGTTACAAAAGAGAAGATTATAATGGAGGATGTTGTTACTTGATTATGATTCCATGCTGTATTCTCAGATTTGGAATTAGTTCCTTTTTTTTTTTTTTTTTTTGTGAGATAACAAATTCTTTAATTTGCCAGCGAAGAGCAACACAGGTATCCAGAGATAGGACGCTACTCTCTAATCTGACCTCCTGGCTGGAGTAATGCCACAAAGGCTTCGTTGTTCACTGGCTGTAGGCACAGTAGCTTCTCAAGGAAACATAGGGTTTTTCTACAAAAAAAACTTATGTGAGGTTGACTGGGGAGAGGACAACTAGAATGGAAACAGTACCAGGGCACTCAGCTTCCCTAACCAAGTTCAACGTTGACACACATTTCCCACCGTGGAAATAACCACTGAAATAGGAGATAACCTATTATATCAATAATACTTTAACACAGGCACTTTTCAGTTTTTAGTTACAGAATCCATGGAATGATTAAGGTATAAAAGCTGCTAGTTTTCCTTGGTTAATAATAAAGCCAGTTTGGATTGCTATAAGAAATCTTGTTTAAATTTGCTCTTTAAAACATTCAGTTTAGGGACTCCTGGGTGGCTCCACGGTTGAGGGTCTGCCTTTTAGCTCAGGACGTGATTCTAGTCCAGGAACTGAGTCTCACAGTAGGCTCCCTGCAAGGAGCCTGCTTCTTTGTCTATGTCTCTGCCTCTCTCTGTGTCTCTCATGAATAAATAAATAAAATCTTTAAAAAATAAAAATAAAACATTCTGCTTGGGTATAAACTTGTATAGTATCATAACCAAGCATTTGGTCAAAGAAGGGAATCTGTGAGTTCAGCCATATGCTAAGATAAAGCAAATGCATGAAGTTAGGAGCCATGCTTAGAAATATCAATCCTAAGAGTGAACGAATGAAAGGCCTACTTTAGAAGGAGAATCACTACCACCATGGCTTCAGAAACCTTATCAAAACTCTGTGTCTTAAATAACACAAGATACATCTCCATGTTGACTTAGAGTTTTTTGTTTGCTTTATTTATTTATTTATTTATTTATTTATTTATTTATTTAATAATGCAATTGCCTGGTCTTGAACATATTTGGATTAAAAAATTTTTTTGTTTTTACTTTCTGCTCTAAAAGCAAATGGTTTACATGCCAGTACATAGAGGGCATAACTGGGGCTCTCCATTGATGAAATATATTTTTTTGGTTTTTATTCACATTAGTCTGTAAACACAAAGCCCAGAAAAGTAGGGAAATCAGCCTCTGCAATCAGAGCTGCCACATACAATTGTGCAGGTTGTGGACTATACAACTGGCACAGCTATATACAGCAGCCTCCTGCTGCAGTCCTTCATGGGGATCTGTGCTGTAATCTTCCATACTTGCAGAAGTCAACCGAAGAAGGGGAATCTTATGAAATCCTGTGATTTTTTTTTTCACACATGAAGCCAAGTTGATAATTTATTCTCTAACTTTGAGTTCCACACTCTTTATTATGGAGTAAATTTTTATAGTTGGGAGAAAATCTTAGTGAAATAAAATTTGAATAAAAATTAGAAGTGGGGCTACCTGGCTGGCTCAGTTGGAAGAGCATGCAACATTTAGCCTCAGGGTTGTGACTTTGAGCCCGACGTTGGATAGAGAGATTACTAAAAAAAAAAGGAATAAACTATTAAAAAAATTAGAACTAGGGCAGCCCCAGTGGCGCAGCGGTTTGGCGCCGCCTGCAGCTTGGGGTGTGATCCTGGAGACTCGGGATCGAGTCCCGCATCAGGCTCCCTGCATGGAGCCTGCTTCTCCCTCTGCCTCTCTCTCTCTCTCTCTCTCTCTCTCTTTCTCTGTCTTTATGAATAAATAAATAAAATCTTTAAAAAAAATTAGAACTAAAAAAACAAAATAAAAATTAGAAGTGAAAGTCATTGTAATTATTTTCTATTAAGAGAAAAGCATCCTTTTTAAAATATTTTAATTGAAGTGCAAGGTTCCTGGCAACCACTGCATGAATCATTATTCTGCTCATTTCCTGCTCTTTTTCTAACACACCACTTTCCTCAATGAGTTCAAAATACAGAATGTCTATGGCTGGTAAGTTGGAGTCAGTAACAGGCATCCCTACTTTAAATCTTCTTATACTTAACTGGTAATCTCAGAATATGAGATTTCTTGCTTTAAATATGTTAGAAAAAAAAAGATTATGGAAAAGGAAACTGGTTAAATAACATTTTCCTCGAAATAGCATTTTTTAAAACTTCATAACAGTACAGAACTATAGGAACAAATATAAAACATTTAAAAGAATTTAATATTGTGTTTTAAAAGTGTTATCAATGGGGGCACCTGCATGGCCCAGTCAGTTAAGCATCTGCTTTCAGCTCAGGTCATGATCTTGGGGTCCTGGGATGGAGCCCCACCTCAGGCTCTCTGCTCAGCAGAAAGCCTGCTTCTCCCTTTCCCTCTGCCTGCTGCTCCCCCTGCTTATATTCTCTCTCTGTGTCGAATAAATAAATAAAAATCTTTTTAAAAATAATAAATAAAAATGAAAGTTTATCAATGGATTGCCTGCATCAGAATCACTGGGAGGGCTTGCTAAAATAGAGGTTCCTGGCTCCACCCCAGACTTTTAAAATTGGGGTAGATGAGAACTCCAGAATCTGCATTTCAGCTAATACCCTCACATAACTCCTTAGAAGGCTAAGATTTGAGAACCACTGCACTAAAGTTTCTTGTTAATGGAATAGACATCATTTGCTCCATCTTTGTATCCTTAATACCTAACATGCCACCTGAATCAGAGAAGATGTTCAATAAATGTTACATACGCAACTCATATAGAGGAGATGGTCTTTCTCCTCTTAAATCACAACTAAAGTCCAATCAAGAGTTTACCTAAAGAAAGTATTCATCTAGGGACGCCGGGGTGGCTCAGTGGTTGAGCATCTGCCTTCTGCTCAGGGAGTGATCCCGGGGTTCCAGGATTGAATCCCACATCGGGCTCCCTGTGTGGAGCCTGCTTCTCCCTTTTCCTGTGTCCCTGCCTCTCTCTTTCTGTGTCTCTCATGAAGAAATAAATAAAATCTTTAAAAAAGAAAAGAAAGAAAGAAAGAAAGAAAGAAGAAAGAAAGAAAGAAAGAAAGAAAGAAAGAAAGAAAGAAGAAAAAGAAAGAAAGAAAGAAAGAAAGAAAGAAAGAAAGAAAGAAAGAAAGAAAGTATTCATCTAGAAGCTGGCTCAGTCCACAAAACATATTACTTTTGATCTCAGGGTTGTGAGTTCAAGTACCGTGTTGGATATAGAGATCACTTAAAAATAAAATCTTTTTTTTTTAAAAAAGGTATTTATCTATGTTCTATAGTTACCAGGGAAAAACAAGTAGAAAAAAAAAAAGTGAGAGGCAAAGGACATAGGATGGCCAACTGGAAATACATTGTGAATGTATTTGACATGCGTATTTAATGTGTGATATAAATGCATAGCCTCACTTAATGTGCTATAAATTTGTCAGCTCAATTAATTAAAGCATGAATTTTTTTTGCTCAGAGGCACCATTTAAAAAATAACGATGGATCAACAGAGTCCCAATATCTCAACTGCAAAAAATATGTAAAATACTTGCATCTTAAGGATAAGTAGAATGATTTTCGATATAAAAATTTGCACATTTAAAACTGCAATGGAAAAATCCTAGAATGAATGTGCCAAAGTAAAGGATTGAAGTGGGTTTGGATAGGATGTATAAAAGGGCCATTATAACTATTGAATGAGCAGGTTGTGAGAGCAGCTGGGCTGGATAGAGTTGGTGGTTGGGTTGGCGGTGATGAGAATGGGCGGTTAGACCAGTATCCAAAGATGATTCAGAAATAAGGCCTGATTGACTAAGGGACAGAAATGATAAATGATAACAAATGGCCTTCAAAACCCTGCATGATCAGAGAAATCAGACCCTAATAAATTTATCCTTCAATCTGGATAAGCAAATCTTTGCTTATTTCAATTCTTTACTGATTATAACTTAAAGTCTTTCATATCTATTTACCTATTGATCAATTTTAATGTAAATTATAGCACATTTCCACATTTTGGTACCTTATTTAATTGATTACAATGAATAGAGCATGGCTCTGATATCACCAGAATCAACATTCTTGGTAATGTGTAACATAAATTATTAAAAAATAAGCCTTAAGTCCTGTTCATCCAGTGAGTTTCTAATGAAAGGGCCATGTACCCAAATTCATTTTTCAAAATAATGAAAAGATTGTTTTCTAAAAGCATCTGTAACGAAATTGTTTGCTACTTGGAAGTATTCCTCTTAGAAGTACTACTTTATTAGCAGCGTATATGTGTATCTTTTAGATTGGTTCTGTAGGCCAGCCCATAAAATCATGCTAGAGTCACTCTGAACTCAAAAAGCCCCAAGAATAATGAGTCTTTCTGAGCCTTGATATCTAAAGCCCAGTGTCACTCTGAAGTTCGAAGGATCACCCAGCCAGTAGGTTTTCCTGTATGTTTGTTTTGGGAGTGAGGCATGGCTGAAGAGACAGATCCCCTTTGTCGGGGAAGTGTTTTTTCATGAGGAAAGGTTATCTTGCAGATTCAGAATTGAACCTGTACATTTCAGAGCCTAATCGCTCAAAAAGGTTCTACACAGTTGAAATCATGGAATTTGAGGTTTGGTATTTTTGTGTCTTCATCATATAGAATGCCAGTGAAAAACATGAAATTTTGTTGTTATTTTAAATACAGAAAGTCGGGAATCCCTGGGTGGCTTAGTGATTTAGCACCTGCCTTTGGCCCAGGGCGTGATCTTGGAGTCCCGGGATCGAGTCCCACATCAGTCTCCCTGCATGGAGCCTGCTTCTCCCTCTGCCTGTGTCTATGCCTCTCTCTGTGTGTGTTTCTCATGAATAAGTCAATAAAATCTTTAAATAAGTAAGTAAGTAAGTAAATAAATAAATAAATAGAGAAAATCCAAGGGGGAAGAAAGCTATCTCCACAGTGGATAACTGCTGAGTAGATGGCACACCTTTGACACAGCTTACAATAATGGCTCATGGACTCCCTTTTCCTAAAAACAGGCACTACTAGTATAAACGTGAAAGACTGGAAAGAGAGGCCAAGGTGGCAAGAGCTTTGTCCCTCATTAAAGACCAATGCTATTAGAAAGTAAAACCCCATTGAAATATGCAAATAAGCATATTGCTTCTTTGGAAAACACAATAGAAATAGAAATAGTGGGCTTTCTTCCTCTTCCATTGCTATTTCTCAGCACTCCACAGTAACATTACAGTATTTAAAAATGCTTCAGTGCATCTGTCAGGTGTTTCTTTTGCCATCCTGTCACATCCTGCCACATACAGGAGTTTTAAATTTTGGGGTGTACAACAATAACGATTTGAACATACTTGTATCATATGATTATCCGGAAGCTATGATTCTTTACTCTGCATACCATTCGGATGACTTACATAGCCCACATTCCACAATCCTGGTGTGATGTATAGGGATCCATAAAGGTAAGCTTGAGTTTAGAAATTTTAAAATTCAGGCGCACTAAATTAGACAAAATTAAAACTATTTGGGAGATTCATATCAGGTACTAATCAGCATCAGAAATATATTAGGATCAATCACTTTGTATTATTTTTTATTTATTTAAATTACTTAAAAATTGCTTCTAAGTCACATTAGGCACTCAACTGAAACTCCATTTTGTATTATCGGCCTTCCTTATTCTAATTTCATCACAAAAGCCTGCATATTTATAGAGCAAGTTTGTGATTAGTTTTATTTATTTATTTATTTATTTATTTATTTATTTATTTATAAAGGTTTTATTTATTTATTCATGAGAGACCCAGAGAGGGAGAGAGAGAGAGAGAGAGAGAGAGAGAGAGAGGCAGAGACACAGGCAGAGGGAGAAGCAGGCTCCATGTGCAGGGAGCCCGATGCGGGACTCGATCCTGGGTCTCCAGGATCACGCCCTGAGCCAAAAGCAGACGCTCAACCACTGAGCCACCCAGGTGTCCCACGTGATTAGTTTTAAATTCACTTTACCAGTGTTTGTCAATTAATTATGATTTAATTGCCACTACATTGTTTACAGATATGTATGCAAGGTTTCATTATCAGTCATTGAACCTTCTTAAAATCACTGGCTGGAGAGCCACTATTTGGTAAGAGCCACATTATCAACACTAACCCTGCCTGGCCTTAGTTCCGAGGATTTGAGAGGACAATTGGGCCATATATACAACCATTCCATTAGGAAATCACCCTTGTGACACTTTTGACAGGTGTCATCCAGCCATGGTTGGTGAGAAATTCAACTGCTCTTTAGATTTTAGCTTCCTGGATGTATAGACTGATCTAACCCATGAGAATTTTCCTCACGGTGGCCTCACAGCTGCTTCAAAGTCACTCTTTCACTTTGGTTCTAATCTTTGCTCTGGGACAACTCTCAAGAAATCTAAGTGGTTCTTTAAAGGGAGCTTTTCTATCACCCTGAAGTCATATCTTTTCTGTCAAGTCTTCCCAATGTTTACTACAGCTTAATCAGACCACAGCAAAGGGAGATGAGACTCTCAGCTCCCTTGGTCTGGACTTTACCATTAATTTAGCCTAAAACTTGTCTCTCTATCTATCCATTCATATATTTAAACAATTTGCCTCACACTGGGAAGCTAGTCCCAACCCCTCCCAGAGTTTGGGACTGTTACATTTATTGAGTTCCTACTATGCCTAAGGCATAGGGTTGTCAGATGAAATATAGGACATTTAGTTAAATTTGAGTCAGATAAACAATGAATTATTTTTTAGTATAAGTATGTCCCAAATAGCGTGTGATTATATTTTTGCTAAAAAAATTATTCATTGTTTATCTAAAATTTAAATTTAACTATGTCTTCTAGTTTTACTTACTAAATCTGGCAACACTTTTAAGACATTAACTCATTTTACCTTCATGATAATACAGTGAAATTGGGTAAAATTTTACTCCCATTTTATAGATAAATAATATAATGCTAGCAGAGCCCCCACAGCTAGTGACATGGGAGTAGGGATTCAATTTTAAGCTGTCTAAAACCACGATGCTTAACTCAGGACAAGGGTTAGTTAGAAACAACTGCTGAACTTCAGAAAATACAGATGCTAGGGCCTACACAGACCTACTGAATTAAAATCTTCAGTGGAATAGCCCAGGCATTTCTGTTTGGATTGAGCTGCCAAAATTCTGGCGTGCAGCTGAGGTAGAGAAGATTGCTCCTACTGCTCCCAGATGTTTTCATATGAAGCGCTATTAAGCTGGTGTTCTGCTTGAGAAATTAATTTTTTGAACATAAAAGTAAAACTTTATATTTACCTGTTAGATTATTAGGTTTGGTCTATTTTGATAGCATTTTAAATTATTTTCAAATCTTAATTCTGGCACTTTGGAAGATTTCTATTTCTGCAGAATAGTAGACTTAAGTTTCTTTTAGAGTCACATAAATTTTTGGGAATTTGACATACGTTATAGATTCTCTCACAGGGAGCAGGAAACACAAATGAACACCCATACGTTTTGGCACACAATCTCAGGGGTTCTGCAACCTACTGATAGATCTAAAAATCCAGGGCTAAGACTGCATTTGTAGAGGATTTTTCACTCTCCACTGAAAAATTTATTAAAAGTATTATTAATATATTAAGTATTGTTAATTCTTTCAATGAACTTCATTAACTTTGAAAAACAAAGCTGGCTGCTTTTTTCATTGTAAAAGTAATTTTAGGAGAAATAAGTACTCCTATACCTTATTGATGAATTATATTTTTCTTCTTACTTGTGGTAAAATACACTTTACATAAAATTTACTCTTAATCATAGTTAAGTAGTGTTAAGTGCATTCACATTGCTGTGTAACCAATCTCCAGAATGCTTTTCATCTTACAAAACTCAAACTCTATACCCATTAAACAACTCCCCTTTCCTGCATTCCTAGCCCTGGCAACTACCATTCTACTTTCTATCTCTGTGAATTTCACTATTCGAGGTAACTCATATAAGTTGATTTATACAATATTTGCCTTTTTTGGAAATAGCTTATTTCATCTATGTTGTAGCATAGATGTCAGAATTTCTTTCCTTTTGAAGTTAGGATAATATTCTATTTTATGTATATACCACATTTTGTTTATCCACTCACTCATCTGTCAACAGAGACTTGGATTGCTTCTGTCTTTTGGCTATTGTGAGTAATGCCGCCGTGGACATGAGTGGTGACAGTAGAAATTTATAGAAAATTTCTTGAAGGAAATTTAGTGGTGTCAATAAAGTTACTACAGATTGGTGAATGATAAGATATATAAGGATCATAAGAAAAGGGATGAGGGATACCTGGCTGGCTCAGTTGGTGGAGCACGCAACTCTTGATCTGGGGTAATGGGTTCCAGCCCCGTGCTGGGTGTAGAGATAACTTCAAAATATATATATATATATTTTTTTTTTTAAAAAGTAAGAGAAGTTCTGATAAAATTATGGTTAAGTGAGGGATTAAACATTTAAGGAGATCTGGTGTACAGCAAACAAATTCAAAATTTCTCTACTGGGTCAGAATTTAGAGGTATTAAAGTTAGATTGGAATATCGCTGTTAAGATGGAGAAATCAATGTCAAGTCAAGATTATCAAGAGAAATATTTTTTCCAGCTCTGCCATCAAAGTGGCCCAGCAGAGTTAATGTCCCTGCTCTGTTGGTCATGGAATCTAATTTGTGACTCTAGGTGTGCCCAGATTTTGATCTTTAATCCTAGCAGCCATTAAAAGTATCGAATCCTATGTCCTATAATAAAGAGAAGAATCAAGATAGGCTTAATATATCGTAATGCTTTCTGAAAGCAAGCATGTTTGTAAAATGTCAGGGTAATGTCAAAAGGACAATGGAGCCAACCTAAAGAAAAAAGATACTTATGGCTACTTAAAGAATTTCATCTGTGAAAAGCCATGAATCTTTCTTTAATGATATGCAAAAAGGGAAAAGTCTACATATGTTGTATAAAATGGAAATCGTAACCTAAAAAGGTGAATGCAACAGAATATGCTTAATTCTTAATAAATAGGGGGATGTTGACATGTTTGGATGTTGTATTTTTTTTCCTAATGGAAGATGACAATTAATAAATTATAGATACATATTTATTTTTATTTTATTTTTTAAAAAATATTTTATTTATTTATTTATGAGAGACACGAGAGAAAGAGAAAGAGAAGCAGAGACACAGGCAGAGGGAGAAGCAGGCTCTCTGCAAGGAGCCTGATGCAGAACTCCATCCCAGGACCACAGGATCATGACCTGAGCCAAAGGCAGACGCTTAACTGCTGAGGCACCTGGGCGTTCGTATAGATACATATTTATTGATTCTAAGACAATTTTGGTGCTTTTTTTTCCTACATTTTTAACATGTAAAATTGTGCTTCTACTGTGGATGCTGTTAGTGAAGAGCTGCCCGTATATACGTGGTCACAGCAGTTGATAACGCTTCACTTTCATTGAGTAAATGTACATTGTTGGTAGCTCAGGTTGAATTTAACTGCCACTTATAATGTCTAAAAAAAAGTTTCTTCTGTAATTTTGGCATTTGTTGAAATGAGGTATTATGTACATAGAAAAGGCAATGAACAGAGCAATGGAGTGTGCACTTGATATTAGTGAGGCCTTCATATTCAGAGGAATGTCAACATATTTTCCATATTTTTGTTCAGTGAAACAACCAAGTGCTTTATGGAAACCAAGGAAGAAAAATACCCACAAATAGATGGAGCTATGTTATATTTTGTTACTAAGATACATACAAAAAATTCTTACTATACACCAAGAAATACAACTGAAGGCCGGAAAAATGGCCAAATCTCTCTTAAGAAATGAGAGAATCTCAGTGGTGAGAGGCTAGTTTAACTAATTCCTAACTCATCCCAAAGTATTGTTAAGGCATTGTGTATAGTTTAGTAAGATTTTTCTTTCTTAGGGGCACCAGGGTGGCTCCGTCAGTCAAGCATCAGACTCGATTTCACCTCAGGTCATGATCTCAGGGTCGTGGGATCCAGTACTCCCCCCGTCGGACTCTGAGCTTGGCACAGAGTCTGTTTGAGATTTTTTTTTTTAAAGATATTATTTATTTATTCATGAGAGACACAGAGGGGGCGGGGGCAGAGACACAGGCAGAGGGAGAAGCAGGCTCCATGCAGGGAGCCCAACGTGGGACTCGATGCCGGCTCTCCAGGATAACGCCCTGGGCTGAAGGCATCGCTAAACTGCTGAGCCACCAGGGCTGCCCCTCAGTTTGAGATTCTTTCTCTTCTTCTCCCTCTGTCCCGCCCCCTGCTCACACTCTATAAATAAATAAATAAATAAACAAACAAACAAATAAATAAATAAATTTATTTTAAAAAAGATTTTATTTGTTCATGAAACACACACACACAGAGGCAGAGACACAGGCAGAGGGAGAAGCAGGCTCCATGCAGGGAGCCCGATGCAGGATTCCATCCCAGGACTCTGGGACCATGACCTAACTCAAAGGCAGACATTCAACCACTGACCTAGCCAGGTGCCCTAAATCAAATCTTTTTTTTTTTTAAGATTCCATTTATTTATTCATGAGACACACACACAGAATGAGAGAAAGGCAGAGATACAGGCAGAGGGAGAAGCAGGCTCCCTGCCGTGAGCCCAATGTGGGACTCCATCTCAGAACTCTAGGATGACACCCTGAGCCAAAGGCAGATACACTCAACTGTTGAGACACCCAGCGTCCCATCAAATCTTTTTTTAAAAAGGATTTTTTTTCCTTCTTTAAAGTATATAGACTAATGTCGCAGCTGATAATCGATAGTATCTTATATTTGATAAAATATGGTATATATTTTTCTCTATTTGATTAAGGAGGGAAAGGGAAAGTCTTGGAACTGTGAAATAGCCAAATAAATGAAAAAAGTAGAAACTCTACCAAAGATAGGATGAACTAAGAGATGAGGGTCCAAGAGATGGTGGAAAGATGATTAGCCACATGCTTTAAAGAGGAGGGAGGCAGTTCAATTTCTATCCCTTGTCTCCATGGAGATCAACTTCCAGATTTTTTGTTTGTGTGGGTTTATTTTTATAACATTTTATTTATTTATTTATTTTAAGTAGGCTCCATGCCTAATGTGGGGCTTGAATTCATGACCTTGAGATCAAGAGTTGCATGCTCCACTGACTAAGCCAGCCAGGCGTGCCTCTGTGGAGATGAACCTTTAAAGGGTCTATTATTTCTAAGGCCTAGTAAGACTTATCTAGTTTCCCTTTAGGGGAATATACTCAATACTTAATCGGGATGTGATATTGGTTTATATAATGCTGACCAAGCAAACAAAAAATACATTATTTTAGGAAAAGAGATCATCTAGCAGCAAACTAAAATCTATGTGAAAACATGGACATGAAAAGCCCCCTTTGTGTGAGTAAAACCTAACTATTAAAAAGGGGGCTTTTTTTTTTTTTTTTTTTTTTTTACCAAAGAAGACACACAGATGGCAAATAATCATAAGAAAAGATGTTCAGCATCATATTTCATTAGGGAATTACAAATTAAAATATTCATGAAATATTACTACACACCTGTTAGAATGGCCTAAATCCAAAACACTGGAAACATCACGTATTGGTGTGGATGTGGAGGAACCAGAACTCTCATTCGTTGCTGGTGGAAATGCAAAATGGTACAGCTGCTTTGAAAGATAGTTATAGGTTTGTTTTGTTTTGTTCTGTTTTTTTACAAAAATTTAACACATTGTCACAATATAATACAGCAATTGTGTGCCTTGGTATTTATCCAAATGAATTTAAAACGTATGTATACACAAAAATCTGCACACTGATGTTATAGCAGCTTTAGTTATAGTTACCAAAACTTGGAAGCAACCAAGATGTCCTTTAGTAAGTGAATGGATAAACAAACTGTGATACATCTAGACTATGGAATATTATTCAGCACTAAAAAGAAATGAGCTATCAAGCCATAAAAGACAGGAGCGCCTGGATGGTTCAGTCAATTGAGCATCTGATTTTTGATTTCAGCTCAGGTCAGGAGCAGGGTTGCATAGGGTTCTGTGCTGGGTAAGGAGCCTTCTTAAGATTCTCTCTCCCTCTCCTTCTGCCCTCCCCTCCCTGCTCACATGCTATCTCTCTCTAAACAAACAGACACCAAAATAGACTCATAAAAGACATTGAGGAACTTTAGATGCATATTATTAAAGGAAGTCAGTCTGGGGATCCCTGAGTGGTGCAGCGGTTTGGCGCCTGCCTTTGGCCCAGGGCGTGATCCTGGAGACCCGGGATGGAGTCCCACATCAGGCTCCCGGTGCATGGAGCCTGCTTCTCCCTCTGCCTATGTCTCTGCCTCTCTCTCTCTCTCTCTCTCTCTCTCTCTCTCTGTGACTATCTTAAATAAATACATAAAAAATTTAAAAAAAAAAGGAAGTCAGTCTGAAAAACCTACATACTGTATGATTCCAACTATATGACATTCTGGGAAAGGCAAAACTGGAGACAGTAAGAAAAGACCAGTGGTTGCCAGGGCTTAGGTGGAATGGGAGGATGAATAAACAGAACACAGAGGATTTTCAGGGCAGTAAAATTATGCTGTATGATACTATAATGATGGATACATGCCATTGATTTGTCTAAACCCATAGAACGCACAACAATAAGTTTACACCAAGGTAAACTATGGACTTTAGGTCATAATGATCTGTCAGTGTAGATTCATTAGTGGTAACAAAAGTACCACATTGGTGGGGGATATTGATAGTGGGCAAGGTTGTGCATGCGCAGGGACAGGAGAATACAGGAATTCCCTGAACCTAGTGCTCAATTTTGCTGTGAACATGAAACTGCTCTAAAAAAAGAAAGCTCTATAAAGGGGGTGGGGGTGGGCAGAGGGAGGAGAAGTATTCTGATGACACATGATTTAGGTTTGAATCACCTTGGAAAATAAAACTACAAGTCAACAAAATTGATAATTCAGGCTCTCTGACCTGGTCTGAAACAGTCTATTTTCTTTCCTTCTTTCTTTTTTTAATTTGTCTCTCATAAAATTACCAGAAAAGTATAATTCCAGGAAAGTATAGAAATTAGTATGTTACAACCTTAGGAAAGTGTAAAAAGAAATATAGAGATAATTTTTATTTTTATCTTTTTTTTTTTTTTTTTAAGATTTTATTGATTTGAGAGAGAGCTCATGCACATGAGATGGGGGAAAGGCAGAGAGGGAGAAGTGCAGTCCCTGCTGAGCAGGGAGCCCAATGCAGGGCTCAATCACAGGACCCCCAGATCATGACCTGAGCTGGAGGTAGACACTTAACCTTAGCCCACCGAGCCACTCAGGCACCCCTTACAGGTAATTTTTAAAAATGAATTGGGCTGGCTGACTTAGTCAGTAAAGCACGTGACTCTTAATCTCAGGATCATGAGTTCAAGCTCTGCATGGGGTGTAGAGATTACTTAAATAATTTTAAAAAATAATAAAAATTTTAAAACCTTTTAAAAAGTAATAAAAGAAATGAATTGAACGCATGGTGTTGCTGTTTAAATAAATAAATATATATATATATATATAAATTTGATTATCACTGCTGTTTAAAGCATTTGAAATATTCTAAAAAATTCCTTACAGGGATGCCTGGGTGGTTCAGTGGTTAAGTGTCTGCCTTCAGTCCAGGGCATGATCCTGGAGTCCTGGGATTGAGTCCCACATCGGGCTCCCTGCATGGAGCCTGCTTCTCCCTCTACCTATGTCTCTGCCTCTCTCTCTCTCTTTGTCTCTTATGAATAAATAAATAAAATCTTTAAAAAATAAAAATAGATAATTCTTTACATTATATTAAGTTTATAATTAAATTTTATTTTTAATTTTTTAAAAACATTTCATTTATTTGACAGAGAGAGAGAATACAAGCAAGGGAAGTGGCAGGCAGAAGGAGAGGGAGAAGTAGACTCTCTGCTGAGCAGAGAGCCCAATGTGGGGCTCAATCCCAGGACACTGGGATCCTGACCTAACATGAAGGCAGACCCTTAACTCACTGAGTCACCCAGGTGCCCCTATAATGAAATTTTAAATCATTGAAGAGAATCAATGTTTAAATGCTTAAGGAAAAATAATTTTCTAGTTTTGATTATTAGTTGTGTATGCTTAGAGCATTAATTACATTACAGAGTGGAGAGTGTTCCTCTCTATGTTTAAAAGCCCATGAGACTTCAAGAATCCCCCAAATAAGTACAGATAAAAAGCCTAAAAATGCAGATACTCCTGGAACAACATAATCAACTTTAAGAAATCTATTTTAAAGGAATAATTAAAATATGAGTGAAGGTAGAGCTATAAGGATATTAATCATAGGGTTATTTAGTGTAACAAAAGTGGAAACAAATGTTCAAAAATGAGGCATTTGAAGTGGATAAACATCCAGAAGTTTGCAGCTCATCCTACTAGGGAGGCTGTGAAAAATTAGTTGCTGCTCACAAAATGGTGCAGCCCCTATGCAGGGTGACTTGGCAGTGTCTTCCAAAACTACAAAGGCATTTTGACTCAGCAGTCCCACTTCTAGGAATTTATCTTTGCAACACACCTGTAATTGCAGGAAATGACATATGTATAAGTTTATTCTTTGTCCCTCTGCCTGTAATAGAAAAAGGTGAGAAATAACCTGCCATAAAGGATACTGGTTAAAGAAACTATAGTTCATTCATACAATTTTATGCTTTGTGGCTGTAGGAGACAATGACGATGCTCTTGCAGTTCTGATAATGGAGAGGTTCTAGAAATATATTAAGTAAGAAAAAAATTGTAGAGCAGTGTAAACAGTATGTTCTCTTTTGTGTAAGAAAGCAGGGGAAATAGGAATGTATATTTGCATTTGCTTTTATTTGCATAAGAAAACACTAGAAGACACAAGAAACTAATAAAAGGAGTTACTTATAAAGAAAGAGAGGTAGGATAGGAATGAGACTTAGTGCTTACCTTTTCTATACTGTTTTGATTTTCAGTTGCATGAATGTATTTCTTATTCAAAAAACTAAATTAAAAATAGAAGAATTGCTAACTAAATTATGATGTTTGTATGACAGCTAGATAATGATTAAAAATGATGTGAAAAAAATGATGTTGTGTTTAAATACATAGAGAAATATTCAATTCTTACCTATTCACACAATAGGTAAGAAAAGCAGGTTGTAAGAAAGTAATATATGATCCTACAATCTGAGGAATTATATATCTTTCTTTAGGATCACTTCCTAAAAGAATAACTCAGTAAAGTGTCCCTTCTTAAGTCTATTTGTTGAAGCCCTAACCCCTAGTACCTCAGAATGTGACTGTATGTGGAGACAGAGTCTTCAAAGGGAAAACTAAGTTAAAATGCAGTTATTAGAGTGGGTCCTAATCCAAGATGACTGATGTCCTCATAAAAAAACAACATCTGGACACAGGTACAAAAGGAAGCCTATGTGAAGAAACAGAGAAGATGACTATCCATAAGCCAAGGAGAGGGGCCTCAGAAGAAAAAAATCCTACCTACATACACCTTGACCTTGGACACCTAATTTCCAGAATGATGAGAAAATAAATTTCTGTTGTTTAAGGTACCTAGTCTGTGGTACTTTGTACATAGGTACAGCAGCCCTAGCAAACTAATACAATATGATCCATATTCTCAAAATTTTCAGGAGCTTATACCCAGTGGTGATGTATGACAATGATGTTTCATGCCTTCTACTAGCTAATTAGGTAGGTCAAAATATGATATCATGCCCTAATTTGCATTTCTTATTTTCTTTGCATTAAAAAAGTCATAACATTTTTCTTCTGAATTTGAATGTCATGCCACTGCCATGACCTGTGAACCAACTGATTATTCTTAGATGAATGAAGCTGTGCTGGAGTGTGGTGACCAAGGTGCATGTGTATATTGCCCCCCAGAAAGAGGAATAAGGTTATGGTGCCACCTACACCTTCATGGTCAATATTGTTTGCTTTACATGTAACAGTCCTGGCTGGGCTGCTCCACTCCAACCCTCCTCCCGTCACCTGCCAGGCCTCATTAATCTGTTCTCTGGCTTTAACACCAGCTCTCCCAGAGACCCCACCTAGGCGAGTATGTGGGACAGGCAGATATTTCAACCCCAGAAATAATCAGAAAAATCTCCATAATAAGCCCATCTAGTGGGCTAAGTGCCACACCTGTACAAAAACAAAGCAAAGCAAAGACAAATGAACAAAAACTCAGTGTGAAAGCTCAGAGATGGTTTGGAGTTGAAGTTTTTTTTTTCCATTATATTGCAACATCCTTATTTTGGAACCATCTAGTGACTAAACAAGACTGCTTTACATGGAAGACCTTGCTGGCTAATTAAGTTGGGGCAAGGTTAATTTATTAACAGTGCCATGAAATGTAAAGAGGGAAGCTAGGAAGTGCTAACAGGAAATAGTTTTTCTGACTTACCAGCAGGAGAAAGGAAGCTGCGTTTGAACCTGAATGCATCCCAGAAGCTGTTGAGTAACTTCACCCAGCAGATGTATAGAGCTGGGCCCACCCCGGAGAACAGTTGTGACCAACCCGCACCAAAGGCCCTTCTAAAGACAAGTCTATCTCATAAGATCTTTGTGGCAACCTCCTTCGGGCACATGAAAACCATACTTCTGGTTGATTTCTCTACTTCCTGCCCCATGTTAGATTCTTAGAAACCAAAAAGTGCTCTGAAGACAGTTGTTCAACAATTCAGAGAATTCCAATCTTACACAATTGCCAGTGCCTGCAACACAGTAACGTACTGCCACAGAACCTTTTATGCAACAAAAATTTTAAGTATTGTTTTGTTACTTACCTGGCTCACTTTCTGTAACAGATTTGGTTGTAGGAAGCCTTTTGGGTTTTCACCACAAATGATTTCAAACCGTTTGTCATGGTAAATTCACTTCCTCTTCCTTTTTTTGCATAGTTCAACTCACTTAAGATGCCACAGTGTGGTTACCCCATATTTTAACACATCAGAAACATAACATATAAATATACTCTGTTGATGTGCACACCGAAGTTTAATTTTTCAGTACTGTTTTCTTATGCGGGAGACAAAGGCAAGAGAAAAATTAAATTTCCTTACGACTTACAGCCCATTGGCAAGTCCTTGAAACAGGCAGAGTAACCTTCCTCTGGGAGCTCAGCTGCCTCAGTGTTGACACTTTGCTAAGGGCAAAGAGCAATCTTAGCCCGACCCCCTCGGATCCTGTGAGTCTGCTTCAAACATATAGAAATTCCTCTGGAAACTTCCTTTATCTCACCCCGCCAAGATAATGTTAGCAATCACCCTCCAAACTTAGAGCCCACCAATATACATCTGAAGGGTCTCATGACTTGAGTTTTTCCTAAACAGTAATCAATAACCTTTACCCAACAAAAACGAGCCCTCTCTGGAAACCTTGTTCCCAAAATACCTTGGAGGCTTGTGCTGTCCCTAACCCCTTCCCAACTTGAAAGTATATAATCAGCTTCCCCTCACACCCCCAGTGCAGCTCTTTCTGCCCGTGGGTCTTGCCCCTGTGCTTTAATAAAACCACCTTCTTGCACTGCAGATGTCTCAAGAATTTTTTCTTGGCTGTCAGCTCCAAACCCCAACATTTCTACATCAGTTTCCACTGACCACTCTTAGTCCAGTATTCTACATCACGAATATATGTGGTGATACAGGAGTTAAATGATGCTCCGTTCCCCTCTCCCTCTCAGTTTAAAGCCTGTCTAACAAGCCCTGCCAGTTTGGAACTCCAGGAATTGATCAGCATCTGCACAAGTTCAGCCTGGCCAGAGGTTGTGGTTTATCACACAAACACATTTCTGGTTCCCTCCCTGCAAACTCCACTCCTTCCAATGCTACCTTCTTGCCACTTGGACCTAACATTGCCAAATTTCCTGAGATCTCTTGGGTTGATATTATCTTCAAATCTTGTAATAAGTCCTGACGTTTGATTTTATCGTATCTTTCTTGCCTGAGTAAGTTAATATGTTCCCTCAAGCGAATAAGAGACATCCTATTAGGCTTCCTTTATCAACATCAGTGTGGTCTAAGGGAGAAGGACTTGGAACCAGGAGATAGAAGATTTCAATTCCAGCACCAGCTCTTTTTATAACTGGTTATGTGACCTTGGAAAAGCAATTTAAGTCCTCTGTTCTTCTAGCATGTAGTTTCCCAACTGTAATAAATATTATAAATCCATTCTGTCCTCATCACTTTTATCATCAAAGAACATTTATCAAATTCCTACTTGGTGATGGCACCTTGCAGGGTGAGGCAGGTAGTCAAGGTCCCTGTTAGTCAGGGGTCTGAGGCAGAGCATTCGAGCTTCATATGAGGCTTTGTTCAGATGAGCCTCTTATCAGCATTTGTTCACAAAGTTTTACTGCTTTTGGAGGAATAAGAAAAACAAACAGGAAAAATCTTTTTTAAAAAATAGCCAGATTTATTTAATATTTTTTAAAAATCCATCCTTTATCTTAAGATTATACCTAATATAATTTTTAAGATTTTATTTATTTATTCATGAGAGACACAGAGAGAGAGGCAGAGACACAGGCAGAGAGAGAAGCAGGCTCCCCGGGGGGAGCCTGATGTGGGACTCAATCCCAGAACCCGGGGATCACGACCTAAGCCAAAGGCAGACACTCAACCACTGAGCCACCCAGGTGCCTCTATACCTAATATTTTATTTTGATATTTTAAAAAATCACTTCTTTTATGAAGTTGTGGTCAGAGTAGATGCTATTTTCTTTTAAGTAGGCTTCATGCCCAGTGTGGAGCCCAATGTGGGGCTTGAACTCATAACCTTGACACCAAGAAGAGTGGGATGCTTAACCCACTGAGCTACGGAGATGCCCAAGTAGATGCTACTTTCTAAAATTATACTCACCAAAATAAGAGATTTTTGCTTATAAAAAACGTTTATCTACAAAAACTTTGCTAATAGTTGAATTCCAAGTCCAACCTCTGGACTGGGCCATATCTCCTTGAGAAAGGGTTTGCATCCTGTCTCTAGAAGCCAACATCTTCTTCTAGACTCTGTGGTGTGGTTTTAGAACATTCTAAGCTGGTTTCTGGGCAGTTGGAGGCCTAGTGTCTGCACTGCACTTGCAGTGTCCAGTGGTGTGGATAAGTCCTTTAATCCTTTTACATCTCAGGCTCCTCATCTGTAAAATAGAGTCAAGAGAGGTGTTGGGAATGGGAAAATTTTCTTCCTCCCCTCTTAGTTCTTTTGGCTAGTTGAATAATTAAGATGACATAAAACAGGTTAACAGGAGTAAAACAAAATTAATTACATACTTACCAAGAATCTACATCAACATGAGAGATTTCAGACAGGCCAAATAAGGTATATAAGTTATCTTGAATGAAGGAGAAGTGGGTATGGGTCTGGGACTTCAAAAGGAAGGAAGACAAATCACAGGAAGATGGAAAAGAGTAAATGTTTGCTAAACAAGTTTACTAGAATATATATATATCATCCTAAAATGAACCATATGCCAAAAAGACATATTTGGGTGGCAAATTTTGCTTCCCTATAGTGTTTTTATCCTAATGAGTGACAAAGACTTTCTTCTTGACCTAACTCTACTCTGGCTCCTCTAAACTCGCAAGGTCCTGACCTTGGGCACTATCCATGAGCCATTAGTCTGGGTTTAGCAAGAACCTTGTTGGGTCAGTTTAGCAGAAAATCCCCCATCCCTGATATCTGATCAAATTCTTCATTCTCTTCCCTGAATATCTTATCACTCTGGCCTGCCTTCAGCAAGAATCCTGTTCAGTCAGTCAAGCAAGAATCCCATAAGCCTTGATGTTTTATCTTAGTAATTTTCCATACCCTGATCTCTACTCTGCTTTTTGGCTATAGGTCTCCACTTGGCCTTGTATTCAGAGCCAGATTTTTCCTTCCCTGCTATAAACCCCATTGTAGTAGTCTTCTTGAGTAAAATCTTCCTTTTAACAAGTGTCATGAATAACTTTTTAAAAGACTTATTTATTTGTTTGAGAGAGAGAGAGTGTGTGTGTGTGTGTGTGTACAGCCGGAAGGGGCAGAGGGAGAGGGAGTCTTAAGCAGATTCCATGCTGAGTGTGGAGCCCGGCTTGGGGCTCTATCTCAGGACTCTGAGGTCACTACTTGAGCTGAAACCAAGAGTTGGCCACTTCACTGCACCACCCAGGTGCCCCAATAATTCTTTTTTTAACATGCATACACAAAGGAGCCTGGATGGTAGTTGCAGTATACATCTTCATCCCTTTCACTCTCCCTTGGTAAGGCACATCTAAATGCCAGGTGAGTTAAATTAATGCTGCTTTTACAATGGTTTTCAAACTGAAGTGACCTCAGAATACCCTCCAGCACTCGTGGATAACAGGTTGCCAGGTCCCATCTAGAGCCTCTGATTCAGTAGGTCTGGGATATGCTGCTGCTGGTGGTCCTGGAACCACACATTAAGAACTATGGTAGGAGAAGAACTTTGAATCCACTAGAATATTGTAATCAACCAATCAATCATTCACAAACTGTACTCATTTGTAATAAATTACTACATTTTGGGGATCCCTGGGTGGCGCAGTGGTTTGGCGCCTGCCTTTGGCCCAGGGCGCGATCCTGGAGACCCGGGATCGAATCCCACGTCGGGCTCCCGGTGCATGGAGCCTGCTTCTCCCTCTGCCTGTGTCTCTGCCTCTCTCTCTCTCTCTCTCTCTCTCTCTGTGACTATCATAAATAAATAAAAAAATTAAAAAAAAATTACTACATTTTGGTTCAACCAAAATGAGTTTGCAACCAACCTCTCAAGGGTCTTCCAACTATAAAATTCTATGATTTTTTTAAAAAAGTATTTTATTTATTTATTTGAGAGAGAGACAGAGAGAGCATGAATGAGGGGGTTGGGGAGAGGCAGAGGGAGAAGCAGACAACTACCTGCCAAGCTAGGAGCCCAATGCTGGGCTCCATCCCAGAGCCCTAGGATCATGACCTGTGCTGAAGGCAGACACTTAACTGACTGAGCCATCCAGGTGCCCCAAAATTCTATGATGTTAAAGTGAAGCAAGACAATGAATTCAACAATTGAAGCCTGGCTCCCACTGCAATCATATCCTCTTTCAATTCTTTCTGGTATCTCCTCCTACCTGAAAACTCTAACACTCAGTGATAAGGACCAGGAATGGCAAACTGTGGCTTAGTTTCCTGTATGAATACAGAACAGAGTATTCTCCTTCACGTCCTGTCAGTTGTGATGAGAATCCTTTATTCACCTCAGGTATCTCTCTAAGGAGATCAAATCTACATTCTGACTTTTCTGGGGCTGGAGAGAGGTCATCCAGCCCTAGCAAAAGCTGCAATTTGCTTTCAAGAACGTCAAGACAGGTACCATAGTGATGCATTGCCCTCAGGTCAGTTTAAGTTGAAATTCAAAAGGAAACAAAGAAAATATAAATTTTATATATAGGCTTTCCTAATACTGGTGTATTTTCTTTGGAAACATTTCAGTCAATTGTTCTTCAGAGGCTGATTGTCCAAAAGAAAAAAAGAAATGTTCCCCTGTGGGTTTTGGAAGTCCATTGGCTTATGGGTCTGCAAGAAGCCAGGAAAGGCAATTTAGCAGCATAGGGAGTGAGAAGTACACTGGGCAGCTGCCCCTCCAACCAGGTGCAGTTTCTCTTAGAAGGAGGCTCTGATAGGGGTGCCTGGGTGGCTCAGTCAGTTAAATGCCTAACTCTTGATCTCCACTCAGATCTTGATCTCAGGGTCATAAGTTCAAGCCCTGTGTTGGGTTCCATGCTGGATGTGGAGCTTACTTTAAAAAAATAAAAAAAAAAAAAGGAGGCTCTGATGGGTGAATTCACACAGTGGAACACTTTATTTCCTCAGGTTTTTTTTTTTTTTTTTTTTTACAACATACCCCACCACTACACCTTTCTAATGGGAACTGATTATAAGAATAATCAATTCTGGTGCCTGGCTGGCTCAGTTGGTAGAGCATGTGACTCTTGATCTTGGGGTTGTAAGTTCAAGCTCCACATTAGGTGTAGAGATCACCTAAAAATAAAATGTTTAAATGGGCACCTGGATGGCTCAATCAGGTAAGCATCTGACTCTTGGTTTTGGCTCAGGTCATGATCTCAGGGTTGTGGAATTGAGCCCCATATAGAGCTCCATGCTCTGTGGGGAGTCTGCTTGAGATTCTCTCTCCTTCTCCCTCTGTCTCTCCCTGCTCTCATGTTCTCTCTCTCTCTCTAAAATGAAATAAATTAGCCTTTAAAAAATGAAATAAAATCTTTTGAAAAAATAAGAATAGTCAATTCATGGTTACTCATTTTTAATTAAAAAAGCTAACATTAGGCATCTGGGTGTCAGTTAAGCATCTGCCTTCTGCTCAGGTCATGATCCCTGTCCTCCACATGGTGGACACTATTATAAGAACTTTCCTCACATTTATTTAACCCTTATAATAGTCCCATCAGTACTATTATCTCCATTTCCCAGACAAAGAAACTCCGGTACAAAGAATTAAATAATTTGCCCAAGGTTAGTAACAGGTAAAGATAGAATTATAATCAACTCTGGCCTCAGAGATGTATTCTATGTTGCCTTTTTTTTTTTTTTAACAGAGAACAACATTTAGATTAATTAAACTCATAGTTCAAATGTTTTATCGAACCACTTGACAATCAGAATGTGTTATGGGTTGAATTGTATTCCCCCCTACAAAAGATATGTTGAAATCTTAACCCCCAGTTTTACAGAATGTGAACTTCTTTAGAAATAGGGTCATTGAGGATGTAATTAGTTACTTCATACTGAAATAAAGGAGGTCCTTAATCCAAGATAACAAGTGTCCTTACAAGAAGGCCATGTGAAGACAGAGACTACAGAGAGAACACCAAATGACTACAAAGGTAGATATTAGGGTTAGGCAGCTGCAAGACAAGGAATGCCAAAGACTGCCAGCAAACCATTAGAAGCTACGAAGAGTCAAGAAAGGATTCTCCTGCAGAATTCAGAAGGAATTTGGCTTTGCCTCAACATCTTAATTTTAGACATCTAACTTCCAGAACTATGGGGACAATAAACTTTTATTATTTTAAGTCACCCAGTTCATGGTTACCTCGTTCTGACAGCCCTGGGAAACTAATGCAGAACAGATAAGATTTTTTCTCCATTTTCTTCACACACATTCCCCCCACCCCCACCCCGCCCCAACTTTCAACAGGAATGCCTTGGAATAGCAGATCCACTTGGTAAGACAAAAGGCAAAAATCTGACTTGTTCATTCATTCAGACAGAGCCTGTCTGGCATGATTCCCAGAATGCTGTAGTTGCTTAATAAATGTGTGTTCATTTGGATGGATTCTTCCAACATTTACTAAAGGACCATTTTTTGTCATGATTATCTAGAAATGGCACAAGTCCTGAAAACCAAGAAGAGGCAGTTAGTCACAATCCTCCTTTCAAATCTACAGATGACTTGATAAGAATTAGCTACCAGAATGTCTTCCAACTATCCCTAACATAAGTAAAAATGACTGTTAAGATTTAATTTCTGTGCCCTCTTGTTCCATTGATCTGTGTATTTTTGCATAGTGGTTCACCTCTTTTCCATTTTCTTGCCCTCCTTTGGTGGAGGTGCTAATGAATGGAGAAAAGTATGAAAAGCAGACAGCAGGAGGGAGAAGTACAACCCCAAATTTGATCATGAGGGCTTGGATAATTGAGAGGACACCATCGTCAAACTGTAGAAAAAGCCCTCTGAACACATTTTAGACACATTAGTATATAATGAAGGCTTATAAAGATATTTTTAAAATGGTTTGCCCAAAGACAAAGCATGAAATGATTTTTTTCTGAAAGTAAATTAAAGATACTGAGTGAAAAGAGAAGAAAAATATATATAATATAGTCTCATTTTTATAAAACAATGACAAAAGTATTTGTGTGTATAAAACTGTTTATGTATATACTGGGGTATAGTTGTTTCTAGGCACTGTCAATGAATAAAGCTGGGTTTTCTGGCATTAGTTTTAAAAAATAAAGCATTCTAATTTATAAATGTATAAGATATTCACCCACTCACTCATACTCCCCTTCCCCAGTAGTACTTCTGTGAGTACTAACGGATTTCCATTGGTTGAGCACCACATACTAGAGCCCCAAGGAAATAAGTTGCATACTAATGTATGGAAAATGTTGGAACATGGAGTGAAAATAAGAAATAAACTTTCATTATTATAGGCCATTGAAATTTGAGGTCCTTTGTTGCAACCATGGAATCTAATCTAACCTGTTACAGTAATTATGCACAAGGAACTGGGCTAGGTACAAATAGTCATTTTATTTTATTTTTGATTTTTTAATTTTTAAAAATTTTTAAAGATTTTATTTGTTTATTTGAGAGAGAGAGATAGCAAGAGAGAGCACTAGCAGCGGGGAGAGGGAGCAGCAGGTTCCCTGCTGAGTAGGGAGGCTGATGCAGGACTCGATCCCAGGACCCTGGGATCATGACCTGAGCTGAAGGCAGATACTTAACCAACTGAGCCATGTAGGCACCCCTATTTTTTATTTATTTATTTATTTATTTATTTATTTATTTATTTATTTAGAGAGAGTGCACACATGAGTAGGGGGAAGGGGCAGAGGAAGAGAAGAGAGAGAATTTTTAAAAAAGATTTTACTTTTTTTTTTTTTTTTTTTTAGATTTTACTTATTTACTTGAGAGAGAGTAAGAGCACAGAGGGAGAGAGAGAAGCAGACTCCCTGCTGAGCAAAGAGTCTGACATGCCGCTCAATCCCAGAACCCTGAGATCATGGCCTGAGCCAAAGGCAGACACTTAATTGACTGAGCCACCTAGGAGCCCCAAGAGAGAGCATTTTAAGTAGGTTCCACAACTAGTACAGAGCCTGACCCGGGGCTCAATCTCACAACCCTGAAATCATGACTTGAACCAAAATAAAAAGTCAGACATTTAACCAACTGAACCCCAAATAGTGATTTTAATAGAAGTAGCAAGAAGTATTAGGAAATTAAAATCTTGTTTGCTTTCACATAAATCGGTAAGATATCAACAAAGCAGAAGACCTACGAGAAATTAAAAACTGGCCAAATTTTCTTAAAGGCATCTGGTACTCAATTCTGATATAATAAGGGCCAGTCTCTCTGTAACAGAGGTTAAAACCCCAAGAGAAATGGAGTAACAAGGGTATGTTTTCCATATAAAAATCACTTTGCTAGAATATGAGGACTCCATGTCACTGTACAGATTTATGAAGAAAACAGAATTCTTAATAGAGCCTCAGGCATCTGCTCCTATCATGGAGGGAAAGCACTCCCAGAAGCAAGTAGACAACATTTGCCTAGAACCTGCTATTATTACACTCTGTGCATATGGTAGCTAAAAACTCATTAGTTCTATAATTCTGGCTGAAGTTGGCAAGCCACCTCCAGAAATATTTCATACAAGCAAAGTGACAGATGGCAATTTCCTTTGTTATAGGAGGAGCTGGTTAGGGTAGTGGTCACACGAAAGTCATCTAGATAAGAGTGAAGCTACTCTTATGTAATTACAGCAACCTGGGATAAGTCAATCGTCATAAAACTAGCCTCATTTTTGTCATCCAAGAATGTATTATTGGTCAAACTTACATAATTTCTTTCAAATAGGATTAAAATATATTTCAGTGGACATTGTGAGGTAGATATATAATTATTTGTAGCAGCAAAAAAGAGGGTAGCCATTTTGTTCTAATTTCCCTACAAAGCTGGAATTCCTTCTGTTAGGGCTGTTTGTTTTCTTCTCCAACATACCATCCCCATCCTCCTTCTTTTAGTAAAAATGCCCCAATGATACTTTGAGGCTCCTGAACCCTCCATGTGCTTCAGGTAGAGCTGACCCTCACTCACATCCCCCTGGGCTAAGTGATGAATATATGACTCAAACCAGTCAAAATACAGTATCTCTTGACCTCTTGATTTATTCAGAGATGGCCATGTGACCCAGAGTGAGCCAATGAGAGCCTTAGTCCAACTCTGTGCTGGAACTGTTCAGGAAAAGATATTCCCGCATTTCCTCGGTGGCCCAGTCAAGCGACGGACTCGTGGTTCCAGCGCATGTCATGATCTCATGGGTCCTGAGATTGAGCCCCATGAGGCTCTGCACTCAGTGGGGAGTCTGCTTGAGATTTTCTCTCTCTCCTTTTTCCTCTCCTCCCCCTACTCTCTTTCTCTCAAATAAATCTTTAAAAAGAAAAAAAAAATCAAAGAAAAGAAAAGAAAGAGATATTCTCTTTCCAATGGACAGAATGCAAGCCTAAATTGTTTTTGGAATCTTTGCTACCACTTCAGGAGAGTCTGTCAGACAATGCAGACATATAGAGGAAAGCAAAATCAAGAGATTTCTGGCTTCATTTTTGTATATATGGGTCCAAATAATCTTGAAACTATCATACTCTACACTTCTTCATTTATATGAGTCAGTAAATTTCCTCTTTTGCTTTAAGCCAGTTGGGTGTTTTGTTTTTTGTGTTTTTTTCCTTTTGCTACCATGAGAGTTCTGACTAATGGACTCACTATCATAGGACCAACAGCCAGAAAAAATAATATAGTCTTCCCTGGTCTTATCTCTATGACCCACTGAACCAGAAACACAAAACAAATAAATCAAACTTCAAATAAAATTTCTTACCAATAAAGTACATTTTCCCAAAGAATCTCAAAGCATTAGAGAATAAGTCCCTGGAGTTGCACAAGGCATCTTGGAAGGATAGTTAGTAAAGTTAAGAATAACACTGACCTTTTCCTGAGGATAATCTATGTGACAAAAAACTGTACAAGGCATTTTATAGCTTTACCTTATTTTTTTTTTTTTTTTTTTTTTTTTTTTTTAGCTTTACCTTATTTAACAGTCACAACTGCTCTATTAAATTGGTATTATTATGCCCAATTAACAGATAGGGCAGTTGAGGTCAGAGAAGTTCATTTTCCTCAGGTAATACAGGTTGTTAGTGATCTCTCCTACATTTACCTCATGTCTTTCTGCCCCAGAATCTGTATTCTTCTAAGCAACATGGTCTGTCTCTTTTTTTATATCCATATTGCCCTTTTTGTCAATATCTCCCTACTTATCCCTTCTGATTGGCCCTTCTCCTTCTGAGGTCCTAGCTGTATGGACCAGAAATAGACACCTGACCTGGGCAAGGGAATTGTATCCACTCACTTGAGAATTTAAATATGAGAGACAGAGGGAAGTTCCACTCAGTGGTAGATTCTTTTTTTTTTTTTTTAATTTATTTATGATAGTCACAGAGAGAGAGAGGCAGAGACACAGGCAGAGGGAGAAGCAGGCTCCATGCACCGGGAGCCCGACGTGGGATTCGATCCCGGGTCTCCAGGATCGCGCCCTGGGCCAAAGGCAGGCGCCAAACCGCTGCGCCACCCAGGGATCCCTCAGTGGTAGATTCTTGAGCTGAATGGCATACATGTTACTTCTAAGACACACTTTTCTAGCTTAGGGAACAATATGGTCGTAAATCTTTCACTTTTCCAATAATTTACTCAAATTCTCATATGTTCTTTCCCAAGATCTCCTCTGTGGGGACTTACCTCTGAACTGTCCAAGTCTTTCAGGGGCTTTCTTGGTACAAAAGGATCCACCCTGTCAAATCTCAAGAACACAGAACTTGAAATCTGATTAGGTCACTTCTAGTAATAGTCTTGTCCCTGATCACAGCATCACACTTCAGGGTTGGTCTTGTGCAGGCTGATGGATGCTTGCCTGTCTTCATTAGCCCAGAGTCTCATTGTTGGCCTCCAAGTTCAGAGTTTTGTTGCTTTGCATTCACATATTCAACACAATGCCGGAGAGCTGGGTCTCACAGGGAAACCAACCATTGGAATTTTGTGTTTTGTTCAAGTCAACAACTTAAATTCACTCTTCCCTCTCAGTGCCATCCTTTTGTGAAACTGTGGTGTCCTATTCTACCAGAGGAGAGAACCTCTTGGTTGACACTGATAGGCTACTGGACTTTAATTCTAAGGAAAAATGGATGGGTGGGTGGGGGTCTCTTCTTTTTCCCAGGAAGTCCCTTCCTCAAGAGTAAAGGGTGCTAATAGCCCTGATATTTGCATAACTAAGGTGGGGGGCAGCATTCAAAGGATTCATTTTACAATAATGAAACTCTGCACCTGGATCAGTTACTATCTTTACCTAAGAACACGGACACCTCTAAAACATTTTCTAAAACTGTATCTTACCAGGCCTCCTGTGCCATCTTGGATCAGAGGCATGATAAGTTAGCTAGCTGAGAGAGAGAGAGAGAGAGAGAGAGGGAGAGAGAGAGACTTTCTGACTTAGCATAAAACTCCCTGCTCTGGGATCCCTGGGTGGCGCAGCGGTTTAGCGCCTGCCTTTGGCCCAGGGCGCGATCCTGGAGACCCGGGATCGAATCCCACGTCAGGCTCCCGGTGCATGGAGCCTGCTTCTCCCTCTGCCTGTGTCTCTGCCTCTCTCTCTCTCTCTGTGACTATCATAAATAAATAAAACAACAACAACAACAACAAAAAACTCCCTGTTCTACTGGGTGTAAGGCCTTGCTGCTCTTTATTTAGGTTCCACACAGGTTAGTGAAGTGCCACCTCTCTTTAGTAGTTCATGTTGCAGGTCAGGTTTATGTTCCAGGAAAATGCAACTCAACAGTACTAAAGGCTAATAAAGGGAGATTGTTTTTATAATAATTAATGGGAAAAATTAATATGCATTTCTAGAAGCTCACTAACTCTTTATCCATTAATTGCCATAAAACACACTAGCATTTCATCGCTTTACATGAATAATAAAGAAATACTAAAAGACTTTGTGTAATCATTCTTGAAAGTGTTGGTGTTGGGATTGATGCAAGAATTTTTTAGTCATTCTATGGAGAACACCAAAATCAAGGACAATGAAAACTTTTTGGTCAAACAGCTGGAATTAGGCAAAAGAGAAATGGAGTAGAGGACTGACTTTATTCTCCACTATCAAGTTTGTATGTCTATCTGGAGCCAAAGGCAGCTGGGTGGGAGACATGCAAGAGTATTTTTTCATAGGCTGGATGGGCCTATCCTTCCCATCTCTATTGCATTGACACACACTTTTAAATTATGAGTTATTTGAACTATATAGAAAAATACAGTGGTTGGTGCCCCGAGCTCGGGACCTTTAGGGAGGACAGATGTGTGGAACCTGCAAAGATCCCAGCGAAATACCCTGACCGGGTTCTGGTGGTTGTGGAAAAAGTCTCAGGCTCTTAGATCGTTGACATTGACAAATAGAAGTGGCTCAGTTCATGTGGATTTTTAAACGTGATTTGTTATTTTATTATACACTTTATAAAAAGTCCAAACACACACATACCCTCCCATTATGGTCAGGAATGGGGCTCACATCTTTAATGTAAACTGGCCACCTTCTAAAGTAGGCCATATAATTGTTTTTCAATCCCAAGATACTTCTCATCCCAACTCCAAAAAAAAAAAAAAAAAAAAAAAAAAGGAGCTGTAAAGGGTATATAAAGACAAATGAGGTTTTCTTGCTCTTGTTACAGTACAATCACTTAAGATGACTAACAAACCATAAGTATAAGAAGGAAGGGGGGAAAAATCACCTTAATTAAGGAATGGAATATGTATGTTACCTGCAAGCAGCGGATGTATTTGCGGTCATTGGCACCTCCTCTAAATTAACTGGTTTGTAGGGACATGGGCACATGAAACAGTGAGACAACACGTGCCAGGCAATTGCTTGTACTTGTTTCCAGAGGGCACATGTTTCCTGCACTCTTTAATAACTAAAGACAAATTACAGGAGGACTTGGCATTTAGATTTTGCCCACTTTGAGAAGCGATCTTCCTGTTTGTGGATAAAACAGTCCCACAGTCCAGCCTAACTGTGGGACAGCTTCATGAGAAGGAGAAAGATGAAGATGGATTCTTGTATGTGAGCTACAGTAGAGACAACACTTTTGGCTTCTGAGGGCCAATGCTGGGCTAGCTGCATCGTTCCTGCTTGTGTAACTTGTTAACAGCGGCCATTTTCAGTTACCAGACCTCTTCACAGAGACCTGCTAGTACATTTGTAACTGGGCTTATTTCTTAATATATTGGAAGGTTTGGTTTCCTGAGGCTAGTAAATTATCATACAGAATTCTATGTTGAATTTTCCTTTCCTTTTTGTGCACTGTCCTCATGGCTGTACTCCAGGGAACTTGTTCCTCTGAGGATTATATTTAATGAAGATATTTCCAGATTAAAGTGAGGTAGGAGGCTATTAAAGTAAATGGGAGGGAGATGATGGTTTTCTTCTGGATTATGTTTGAAGTGTTAAAGCTGGCTAAGTATGAAAAGCAATCCAAATGGCATCCTTAGCAATCAAAACACTTGCTTCACTAGATTTGGGCAACTGCCAATCATATTGGACTGAGCTAATGTCTTTCTCTTTCTGAAACTATTAAGGTATATCACTAACAATAAAACTTCCCCTTATAAAGGCAAAAAAAAAAAAAAAAAAAAAAAAAGAAAGAAAGAAAAGAAAAATACAGAGAATAATTCCCAATAAGTAATACCCAGTATACCTCCAAGCTTTGACATATTTGAACTTTTTGCACTATTATATTAGTTTCCTGGGGCTGCCATAACCTATTAGCACAAAATTGATGGCTTAAAACCATAACAATTTATTCTGTTAAAGTTCTAGGTGCCATAAGTCCAAAACGAAGATGTCACCATGGTTGATTCCTTCTGGAGGCTTTGAGGAAGAATCTTTTGCATCCCTCTCTCCTATCTAGTGGCTGCCAGCAAACCTTGACATTCCTCTACGTGTTTTCTTCCCTTCTCTCCTCTTCAGAAAGATACTTATTGGATTGAGGGCTCACTCTGATTCAGGATGATCTCATCTCCAGATCCTTAACTGAATTACAGCTGCAAAGACCCTTTTCCCAAATAAGGTGATGAACATAGGCTTTTGATAGAACATACTCTTTTGGAGGCCACCATTCAAGCCCAGTATAACTATTCACTTTAACTCTTAAAAATAAAATGGTGCACATATTGTTGAAATTCCCTCCTCAACCCCCTTCTATCTATTTTGCTTTATTCCCACATGTAATAACTATCCTGTGTCACTGCCATGTATGCTCTAGTACTTTTACTACCTTTGTATTCACAAATAACATGCAGTTGTTTCTATACAGACATTACCTTTATAAGACTAAAAGATTTTTATAAATGATATGGCTCAGTATATTTTCTTTGCAACTTGTTTTTTTTTTTCACTGAACCTTAATATTTTAAGATTGATACATGTAGCTTTGATTTATCGCTTTTGACAGTAGTATGAATATCCCACACTTTATTTATACAGTCTTCTGTTGAAAGAGACTTAGTCTTTTATAATTGGTGTATTTTAAACGTTATGGTCATGATCATCCCAGGGTGTATCTCCCTATCCTTATACACATACATATGTGAGAATTTTTTACAGTGAAGACCCTGGAGTGGAACCAATAGGTTTTTTCCACCTCTATTTTTCTATTTCCTAGAAGAGACTAGGTAAATATTAAATGTTGTTCTTAAAGGTTTGCTAATATTAAACTATAAACTGTCAGGGTCTCATTCTGTTTTGGGGATGGATTTTTTTCACTATAGTTCAATTTAATGATTATAAGCATATTAAGGTTTTAAAACTTCCTTTTTAGTTAATTTTGGTCATTTACTTTCGTCTAGAAAATTATCCACTCTGTTTTTATATTTTCAAACGTCTGGGCTTACGGTTATTTATAGTAACACACTCTCTCTCCTAAAAAATAAAATAGATTTTTAAAAAGGAGAGGTGCTTGGGTGGCTCAGTTGGTTAAACTTCTGACTCTGGATTTCGGCTCAGGTCATGATCTCCAGGTTGTGAGATGGAGCCCCACATAGGGTTCCTGCTGGACATGGAGTCTGCTTAAGATTTTCTCTCTCCCTCTCCCTCTGCTCCTCTCCTCCTTCTCCTTCTTTAAAATAAATAAAATATATAATGACATGAAATTGTGGTTTTATAAGGTCAAAATGTTGAATATTGGCCATTTCATAAGATTTAATTGACATAATTTCTTGTGGCTTTATTTTATTTTATTTTATTTATTTATTAAAGATTTTATTTATTTGACACAGAAAGAGAGAGAATGAGTACACAAGCAGGGGGAACTATAGAGGGAGAAGCAGGCAATCCACTAATCAGGGAGCCTGATATAGGGCTGGATCCTGGGACCCTAAGATCTCATGACCTGTGCCTAAGGCAGTTGCTCAACTGACTGAGCCACCCAGGCACCACTCTTATGGCTTTAAATTTTCCTTCTTTATCTGTAATTATAAACTTCTTCCAATCTTAATATCATTATATGTACCTCCTGTATATTTTTAGTTTATCACCAAACATTTTATTAATCTTTCAAAATATGATTATCTCTTCATTTTTTAAGAATTTCTACTTAAAAAATTTCTTCAGGCTATCTTTGAATTTACTCTGCTTGTGTTTCTCCAACTTATTGAACTGAACATGGAGCCATGGATTTTTAATACTTCTATTATCGTATATGCATACATTGAAGGCTATACTCTCTCAGGTGTATCCATATTTTAATAAGTAATATTTTTATTGTCATTTAATTCTACATATTTATTTATATATTAATTTTTCACTGAAAAACAAATTATAAATTATTTAGGGGTGCCTGGGTGGCTCAATCAGCTGAGTATCTGCCTTCAGCTCAAGTCATGGTCCCCAGAGTTCTGGGATCAAGCCCTGCATCAGGCTTCCTGCTTGGCAGGGAGCCTGCTTCTCCCTCTCCTGCTCTCCTTGCTTGTGCTCTCTTTCTTTCTCTGTGTCAAATAAATAAATCTTTTTTAAAAATTTTAAAAATAAGATTAAAAAAAAGTAAATTATTTTAAAATGTATTTTTTAGTTTCTTCAATATATGTCTTATTTATTCATTTACTTGCCATCTTTTTAATAATTCACTTCAAATTTTATTACATTTTTTTAGAGAAAATATATCTTTTTTTTTGGAATTTCTCCTTTTATGGTCTAAGGTATGACTTTTTTTTTTTAAGATTTTATTTATTTATTCATGAGAGACACACAGAGAGAGAAAAAGGCAGAGACATAGGCAGAGGGAGAAGCGGGCTCCATGCAGGAAGCCCAGTGTGGGCTCGATCCTGGGTCTCTAGGATCACGCCCTGGGCTGAAAGCGGTGCTAAACCACTGAGCCACTGAGGCTGCCCAATTGTTTTTGGAAGAGTTTATGTATGTTTGAAAAGAATGGGCATATTTTCATTTTGATGGTAGAATATTGTTTTTACATGAAGCTCATAATTGTATAATTCAAGTCTGCTAGAGGCTTAATGCTTATTTTCCCCATTAGATCTATCAGTTTTGGATAGATGTATTAAAATCTTCTGCTATGATTCAGATTTGTAAAATTTTCTTGTGATCCTGTCCATTTTTGCCTTTTATACTTTGGCTTGGTTATTAGGAATATACAAAGATGGCAGTTATTTTCTCTAAGTGCTTTTACAACATTAATTCCCTTTGCCTCTATTTTGTTATCTATCCAATGTAGGTAATCTGTTTTTCCTTTTTGTTTATTTTTTTAAAGATATTTCTCTTTGTCTTTAATGTTCTGCTATTCCATCATGATGTTTCTAGGTAATTCCTACTTGGAAATCTAAGAGAGTACCAAGACTGCAAAGGTGCTGCCACTCAGCACTCAGCACTAGCTGCCACTCAGCACCCATACCTGAGGGCCCATATCCTGATTTAGTCTTACCTTGAGCTATTGGCAAATTTTGGATTTTACTACTCTGGCTTTGAGCTTTTGCTTCATTTCCAGAATTAATTGTTTCTCATACTATTTTCTTTATTCATTTCTTCCCTGAAAGAAGGATTTACTAGGAGCTCCTGGGTTGCTCAGTCAGTTAAGCATCCAGCTCTTGGTTTCAGCTCAGGTCATGATCTCAGGGTCCCACACTCAGTATGGAATCTACTTAAGATTCTTTACCCCTCCCTCTCCTTCCTCCTCCACTCCTCCTCCCCCACTCAAGTTCACTCTCTCTCTAAAATAAAGAATAAACAAGCAAACAAATAAGTAAATAAATGTCTTCTAAAAATGATTTAATAATATTTTCCCCAGCACTGCTATGTATTTACAGTGGGAAGAGGTGCTTTGTCAACTCTGTTGTCAATATTAATAAATCAGTAAATAAGAAGAGTCTGGAATCTTCTTTACTCTTCTGTGAGATCATGAAGAAGCAATGAAGAGTCAGCTGCTTTCCACTGAGAACTTGGCATTGAGAATCAAAAAACAATATTCTTTCATCCACAATCCCTGCATGACTTAATATCACTGCAACTTAAAAATGTGACAACTTGGGATCCCTGGGTGGCGCAGCAGTTTGGCACCTGCCTTTGGCCCAGGGCGCGATCCTGGAGACCCGAGATCGAATCCCACGTCAGGCTCCCGGTGCATGGAGCCTGCTTCTTCCTCTGCCTGTGTCTCTGCCTCTCTCTCTCTCTCTCTCTCTGTGACTATCATAAATAAATAAAAATTTAAAAAAAAAAAAGAAAAAAAATGTGACAACTTGTATATTAAAATGTATAAAAGTGAGTGATGCTATTGTGAAAGGACATGTTTTATTCACATTTTATAGAGGAAGAATTGAGGCTCAGAAGTTAAGTAACTTGGGACACCTGGCTGGCTCAGTTGGTGGAGCATGTGACTCTTGATCTCAGGGTTGTGAGTTTAAACTCCACATTGGGTACAGAGGTTACTTAAAAATAAAATCTTAAGGGTGCCTGGGTTGATCTAAGCTGAGGTCTTAATCTCAGGATTGTGAGTCCGAGCCCTGCATTGGGCTCCACGCTATGCATGGAGCCTATTAAAAAGAGAGAGAGAGAGAGGTAATTTGTCCAAAGTTACAAAGACTCTAAGTGAAAGAACTGAGATTTTAAGCTATGATTCTGAGACCAAAGCACACACTTTCCCTACTATGTTGCTTTCTAGGAAATTGTAATCTTTATAACAAGAAGAAACACATTTAAAAGGTAAAAACTAAAGAATCAGAATATATATATATAAGGGCTAAACTGTAGTCCAGAAAAAACTATAAAAGGAAGATATCAATGTGGTGTGTATATATATATATATATATCTTTATTCCTTTGGAGAGAAATGAAATAGCTACATGCCAGTTGAATGCATTCCTCACAGATAGAATTACCTGTTGAGTACAGTTTTGGAGGAGCTCACCAGATGGCATTCCAAATGAGAGATGCCCACATGGACTGTGAAGGTATAACGGCTTTCAAACATCTATGTCTGTCTCTCTGGTAAATGACACTGCTTTGAAAGGTAGAATTTTTTTTTTTTTTTGTCTTTTGAAGGTTATGTTCATTTGTAAAGAGAGGCACATCTGCCTTATATTGGATGGATCTGTGTAGACATCAGATTGTATGTGGTAGTTAACTCAATGATATTGGGTGATTCTGAGGGCAAAGATGCTCTAGCTAATTTTATTGCCCCTAATATTCCTATTCTTATTTCTTCATATGACAAAGGGATATGATTTTACAAGCAAATATACTATTTCCTGATGTAAAGTTGATGATATCTGATGTTCTGAATTTTAATTCTAATGTTTTATGCTGTATATAACAGAAAACCCAAATTGAAAGTGGCTTAAACAGTAAGGAATTAATTATTCCATATAGGACTTCTGAGATAGAGTGACTTCCAGAGTGGTTAATTTAAGAACCCAACAGTGTCATCAAAGACTATTTCCATGAAAAATGTGGCTCTTTCCATGTGTTCTTGCTCCTATCCCCAGTGTGTCATTTTTTGTCCTCCTGCTTTTCTCATCATGGTTCCAAGATGGCTGCCTCATCCCCAGGCATCTTTTCCTATACAACAATGTTAAGATATCAAAAAGTGGCAACTTTCCCTCACAATGGCAGAAAAACCTTTCCCAGAAGCTGTTGTAGAAAAGTTTCTTTCAAGTCTTTCAAAAGCAACTTTCAAGTTGCTAGAATTACCTTATACATCCATTCCTAAACAATCAATGACAAGAAAGATGGAATTTCCACAATGGACTTTGCTATCAGAGACTTACTCTTTGAAGCTAGAAAAGTACTCCTTCACTGAGTACATGGCCATGATAAGGGTGAACCAAGTCAGAGTTCTGTTGGTAAGCAATATAGGAGGGAGTGGCTGTTGATAGGCAACTAACAGTACTTGCAACATTTAAGACCTGTTGAACAAGGGAAATGTGCTAACAATGATCAATTATTAGCTTGGTCTTGTTTGAAGAAGGGGGACTATCATTATTTAACCACCAAAGTGCTATGAATGACATTTTGGCTTTAGCCACAAATACATTTTCTTTTTCAGTTCATGAAGCTTGAGTTTGTATCTTAAAATAGTATAGTTTTGCCTGCTCAAAATAGCATCCCCCTCCTTTTTGTTTTTGGTTTTTGAAAATCAAAATTTTCACCACTCCAAACAAATGAATATTTTGGGCACTGCTAACCACTTAACTCCTTCTCTAACCATAGAACTGAGTATGTGACTTAGCATAGCCAAATATACCCCTCTCTCTGCACACAATGATTGGTCTGTGATGAGCACATGGCACAGACTAGGTCAGTGTCTTTCTCAAGATTTGTCTTACTGGAGAGGAAAGAAAATAATACATTTCTGAGAGTTAGTTAGAATTATAAACCTACACACAAATGCAGCCATGATTCTAGATGCGTAGCTACAGCTGTCTTGAAACAATGAGAGCACACGCAGAAAAAAACAGAAGCAAGATTTGGAATAGAGGGGCAGCTCGGGTGGCTCAATGTTTAGTGCCGCCTTCAGCCCAGGGCCTGATCCTGGGGACCCGGGATCGAGTCCCATGTTGGGCTGCCTGCATGGAGCCTGCTTCTCCCTCTGCCTGTGTCTCTGATGAATAAATAAATAAAATCTTAAAAAAAAAAATTGGAATAGAGAGAGGGAGAAAAAAAGGACAGAGACAGGGTAGCATTTAATTCCCTGAACCCCGCATTTCTGCCCCTCTTAAGACTTCGTGATTTGAACTTACAAATTCTTTTTTGTTTTAAGTTTAACTTGAATTAGACTACTCTTAATTGCAACAAGAAGAGTCCTGATTAAATCGTCTTTAATTACCTAAAGTATAGTTGGTTAAACTATAGTAGAGGAGGATGCATTGTACAATCGAGGGACTGTATCAATCAGGATTCAATCAGGAGGTAGAAACCATACAGTAATCTGAACAGATGAAGTTTAACATGAAGAAATATTAATCATAACAGAGAACAGCACAATGAAGGAATGGAATAGTAAGAAGTAAAGGAAGCTCTAAATAATATAGGAATAGCAGCTATAATGGAGCTGCCTCTACCCCAAGGGCTGAGATAGGGTAAATGTGGAAGAATTTCCCAGCCTGACTAGGTTTACAGCCAGACCTTGTTGGAGTGGGTGGGGCAGGCAACTCACTGAAGGGCAGAGAAGTCTCTGTGGTGCCATGTTAGTGCAACTTTCTGAAAATACTGCTAAGAAAAGCTGTTAAAGGAGAGGTATCTTTCTGGAAACATTCCACTACAAAACCACCTGAGTGGGTGCCAAGGGAAGCTTCTGGCTGCAGTGGTCCAGTTCTGGAGAAAACTCTTGTACTGCTGGTTGCCAGAGTTGCCACCTACACTTCAGGAGCCTGCTGCAAGGCATGCAGGAACCAGGAAGGAAAACAATTTCTACCTGCAGTGTATCTCCAGCAGTTCCTGCTGTCAAAGCTTAATGTCCCATCGGTTGGCAAAGAAAAAAATATTTAAAATATTTGAATATTAAAAGATCAGAGCCTGATAGGAATTTTTATTAGGCCCTCTTCCCTATGCTAAAATGAAACTATGTACCCAGAGGTAAAGGAAAACTTTCTGAAGACTTTGTGGAAGAATTTACTAAAATATTCCAAAGACAGATAGCTCTAAATCCAGAACTCTACAGCCTTTTGATTTCCATCTAACCTGGAAATATTCTCCCCGATTTAAAGATGCAAACTAGGATAATGTAACTGGATGGGTAGATCAACGTGTGATGTGATTTCAGTAGAAACCACATTCTTAGAGGAATTGAAAGCAAATATCTTTATATCTTTATCCTACAAATGTTTGCAAGACCAGATATCCAGCTCTGGACATAATTCAAAATCTACCTATCTATCTATCCTTTTTTTTTTTTTTTTTTTTTACAAATGCCAAAGCCTCCCTACTTATCTCAAAAGGATTGTAAGTATTGTAAAACTTCTGGCCTTAGGAAACAAAAATCCCTCCTAGAGGAACTGGCATTCTTTCCCTGTGCCTATGAGATGTAAATGTTCTATGTGGTTTTCTCCAGCAACTCTCATCTAGGTGATCTCCTCGAAATACTAACTTTAGAGAGGTAATCCTTATCAGAAGAAACACAATAAGGGAAGTTGATGCGAATGAAGAATCTAAAGTGTCTTCTCCACAAATAATAGAAAAAGCTTTTGCCATCAGAGCAGGTTAACTTATTCCAACTATTTTTAAAACAGCTAGTGAGCTGGGACGCCTGGGTGGCTCAGTGGTTGGGTGTCTGCCTTGGGCTCAGGGAGTGATCCTGGGGTCCTGGGATGGAGTCCTGCATCAGGCTCCCCTCAGGAAGCCTGCTTCTCCCTCTGCCTGGGTCTCTGCCTCTCTCTCTATGTCTCTCATGAATAAATAAATAAAATATTAAAAAAAAAGAGGAGAAACTCAAGCAGATTCCACTGAGTTTTGCATTATCATACACATCTCAGGATTAAAATTTGAAAATGAAAACCATGCTTACATGTTTACATGTCTACATGTTTAAATGTATCTCTATACATGTGTAGCAAATGTGTGGCATTTTCCACTTGGGATCATATTGTTAAAATTACTTTGTAGAAGAGCTCTGTTTAATTGGCTTAAAGAAAACTAAATGTGTTGGGGCCTGTGTGGCCCAGTTGGTTATGCATTTTGCCTTCGGCTCAGGTCATGATCCCAGGGTTCTGGGATGGAGCCCCACATCAGGCTCCCCACTCAACCCTCCCTATCTCTCTGTCAAATAAATAAATAAAATCTTTAAAAAAAAAAAAAAAGAAAACTAAGTACTAATATGAATTGAATATTTATAAAATTCTCAAAAATATAATAGAAATTAACCTGAATGCTCTACAAGTTCATGTGATATTGGAAATATTTGGTATTAAAGCTAATTTAAGTTTGTTCATTTAATTAAAATAGAAATGTCTTTGGAATTATTAACTTTTTAAAAAGATTTTACTTGTTTATTCATGAGAGAGATAGAGAGAGGCAGAGACACAGGCAGAGGGAGAAGCAGGCTCAATGCAGGGAGCCCGATGTGGGACTCGATCCCAGGACTCCAGGATCACACCCTGGGCTGAAGGCAGGCACTAAACCGCTGAACCACCCAGGGATCCCTGGAATTATTAACATTGAAGGTAATGCAGACACACAACTTTTATTCTACCTGGATTTATTAGTCAAATAAGTTTATGTTATGCCTTTTATGAAGTTTGTCAGCAAGAAAAATAATGGTCTTTATGATATGCCTACATTTAAAAAGTTTCCAAATCATTTTGACAACCTAAAACTTTAAAGTTTATTAAGTTAAATTAAATGACTGATGGCTGATAAAGATCTATATAATTTCCAAATAAGATATAATACTGAAACCTTAATTCCTGAATATAGGCTTATTCATTTTTGGTTTGCTCCTACAGAGAAAATTAAAAAATAATTTATATTAGGAAACATGTCTAATACATTAATACTGAAAAATGTACAAGAAAGTGCATTTCTAAAGGTTACAGAAATAATTTATAGGCCTGCCAATCCGTAGACTGCTAATGTAAGAGATAGCTCGCAATTGTTTTCTTCTTAATTTCCACTAGAAACTAAAGTTTTTAAGGGTTAAGAATTCTAGCATATGTAATTAAAACTACTTGAAATATTAAGGGAAACATCTCTATATGCAAGGATGCATGTTTTCAAAAAGAGAAGGGATGAGGAATGGGGACATGTTTTTGCCAAGGGAAAAGAATATACATTTGTCCCAAAGTAAAAAAGAAACTGGTTATTTCAGAATGGGAAAAGGGAAAATAAAATAGAAAATTATATAGAAAATTGGGAAGAAAAAAAAAAGAAAGAAAATTGGGAAGAGAGGAGCACCTGGGTGGTGTAGTTCAGTAAGTCATGGACTCTTGGTTTTGGCTCATGTCATGAGCCATGTGTCAGGCTCTGCACTCAGCAGCGTGGAATCTGCTTGAGTTTCTCTCTCCTCCCTCTGCTCTTCCCCCTCATGTGCTCTCTCTAAAACAAACAAACAAACAAATATTTCTTTAAAAAGAAAGAAAATTGGGAAGAGAGAAAATTTTTACGTAGTCAAGTTAGCTAAAAATGGAATTTTTAATATAAGGATTTAAATATAAGGTTTAATATCAAGTGTACTTATATAAAACTAAAACTTATTTTTTTCCCTTTTTTAAAAAAGATTTTATTTTTTATTTTTTTAAAGATTTTATTTATTTATTCATGACAGACACACAGAGAGACACAGGCAATGGGAGAAGCAGGCACCATGCAGGAAGCCCTATGTGGGACTCGATTCTGGGTCTCCAGGATCAGGCCCCAGGCTGAAGGTGGCACCAAACCGTTGACCTCCCCCCACCCAGGCTGCCCTTTTTTTATTTTTTTAAGATTTTATTTATTTATTCATGAGAGACAGAGAGAGGCAGAGACACAGGCAAAGGGAGAAGCAGGCTCCATGCACTAAGCCCGATGTGGGACTCAATCCCACATCCCCAGGATCACGCCCTGGGCCAAAGCCAGGTGCTAAACTGCTGAGCCACCCAGGCATTCCTCCTTTTGATATTTTTGACAAATTTTCCAAATTCAAATTCTTTTTTTTTTTTAAATATATTTTTAAAATTTTTATTTATTTATGATAGTCACAGAGAGAGAGAGAGAGAGAGAGAGAGAGAGGCAGAGACACAGGCAGAGGGAGAAGCAGGCTCCATGCACCGGGAGCCCGACGTGGGATTCGATCCCTGGTCTCCAGGATCCCGCCCTGGGCCAAAGGCAGGCGCCAAACCGCTGCGCCACCCAGGGATCCCCCAAATTCAAATTCTAAATGAAGTCCTTTTGATCTCAAGCTAGCTGGAATTTTAAAGAGCATCCCTGGAATATTTCAAAGGATTTGTTCTCCCTCTTCATAAAAGAGAAATACTAAACAAATTGTATGAAAGCCTAGAAATCTGATATGTCCTGGTATAATGTTTTCAGTCATAATTTTACTAAATTATGTTGTTGTTATGTTGTTTGTCACAGAAATAACCAAATGTGTTTGTCAATTGCAATCTAATGAACTCTAATCAGATCTTTAATTGTGGCCATTTTTAAGTCTTTGTCATTTATAGAAGTTACTGTTTTACTCTGACATTTTTTGTGGGTGTGTTTCATCTTCAGAGAGAGATTCATAGAAAGGACCCTAACAAGTACAGATTTCTTATAACTTTAAGATCATCCCATTGAGCTGAATAAGAATTTACGTAACTCTAAAGGAAAACCTGATTCATGAAACTTAACAGCAGAACAAGAGTTAATAACATGGAATTGAATGAACTGATGAGGATAATTATAATTTGTTATGACTTTTTTTGTTATGACTTTTTGTTTGAAACACTGCTGATCCTTTAATGCTTTGTTTTTCTGGATTTGAGGAAATTTTTTTCTCTTTTCTCTTAACCTATCTATGACCTATAGCAATTTGGAACAAAGATGAAATAATTATTTTTCCCCACACGTGGCCCCTCCAGAACTCAGAAACTAAGATCTTAATGAATATTCTTATTTTTCGTGTCAATATAGTTACTTGCATAAATCAATAAGAATCTGTTCTCCTTGTAATGGACACAGTTGGAAACATTGGTTATATTACCAAGGCTTTGGATGGAATGTCATATTTGAAAATGATGTGCATAAAATCAGGTAAGACCAGTTAATTTATTTATTTATTTATTTTTTAATTTTTTTAAATTTTATTTATGATAGGCACACAGTGAGAGAGAGAGGCAGAGACACAGGCAGAGGGAGAAGCAGGCTCCATGCACCGGGAGCCTGATGTGGGATTCGATCCCAGGTCTCCAGGATCACGCCCTGGGCCAAAGGCAGGCGCTAAACCACTGCGCCACCCAGGGATCCCAAGACCAGTTTAAATAAACTGAGGTTGACTTTACAGAGCCAATAAAACCACTTGGAAAAACAGCCTGGTTTCTTACTTACAGAGTTCCTGACAGCTTTTACCAGGTGAGTAAGAGAGGTCATTTCCTGGCAGATGCAAGAATCAGGATATTTGGGAGACCTTGAAAAGAGAGGAACTCACCCAAATTATAGGTATTTCAGGCAAAATCTGAAGGCAAGTCCTTGGCTTCCTAGCTTCAAGAGACTTTTAAAAGACCAATTTGAGATTCCTTATGAAAAGTTTCAGCAAAGCAGATTTAAAAGGGTCTATACAGGGGTACCTAGCTAGCTCAGCTGATAGATCATGTAACTCTTGGTCTCAGGGTCTTGAGTTCAAGCCCCATGTTGGGTGTGGGCGCGTACTTATAAATAAGTAAGTCTATATGGCCAATCACTATTCTTGTTGTACTCGTGTATATATGGGACAAGTTTATCGAAACTAGATTTATTTTGTTTTGTTTTGTTTTTAAATATTTTATTTATTTATTAGAGAGACAGAGTGAGAGAGAGTGCACAAGACAGGGGAGGGTCAGAGGGAGAAGCAGACTCCCTGCTGAATGGGGAGCCCAATGTGGGGCTTGATTCTGGGACTCTGGGATTATGACCTGAACCAAAAGCAGATGCCCAACTGACTGAGCCACCCAGGCACCTCTAAATTAGACTTATTTTGTAAACAAATTTGTATTATTTGGTCATCTCTGGTAGAAATAAGGATGGTTTTAAAGAGAAAAATTATGTTTCAATAGAAACTATAATACACACTTGTGGATATCAGATTCTAGTTCTGTTAATTGTCTTTGAGGTTTCGTTTTCTACCTATAAACTGGACTGGATTCTAAATTTTAGTTTCTCCAAATATCTGGCTACAATTCTCCAAACTAATGTTTCCATTTTCTCCCATCGTTCTGATTTGTAATTACTACAATGACTGCCCTTGAATGTCCTAGGACGGTACTATATCAGTTTTCCTCATTATCCAAATGGAGGCCAATTTCAAAGACTTGAACCTTGGTTACACATCTCACAGCTAAAAAAGGGTCCACTTGACATCTAGTCCTGTGCAGACACCGGAGACCTCTAAATCACATCAACTAGGAAGAGAAGTAAGTGACATCAATGTAGCCCACTTCTACACAAGGTGCTGGGCCAAGACTTCATACTCTAAATAAACATAAAACCTTTTCTTTTTCTCTTTCTCCCCTTTACTCTGACATTGGCCTGAAAAGATAATGTCATCATCTGTATCTGCCAGACCAGTTAAGGGGGATAACTCTCACACTGTTGGATTTATCTCCAAAAACTCTGATCTGTCTATTAACAATACCACCTTAGTGGGAGTGGTTTGTGCCCAGAGTTTATATATTTTTTTAAATTTAAGTTTTATTTGCCAACATATAGTATAACACCCAATGCTCATCCTATCAAGTGTCCACCTCAGTGCCCGTCACCCAGTTACTCCATTCACCTGTCTGCCTCCCCTTCCACTACCCTTTGTTCATTTCCCAGAGTTAGGAGAGACAGAATTTATCTTTGTCTGTGGTGATTATCATTCTCCTTGGGCCTATACATGCCTCAATGACTGGTGTATAACTGGGCAATGTCTCCTAGGTTGCCTAACTGTGCCCCTAACTATTTATAGATAAAGAGACAGCTTTTTTGTCAACTCCCCCAAATTTACACTGTTAAGTTAGAAAAGACCTATCAGGAGACATTCATGATTCAGGATTTATTTCCTTTGCCAGGGCCCTATTTCCTTTGTTAGGAACAGAAGCAAATGAGGCTATGATCAGGAACCTCTCCTGAACTTTTGAAGATATCATAGCATCTGCTACTAAAGCAATGGCTGCCCAATAAAAATCCTTAGGCTCTTTGGCCAAAATTGTTCTTGATCATAGGATATGACTTCACCGTCTTTTAGCTGAGCAGAAGGTATCTGTACAGTGGTGAGTACCACCTGCTACACCTGGATGGATTAACTCTTCTGGGCAAGTTGAAATTCAGGAACATAAGATCACAGAGCAAGCCACATGGCTTAAAAAAGTGACTCAACAAGATCTTACTTTGGCTTATTTTATTTTTTAAAATATTTTTTTAAGGTTATTTTTTTAAAAGACTTTATTTATTCGTGAGAGACACACACAGAGAGAGAGGCAGAGACACAGGCAGAGGGAGAAGTAGGCTCCACTCAGGGAGCCTGATGCGGGACTTAATCCCAGGTCTCCAGGATCATGCCCTGGGCCGAAGGCAGGCACTAAACTGCTGAGACACCCACGGATCCCCTAAAAAGTTATTTTTAAGTAATCTCTACACTCATTGTGGGGCTCAAACTTAAAACCCCAAGATCAAGGGTTGCATGTTCCACCAACTGAGCCAGCCAGGCACTCCTGATTTATTTATGATTGATTTGAGTCTTGAGGACCATGACTTTGAAGTGCACTCTAGACATTGTGAATTATCCTGCTTATAATAATCATAGGAGATCCCCTAGTGAGCTATATTTTCTCAATTTTCTCAAAAGTTTTAAATGTATGTTTGTAGCTGCTAACCACCAAGCAATTGATCTCCCTAAGATTGGAACATCAGAAAAGGAATGATGAGAATAACTGACTTTTAAAAATGTGAACATGAAGTTATGATCTGTGAATACTACAGAAATTCAGCAAAAAATTCCATGACCTGTGAACGCCACACAAAAAATCAGCAAGAACTGCAAAGACTTCAGACTGGTAGCTGGGAGTTGTGCTAATGCCTTAAATTTCGATCACATCTCTCAGTTATGCTGAGAGTCTGATCAAAAAGGGGGAATTATTAAAAAGAGATAACAGGTCCAAAATGGAGTCACTAGGACTAAGCCCCCCATCAGCATATCAAGACTTAATATCTAACCTAATTGCAGTTTCAACCTCCCCAGGAATATAATCTTAACTAGTCAATCTGAAATGATCTGGTCAGCACTAATAAGATTATCGGACGGTCTTTCCACAAAGGAAAGTGACCTTCCTTGAAATACTCCACTGTTTGCTAGAATAACTTCCTTGCCGTGCCTCCTTCTGCATATAAAAGTCTATAGACATTTTGTACAGCCCCTTGGAGCTCCTTTCTATCTGTTAGATGGGATATTTCAGCTTCATGATTTGTTGAATAAAGCCAATTAGATCTTAAAATTTACTCAGTTGAATTTTGTTTTTCTGTAACACTATGTATTAGACATTGTGCAGGATCTGGAGTTGGGTAGCCTGAGTTTGAATTTTCATTTGACCCTTTACTGGTTATGCAGGATACTCAACCATTCCCTTTCCTATTTCTTTCATTTATAAACTGATCATAATAGTACCTCCCTCAATGGTTGGTTTGAGGATTGAGTAAATTAATATGCTCAATTGGTTAGAACAATTCCATTCCTCATAGTAAGTAGCATGGAGGAAGAAAAAGATTTTTAACTCTACCCTTCTGGATTCTTGGCTGAGACATCCCTGTAATAAAAAGTCAGATTAGGGATGCCTGGGTGGCTCAGCAGTTAAAATGTCTGCCTTTGGCTCAGGGTGTGGTCCTGGAGTCCTGGGATTGGGTCCCATATTGGGCTCCCTGCATGGAGCCTGCTTCTCGCTCTGCCTGTGTCTCTGCCTCTCTCTCTCTCTCTCTGTGTCTCTCACGAATAAATAAATAAAATCATAAAAAAAGTCAGATTGACAGTAGAAAAACAAACAGAAGTTTAATAATGTATATATCTTCTGTATACACTAGATAGAAATCAAGGAAAACTCAGTAACTCTCTGAAATGGCCCAGGCCATCACCTTAAATACCATCTTCAGCTGAAGACAAAAGAAAGACTTTGGGGTTGAGGAGTCACTTAACCTGTGAGGTTACCAGGAAGGCACAGTAAACAATGGTATGGTGGCTAAGCAGATTTGTCTCAGTGCCTTCTCCATCAATAAGAATTTCTAGAGATTTGGTCATCCCCCTCTTCCTGGCACAACAAGGAAGATACCCTTATGAATGGAGATTTTCCTTATATGTGTTATATGTCTTTTAAGAAAGGATAACTTCTACTTGGTTTCCAGATCTTCTCCAGTGTCTGTGATTTTTTTTTTTTTTAAATAACCAGCTTCAAATAATCAATATGCCAAAGAGGCATATTTTGGGGTGACAAATTCTGTTTCCCTTCAGTAGTTTTTATTATTAAAATCAAACCCTGGAAAATACAACCACCAGAGGCCTATAAAAGAAGACAAGGCTGAATTATTTGCAGACCCAAACCGTTCTGCGCTCTAATTCTTGACACTTTCCTCTACCAAAAGAGCTTTTCTAAGTGAGTAAAACAAAGAAATAGAGAAGAAAAGTGGACAGATAAAGAGACAGAGAGATACTGCAGTGTTTTCTTTGTCCTTCAGTAACCAAGTGACCAGTTTCTGGTCTTTCCTCCCATGCTCCTAATTAGGTTCTACTTGACTGAAGAACCCACTATTCTTTAATTTCTATAGTGAAGCCTGGGTCAGTGGCAAGAGGAGTCTATACTCTTTAGTTGATGCTTTCTTAGAGAGAGAAGCTCTGTTCTGATTTTATTATGTAACAGATTATTAATAAAGTGAACAATCATCATGTCAGTTTAAATTATGCCCTTGAGGCACTTGGATGGCTCAGTTGGTCAAGTGACCTTGCCTTCGGCTCAGGTCATGATCCTAGGGTCCTGGGATGGAGCCCCACATTGGGCTCCCTCCACATCAGAGTCTGCTTGTCCTTTTCTCTCTGCCCCCCCCCCTACTTGTGCTCTCTCAAATAAAATCTTAATAAAATAAAATAAAATAAATTATGCCCTTCATCCTGACTCTAACCAAAAATTTGCAAAAGATCCTCTCTTTGTCAATTTGCTATGATCAGAAGTGCGCTTTCTGTGAAGCTTTTCCTCCGATTCACAGGCACCAAAATGCAGCAGTGGGATGGCGGAGGTGGTGGTGGTGTAAAAGAGCCTAGAAAAGAGGAGTCCTATGGTAGTGGGTGCAGGGCCTATTTGTAGATTGAAATAAGGAAAGGACGAACTGTACACATTCCAGGTTGTAGAACAAAGACTTAAGAGAAGTGAAGGGTGGATTTTGGCTGAATATAAGGTAAAATTTCCTAATAGAGCCACTCTAAAGCAAATTAGGCTATCACATTAAGTAGTGACTTCTCCAAAGTAGACATGTTCAAACTCAAGTAATAGGTGTTTTTTTTGTTTGTTTGTTTTTTTGTTTTTTTTTTAAGTAATAGGTTTTATAAAGCAGATTCTTGCGTTGGTGGGAAGAATGGAAGAGGTGACCTCTAGGCTTTCTATGAGTCCATGGCATTTGATGATATGAGGGACAGCTGGGTGCTGACAATCTTACAGGGAGCTACTTAGTAATAGTCACTTGTTCAAAGGCTTGGTCATAAATGGATTCTTACTTGGGTATGCTGACTCACCAGACATTGTCAAGGCTCTCATTATTTGATCTTCTCAGCAAACCAAGTATCAATTATTATGCTGCTTTTACAAAGGAAGCAACTGAGGGTCGGAGAATTAAGGTTGCCAATCTTAAATTGAATCCAGTCTTGTCTTTGACGATTGTGTTCTTAAACACTTTACTAAACTGAAACACTGATTGCAAACATGTAAACATATTTTAGACCCTATAAAAAATCAAGCACACTTTAAAGGTAGTAAAACAGGGGCAGCCCTGGTGGCCCAGCGGTTTAGCGCTGCCTTCAGCCCAGGGCATGATCCCAGGATCAAGTCCCAAGTCGGGGCTCCCTGCATGGAGCCTGCTTCTCCCTCTGCCTGTGTCTCTGCCTCTCTCTGTGTCGCTCATGAATAAATTTTTAAAAAATCTTTTTAAAAAGGTAGTAAAACAAGTTTAGATACAAAACGTTATAACTACAATGCCCTTAATAGCCAGTCATTAACAAAATCTCTTCTGCTTTTCAGAAAATCTTCCTCCCCACCCTCCATACCCCCCCAACCCCCTCAGTTTTAAAGCCTCCAGGCCTAAGGCATGCTATGAATAAATCACTCTTTAAAGGTCATCATAGACTTTACAGTTTCTCCTTTTGTGTATGCTAATTTAGAATTTTGAATAGTAAAACCCCCGTGTTTTTAATGACATCACTGTTGTTCTTATATCCTCTTTCCTTGACCCTTCTAGTTCCTGCTTAGAAAAAAAATCATGTTCTTATAGGTGAGGAAATTGTTTTCCTTCTATCCTTTTAGGTTCTGTGGCTAGTCTAAGAATTAAGTTGCCATGAAGCAGATTAATGGAGGGGGGAGGGTTGGATTTAATTAGGGGCCTGGGAGCCTCCTAAAGATAGAAGACTCACAAGTCAGCCAGGTGACTGGGACGGTATACCATCCTGAACTATGAAAAAGGATAAGGATTTGGGGCTTCTGGGTGTGTGGGTGTGTGGAGGCAATTTCTGAGAAGATGGAGGAGGAAAGGCAAAGTAAATAACAGATTTGTTTTGCAGATAATTTGTTATACAGATGATCTCTCAGGTGAAAAAAGTTATCCCTGGTAGTAACTCTCTTCCTTGTCCAGGTACCCTTTTCTAATGGAAATTCCTTTTATAAATCTAGATTTACCCAATACATGGAGAATTTTATACCTACTTTTAGGCCAGGAGGAAGATAAAAAGCTTCTCCTAAGACTTCTGGGTCTTCGTTCTCTGCAGTTCAAAATAATCCACAAGCCTGAGTGGTATGTTTTGGGGTAGCATGTTCTGAACACCTTCACTTTCCTTTTTGTTGTTGTTGGTTTTTTTCCTTCTACCAGTGTCCAAAGTCTGTCTAACCAATTTGTTTTGTTCAAACCAGGAAAATTTGTTCTAGTAACTGAGTTACTAATTTGTTCAATTAACCTCCTCCTTTCATCACTTCTCAATTAGCTGAAGTGTGTTCTTTGCTAAACCCTGCGGTTTTACAATCTGCTCTGGTCAACCTGCATCTTCAAAGAGACTTTTTTTGCTTAATCAAAAATACTTTAAATGCTTCTTAATAAGATAGAACCATTTAAAAATAAGTTACACATGCTAAAGGTACAGGGCTAGGTAGTCTATACACCTCACTTGATTTATAGTCTCAAAAATGATGCTGTCAATAAAAATGATTTCAGTTGAATCTGATTGTCCCCTTGGAAGCCATAGAAAGGAGATGAAGCATCTGACAAGGGCCTGAAGCCCATGATTTAATGAATGCTAGGAACTCATTAAAATGAAAGAAGTGAGAAACTGGAAGGAATTTTAAAAATCAACCAGAGACTCCATTTCTTCTACTTCACAAGTAAGAATAGCAACCTCACACTCCACGGTCAATAAATCATATATTTAATGCTGAATAGTGTGTAGTTTTCAAAAATATATGTAATCCAAATAGTAATTCATCACACACAACTTCAATTTTCATGATAATAACATAAGAACACGCTATAAAAAGTCTTTTTTAATATTCTTCGTAATTTGTTCCTTATTTTTACCATAGCAAAGCAAAAATTGAAGGATCATTATACCTCAAGCCAAGGAACTGAAAACAATTTCTAAAGTAGATTTTGAGAAAGCTTCCTGGGAAGGTAACTTTGAGGAATATTTGGGCGAGAGTTTTGGGCACATTGTTTAGGAAAGTTTGTTTCATTGTCTAACTTCCTAGCTTTGTAACTAAAATTAGTGGTGTTAAACTGAGGTACTATAAAAATACATATTTGGTCTTTGCCCTTAATTCCTGGCACTGGATCTCTTTAAACCCTTGGAATGTCCTGAGTGGTGGGAGTGTCTTTTGTGGTTCATAAGAAGCCCCTTTTAAACATATCAAAGTATATGCTAATGAAATGACTCCAGGTGGGAGCCCCTAGATAGCTTCACGATGGGGACTGGTCCAGGAATGGCCAAACCTGTGATTAATGCCTTGGAACTTTCAGTGTCCCCTCCTTTCTAGTGAGGGGAGGAGCTAGAGATTGAGTTCAATCACCAATGACCAATGATTTAATCAATCATGTCTACTTAATGAAACTTCAATAAAAACTCTTGAACAACGAGATTCAGAAAGTTTTGAGTTGGTAACATCAATGTGCTGGGAAGGATAGCATGGCAGCTCTGCACTGGCACACACTCCCACCTCCACAAGCATTCCTTTTGCATCTCTTACATTTATCTGTTACCGAGTTGTATCCTTTAAAATAGACCGGTAAACATAAGTAAAGCTCTTTCCTAGGTTCTATGAATTGTTCTAGAGAATTATCACACCTGAGGGAGGGTCATGGGAACCCCTAAATTTGTAGCCAAGTTGGACAGAAGTGCAGGTAGCCTGGGGATCTAGGATATTTGACTGGCATCTGAAGTGGGTATTCTTGTGGGACAGAGTGCTCGGAGTGATTACGGAATTGAGTAGAATTGCAAGACACTCAGTTGGTGTGCGATGGAGAATTGGTGTTGGAATAATGCATTTGTTGTTGGAAAGAAACCAGATTTGGTGTCAGAAAAAAATACACATGGGCATATGCAAGATTAGGATCTATTAAATGTTTGTTTCCATGCAAAAATTCATATGTTGAAGTCCTAACCTCAACTGTGATGGTATTTGGATATGGTAAGTAATTAGGTCATGAAGGTGCTGCCCTCCTAAATGGGATGGGATTAGTGCCCTTTTAAGAGGATGATGGTACTAGGGTTTTCTCTTTTAGCCACATGAGGATATAGAAAGTCAGCAGTCTGCAACCTGGAAGAGGATTTTCACCAGAACCTAACCATATTAGCACCCTGATCCCAGACTTGTAGCTTCCAGACTGTGAGAGAGAAATTTCTGTTGTTTGTAAGCCACCTAGTCTTTGGTGCTTTGTTACAGAACAGACTAAGACAGGATCCATTTTCTCCCAATTGGTCAGATGATGCTACATCACAGCACTTGTTAAACTGTGTTGAACTGCTTCTTTCTTTATCTGACCTCCTAGACAGGAGCACTTGAAAGTGTATCTGTGTTCCAAAGCCACACATAAGGGGTAAATGTAAGTTCTGTGGGCCTAAGGCTTATAAGTTTGGGGAGGGGAGAATCCTTCAGTAGAATACAAAATTAGGTGGGAAGAAATCACAGCAAATTACAAATATTAAGACCTGATTAGGGGATCCCTGGGTGGCGCAGCGGTTTGGCACCTGCCTTTGGCCCAGGGCGCGATCCTGGAGACCCGGGATCGAATCCCACGTCGGGCTCCCGGTGCATGGAGCCTGCTTCTCCCTCTGCCTATGTCTCTGCCTCTCTCTCTCTCTGTGTGACTATCATAAATAAATAAATAAATAAACAAATAAATAAATAAATAAAAAGACCTGATTAGTACTGTAAAACTTATAAAAATGAAATCTTTTTATTTAACTGCCCAACAACTCTATAATGCATTTTTTAAATTAAAGATTTTATTTATTTATTTGACAGAGAGTATACAAGTAAGAAGAGAGGCAGGCAGAGGAGAGGAAGAAGCAGGATCCCCACTGAGCAGGAAGCTGGACATGGACTCAATCCCAGGACCCTTGGATCACGACCTGAGCCAAAGGCAGAAGCTTAACTGACTGAGCTACCGAGGCGCCCCTCTAAAGTGCATTTTTTCCTACTTTTTTGATTCATACTTTTTGATTGCCTCTTATGAAAACAGTTTAGAAGTTCATTTCCTACATAGGGATTAGAAAGATAGTTCATTCCTAAACTGGGATGGCCAGCAATAACTGAACTATTCACAGAAATGACTGCCAACCACATAAAGGTATCCCACTAAAACCAAACAAAATGTATTCCTAACTTAACTTCCCTTAGATGGGTCCCTGAAGTGACCACAGACTTTCTAAGGCCATCAGACACACGGGAAAATTATGATATCAGACTGGAAAGAGATAACAGTCTTAACCAACTGTGGTTAAAATATTTTACTTTTGCAAATTTTGCAAAAACATATGATCACGTGAATATATTGCTAGATGCCCCGTGAAATAATGAGTCCTTGAAAAATCCAGATTTTTTACTTCACAACAAATCCTCTTCCTAGCACAGTGCCAGGCACAAAATCAGTGCCTAATAAGTACTCGAAGAGTCCATCAGTGAAAGAAGTCACCTGTGTGCAGTCTGTCAAAGGGTAGTAACTACTACATGAGTGGGGAAGGCAGAAGTAAACGCTTTGAGTTCATTATTCCAAGTCAGGGTGTGTCTGAGCTTTCCTTTTACTTATTTATTTATTAAAAATTTTTTTTTTGCCTTAAAGATTCCATTTATTTATTTATGAGAGACACAGAGAGAGAGGCAGAGACACAGGCAGAGGGAGAAGCAGGCTCCCTGTAGGGAACCCGATGTGGGACTCGATCCCAGGACCCTGGGATCATGCCCTGGGCCAAAGGCAGGCACCAAACCACTGAGCCACCCAGGGATCCCCTGAGCTTTCCTTTTAAACATTTGTTCCAATGTAGTAAATAATAATAATAATAATAATAATAATAATAATAATAATAAGTTCCTCTGGTTGAAAACAGTGAAGTGATTAAGTCCCAACAACTCTGAAAATAACTTTTGCAGCACATACCTCGTGTTCTCTTCTTGCTGCATAAAAGCAAAGAGAAGGCTGGCAAATCTATTGGAAGATAGGGACTTTTTCCACATCCCTCCTGCCCTGATTCTGAATATCCCTTTAACTGCTTAGCCTCATCGCCCTGGTGAGTATCACCATAATTTGGGACAAAGTTTTTTAAAAACTTTGATATGATAAATTCTTTCTCATCTTCAGATGAGGGCTTAAATTTTATATTCATCAAATAAAAATATGAAAAGATTTTTTTTTTAGATTTTATTTATTTATTTATGAGAGACACACAGAGAGAGATTGGCAGAGACACAGGCAGAGGGAGAAGCAGGTCCATGCAGAAGCCTGATGCGGGACTCAATCCCGGGTTTCCAGGATCATACCCCGGGCTGAAGGCAGACGCTAAACTGCTGAGCCACCCAGGGATCCCCTGAAAAGAAGTTTAAAAAATTTTTAACTGGCACTTAATAGTCACCATCAGGAAAAGGCCTTCACAAACTATTTAGGGAACACTTCTGATCATGAAAATAAGAAACATTTTCATAGTTTGAAAGAGTAACTTCAAGAGTTCATATAAAAACATACTCCATCCTAATCATATGGGCCACCTACATCCTAGCTGAAAAATGAGCTATGTGCTAATATTATGGAATATGTCAAAGGTCTGTATTGCTGTGTAGATTATGGTTTCTTTTATAGCCTCAATTTTGGGTTGCACCTCAAGTCATGACTATGGGGACAAATGGTTGTGACCTCACTGGGAATCAGACAGGCGTGTCAGACTAACAAGATCAAGTCCAAAGTTGGAGAAAAGTAAAGCTAATAAATATAGGCTATATAATGGATAAGGGGTCACAGAAAGAAACACTGGTAACATACCCAAGTTAGACATGAGTCCTGTTGGATGTGTATCTATAGTTTCTCCAACATTAGGTAGTCAATTCCCCTTAAAAATTCTACATAGGGGATCCCTGGGTGGCGCAGCGGTTTGGCGCCTGCCTTTGGCCCAGGGCGCGATCCTGGAGACCCAGGATCGAATCCCATGTCGGGCTCCCTGCATGGAGCCTGCGTCTCCCTCTGCCTGTGTCTCTGCTTTTCTCTCCTCTCTGTGTATTCTCATGAATAAATAAATAAAATTAAAAAAAAATTCTACATAGGAGATATTTACTATTGCTGGGATGGTTACTCAACATCTGAAACTCCTTGTGTTTGGGAATGAACATCATTTTATGAGTCTTAGTGGGAAATGGTGCTTACTTCTCACTTGAGAAGTAGAAAATCCAGATGCTCATTTCCCAGTTTCCTTGCTGGGAGGTTGGGTCACACAGTGGGCAAAGCTAATGAGAAATACCTGTCTTAGACTTTGAATCAGCGATGGGAAACACACATATTGCCGAGAATCTTTGTGTGTGTGTGTGTGTGTGTGTGTCTGTTGGGGGATGGGGAGTGGCAATGTCACCAGCTAGACCACAAGACCCTGGCCTTTACTGTCCACCTGCTTGAACTCACCTTTGTCTTAACATTTTCCCCTGAGCTCTTCTTTCTGGGTTTCCTCTTAACTCAGACAAATGCAACCAAAAACCACCCCCCAGGTGATGGCAACTGTCCTGACAAAATCTCCCACTGGCCCAGACCACCTAGATGGTTGGAGCTAAGCCTGTACAGATGGACCATGGAGTGACCTCTAGAATGACCTACAACTACTTTTACTTCATTATAATACTAATATCTCTGCCCAAGGAGACAGGATGAATAATACAACGTTTATGTATAGACATTTCCTTAAGCTGTGTATGTGACCTTATGCCCGCCTCTACATAGGATGACAAGTCTTCACTATCTAATAATCATTCTAACCCTAAACAAAAGAAACCCATTCACCCTCTGTCAGGGAGTCATGGTTTTGGAAACCATTCTCAGCAATCTCCTTACTTGCTACAAACAGAAGTTTTCTTTGTGTGACAACTCAGCCTGATACAGTTTCTGACTCACCAAGGAGCCAACTCAGGTTGGTTTGGTTACATCAACAGTAGCAACATCAAGTGGGGGGGGGGGGGGGTAGTGTTTGATGACATGGTTTTTTTTTTTTTTAATTTTTTTTTAAATTTTATTTATTTATGATAGGCACACAGTGAGAGAGAGAGAAGCAGAGACATAGGCAGAGGGAGAAGCAGGCTCCATGCACCGGGAGCCCGACGTGGGATTCGATCCCGGGTCTCCAGGATCACGCCCCGGGCCAAAGGCAGGCGCCAAACCGCTGCGCCACCCAGGGATCCCTGATGACATGGTTTTTGATGCAGCAAACAAAGCCAGAAGAAAAATTACTCCATTTCCTTACTACCTACAGCCCACTGACAAATCCTTGAAACAGGCAGAGCGACATTCCTCTAGGAACTCAGCTGCCTGGATGTTAATGCCTTGCTAACCTTAGCCCAACCCTCAGGGTCCTGTAAGTCTACTTGAACATATAAAAATTCCTTTAGAAAGTTCCTTTATCTCTATCCCCCAAGATACATGTTGGCAATCACCCCCCAAGCGTATGACACACCAACATACATCTGAAGGGTCTCATGACTCAGGTTTTATTAGACAGTAATAAATGACCTTTTCCCAACAATAGCTAGGCCCTCAAGGTCCTGGAAATCTTATTTTCAAAATTCCTCAGAGACTTACGCTCTCCCAACTTGAAAGTGTCTACTGGGCCACTCATGCCCCATTGCAGTTCTTTTGGCCCACAGGTCCTGTCCCCATGCTTTAATAAAATAATTTTTTCTTGGCCCGTTCGCTTTGAACCCTAACGTTCTTTCCTACATCAGTTTTGGCCATGGTCCTGGCTGCTTTGTGCCCTCCTTGTTCTTACCCATTTTTCAAGCCTGGCAATTGTAGGAATTATTCAATATTGTTTTCAAAATTTTTTTCTCTCACACATCCTTGATCTTTCTTTCTTCCTTTCTTCTTTCTTTTTCTTTCTTTCTTTCTTTCTTTCTTTCTTTCTTTCTTTCTTTCTTTCTTTCTTTCTTTTCTTCCTTTTTCTTCCTTTCTTTCTTTCTTTCTTTCTTTCTTTCTTTCTTTCTTTCTTTCTTCTTTCTTTCTTTTCTTTTTTTTCTCTTAAATCAGCCAGAAGGGGCATCTGGGTGGCTTAGTGGTTGAGCATCTGCCTTTGGCTCAGGTCGGGATCCCCAGGTTCTAGGATAGATTCCCACATCAGGCTCCCCGCAGGGAACCTGCTTCTCCCTCTCCCTGTGTCTCTGCCTCTTTCTCTGTGTCTCTCATGAGTAAATAAATAAAATCTTAAAAAAAAAAAACAAACCAGGGATCCCTGGGTGGCGCAGTGGTTTGGCGCCTGTCTTTGGCCCGGGGCGCGATCCTGGAGACCCGGGATCGAATCCCACATCAGGATCCCGGTGCATGGAGCCTGCTTCTCCCTCTGCCTGTGTCTCTGCCTCTCTCTCTCTCTCTCTCTGTGTGACTATCATAAAAAAAAAAATCAGCCAGATTTAGTTTCTGTTTTGTGAAACTTGTGACCAAATTGTAGCTGTGACACCTTGGTCACAAGTTAACTGCTATTTTAGGGGGCTTAAAGGGCACTTTGAAATTTTGAGTAGTTCTCTTTAAGTATTTAAACATAACTTCATTCTGCATTTTAAACCAAAAAAAAAATGTTAACATCTATTATGATCATTGATCCTCATAGTAACACTTAAATATTATTATTTAATTGTATTAAGAATGTATTAAGAATAAGCATGTATTAAGAATACAACTTTATGGCTTAGGAAACTGAGGCAGAGAACCAAAGTGCTCTGCCGAAGTAACAAAACCCATTTCATGGCAGAGCTAAGAATGCTAAAACATAGACTTAAAAAATAAAATAAAATAAAAATAAAACATAGACTTATATCTTTCTTTTTGTCTTTAATAATCTTTATTGTGAAAGAAAAAGAAAAATGGAGAGAAAAGTGCAGCCTCAACTCAATTCATATAAAGAGCAAAAAGGTAATGACCAGTGTCAAAATAGTTCCTTCTGTCAAGGCAGCCCCCAAACTCTGAAACCAGAAGTCACCAGAAAAGGGCTTTTAAGTTCCTCACTTGTTTTACTGCTAAAGACCCAAATCAAGAGATTCCTCCTTTTTCTGTGGCCAGCTTAGATTGTGACCAATGGTGGAGGGCAGTCACCAGATAACCAATCATCAATTCTCTCTGTTTAAGAATGACCTCTGTAAGGTTATCTTAAGGGGAGCAATTGCTGCTAAAAACACAGCCATGAAGTAATCAGAAAGGCTTTTTCTAGCACAATTCCCAAAGGAGATATTTGTACCAAATAACATATTTAAAACAAACCTACTCTGAAGAATACATTTCAGTTCCCTCATAATGCTTCTGCTTTATATAAAACTCAACTCTGTAAAGAGTAACTTGAACAATCATAGCTCCCAGGATATCAACCCCAAAACAGTAATGTGCATTTAATGAGAACCTCAAGGAACGTTCCTTAATTTGGAAGAGGTGCTGTCTACAGGCAATGGTTGTAGTTATTGCAGGCAACCACTGAGAGTTCAGCTGTTGTGTTAAAAATAAAAGGTCGGATTCCATCTTGGAGTTTCTCACAGATGATGTTCTATTCACTCTGACAAATAACAAAATGCTTTGGAAAGTTAATTCTTTTGTGTACACTGCTTTAATTCTGTTTTTTTTTTTTTTTTGTCTAGATTTATTTTTAAAATGTATGGCTGCTCATTTATATCCTGTATTATCTAGCCCCAGATAATGAACGGCAGCCTGAACGAAGCGTCCATAGCAACTGCTGCCTCTGCTTGTCGCTGGAGGGCAGGGGAATGAATAAGTCTAGCAAAAGGGAAAGCCGATTTTTTTTTTCTTTTGAATAAGCTTTTTATTTTAAAAGAATTTTATATTGACAGGATTATTGTGAAGATGGTACTAGGAGGTTCCACATACCCCACACCAAGTTTCCCCTATTGTTAACGTCTTACATTAGTACATTCGTTACAGTTAATGGACCAAGATTGATATATTGCTATAAACCAAAGTCTGCCATTTAGTCGGATTTCCTCAGTTTTTTCCCCTAAAATCCTCTTTCTATTCCAGGATCCCACTTAGGATGCCATATATTTAGTTGTTGTGTCTCCTTAGGCTTTTGGCTCTTAGAGTTCCTCAGTCTTTCCTTGTTTTTGATGACCTTTTGAGGAGGACTGGTCAAGTATTTTATAGAATGTTCCTCTAATGAGATTTGTCTGATATTTTTCTCATGATGAGACTGGGCTTATGGATTTGGGGGAGGAAGACCACAGAGGTAACGCGTCATTCTCATCCAATCATATCAGGGGGTACATACCATTAACATGGCTTCTCATGTTAATGTTAGGGAAGGCTCACTCTTTCTCCCATTCCTCGGTACTTTTCTCTAGGTCCCCAAATAACACTGACTTGCTTTCCCTTTTGCTTATTTAATTATTGTAATTTCAAAAATAAAATTGAAGATCTAATATTCAAAGGTAGAAAGAGTCCCTAATGCAGTCAGGAAGTCTATAAATTGCAGACCTGCACCCAAGGAGAGGCAGGGACAGACCTTTGTGTCTGAGCCTCTGCCTTCTCATTGTTCCCCTGACAAATCAAATCACCCCAGACTGATGAGACTTCTCACATCAGAATATAAACCAGGTGATACTGTCAGTAAAGGACAAGAGGAACTGCCAATTGTGTCAATCATATTGTCCAGAAGATTTTTATATGGCTTTGGTTTAGCTAAATACAGTTGTAATCCATTTCTGTTGCTAAGCATCTTATTTTTATTAGGCAAGTTACACTATTTGAAATGCAAACAGAATCTGGGTTTTGTAGTGTAGTGCCTGGGAAAAGAAAGGGGGGGCGGGGACTAAATGTCAATGACTTTGGTCAGTTTGAGCTTCCAGAATAGTGTGGTACAGTTTCCTAAATCCACCTTACAAATGAGTCCAGGGAATGACCTGCTTTCATCTTGCAGCCTACTTTATTTTATTGCCATCTCTGTATGTCTTATTTCACATATCTTTCCTGTCAGCTACAGAAAGGCTGAGCTATGGCTATGGCTGCTGAGCTCTGTCTATCCACAGTCATGTGGCTCAGGTGACAACGAAACAAATGGCTCACTCAGATGAGCAAAGGCTCTCCAGAGCAGAGTAATCTATAGGAGAGGGAAACAAAAAGCTATTTAAAATCTTTCCTCATGAGAAGACTCTGGAAATATATTAGACAGTACAAGGAGTCTATGGGTTGCTAAAAATTGCAGCAGGTGACCCAGGGAGGTTTATGTAGAAAATTCTTCTCTGGCAGTTGAAGAAAAGCAGAATGGGTATTTGTCTATCTCAGTGGCTTAAGAATAAGCTTCTCTTAAAACAAGCATAGACTAAATGTACTAGTGTTCTTAGTTGCAAATGAGAAACCAACAGTAGGCTGTTTGAGCAGAAAAGGAATGTTTTTACAGAGGTCAGCAAATGTGACCTGCCATTTATTTCTGTATGGCCCGCAAACTAAGAATAACTTTAAAAGGGTATTTCATGACCCATGAAAATTATATGAAAGTCAAACTTCCATATCCATAAGTAGAATGTTATTGGAGCACAGGCACACTTATTTGATTATATATTTTCCATAGCTGCTTTCCTGCTATATTGGCAAAACTGAATAGTTGGGACAAAGTCTGTGTGCCCCACAAAACCTAAAGTATTTACTAATGCCTTAGTCAGTTTGGCTGCCATAACAAAATACCATAGACTGGCCTAAACAAAGAAATTTATCTTCTCAAATTCTGGACATGAGAAGTCCAAGATCAAGGTGCCAGCATGGTCAGTTTCTGGTGAGTGTTCTCTCCTGCGGTTGCAGACTTGGTTGCCTTCTTGCTGGTCCTCACATGAAAGAAAGAAAGAAAGAAAGAAAGAAAGAAAGAAAGAAAGAAAGAAAGAAAGAAAGAAAGAAGAAGAGCAAGATCTCTGGTGTCTCTTCCTATAAGGGCATTAGTCTGGGCCCCACTCTCATTATGCCACCTAAACCTAATTACCTCCCATATCCCAATTTGAAATATCATCATTTTGGGAGTTAGGACTTCAACATATGAATTTTCCAGGGGACACAATTCAGTCCATAATCCATTCTATAAACTATCCCTTTACAGAAAAGTTCTGCTAATCCCTGTATTAAAAGATAGCAGGACACTCACAAATTCTCCTAGAAAGCCAAAGCATCATGCTACACTGTCAGAGGCAACACAGCCAGTAAATTCACAAAATCATATTGAAAACTGGCTCAGGGAGACTCCACTTCCCCCACCCTTAGGTGCTGCTAGTACTTCCAACACCAGGCAGTAGACAGAACTCTAGGAGCCTTAGCACTGCAGCCTCTGTAAACTGGAATGTTGCTCTTTGCACATCACCAGAATAGATGCAGCCAGTGCCTGCTACTTTCACACAAACTTTTGACTTAAAGTCTGGTGGAGATGGAGGTGGTTGGCTGGCTCAGTCAGAGAAGCATACAACTCTTGATCTTGGGGTAATAAGTTTGAGCCCCATGTTGGGTATAGAGAATACTTAAATAAATAAATAAACAAACAGACAAATAAACTTGAAATAAATAAATACTTAAAGTTCTTTGAGAGTGGATCTGTTTACTGTGTTCCAGATCATGTGACTATGTTACCTAGAGCTGCAAGGGAGGCTGAGACAATGAGCATCTGGAGGTGCAGTGATTTTTGCAGTGATGGGGGTAGGGAACCCATCATGTGAGGAATTTCCTAAATATGTAATGGTACTATTTGGTAGCCAGACACAGTGTTAAAATGACTTGTTTCTGCCTTGTTTTCCCTTTACCATTTCCCCTGATGACTATTACTCTTAAATGAACTCTTGTTCTCTTTGGGAAGTATCCCCATGTGGCATCCCAATATTTGACAAGCCTTCATGGATCTAGAGATTGTTCTTGACAAAATGAGAAGTGGGATAAAGTCGGGCTCAGTGATAAGGAACCCTCCTTCAATGGCAAGACATGCTTCTGTCTCTCCCTCCTTTCCTTTCTAAATTCTCTGCACCAGAGATGAGCTGCTATCAGTCTTTACCACTTTGGAATTAGGATTTTTCTCCTCTCTCTGGGCCAGAATTTACTTTGATTCTTTCTGACCAAAACAACACAGACATTTGGGGATAACTAGACCAAAAAAAATCAGGGTTTTGCATTCCCTTTATTCTCTTTAAAATCCCAGGTTAGGTGAATTTCCACTTTGTAGCCAAGGTGGGGTAACAGACACCAGCTTTGACTTTGTGCCCCGAACAACCAAATTTCCTGACTTCCACTAAAATGACAACAACAGTGACAATAACAACAAAAACCCAAACCCACAAAAACCCACATGAAATATATAAAACAATAGGTTTCAAACACTGGACATAAGGCATTGAAAGATTCAAGATGAGCCCTATAATCCACGTAACTGGTCCTCACAGAGAGAAAGAATGAGCTTACTGCCTTGGGAGAATTTCTAGGTAGCAGGTACTGGTACAGGTACGGAGATCCTGGGAGGAGTATGGCCCACTTCTGGTGCTGAAAGTCCTGGTTGATCAAGAAATCTAGTGTTCCGGGGAGGAAGGAGCTCCACAGAGAGAATTCTGGCAATCTGCAGAGTCCCTTTTGAGTGCTAAGCAGAATACTCATCAGCCCATGTCAGCAAGAGAGCTGTCCAAGGCTGGGGAAAGAGCAATCTTCCGATTGGAAAGAACAGTGCTCATTGGTAACACAGGACCAGGAATTTTGCCTGCTTCCACCAGCTATACTGGTAAACCTCAAAGTTCAGAGGGCATTTAGGAGAGTATAAAGTAAGATCTTAATGGGGAACTGGTCCTACTTAACAGAACTTAGAAGCAAGATAAAAGATACTTAAGCTCTTTCTAGGTAACTTAACTGTATCCCGGAACAAAGTTTAAAATATAAGAATGCAAAAATATCCAGCACCTAAGAGAGTAAAATCACAATATTTGCATCCAGTTAAAACCTACCAGGCATCAAAGAAGCAGGAAAATACAACCATAATAAGTAGAAAAACCAACCAACTGAAATTGATGCAAAACTGACAGGAATTAGTGACAAGACGTTAAAACAGTTATTATTATATTCCAGATGTTCAAAAAGTTAAGCAGATACATGAGAAAAAAAAACAAATTTCTAGAGATCAAAAAACATCTGAGATGAAAATTACAGATTAATGGCAGAAGAAAAGATTAATGAACTTGAGACACAGCAATAAAGATGAAACAAGAATGAAAGAAAAGAGGATTATAAAACAACAGAAAGAGAATCAGTGAGACCACTTCAAGCATCCTCATATACATGTAATCAGTGTCCCCAAGTGGGGAGAGGGACAGAAAAATTATTTGAAGAAATTATAGCTGGAAATATTCCAGCTTTTTTGAAAACTATAAATCCACTGATCCAAGAAGCGCAATAAATTCCAAGTACAAGAAATGTGAGGAAAACTACACTAAGATACCTCAGAATCAAATTGCTCAAAATTAGCAACAAAGAGGAAATCTTAAAAAAAAAAGAGAGAGAGAGAGAGAGAATCTTAATAGCAGTCAAAGAAGAAAAGACACATTATGTATAGAAAATCAAAGATAAGAATGTTTCCTTATGGGAAACAATGCAAGGATAAGACAGTGGAACAAGATCTTTAAACTGTTGTAAAAAGCATTGAACTATGACCCAGAAATTTATACCCAGCAAAAATATTTTTCAAAAGGTAAGACAGAACAGACTTTTTCAGATATACAAAAACTGAAAGACTTCATCACTAATAGACATATGCTACCATAAATTGTAAAGGAAATCTTTTAGGTAGAAGAAAAGTAACACCAAATTGAAATATGGACCTACATAAGAATGCAGAGCAATAAAAATGGTAACTATGTGAGCAAATATGTAAGATCTGCATTTTTTAAGGTTTTTTTGTTTTGTTTTGTTTTTTTGTTTTTGTAAAGTCAATCCTCAACATGGGGCTGGAATTCACGACCCAAGATCCAGTCACATGCTCTAGCAACTGAGCCAGCCAGGCAACCTGTAATATTGTTTTTTTTTAAAATTTAAATATCTTTAAAAGATAATTTATGGCTCAAACAAAAATAATAACAATGTATTGGGGGGATTCTTATGCATGAGTAAAACATGCAAAAACATTCTTTTTAATTGCATACAAAATATTTGCCAACATGGACCTTAGCATAGGTCTATTTAACAGGTCTCAATACATTTAATAATTTAAATATATTTTCTCTGCCCACAGTGAATTTATATTACTAATCAAAAAGGTCACAAATATTTGGAAATTAAATAACATGCTTCAAAGTAACCCATGGGTCAGAAAAAGAGTCAAAGGAGAAATTAGAAAACTATTTGACTTGGATGTAAATACAACACACCAAAATTTGTAGAGGGCTACTGAAGATGTACTTAGAAGACAATTTATGGCTCCAAATGCCTGTACTAAAATAAAGGACTCAAATGAGTGACTTCACTTTCCACTGTGAGAAACTAGGAAAAGAAGAGCAAATGACACTCAAAGTAGGCCGAAAAACAATAATAATAAAGATCAGAGTGGAAATCAATGAAATAGAACACAGAAAACCAATAAAGAAAAATCAATGAAACCCAAAGCTGGTTTATCATCCTTATTTGGAAATAGAGTCTTGTAAATGGGATTTGCAGAGCTTCTATCTGACAAAGGACTTGCACGTAGAATATATTTTTACAAAGCCTTCAAAGATCAATAATAAAAATAAGCAACCCAATTAAAAAAATGATCTGGAGATTCAAACAGACGTGGACGGCAGATAAGCATATTTTAAAAGATGGTCAGCATCATTAGTTATTAGGGAAATGCAAATTAAAACCATAACTAAATACCATGATACATTTACTGAATGGCTAAAATTAAAAAGATTGATCATACCAAGTGTTGACAAGGAGGAGAAAGAACTTGAACTCTTCATACTGCTGGTTGGAAAACGGTTTGGCAGTTTCCTAAAAAGTTAAACATACACCTACCATATGATCCAGACATTCACTCCTAGGTATTTACCTTAGAGAAAATAAAGTCTATGTAGACTTATACATAAATGTTCATAGCATCCTCATGTGTAATAGCCCCAAACTGAAAACAACTCACATGTCCATCTATAGGTGAGTGGATAAACAAACTGTGGTATATGTACCCAAGGGAAAACTCCCCAGCAATAGAAAGGAATCAACTGCTGATATACTCAACCACATGGATAAATCCCCAAATAATTACGTTGGGCAAAAACAGCAAACACAAAAGAGTATGTACTGCATGAGTTCATTTATATAATATTCTAGAAATTCAAACTGACGTATAGTTATAGAAAACAGATTAGTGAATGAGGAGATGGGCAGGTACAAGAGGAAAAGATTATAAAAGGGCATGAGTAAACTTTTAGGGGTGATATTTAAACTATCTTGATTGTGGTGATGATTTCTTGGGTATAATTCATACATCAAAACCTATCAAATTGTGCATTTCAACCATATGTTATTTACTGTATGTTAGTCATACCTAACGAAAGTTGAGGTTTAAAAATAATAAATATCAGTTATTTTAAAAAATCAATGTTAGCCAGTCATCACCCATACTGTGTCTGACCTCCTCACTCTTTGAAGTGGGGATTCTTCATTCATCATAATGGTTCATGCCCAGAACTGGTAGTTCTTTTGTGGAGTTTGCTCTGTTCTCTTAGAGCCATGTCTTTGCAAGCCATCCAAGGTGATAGGAACGGGTGGGGGCCATGATGTTGAGCTTTTGTATTTCTCTCTTCAAGGCAGAAATTGAGGACCCTTGGGGTCTTCCAATCACAATTTTCTTATCTCATTTGAGTGGCTACAGGCAGGTTTCTTTGTTTTATTTTACAGAAACGTAAAAAACAAGCATGATTCCTAAACAAAGTAAGATATTTGAAGATGTTCTTGTCCCTCGATACAGATATAAAGCCCTATCTCGTGAGAAAGGACACAAAGATTCATACGTGCCTTGCTTGAGAACAAGAGATGTCTCAGTTTGGTAATCTCATCTGCTTCCCATGAGAAAAAAGAATTTTTACAATGAAGTGTCAGAGGGTCTTCAGCCTCCATGGAAGGGATTTTCCTGAGGGGATCCCTTAACAATCTTCCTGTGTATTTAAGCCAATATCTTCTACCTCCTGGGGTACTTTGCCTTACCTCTAACTGTGGAATAAAAGGTTTTGTCTTATTAAGAGATTCTGAGGCATGGGGAGAATGGAAAGTATTTTGGTTGGTGGGGGATGAAGTCACATGGTTGCATTCTTCCCTGGATATGATGAAATCATAGGGGAGAAACACTCAAGGTAAAGTACTGTCAACTACCATATTCCAGAGATCATTAGCTTTCCTGAAGCATTCAGTGACTGGAGCAGATAAACTGCTGGCAATAGATGGTAAGGACCATAAAGCAAATGAGTTCAACTTTGTAGGCCTTATTTCTCCATTCTTTCTTTTCTGGATTTGTGGGTGCCCCTTTAGCCCCCTTCCCTAGCAAAATTTCCCAAACCTTGGCTGCCTCCCAAGCTTCAGAGTCACCTCTAACCCATCAGGCCAAGTGGCAGGCTACTCTGCAATGTGATGTGTGTGTGTCCAAAGGGCTCCCACCCAACAAACTTCCCTTCCTTTAGGATGATTCGAGCATTCTTTCCAGTCTTCTGCACACGTGGACTATGTGAGAGGAATCCTCAAGGGGGAATTACTCAGGATTGCAGACGTTCCTCCTGGCAAGTTTCCCTGACAGGGAAAACTGATTGGACTCTGGCCTCAATCAGCTGGATGGGGCTGGGATGTGTTTTGCATGCCCGGGTTCCCAGGATATGGGTTCCTGCTTTGTGAGAGTGAGGAACTGAGGGTCAGCTTTACGGCTGGGGATGTGTGTGAAAAAATAGTGTGTGCATTTTGTATTTTGCCTGAAAATTACTATGGAACTCTAGGGAGACCCTCAAAAATGAATAAAAAGACCATTTGGTCTTTTAGTAAATGTAAGCTCTCCTCATAGGAAGCACCTCAGAGAATATTTTCAAAGGTAAGATCTGAATAAAGTGAAAAGTGTTACTTTTATCTCTATTACTTGATGGGCAACACTAAGCTATTCTATTCTTTAAGGCCTAGTAATCAGTCCCAGAAATTATCTGAGTACAGGAATACTTTAAGTGGACATAAAACATTAAAATAAACTACATCGATCAACTTTCAGCAAAACCCAACTCAACATTTTGTTCCCCCTCAAAAAGTACCTAGTAAATCAGTTTGAACAAAAATGAACCCCAGATGTAATTCAATTGAGAAATAAGTACATAAACATGAAAAATATTCAACAATAAAAAAGGAGACTACAATAAAAGTAGTTTCTTATCTAATCTCTGTCCCTTGTTACCCTGTCCCCTCCATGGAGCATTGTTAACAATTACTTAATCTATACATGCTGTTGATATATACATTGTGTATATACATAGATACAAACACACATACACAGAGCAGATAGATAAGTAGATAGATATATAGGTATCTCTTATCTCCTTTTTTATTATTGTCTTCAAACTTATAGAAGAATTTATTTATTTATTTTAAGATTTTTTTATTTTATTTATTCATAGAGACACACAGAGAGAGAGGCAGAGACACAGGCAGAGGGAGAAGCAAGCTCCATGCAGGGAGCCCGACGTGGGATTCGATCCAGGGTCTCCAGGATCACGCCCTAGGCTGCAGGCGGCGCTAAACCGCTGCGCCACTAGGGCTGCCCCTTATAGAAGAATTTAATGCATCAATGACAGACAAAGATTACAACTAACATGAACATTGTTTTATCAGGCATGGTACCGGAACAGGCGGCATGATCATATTGGGGAAATTGAGTAGAGTTTAGTAAAATAACGATTTTCCAAGTTGCAAGCAGGTTTAAGGAAAACAATAAAGTATAATGCAGTATTCAATGGCTTATCCAGGTTTTGTGGTGTCTAAGGCATACTCAATTTTTAAAACCTTCTTTAAGAAAAGGAATGCAAAATAATTGATGCAAAAACAATTTAGAGGTTAAGATGAGAAAGAAAGCATATCAAATCACAAACCTATAAAACTACAAATACCACATGTCACAAAAGCTAGATAATACCATCCTCATATCACTATTAAACGTATCACATCTCTTTCATATTCTTTTTGGTTTTTGTTTTGCTACATGCTCTTTGATCGCCACTTCATATGGCATTGACATTATCCTCTATGGAAAGAACAGAAAGCTAATTTAGTCTTTCCTCTAACAAGTCTCTTTCTGGATTCTCTACCCTGTTCAGTTGGTCCATGAGTTCCTCCCTATGAAAACAGTCCAGTGTCACAATTGGAAAAATAATTTATAGCACATGTCCTGCCAAGCATTGCTCAGAGATGTTTTTTTTTTTTTTTTTTTTTTTTTTAAGTGCAAAGGCCAAGGCATTTTATAAAGCTAAGGAAATTTAGTCCACCTTCCATGCCTAAGAATGATTTTATCACTCTTATCCCTTCAGGATAAAATCTAAACTTTTCTGCATGACAAATAAGGCTTCTTATCCTCCCATTCCTTCTTACCAATCTGGCCTCATCCCTTATCACCTCCTTTCTACCACCTCCACCTGTTCTTTACGGCATATTGCAGTAACACTCAGCTATCTATTGCTCAAGAACATGCTATGCTCAGTCCCATTCCTGAGCATTTGCACGCAATGTTCTCTCTGCTTGGAATATCCTCCTGAGCTTGTCCACCTGGCAAACCTACCCCATGCCTTCCAGTCACAGATGAAATGCTATTCCCTCGGTACAGCTTTTTTTGACTCCCTCAGACACATGTCAGGTTTTCTTCTCCTTTGTCACTATCCCATTGATACAATTTTCTTATCCTCATCCATAACTTTCTGGAGGTCACAGCCAGAGACTTCTCATCTTTGTATCCAGGTACCCACCACGGGGCCTGGCATGCAGTAGGCATTCAATGACTGTGTTTTCAATGAATGAACACTGAGCAAACTTCTTTATGCCTAGCACTGTGTTAAAATGTTATCTCACTTTTTGTTCATAACAACCTTATGAAGAAGTATCATTATTCTTATTTTACAGATGAAGAAACTGATGCTCAGTGAGTTTAAATAATTTGCCCATAGCTACTTTAACCCAGTTCTGACGCCAAAAATTTATGTTGTTTCCTACATTATGCTATTCCCCTTACAGGTAAATTGTGCAATTTTGGTAGTACTTATGCTAGCTGCGAATGGCATGCTGATCCAACTTTTTTTGAAATAATGTACTGTTCTTCATTCCTTGAGAGATCAAAACCCCATTATGTTTCTGACCCACCCACCCCCGCTGAAATTGTTCTTCTTTCAAGGTCAACAAGTGATCTTTTTACTGCTGAATCCAATGATCACTTTTATCTTTTTGACTCTCAATAGTTTTCTACAAAGTTGACTCTATCTTCATTCTGGAAATAAGTTTCTCTCTTGGCTTTTGTGACATTCTTTCGGGTTGTTTTTTTTTTTTTTCTTACCTCAGTGGGCACTCTGTCTTAATTCCCTTTTCTGACTCTTCTCTTACCTACCTCTAAATACTAGACTCCTTAGAATGAGGTCTTGAACTGGCCCCTCTTCTCTGCCCACTCACTGCCCTAAGTGGACTCATCCAGTCCCAGGAAAGTAGATAGGATCCGTACGCTGCTTGCCAATAGCCTATCTTCAGTCCAGTTGTCTGCTTACACTCATGAGTCCAACAAACGACTTGATGTCTCTACTCAATTGCTTCAGTTTTCATTGGCATCTCTTAGTTTCTCCCCTCAAAGATGTCCCTCTCCCAGTGGTACAATTACTATTTGCTATGTGACAAACCATTTCAAATCTTAATAGGTTAGGAATTCAGACAGGACACAGCAGAAATGACTTATCTCTTAATAAAAATATCTTGGGGCCTCAGCTGGAAAGACTGAGACTGAGGGTGACTTAATAACGCAGGGCTGAAATTATCTGGAGACATCTTTTACACATCTGATTGCTGATCCTGGCTGTGAGTTGGGACCTCAGCTAGGACTGTTAACTGGAACACTTACACATGGCCCCTTTATGTGCCTAGGTTCCTTCACAGCCTAGAGAAGCCTCAGTGTAGGTGGACTTACATGGTGGATCAAGCAAAGTTCGAGCAGAGAAGGTATGATTTTTTATGGTCTAAATTCAGAAGTCCCAGCTTCAATTCCACTGTTACTCTATTGGGAGAAGTAGTCATAAGCCCGCCCGAACTCAAGGAGAAGGGATGTAGACCCCACTTCTCAGTAGGATAAATAGATAAATAGATATCACTTGCATCTCCTAACTGGTCTCACTACTTCCATTTTTGTTCTATTTCAATATACTTTCTTTTAAAAAAATATTTTATTTATTTGAGAGAGAGAGAGAGAGACTGCACATGCACCAGAAAGAGAGTACAAGTGAGGTGAGGGGCAGAGGGAGAAGCAGACATCCCGTTGAGCAGGGAACCTGATGCGGGGCTTGATCCCAGGACCCAGGATCATGACCTAAGGCTGAGGGCAGTCGTTTAACTGACTGAGCCATCCAGGTGCCCCTCCAATATACTTTCAATATAATAGTAAAGTGATCTTACTAAAATGTCCAATCTTTTTCTCCTGCTTGAAAACCATCAATGATTTCCTATAACCACTAATTATAGTGAACTTTATTTATTTTAGTGAACTTTTTATTCACTCTCTCATCACCCTCAGAGCTCATTTACAATCTGTAAGTATAATACTTATTTGTGTACCTGTTTATTTTGGGACTTCTCCATTAGAATGTAAACTCCATGAGGGTCTTTTTAACTGATTTATCTTCAGCACCCACACTGCTTGGCATATAGTAAGTGCTGAGAAAAAAAATTGTTGAATATAATAAATGGATAGGTGATGGATGGATGATCTATTTATCCAATGGCAGCAAAAAGAAAATAAATTTCTTCCTGAGTGCCTTTTTGGTCAAGAAGAAATGATAATTTCCTTAAGAAGTCCTCCCCCCATGAAAGCCAGTCCAGTTCCTTGCCTTCTGAGATTCCCAAACTTCATGAGATTCCAGACATCAGATCCAGTCCTAGAATGTACCTGGCATCTTGGGCCACACTCTGTCCCTAGAGGAGGTAGGCTTGTCAAATGATCAAAGCAATATATCCCCTGCTCTCTCTTAGAGGTATGGACATTATTTAACCATGCTGGTTTTTGGAGCTCAGAGAGATCTGTAATAGGTTTCCTAATATCCCCATTTTTTGTTGTTGTTGTTGTTCAGGTAGCCTTTTAAAGCCAGACCTGACCATCCACTTTTAGATCATCATCTTTGCAAACATTTTGTAATCCCAAACATTCAAAGAAAGAGACACAATGGTTTCCAAATACTTTGAATTCATTACAATACCACATCTATGCATTTTAGTCCCTATTCCTCTAAGAGCTATAGGCATTTTTTGATTTTCCCAAACTAACTAAAGAGAATCAGAATGAAGTAATTTTGAAAGCATTTTTTTGAGAATTTTGTCTATTTCTTTAAGCTTAGTAAACAGCTTTAGGTGTCAAAAGACCAGCACTCCAAATCACCCATCTAAAGGCTTTTTGACAATCACATTCAGTACTAAAGGTTGGTTTACCATTTCATTTGGCCTTATCACGATGTTATTTTTTTTTTCCCTTTTATTCACACTGGATCTTCAGCCAAGGAAATGTACTTCCAGTTTCCATTCAAGGAAGATTTTGTTTTTATTGTTTTTGCTGCACTTCTTTTTCTTTATTTTTTTCTTACCTTATGATAGCTTGCTATGTTCTCTCTATAGTTTACTCTTAAAACAGTATTTAGGCTTTTTACAACTTGCTACCTTTATTGATAACAAAATGGAAGCTTATTTGTCTCTTCCCTTTGAATCTCAGGAAGGATTTGTCAAGTGTGATGTTTAAAAAAAAAAAAAACCCAACAAACCAACTGTATCTGTTTGGCAAAGATTCACTGCTGCATTTGTGATTCTCCTCTCTAGTACTTTTCCTGGGACTGACAGTTTTTTGGTCTATTTCACTGGCTGCTGTTAACATGTTCCCCTACACTGTCTCATTCCCAAAGGTTTGGTAGCAAGTCTGCGATGAATGAGTCTGGTGAACTGGAAAATAGAGTTAACATCTGGATCCCTCCACATTCTCCCTTGACCCATGTATAGGCTACTTCTTATCCTTAACCCTTGCAAAGAGCCAGGCAACTACTCTAATACCTATTCATTTATCTACAAGTGGAGACTGTGAAACCTTTATGAATGCAAAACATGGCTGCCATATGTGGGACTTTTCTCCCCTACATTTTCTCCTTGGAGAGTTTAAGATTTAACTCTCTGATATTTAAAGGATAGTTTTATGGTGAGGAAAAAGAGAGAGTGAATGTTAATGAGCAACATTTTTTATCAATTCTCTCAGGCTTTACCCAAACCATTCAACTATCTTATTTCTAAGAAGAATTCTACAAAGTCTTTTCAGATGGAAATCCTTTGGACTGGTGCCTTCCAGACCAACCTTGAGAACAATTTAACGTGGCTGGGTTTTTATTGTTTTCAGTGCCTTCAAAGAAAGGCAAATATTTACTACATCTGATACTTTGTCTCTAGTCAACTGATTTTCTAAAAAGACAGGGTCTTTTTGAGCACTTTATTTTCTTCTAAGTACTCTGAAAAGTATTCTGTTTTGCAGTGCACTTCGTAATGTTCCATCTGTTCTGATTTTTCAGAGGCTTTTTTTTTAATCTCCTCAGAAAATTCAATGAAAAAAGGTAAAGGCTTTACTGCCAGTAAATTTTTGTTTCTCTTCTTTCTGGGAAAGAGCCAGTTTGAGTTTAAAAATAGACTTGAGAAATGTCTACAGCTTGAGATTCATTCAATCCACTAATATTTGCTCTAGAATAATAAGGAGATTTGATACATCTGAACTAAAACGATCCCCATATTTGTCACCTTTCCATTTCACATCAAATTAAACACCATAGCAGCCTTCTGTCAAAGCAAATTCCATTATGTTAACCACCCCCTCTCTCTTATTTTTAATTTATCCTGAAAAATGTGAAGTCGGCTGTATAGGTCATTCTAGTGTCCTATGTTAAACATTTATCAATTGATGGTATTTATTATTAATTTCCAATAGCAGTTACTGTGGTCCTAGTATCAGATAGCCACTGGAATAAAAATATTGGGGCGATAAAAAGAATGGCTTAATTTTAAAGTTTTTTTTTTTCTTTTTAAATCAGCATTATTGAGGAATAATTGACTACAGTAAAATTCACAAAATTTAAGCGTACAATCAATTAATTCTCATAAGTACATATATTTGTTTAATAACCCTCACAACTGGGGTTACTGTGTGGCACAGTCAGTTGAGCATCCAACTCTTGGTTTCAGCTGGGGTTGTGATCTCAGGGTAATGAGATTGAGCCCTGCATGGAGCATAGAGCTCCATGCACAGTCTGCTTGGGATTCTCTCTCCCTTTCCTTCTGGCCATGATCCTCCTCCCCCATACTCTCTCTCTCTCTCAAATTAATAAATCTTTTTTTTTTTTAAGTTCAAGTTCTTTTTTTTTTTTTAAGATTTTATTTTATTTATTCATGAGACACACAGAGAGAGAGAGAGGCAGAGACATAGGCAGAGGGAGAAACAGACTCCATGCAGGGAGCCTGATGTGGGACTTGATCCCGGGACTCTTGGATCACGCCTTGGGCCAAAGGCAGGTGCTAAACCACTGAGCCACCCAGGCGGCCCTAAATAAATCTTAAACAAAACAAAACAAAACAAAAAAACCCCTCACAATTATGGCATAGGACATTTCCATCAAAGCTAAAAGATTCCCTCCTGCCCCTGTGCAATTCCCTTCCTATCTTTGGGACCAGCCAACCACTAATCTGCTTTCAGTAATTCTAGTTTTGACCTGCCCAGTATGTTACATAAATGAAATTATAGTGTGTGGTCTTTCAGATCTGCCTTCTTTTTCTTAGCATAATGCTTTTGGGATTCATTCATGTTATGTCTATGAGTAGTATGTTCCTTTTAAATTCGGAGTAGTAGTATTCTACTGTATAGACATAGAACATATTACCTATTCATTCATTAGCTGGTGAACATTTGGGTGAATCCAGTTTTTGATGATTATAAACAAAGTTGTTAGGAATACTCAAGTACAAGTCTTTGAGTGAAGTACATTTTCATTTCTGATGAGTGAATATCTAGGAGTGGGATTGCTGGATCAAATAGTAAGTCTAGGGATCCCTGGGTGGCTCAGTGGTTTAGCGCCTGCCTTTGGCCCAGGGCATGATCCTGGAGTCCTGGGATTGAGTCCCACATCGGGCTCCCTGCATGGAGCCTTCTTCTCCCTCTGCCTGTGTCTCTGCCTCTCTCTCTGTGTCTCTCATGAATAAATAAATAAAATATTTTTTAAAAAATGGTAAGTCTATGTTTAATTTTCTAAGAAACAGCTATATTGCATTCCATAGTGGATGTACAATTTTACATTCCCACCAGCAATGTACAAACACTGTAGTCATGCCACATTCTTGACAATACTTGGTATTGCCAGTGTTTTTAAATTTTAGCCTAAATTTTAGTGCCTGTGTAGTGGTATTTTATTGCCATTTTAATTTGCATTTCCCTAATGACTAATGGTATTAAACATCTTTTGATGCACTTATTTGCTATGTTCTTCTTCAGTGACATGTCCTCAATTTTTTTGCCTTAAAAAAAAAACAACTGAGGTTTAAGAGTTCCTTATTCTGTGTATAAGCCCTTTATCAGATTTATATTTTAGAAATATTTTCATCTAAAAGAATGATAGAATTTAGCTAAGTCAAAGGATCTCTGATTAGCTGGTAAATCTAAAATTGTGGCTTCTTGAATTTCTAATGTCAAATGAAAGTTCTAGATATTAACACATTGACACTTTGATATAGACTTATGAACAATGTCAAAAAACTTATATAATAAGATGCTTTTATTCTTTGCCCTAGGAGCAATTCATCTATGCTTATAAAATCAATTCTGAAGTTGCTGTGGGTAAATTCCCATATAAAATGTTTCCAGAGTAAAGTAAATATTCCCCACAGTGGGGATGAATTTAAGTTATGGCAACTCTAATGCTTACAGGAAAAGTAGAGTGTACTCTATGAAGAGAGGCAGATAAAGGACACTTAGGCAAGTTCCTGTATGTGTCCTCTTCTGGTTTTTATCTTACTTTCCTTAAAACATATTTTCCTTCTTTTTCTTAGTAACTTTTAATCTTTATAATTTCAAACTTACAGAAAAGTGACAAGAATAATACAAGGAACTCCTAAATAATCTTTATCCAAGTTCACCAGTTTTTACATTTTGCCCTAACTTACATCTAATTTTTTAAATATTTCATAAAAAAATAAGGCTTAGGTTTTTCTGATATTTTTATTTCCATTTATCTTTAACCTAAGTGGTAGAAAAAGTAGTAATTAACATTCCAGTTTAATGTCCTGGAAGAGGGTAGCCCTGGTGGTTCAGCGGTTTAGCGCTGCCTTCAGCCCAGGGTGTGATCCTGGAGACCCGGAATCGAGTCCCATGTAGGGCTCCCTGCATGCTCCCTGCATGGAGCCTGCTTCTCCCTCTGCCTCTCTCTCTCTCTCTCTTTCAATCTCTCTCTCTCTCATGAATAAATAAATAAAATCTTAAAAAAATATATATCCTGGAAGACAGAGACACAAAGAATCCTGTCACAGAAGTTTGGAGACCCAGCACTATCTATAGCCACCATATGAAGCCAACCACCATTCACCTCTGTAGGCTAGCTTTGCAGCCCATTTCCTGACCTCTTTCTGGTATCATTGGCTCCCACCAAAAGCTCTTGTACTTGACTCTTAGTTTTGATAACTGATACTGTTTTTATTAACCTAATATCTTTTTATAATAGTAATTTTTAAAAAAGATTATTTATTTATTCATGAGAGACACAGAGAGGCAGAGACATAGGCAGAGGGAGAAGCAGGCTCCATGCAGGGATCCCGATGTGGGGCTCGGTCCTGGGTCTCCAGGATCAGGCCCTTATCTGAAAGCAGACACTCAACTGCTGAGCCACCAAGTCATCCCTAACCTAATCCTTTATGTATCCTCTACCATTGGTAAAGCCAACCCAATTCAACCCACCAGGGACCTTAACCCCGGTATGCTGCTTTCTTAAGCACTGACAGCAGGCAAGGTGTCCAAGCAAAACTAGTGATACTAGGTGTCCCAGCACTGAGAATCAGAGAAGACACATTAGTACTGAAAGAACCTTGAGATCATTCAGTACAACTTGCTCATCTTCAGATGAAGACATTGACGCCCTAAGTGATTTAATATTTTATCTGAGGTCACAAGTAAGTTAGTAGCAAAGGCATGACTAAAATTCTGGTTTCATATTTTTTTTCAACAATATAATGCTGCTTCAAATAGTTATTACTACTAATAATTAATTTTCAGGTAAAAAATTCATATATTTGCTCATGGAGTTAACATATATTTATTGAGCATTTATAATGTGGTAGGCACTAGGTATAGAAGATACTTAATGTGCCTTCTCAGAGCTTACTGTCTAGCAGAGAAAAAATTAAAAAGTAATTATGTGAGGAGGCTGGGTGGCTCAGTCAGTTAAACAACCGATATTGGGTTCAGGTCATGATCTTGGGATCCTGGATTAACCCTGCATCAGGATCAGTACTCAGTGTAGAGTCTGGTTGTCTCTCTCTCTCTGGTCCTCCCCCAGCTCTCTCTCTCTCTCTCAAACACACACAAACACATAGACTCCCTCTCTCTCTTACATAAATAAATAAATAAATAAATAAATAAATAAATAAATAAATGAAATCTTTTTTAAAAAGGTAATTACACACAGCAGAAAACAGTACAGAAGTTCCTCAAAAAATTCAAAGCAGCTCCACTTCTGGAATTCAAAGCAGGGATTTGAACAGATACCTGTACACTGTATTAGTCAATTCAAGCTGATGTAACGAAATACCACAGACTGGGTGACTTAAACAACAGAAATATGTTTTCTCTCTTTTCTCTTAAAAGAGAAGTCCAAGACCAGGGTGGTTTCAAGGTGCATTTCTGGTGATGTCTGTCTTTCTAGCTTGTAGATAGCTGCCTTTTTGCTGTGTCCTCATTTAGCCTCTTCTCTGTGTATGCAGACAGATCAAACTCTCATCTCTTTCTCTGCTCTTAAGGACAACAGCCCTATGATTAAAGTCCCACCCTTATGATGTCGTTTGGCTCAGGACATTATCTTGGGGTCCTAGGATCAAGCCCTCTGTTGGGCTCCATGCTCAGCTGGAAATCTGCTTCTCCCTCTCCTTATGCCCCTTCCCCCACTCATGCTAGCACTCTCATTCTCTCTAATAAATAAATCTTTATATTCAGTGAAAGAAGCCAGACACAAAAGGATAGATATTATATGATTCCACATATATGAGGTATCTAGTGTACCCAAATTCATGGAGACAGAGAGCAGAACAGTGATTTTCAAAGGCTGAAGAGAAAAGAAAATGGAGAGTTATTGTTTGATGGGTACTGGGTTTCAGTTTAGGATGATGGAAAAGTTGTGGAGGTAGATGGTGGTGATGGTTGCACAACAATGTAAATGTACTCAATGCCACCGAACTATACACTTAAAATAGTTAAATATAAGTTCAATGATATGTATACTTTACCACAATAAAACAAAAAAATAATTCTGACTTCACTATCTGTCCATACTATGGAGAAACTGGATTTAGTCTTTTCACTTAAAATTGAGAAACAAACAAAACAAAAACAAAAACAAAAACAAAAAACCCTACCAGTGAAGGGTACTACCCCTTTATTACAGACAGAAAATCTGAGGCTTAGATACATTTACAGCTTGCCCGTTATCATAAAATGAGTAAGCATCAGAGCTGTCTCTATAATCATAGCCATTCCTGAGTATAGAACCTGAGTTCCTTCCATTGCACTAAGAAAGGTTCAAGCCAACAATAAAAATTTTTTTAAAAAAAGGAAAAACAGGAAATAAATAAATAAATAAATAAATAAACAAATAAAGTTGAGAAACAAGTGCTCACTTTGGCAGCACATATACTAAAATTAGAACAATAGAGAGATTAGCATGGCCCCATGAAAGGATGACAGACAAATTCGTGATGTGTTCCATTAAAAACAAAATTGAGGCTTCTGGGTGGCCTTTGCCTTTGCCCCAGGCCATAATATCCAGGTCCTGGGATCAAGCCTCACATCAGGATCCCCACTCAGCAGGAAGTCTGCTTCTCCCTTTACCTCTGCCCTTCCCCACTATCCCACTCCCATCCCCCACCCCCACCCCACTCCCACTTGTGTTTTCTCTCTCAAACAGGTAATAAAATCTTTTAAAAATTTGAGACACAAGACAAAGTATGAAGTAATGGTTTTCAGACATTGGACTATGAAATAGTAATCCCTCAGTGAAAAGAAGTAAATGAGGTGATCCCTATGATGGACCTAGTTTAGTACCTAGAGAGTTTCCAGGCTATAGCACAGGGAGAAAAATCCCAAACAGAGCCCAGCAATCTCCCTGAGTTGAGTAGCCAGAGTTGAGAGTTTGGAGGAAGCAAGGTAGACAGAATTCACAGGGCAGAGTGCCAGAGAGAAGAGTTGTATGAGAGAGCAAGGGCTCCAGAAAACTATGGTTCCTTTTCAGTCTCCAGGTAAGTAGCAACTGGACATGTGAATGAGGAACCTACCCAAGTAAGGGAAAAGACCCACCAGAAAGAAGCTTACAATCTTCAGACTTCTCACAGGGCCAGAAATATTTTATGTTCCTAGCACCCAGAGTGGAAAAACTTTGTGCTATACTGGTTATCAAGAAGAATGCTCAGAAGGGTATTGTTCTGGTATGGCTAAACTCAGTACTCTAATCCAATCATGAAAATAAACCAGATAAAATCCAAAAGAGAGGCATCCTCTTATAACCTAACCAGACCTCTGAAAACTTGAAAGGTCATTAAAAACAAGGAAATTCTGGGATCCCTGGGTGGCACAGCGGTTTAGCGCCTGCCTTTGGCCCAGGGTGCGATCCTGGAGACCCGGGATCGAATCCCACATCAGGCTCCCTATATGAAGCCTGCTTCTCCCTCTGCCTATGTCTCTGCCTCTCACTCTCTCTCTCTGTGTGACTATCATGAAAAAATAAATAAAATTTAAAAAAAAAAACAAGGAAATTCTAAGAAACTGTCACAACCAACAGGAACCTAAGGAGACATGACAAATAAATGTTAATTTGGTATGCTAAAAGAATCCTGAAAATAAAAAGTATATTAGGGAAAGAATAAAGAAATCTGAATAAACTATGGACTTTAGCTGATAATATGTAATACTGGTTCATTACTGCAACAAATATACCATACTAATGTAGGCTGTTGGTAATAGGGGAAACTGGATATTGGGGGGGGGGGCGGTGAGTGGAATGGCTAAAATGGGAAATCTCTCAACTGTTTTATTAGCCTTCTATAGTTGTCATAACAAATTACCACAGATCAGAAGGCTTAAACCTTATTTTCTCACAGTTCTGGAGGTGGGAAGTCCAAGATCGTGGTACCTTCAGGGTTGGTTTCTGGTGAGATCGCTCTTCCTGGCTTGTAGACAGCTGCTTTCTAACTGTGTCCTCATTTGGCTCTTCCTTTGTGCATAGGTGTGGAAAGAGATTTATCTTTCCACAGGGCCTCACCCTAATGATGTTACTTAACCTTAATTACCTTCATAAATGCACTATTTCCAAATATAGTCACACTGAGGATTAGAGTTTCAACATATAAATTTTGAAGAGACACAATTCAGGCCATAACAGAAGAAAGAGATAGGAGGACAAAACATTTTGAAGAAATAATGGCTGAAAAATTTCCAAATTTAATGAAAATCCTAAGCACACAGATTTAGGAAGCTCAACAAACCAAAGCATAAGAAACAAAAAGAGAACTACACCAAAGCACACATCAGAACCAAATTGTTCAAAACCAGTAAAAAGAGAAGAATCTTATGGATTTCCAGAAGAACAAAGAATGACAGTAGACCAATCAAGTCTTTGTCTGAAAAAAATGCAAACCAGAAGACAATGTAGCAATGTCTTTAATGTACTAACAGAAAAAAACAAAACAAAACAAAACAAAAAAACAAAATAAAACAACTGTCATCCTAGAATTTTATACCCAGTGAAAACATCTTTCAAAGTGAAAGGACAAATAGAAACTTCTTCAGATATACAAAAGCTAAAAAAATTTGCACCAGTGGATCTACACTAATAAGAGATGCTAAAGGACACCCAGGAAAAAGGAAAATTATACCACATGGAAATCTGGATTGCAAAAGGAAACAAGAACACCAGGAATGGTAACTCTGTGGCTGGATAGAAAAGGCTTTTTTTTTTTGGTTATTTTAAAAAAATCTCCTTAAAATAGAATTGATTATTTGGGGCATCTGGGTGGCTCAGTTAGGCATCTGCCTTTGGCATAGGTTGTGATCCCAGGGTCCTGGGATGAAGCCCCACATAGGGCTTCCTGCTCAGTGGGGAGCCTTTTTCCCCTTCTTCCCTGCTCATACTTTCTCTCTCTCTCTCTCTCTCTCTCTCTCACACACACACACACACACACACACACACACACAGATAAATAAATAAAACCTTGGGAAAAAAATACAGTTGATTATTTAAGGAAAAATTATATGTTGTGGGGGTATGGTATATTATTAAAAGTGAGTTCAAAATAATGCTATGGGAATGACCCCAAGCTATGAAATAGGGAGAACTGTAGGAGTTTTAACTAAAACTGCTTGCTTATTCCCTCAGCTTACAAAATAAGACATTTTGAAGCTCTTTCAGCATTAGTTTGATCACAAAGCAAGGTGATTAATTTCCTCTGATCTTTTTACCACTTATTGCACCCTTAGTATAGTGATCTCTAGGCTTACAATTCCTCTGGAAATAAGACTCCATTTTTAATAATGTCTTTCTGGGGAAAACTGTAGTAGCTCCGAGTCCTATCTTTACTGATTTCAAAAGGTGTCATTTAAAACAAACTTAGGCTTAGCTTCTGGTACAAATGGACTCCTTTTGGGAAAAAAAGGACATGAGATCTGGGTTAAAGATAGGATAATGGGAATGGGTTTGTAAAATGGTTTGCATATTTCCATATTCCCATATATGCCCTTATTGGAAGCACCATTTTGTGTCACTTTTTTACAGTCTTATCTTTTTGTCCTTTTCCCAAGAATATGGGTCTTTTTTCACCAAGTATAAGGCAGACTCCTTGATGGGAGGGACCCCACTTTGGCCTCTGAAAGTACAGAAACTACTCCATAATAGGTGTGGCAAAATGAATAAGGAGAGAAAAAAATGCTTCATGTTTATGTAAAAATAAACGAGTTACAAGCGGTTGTTAGTAGAGATCAGCCCTGTAGGTTGGAGGGGGTTTGGGAAGAAATGAGTTACCATTTGATTGTTTTTTCCAGCTTTGTTGAGGTGTTATTCATAAATAAAATTATAAGATATTTAAAGTGTACGTTGTGATAATTTGATATATGTATACATTATGAAAGGACAGAATATGCTATTTAATAAAATAAACAGGTAACACGATAGTGTATAGTGTGGAAAGATAAATATTCATCAAGCTGAGTGGTGTGACTTTAGATGTTTTTCCTGGTGTGCCCATTTGTATGTTCTACTTTCTTTATAAGATACATGTTTTATTTACAAAACTAGGAAAAATTAAAGTTTTTTTATTGAGTGAAATTCTGGACTCTCATTGAGAATTTGGACACTCAAGAGAATTTTCTCAATTATCACTTAGTTTCAATGGTTCAGGGGTGTTCTCATTTGGCAAGAAGTACGTGAACACATTCCCTTTAATAGAAGATAGACCATTCTTCCAATAGCAGTTTTTGAAATATGAAGCTAAAGAATCCTCAAGAAACCAACAGAGAAGTTCCAGGAACGTTGGAAACAACCCAATGGTCCAGTGAGATTTTATGAGATTTTAAAAGTAAATCATGATACCTCCAGATAATTGGAATATTTGCAGCCATTAAAATCTATGTTCATAGGAACATTTAATAACATGGGAAGATACTCAAATTTTAACATTAAATTTAAAAAATTATATGCAGTGTTATGCTATTTGAAAAGAGACTTATATATGTAATTTAATTTCTAAAAGGAAACAGACCCAAATATTAATAAGTCTTATCCCTGGGTGATAAAAATATGAATAATTTGGCTTCTTTACTCCTTTCTCTGTTTTCAAAAATTCCTACCATGAGTTACTTTTATAATTAGAACACAATGTTATTATTATAATTATTTTTAAAGAAGTTGGCTTATAGAGCTGGAGAGTGTTTCACTGCATGGGCCTTGAAGCAGTATAAATGTAAATCCCAGTTCTGTCAGACAGGCAAGCTACTGTCCCTTTCTGTGTCTCATTTACCTTTTTTAAAAAAAGTTTATTTATTTTAGAGAGAGAGCACAAGGGAGGAGAAGAGGGAGAGGGATAGAGAGTCTTAAGCAGACTCCATGTTGAGTGCTGCACCTGACTCGGCTCGATCTCATGACCCTGAGATTACAACCTAAGCCAAAACCAAGTCAGTCACTCAACTGACTGGGCCACCTTAATTTACTTATCTTAAAATAGAGATAAATGATAGCACCTACATTATAGTGGTTGTTAAGACTGAAAGAGTTAATTCATAATAAAGTGCTTAACACAGTGCCTGGTGGATAGTAAACACCCTCAAAATCAACCTATTATTGCTATTGTTATTATTGTAGGTTAGAAATTCTAACCTCCTACCTATTTACAAGTTCAGTTATTTCAAAAAAGGCTATTTTCTGAGTACAATAACAGATCTCCAGAACTCACTGGGGCCTAAGACAATATTTACTGTAAAAAACCCTAACAATTTTCTTGAGAATCAGATATTTAACCTGCTGAATTAGGCAGTGGAGAATAAACTAGTTAGAGACCAGCCTCTGGTTGCTTTTCCTCTTTCTTGATGACTTTAATGCTGCTGATGTGATCATTGAATTACTCTTGTTTATTCAAAGAATAGAAGGGTAAAAGAGCTCTCTCGGAATTTTTCCTTGATAGGCTCCAGATTTAGAACTGTATCTCCACTTCTCAGAGTTTGACTCAATCCTGTGATCCAAATTTGGGAGTAGAGATTTCATGCCCAAGATCACCCAGGTAATAAGGGGAAGATATAGGATTTGAACTTGTGCCTACCTGACTCCACTCTTCAATGTTCAACTTTTATCTTATAATACTTTCTAACTAAAAGAAGAAAAGCTTAAAGAAGGACATTTTATCCATCAAAATCCAATAGTGGGACATGGAGATGATCAAGTTTGCTTCCTATTTCTTAAACAAATCAAGAGCCAGTGTGGCAGCAGTGCAAAGATCAGCTCCTGATTCTAAAACAGAACAAACTGCAGAAGAGACCTACTTCCTTCATAAAACGGAGCATGAATTATAAAAAAAGGCCCCATGTGCACCATGAATTGGGCTAGAAATCTGTGTCCCGGTGTCATTATCTCAGGGAAATCAATTTTCTCAGTTGAGGCAACAACTCTAGGTGAATGTGTAGAAAGGAGGGGTAACTTGGTGCTCTGAGAGCCTAGAGTTTCTCTACCTCCTGCAGCACTTCTAGTCTGTGTTCTCAACCCCAATCTGTCTGCCTGTTGTCTACATCCTTGCCTGCCCAGTAGTATCTCTTTGATGTGTCTTGTTCCTGCTTCATTTTTTTTTTAAGGTTTTATTTATTTATTCATGAGAGACAGAGAGAGGCAAAGACACAGGCAGAGGGAGAAGTAGGCTCCCCACAGGGAGCCCAATGCAAGACTTGATCTCAGGACCCCAGGATTGCAACCGGAGCCAAAGGCAGATACTCAACCAGGCGCCCCTCGTTCCTGTTTTTAAAGTAGGATGCCATCACTTCTGTGAAGCCTCACACTGCTCTCTGGAGACAGCGAATCATTTTGCCTTCTACAGAGCTTACCAGCTCTGGGCCTGTTCCTTTTCACACTGTGCACAGTTGTTTGCTGTCCTGTCATACCCTAATTAACTCTCTGAGGTCAAAGATTATAACTTTACTTTTAGGTCGATGGGAGAGTAAATTAAGATGATGTAAGGAAAGTGATAGTGTCTGGTACATAATAGGTCCTCAATAAATGTTCTGCTTTGTTGGTTCTCTCACTTGAAGACCCAGGACTTAGTGCAATTTATTCAAGTCCATGGTTACTAAACAGATTTTTCTTTTCTTTTTAAAGATGTATTTATTTATTTTACAAAGAGAGAGAATATAAGAGCTGTGGGGAGAGGCACAGGGAGAGCTAGAAAGAGAATCTCAATCAGACTCTTGGCTGAGTAGGGAGCCTGATGTGGGGCTTGATCCTATGGCTCTGAGATCATGACCTGAGCTGAAATCAAGAATTGGATTCTTAATGGAATAAGCCACCCAGGCACCTCTAGACAGATTTTTCTTGAATGTATGAATGAGTAAATTAACAAATGCATTCCACCTCCTGCCTCTAGGGCAGGCATCCTATCTTACACTGATCTATATCCCCTCAATATCTTCTTTCTTCTATTTATATCCTCTGAAATATCCTTAACAACACTGGTCATATGGCTAGGTACAGTGAATAATTTGATTGATTTTCTCTTGTTGTAGAGAATATTGATAGATTGACTATTTACCTCTGGGACCGCTATAGGAAACATGTCTTCCCATTGTCTGTTCCATCTTGAATAGAATAAAATTGCCAGAGGTCTTACAGACAGAGCTTTCAGTCCCTCTAGTAAAACTTTAGCTTAACCCACTTTCCAAGGTCTGTTTTCCTTTCTGTTTTTTTTTCCTAAACAGTTAATAGCCAATATAAATTCTAGAAAAATAAGCCCTCCAAAGTGAAAACCCTGCTGAAATCCAAGTTTTTACTGTTATGATCCTATACAAGGCTTGGAGAGTCTTATTTATTTTAAATCCCGGTGCCAGGGCAGCTCGGGTGGCTCAGCAGTTTAGCGCCGCCTTCGGCCCAGGGTGTGATCCTGGAGACCCGGGATCGAGTCCCGCATGGGGCTCCCTGCATGGAGCCTGTTTCTCCCTCTGCCTGTGTCTCTGCCTCTCTCTCTCTCCCTGTGTCTCTCAGGAATAAATAAATAAAATCTTTAAAAAAAAAACAAAACCCAGTGCCAGCCTAGTATTTAATACATAGTAGATACTCAAAGAGCATTTCTTTAATAAATAGTCCCCCCCTTTTTAAAAATAGTCCTTTTTAAAAAAATAGGGGGATCCCTGGGTGGCGCAGCGGTTTGGCGCCTGCCTTTGGCCCAGGGCGCGATCCTGGAGACCCGGGATCGAATCCCACATCGGGCTCCCGGTGCATGGAGCCTGCTTCTCCCTCCGCCTGTGTCTCTGCCTCTCTCTCTCTCTCTCTCTGTGACTATCATAAATAAATAAAAATTAAAAATTAAAAAAAAATTAAAAAAAATAAAGAGAAGTTACAAATTCTATAGTATAATTTTGTGATGGTCTTTGGCTTTAAAACCATATATACACGGGAAAGATGAAAAAATAATAATTCACATACCTGGATAGCATTATGCACTTGTAAAAGCATTTTCCCACATGTTGTATAATTTTACTTACATAGCATTAATTGAACCCCTATTGTATAATAGATGATTTAAATACCAGTGTGTCTAATCCTGACAAATCTGTAATTATGATAATGCCCATTTTATAGCTAGATAAAATAAGCTGAGATAAACTAAATGATTCACCAAGGCCACAGACTAGTACTGATCCCCCTATGCTCAATTAAAATGTAAGCTTCACGAGGGCAGCCTCTCTAGCACCTAACATAGTACTTCACATATAGTAGATGCTAAATAAAGATTTGCTGAGGATATGTTGAGTTTGGGTGACTCCAAAGCCTTTGCTCTTTCCATAACATCACCTACTACTCTGTAAAATGGTCTTTTGAAGTATCCAGAGAAAGGAGTACATCTTTTTACACTCATGAGGAACTGAGGTCTTGGGAGATAAGGCTAATTTGCCTATAGCTCACAAGGGTGACTATGCCAGCACCAAAATTCAAGCTTCCAATTTCCTACCACTATGTTTTGTTGGCCAGTCTGCATAAAGGTCATAAGGCAGAGACAAGTTGTGGCCTACTTCCTTTCCCCAGAAAAATCCAGGGAGCCTGTCCTAGAGATACAACCAAGACTTTCTGCCTAAAAACCAAAAAGCATCCTGATGGTGGAATAAAGTTATGTTCCCCAGTAGGTAGGTGGATATTTGGGGGTTACTAGTATATAATAAAAATTACTGGTATATAGTTACTGGTATATAATAAAAATGATACCAGAATCTGGTGTTTTGAGGTGGGGCTAATCTTGTGGTGATGTTCCAACCAGGCAGCTGCTACCTGACAGTAGCCACTTCATCACACAATTTTTTTCCCTCTTAATTGTAACTTTATTTATTTATTTATTTATTTATTTATTTATTTATTTATTATAAGATTTTATTTTTAAGTAATCTCTACACCCAGCATGAGGCTTAACTCACAGCTCTGAGATCCAGAGTTGCATGCTCTACTGACTGAGTCAGCCAGGTGCCCCAAATAGTCATGGGCCTTGACCTTTCCAAGGAAAAGATATGTGTTCAATTAAACATCTTAGGGTTATAAATACCTCATATATATATATATTTTTTTCCAAATAGACATTTTTTTCTTTTTCTTTTTCTTTTCAATACCAAAGAAAACATCCATGCACATCCTACTATGGTAATTGCTTTATCTATTTGCTAAGTCCCAACTGGGTATGTCCCTATGCTAAGTATAGTATAAAGTATGTAAGTAAATATATACATAAATAAGTAGAAGTGTATAATATTCCACATAGCATTAAAGAAGCCATGTAAAAATAGGCAAACATATACCAAACCTATAGACAATCAAATAAACCTATTATTATCTGATCTAAAGGACAATGACATTTTTATAGCTATAGTCAAGGGACAAGCCCATCTGAATGTCATTTCTCTTTTGCTTTCTGTCTTTCCTCTTTTCTTCTGCTGCTCCTTCTTTTTTTTTTTTTTTTTTTAAAGGACAGTTTATTTATTTATTTATTTATGATAGTCACAGAGAGAGAGAGAGAGGGGCAGAGACACAGGCAGAGGGAGAAGCAGGCTCCATGCACAGGGAGCCCGACGTGGGATTTGATCCCGGGGCTCCAGGATCGCGCCCTGGGCCAAAGGCAGGCGCCAAACCGCTGCGCCACCCAGGGATCCCTGCTCCTTCTTATTTTAATCTCTGAGTTTGTTGCTCACTAATCTTTTCAAAGCATCAAAACCCATGGAGATGAACCAGATTGTATTCTGGTTACATTCACCTCTGGAATCCCCAAACTTAAGTTTCTGGTCCAAGCTTGCAGAAGAGCCATACAGACTATGACTGATGGGGAAAGAAGTCATTGGCCTCCCCATCATCTCATGTGCTGACAAAGCCACCAAGAGAGATGATGTGTGATTATCATAGCACAAGGATATGCCTTTTGTAGCTACATATCAGTCCTTGTATTCTCACACTTTCTGCTGTATGTCCTGGCAAAGCTTACTCTGAGGATGCCATGGAGTACTGAAGCTGTGTTTCCTTTGGCTATTGTTCTTTTCCTCATCTCCACACTTAATAACTCCATGTTGGGCAGTGAAATACTTGGCAAATAAAGAAAGAAATCAAGCCTGAGTGCCAGGGGCAGCCCTTTGTCATCAAAAAGGATCTGTGACTATCTTTTGCCCTTCTGTCTCCTCTTCAGTGCACTTCTGCTCCCCTCTAATTTTTCCATCTTATACATCTTTTATTGTTTTCTAAATATAGACATGCTAAAACCTCAGTGGAAAGACCATCTATTGAAACCAGAGTGATAGCAAGTAATGTGCCCAGCAGGCAAATCGCAAAACAAATAGAGGGTGCACTCAGCACTTTTGCTTCTGCTGCACAAAAGAACCCAAATAAGGCTCCTGGAAACATGGGTTGAGTAATCAAGTCCTTTTCCTGGATGTACAACAGCACAGCTTTGGGAGATAACGAATTCAGCTCATGTAATTGTACACCCGTCTAGAAGAGTAAAAGGAAGCACAAAAAGAGAAAAAAGGCGAGTGGGCCAAACTTTTAACTGCTTGCCCTCCTTCTGCACCTGCCATGACTTGCAAACATAATATTGTGTCCCAGCTGGCTACTTGTCCTGAATTCCGAGACCCCAAGACATCCATTGCCCTTGGAATTAAAGAATTACAAATGGAATTTTTGCACCTGCAAATTAAAAAAAATATAGTGAGAGAACTTAGGAAAGATCCTTTGAAACATTTCTATCACCCTTGTCAGGCTGTTTTCTGCCCCCGGTGAATACTAACCAGACATATGAGTAAGGACTCCAGAGGACCATTTGGCTGTTTCATTGAAATTAATTTTGGTTTCTACAGATTAACCATAAAGATACACATTGGTTGCAGGTGTGCCAAAGCAGCATCGGGAAGCAAACCCAGCAAATTTTGCAGAGATGGTTAATGACTCCTGCAAAATTAATTTAGATTGAAATAGGATAAGAACATATGGAAAAAATCAATCATTTCCCGTTTTGAGTGAATATTATTTTAGCATGCATAGATTTGATATAATTTTCTTTCCCTCCCTTAAGCATCAGGATACACTCACACACAAAGTCTTTTTGCAAAAGACAAGGTTTTTTAGGGTTTTTTTTCCTCCCCAGGAAAAAGGAGATAAGTGTTTCATAAATCTTTTTCTTTGTCTAATGCTGAAACATACATCTGGGGCTCCACAGACACTGATAAAAGCCCTTCCAGAAAACCTAACTCTGTTCTTGGGGTAATTATGCTTTTCTAGTGTCTGGACACTGGTTCTGGTTTCCATTTGGAATAAGATCTGGGCCCACTTATTATGCATGTCCACATTAACTGGACAGTTTATAGAATTTAAATGTGAAATGAGGAGAAAGCATAGACGCAATGGCAATAGAATGGAAAATATAAAAGAAAAATATTTTTCAAGTGTTTGAAAGGATATGACTACATTAACAAAAAACCCACAGCCACATGTTCACACTCTTATATTCCCATTTCAAAGCCATCTCCAAAGTTCGGCTCCAGTTTCTCTCGAGGGAAAAGAAACAGAAGTAGGCACACCCATTCTCAGGGATGGGTTCCCAGAGCAGGAGTTACACCAATGCAGTCTCTTCTCCACAGACATTCTTCTAATGTTATTTATAGTTTATTTACCTAGGTTACTTATACCTTGTTCCAGGAAATATTCAAAGTAACATTATTGATATAAATCTTTGTCTATATTATCCACAAATATTTAATGATATTCACTCTTCACTCAACAATATAAATTAAGATTTGTTCTGTACCAGATATTGTTTTGTGTTAGGTACAGGATAGCAGATGATACAAAGAAGGACAAAACTAGTCCCTATTCTTGAGGACCAGATAATTTAGGAATAAAACCTATATGTAACCCCCTAAATTTAAATACAGCAATACTGTTCACACAAAAATGATTTACCATTTCTTTCCCTTTTCACTTTGGGTTTATTTTCACATATACTTATCGGACATCTATTATGTGCCAGGCAGTATGCAAGGAATTGGGGATACAAATTTGGAAACAAAAATCCAGAAAAGAATTTCAAAACAACATTCCACAACTCTAGGGACAGTGGAAAAGAAGTCAGAAGACATTTATTTGTAAATATCTGTGCCAATGGAAGTGGAGAAGAGAACTAAGAAAATACAGAAAAAAAAAATTATTCCTGTGTGGCTTTGGAAGAGATCCTAAATTTTGTGGAGTGCAGGGGGGAAGAGGGAGTGGTGAAGAACTACTGACTGTCTAATTCAGCTTTCCTCAGGCTAATGTTACCACAAATCCCTGTTCCTTCAGCATTCATTAGCTAGGGGTGGGGGTGCTGGTAGGGAAGATTAAATCCAGATTCCAGTAGTAGAGTTCAAATGTTAACTGTACAAAATCCACAAAAGAGACCATCTTGAATTAGCTGTAATTCATACAACGTCAGGAAGGAAAAGGGACAGGAGACAGCTAGAAAAGGAAAGGAAAAGGAAAGCTGGAGTAAAATAGAAGACAGAATCAGATAGTAACAGACCAAAAGAATAGCAGCCTTCTCCCAGTATTGCTGATTAGAATCCTGGTGTCAGCACTTAACCAACTGGTGTAATCAGTTTATGTGCTCCGCCTGCCTTGCTAATCCCCATGGGGCTGTGACTGTGCTCTCCAAACTTCAGCACAGTACCTGGCCCAGAGCTGGCCTTCAGTAAGCGTTGATTAAGTAGATAAGACAGTGAACCAAGTGAAGAAGACAGAAATAAGCATGCACATGTGTTCTGTATGTAGGAGGCTTTAGCTGCATTCCCTAAGTTTTGGTGTGTTGTATCCTTATTGTCATCATCTCATTTCTGACTTCTTTGACCCGTTGGTTCTTCAGGCATCTGTTGTTCAATTTCTACACATTTATGAGTTTTCTAGATTTTCCATAAGGAAAGGATAACATTAAACTACGTCATTTTGGGGATCCCTGGGTGGCGCAGTGGTTTGGCGCCTGCCTTTGGCCCAGGGCGCGATCCTGGAGACCCGGGATCGAATCCCACATCAGGCTCCCGGTGCATGGAGCCTGCTTCTCCCTCCGCCTGTGTCTCTGCCTCTCTCTCTCTCTCTGTGACTATCATAAATAAATAAAAAATTAAAAAAAAATTAAAAAATAAACTACGTCATTTTGGGACACCCAAGATGAACATGATTTGGAGGGGATATGAGGACACAGATTAAACACAAGGTTTCCGGATGACCTCTGCTTAGACTGAACTCATCTCTGTAAACCTGCCCTCTAGCTCTCCATCCAGAGGACACAGATGTGCTCAGTTAGTGCATATTCTTCCAAATTACAGGTGAGAAATATATGTCCAATGACACATGGTGGCAGGCAGGGTGAGGTGGGGCATATAGCAGAATCAGGATTCCAGGGCAGGCCACGAAGCATCATGGCTGTGAGCTTAGATTCAAATTCCTATTCTGCCATTTTTAGGCCATATGATCTTTGGAAAGGTATTTAATCTTTCTAGGTTTCAATTTCCTCATTTATAAGATGGGGATAATAGTAGTACCTATTTTACAAGGTTATTGTAATAATAATCCATATCAAACACAGCACCATAGGAAGCTTTCAATAAATGTTAGCCAGTATTATTGTTAGCACTTTGGACCTGAAATCTGAAGGCTTTAATATCAATTGTGCTGCTGTGCCTCTGGGTCCCTACTGGGTAAAAGAATTAGAGCAAGACATCCTCAGTTTGAATCCTGGCTCTCCCAGGTAACAGCTATGCGACCTTTATCAGATTATTCATCTCTGTCTCCATGTCCTCAATCTCTAAAAAAGGGGTCCAGAACGACCCTCACAAGGATATTATGAGCAGATAAATTAATACAGGTAAATGTCTTTACAATAATGTCCCATCCATGCAAAACAGGGACCCAGTCCCAGCAACAACGAGATTTAATTTTTTGTTAAGGAAACAGACAAGAACCAATAAGGAGACAATGAAACAAAACAGTTACAAATTGTGAAAAGAGCTATGAAAGCAACAAGATAGGGTGGAAATAGAGATTGGGGAGGGGAACCTAATTAGGATACTAGGTGATCAGGGAAGCCTTTCCTGAAGTAGAAACATTTGAGCTGCCAGCTAAAGGAGAAAAGGATGAAAAGGACTGAGAAATATCCTAATCTCAACCTTGCCAAGGACTGAAAGAATAACCTTCCAGGCATAGGGAATGGGAGATACAAGAGGCCAGAAGTGCCTTTCGAACAGAATTCCTAACAATATGTACAATTGCATAATTCTTTAGCATAAATATGTTTACATAAACATGATATAAAATGACATAACATGATTAGATATAAGAACATGGGCAGGTAAACATGCTTGAAACATGCCAGGCATTTCATTGGGCTACGCACATGTGCTACAGTGGCCTCCTAATGCGTACAATTTTATGTAAGTGGACATGTATAGACCTGAATTTTCATAAAAAGACAAATGCAGACCTAAGTCTTCCTAATTAATGATACATTTAAGACATTCAAATAAAAGTACAGAAGAGGCAGGGGGGCTCTTATTTTTAGGCTTGCATAAAGCCAAATTTACCTGGTAGCACAAGTTTATGGTGACTTATTTCCCATGTGTTAAAAATGTCGATATATAACACAATTGGGTATACATGTTGTGTTTAGCAGAGTATCTTGATGATTATATACATATACATATAAGAAGAAATGGCTGTGGAATCACTAAAGTAATTTCACTAAACTCGTAGTGTCACAGAAGAGTTTGAAAAGCCCCAATGCAAAAAGATCCCAGGTGGGAAAACATTATAAATGTCCCCATCAGCTAGTTTCATCTCATTCAGTCATTTAACATTTATTGAGCTCTATGTTATTCTTTATTCTCTGCCCCCTTCTTGCTGTGATCAATTCTCAACTCTTCCCTCTCTTGCCTAGTGCCTTGGAAGGTTGGAGGTGACCTCTTAAGGATGGCATCATTCAGGATCCCTTGCCTTGTGGCTTTTGATTCTCCATAGCCAGTGGGAACATAGCAGAAGATCAAAGGCAGGTTGTCTCCCTGCTTGGTTCCAATGGTTCCGGTTCCAATGACTGGTCCCTCTATAACTAAAGCACCTGCTAGCTGATCCTCCAATATGCCTCAAGTGCTCACTAGCTCTAGAGACATCATCTCCTCTTCTTGTTTAGGCTGAGTGTTAATTGCTCCCCTCTGTTGCTAGTCTCTCAATGCTTCAGCATCCTTTGTGGATTTCCTGCCCACACTTCTGTAAATTGTCCCTTCATTAACATTTCTTCAAAATCCATTGGAGATTTTCTTTTTGCTGCTATGACCCTGACTTGAACAAGCCTCTCTATGTTCTAAACCGGTCCTGTCCAATAAAAGATATAATGGGAGTCACATATATAATTGTAAACTTTCTGGTGGTAAAAGAAGCAGATGAAATTAATTTTGTTTTATTTAACTCAATATATCCAAAAATATATAGTTTTTACGTGTAATCAATATAAAAATGTACTAATAACATTTTACCTTCTCTTATTCATATGTCAGATTCTGACATATTTTACAGCTGAAGCTGTCTCACTTTAAGTCACACTTCAAATGCTCAATAGCCACAGTTTTAGCTACTGTGTTAGGGCTGGAGATACAAAGATGAAGACTACTGTCCCTACATCACAGAGTAGATGGTCTGGTAAGAATGACAGACAAACAAATCATCCCAAAAGAATATAGTGAACACATAATTAGTGATGTGAACAAGATCCTTTGGAAGTAGAGCTCTTTCTAAAGACCAGTGGTGCTTAGAGAGAGGAGATAATAGGTAATACTTGAGTGGATCCTGAATGCTGATTACGATTTCGCCAAGAAAATGAGAGCAAAGAGGATAATGCAAGCAGATAAAGATGCCTTTGCATCTGCTCTAGCTACATCTGCTCTTCTTTGACCCTACACCTAAGATGGATATGCTGACCACCTAGGGTACACTTGGATCTCTCCAGTAACTCTGGTTCAGATTTGGGTAGCTCTCCGCAGTCTTAGCATAGTCTCTGGAATGAGAAGTTTTCAAAGGAAACTCAACCAGGAAATAATGGAGAGGGTGCTTGTAAGATACATGTGTGTGAGGAAAATGCCTGTAAACACACATTGAGAAAGCCTGGAATCATTTTCCTATGGTAATGTAAATCTAGCCACTGATCGGCTTAGCTGGCTCAGGTTCCTGGGCACAAAGCTCAGCTTTATTTTCCTCATTTTATCTGTTTTCTTCACTATTCAATAAGCATTGTCACTGGACTGATATTAACATTTTTCCATTTTGTTTGTTCCAATCCTTGGGAGATGCTTCTTTTGTTGTTGTTTTTCATCTATTGTCCTTACATGAACCTCATTTTTCTAGTGGTTCTGAGGACTTAAAGACCAAAATGGACATTCCCAAAGTCTGTCTTTCTTACATGAAAATCCTTGCCTTTAGCCAAATATGTGTCTTTTCCCATTTCAAAACACAGACTCCCAATACAACAGTTCAAGAAGTTCTATGTCTTGTCTGAGAGACAGTGACAGTTCTCTGCCCTTTGAGGAGAGGATATAACTTAAGTGACAATAAGAAATGGTCACATCTTTCCTGCTTCAACTCTCCTCAGTATACTTTGTTAGAGATTTTCAGAAGATTCACCTGACTCTCCTGAATCCCCCAACTTCTGTTTTCCACCATGAAAGTATTTCACACATAAAACATTAACAAAATAGAGCCCCCACCTTTCCAGCCTAGGGCCTCAAATGAGGTTCCTTTGATGCTCTTTAGGAAGTGGTAAAGTACCCTACTGATCTCCTTGGGTGACTCCATAGTGCTTAAAAAGCTGGTGATATCAGCTTAATAGATTGATTTTGAAGGATACCCAAACAGTAACGGGAGAGAAAAGGAGGATAAGGCACTATTCTTAGATACTAAAAAAGAAGTATGCACTTAACTCGGACAAACATTCTGGCGCCTTTCTGTAGGAACAGAGCTCTGATTTCCAGGAGGTTGGAGAGCTATGGCTGTTTACATCCTTTGTCTGCAGCAGTCAGATGGTATACACTGTAGCCTTATTTTGCTTGTCTCCTTAAATCAACCATAAATCATTTTCAATGCTGAGCTTTCCACAAAAATTCCCTGTGGTTTCTTTTGGTCTCTCACTCCAACTATCATATTGCGATTCCCATTGGCAATAATGTCAGCATCTGTTCTCCATACCAGCACTATTTGCAAATACTTTGAGACCAAGTCCTTGATTACCACTCAAAAGTTCAACTTCTGTTTTCACAGAGCCAAAACACATAGTTTATTATCCAGTTTAAACAGTTTCCTATCCTCATCTGGGCAGTGGACTTCTTCAGTCCTCCCATTACTCATATTATTATTATTTATTGCTTTTTATCCTTTTCCTTCAATTCGCTCACTGTATAGATGATTAACTTTGGTCTTAAACATCACTAACTTTCCCATTCTCAGCTATGCTTCCTTCCCTCCCTAAAGATCTCTTCGTCTAACCATGATATTGTGGAATCTAAATGTTTTTTTTTTAATTTCCAAATGCAATCTATTTACTTCTTTTATAATTCTGTTTAAGTAATCTCTACTCCCAGCGTGGGGCTCCAGCTCACGACCCTGAGATCAAAAGTCATGTGCTCTTCTGACTGAGCCAGCCAAGGATCCTCAAAGGCAATTTATTGATACCACCTTCTTGCTTTTCCTTTGAGTGGTCTAAGTTAGATCTCAGTATGCCAGGAACACACAAGAATCAATTACTCTTAGAGAGAAATTTCCATGGCTTACATCTGACTTTCTCTCATCTCTCTGGCTTAAAAGAGTAACAGTTTTGTTTGTGTGTAATGTGCCTGCATGTACATGGTTTGGTTTTGGTTTTGGTTTTGTGAGTGAGTGTATGTACGTGGCTTGCTTTTGGTTTTGTTTGTTATTTTTCTAAATGACTTGGTTGAACAGTTAGTTCTTCAGTTGAGCCGGGTGTGCCATTCTGAGAACTGTCCACAGTCAACATTTTTTTGCACTACTCCTTTTGCATTGAAGCTGTTTCTGGACTTGTGAGAAAGCACATACCCATACACTCATGTGTGTGTGCATATACACAGAGGCAAAACTCATATGAAAATTAAAACAATGACCTGGGGTACTTTATCAAACCCAGCAGACCAAAGGAGTCACACCTACATTATATAAAGAGCTCTTTTATAAAAGTTAATCAAAGATATGTATGCATTTATGCAAGAACTAGAAGAAATCATATAAATTATAAAGAAATCACTACTATCCTATTATATAACTAATAACAATGCTACTACTAGCACTAACATTTTTTGAAGGTTCTCCACATGCTAGATACTATTCTATATACTTTACATTTAGAAATCCATTTAATCCTTACAGCAACTCTATAGACTGGTACTATTATTATCCTGTGTACAGATGAGAAAATGGAGCCACAGAGAGGTTAAGTGAGTCATCCATGGTTACACAGCCAGATAGATGGCAAAGGGCAAAATGAGATAATTCACAGAAAGTAAATTGCAAGCACAAATGGAAAATATTCAAGACTGCTAGTAATCAAAGAAAGTGCATTAAAACATTAAGTATAATTTCATGCCTCATCTTTGGTGAGGCTGTGGTTAAGCTGTCACTCTCAGATATGGTGGCAACAATGTAAATCAGTGCAAGCTTTTAGGAAAGCCATTTGTCAATACTTATAAACAACCAAAGAGGCTCCCTTTAACTCAGTAATCATACTCCTAGAAATTTATTCTTGGAAAGTTATTTAAACTAAAGTCATATGAATAGAGTTTGCCACAGTATTCTTTATGTTATCAAATATTGAAAACAATCTAAATTTCCAAAAACAATAAATACTTAGGTGAATGGAATATTATGCATCCATTTAAACTATAATTATGAGTGATAATGGTAATATAAGAATGTTATATAATACCAAGTAAAGTAAGCCAGATATAAAATTTTACCTATTTTATGGTTGCAATTATGTAAAACTATGTATACTTATGTGCAAAGACCACAATGGAACATAAAATAATACTTGAGATGTTAGGATGGCATCTTTTCTTTTTTTTTTTTTTAAAGATTTTTATTTATTTATTCATGAGAGACACAGAGAAGGAGAGAGAGGCAGAGACACAGGCAGAGAGAAGCAGGCTCCAAACAGGGAGCCTGCTGTGGGACTTGATCCCGCGTCTCCAGGATCACGCCCCGAGCTGAAGGCAACCACTTAACCGCTAAACCACCCAGGCATCCCTAGGATGGCATCTTAAATCCATTTTTAAATTTAGTTTTAATTGCTTCATAACTGTTTCCATATGTTGCCAAAACCAGAAGTTAAGGAAAAAATAGAAGATGATGTTTTTGCCCTTTGATAATGCAAAACTTACTGAGAATTCAAAGAATCATGGACTTTTAGAGCTGGAATGGACCTTATTGAAATCTTGGTACAACTTCCTAATTTTGCAGTTAAATACTCTGTGGCAGAAAAAAAGAATTTGGAGCCAGAATGTATAACTCAAAAATGCAAATCAGCCTTGGGTATATTTAGGGTATACTTCTCAATGAGAAATTAAATTGTTAGGACCCTGTTTTCAAATATATCATGTCAATAATAAATACTATTTTTATCTAATTCTACTTTATTACAGCACTATCAGCTGCCTCCTTTCCCCACCTGAAGTAAACTATGTCAAAGCAAAGAGTCCTATAATTCTTCACTATTTGGTACACATTGTGCATATTTTTGGTGTTTAAAAAATGTCAAAATATTTATAAAGAAGATGAGTATTTTAGTAACAATGGGAAAGCTGCTAGTCATTTTCCTGTGATGGTAACAGCAGGAATTCAATTAAGATTTGATAAATCAATTAATTGAATTTCACTTTCAAACATTGAAAAAAAAATGTTTTCCAACACTGACTGACTAAAAAGAAATCTATTTAAACCTCTTAAAAATGGGAAGCCTGGTGGCTCAATCAGTTAAGCATTTGCCTTTGGCTCAGGTCGTGATCCCAGGGTCCTGGGATGGAGCCCCATGTTGGGTTCTCTGCTCCGTGGGGAGCCTGCTTCTCCCTCTCCCTCTGTTTGCTGCTCCCTCCTACTTGTGTGCTCTGTCTGCCAAGTAAATAAATAAAATCTTAAAAAAAAAAAAACTCTTAAAAACTGGTTTCTGGGATAGAAATGAAGAATATGGGTGAAATATAAATGTTTACTAAGCCTTGTTGAGAGGTCTTCATATACTCACCTGTGACCACAGAAGAAAAGCATGTCTTCAGGAAGAGACCCATCTGGCAGGTGAAGCTCTCTACTTTTTTTTTTTTTTAAATATTTTATTTATTTATTTACAAGAGACACACACACAGAGCGAGAGAGAGAGAGGCAGAGGGAGAAGCAGGCTCCACACAGGGAGCCCAACATGGGACTTGATCCCGGGTCTCCAGGATCAGGCCCTGAGCTGAAGGCAGCGCAAAACCGCTGAGCCACCCGGGCTGCCCTGAAGCCCTTTACTCTTAAACCTACTTAGATTAGGATAGATTTTGGCTGGGCTCTTTGAAAGGACACATGGAAAATAATAAACACAGGAAAAGGCTAAAGAGATTCTGGAAGTCAGATTGGTGTGGGGATACTAAAGTTGTTCCAGTTGGGGCAGGAGGGGAGTGCTGTTGCAGTTTATATCAATCCTACAAGGCTGATTTGCAAGGAATATGTAAAAGGACAACTTGAGGCTATGGTGTGCTTACTACTGGGATTCAAACACGCTTGGGGAAGAGTGGCTTTAGTACACTGAGCGTCTGGGGCATCAACCCAGGAACACCAACAGCCAAAGTCATAGTGATGGCTGCTCCCACCAGTACCCTATACCTGAGCCTTGACAAATTCAGGAAGCAGCACTGGCTTTGGGCACTGGGACAGGAGGAAGGCACTCTCATTGGGTTTGGTGGAAAACCCTGGGTGCCATTTAATAGAAGTTAAGAGAGCTGTTGACACACTTTAAGGGCTGAAGAAATAGAAAGTAAGACAAAAATAAGGAATAAGAATGGAAGACTTTTTGGGATGCCTGGGTGGCTAAGTGGTAGAGCATATGCCTTTGGCTCAGGTGGTGATCCCAGGGTCCTGGGATTGAGTCCTGCATCAGGTGCCCTGCAAGAAGCCTGCTTCTCCCTCTGCCTATCTCTCTGCTTCTCTTTGCGTGTCTCTCATGAATAAATAAATAAATAAAATCTTACAAAAAAAAAAAAAAAAGAATGGAAGACTTTTAAGAAGTTACTTATACATACAATCTGTAGTTTCAGGGCAGCCTCAGTGGCTCAGCAGTTTAGCGCTGCCTTCAGCCCAGGGCGTAATCCTGGAGACTGGGGATCGAGTCCCATGTCAGGCTCCCTGCATGGAGCCTGCTTCTCCCCCTGCCTGTGTCTCTGTCTCTCTCTCTCTCTCCCTGTGTCTCTCATGAATAAATAAATAAAATCTTAAAAAAAAAAAAAAAGAGGAAAACAACTCATCAGAAACCAAAGATGGCCAGAAGTCAGTGGGGTGATGTATTAAAGTACAGGGTGGAGTGGGGGGGAGGGTAGTAACTGTTAATCAAGAATTTTATATCCAGCAAAATTATCCTTTAAAATGAAGGTAAAATAAAAAAAAATAATAAAATGAAGGTAAAATAAAGACATTCTGTATTTTTTTTTAAGATTTTATTTATTTATTCATGAGAGACACACAGAGAGAAAGACACAGGCAGAGGGAGAAGGAGACTCCATGCAGGGAGCCCAATGTGGGACTCGATCCCAGGTCTCCAGGATCAGGCCCTGGGCTGTAGGCGGCACTAAACCACTGAGCCACGCAGGCTGCCCCAAAGACATTCTTAGAAAAATAAAGATCAAAGATATGTGTTGCTAGCAGACCTGCCTTACAAGAAATGCTAAAGAAGTTCTTCAGTTTAAAAGAACATATCTCAAATCTATATGAAGAACACTGATAATTAACTATGAAGATAAATGTAAAAGCTGGTATAAATTTTTCTCTTATCTCCTTTCAATTGATTTAAAAAATAATTATAAAACCAGTGTTTGGTACCTAACATATAAAAATATATATGATAATAGAACAAAGAGGGAAGAATAATTATAATGAAAGAATTTTACTGGAATTGAATATTAATCTGAGCTAAATTATGATAAATTAAGATGCATATTGTAATCCCAGAGCAACTAATAAGAGTACCTTGAAAAAAAAGGAAAAAACAAAAACAAAAGAATTAAAATTGTTCATTTAAAATATATCTATTTATAGGGTGCCTGCCTGGGTGGCTCAGTTGGCTAAGCATCTGACTCTTGATCTCAGGGTGGTGAGTTCAAGCCCTCCATGCTCAGCACGGAGCCTACTTAAAATAAAATAAAATAAATAAAATAAAATAAATAAAATAAATAAAATAAAATAAAATAAAATAAAATAAAATAATGTATTTAACACATAAGAAGGCATCAAAGGAGAAACAAAAGAACAACAAGAAGCAACATATAGAAAACAGCAGGGGGATCCCTGGGTGGCTCAGTGGTTTAGCTCCTGCCTTTGGCCCCAGGGCTTGATCCTAGAGTCCCGGGATAGAGTCCCGGGATAGATTGAGTCCCACATCAGGCTCCCTGCATGGAGCCTGCTTCTCCCTCTGCCTGCCTCTCTCTGTCTCTCATGAATAAATAAATAAAATCTAAAAAAAAGAAAAAAAAAAAGAAAACAGCAAAATGGGAGGCATGATTCCAACCATAGCAATAATTACATTAAACCTAAATATAGGGGATCCCTGGATGGCTCAGCGGTTTAGTGCCTGCTCTCGGCCCAGGGCATGGTCCTGGAGGCCCGGAATCGAGTCCCACATCGGGCTCCCTGCATGGAACCTGCTTCTCCCTCTGCCTGTGTCTCTGCCTCTCCCTCTCTCTCTTTCTGTGTCTCTCATGAATAAATAAATAAAATCTTAAAAAAATAAAATAAACCTAAATATATTAAATATTCCAATAAAAAAGCAGAGATTGTCAGACTAGATAAAAAAAAGATCTGACTATATGCTGTCTACAACAGAAACATTTTAGATTCAAAAGCTGAAAGCTGGGGCACCTGGGTAGCTCAGCAGTTGAGCATCTGCCTTTGGCTCAGGGTGTGATATGGGGTCGGGATTGAGTCCCCCTGTGAGGAGCCCGCTTCTCCCTCTGCCTATGTCTTTGCCTCTCTCTCTGTGTCTCTCATGAATAAATAAAATCTTAAAAACAAACAACAAAAAAGCTGAATGTCAAAGAATGAGTATGAGCATTACCACAATAAAAACAATTGGGGAAAAAAAGTTCAAGACAAAAAAAATTACAAGAGAAAAAAAAGTACATTTTATAATGACAAGTTAATTCATGAAGAAGGTATTACAATTACAAAGACCTACACAACTAACAACAGAGGCCCAAAATAAATTAAATAAAAGCTGATAAATTGAGGGGGAGAAATAGACAATTTAACAAAAACAGCTAGAAATTTCAATACTACTTATTAATGGATAGAACAACCAGACAGAAAAATTAGCAAACAGAGAAGACTTGAACAGTTCTATCATAACTTAACCTAGCTTGTAGTTTGGTAACATCTCACCTAGCAACAGCAGAATACACATTGTTTTCAAGCACACGTGGAACATTCTCCACCATAGATCAAACGTTGGGCAAAAAATTAGTAAATGATAGCCCGTGGGCCAAATCTGGCATGGCAACAGAGAACACAAATGGCTTACAAAGCAAAAAATATTTATTCCTTAGCCCTTTAAAGAAAAAGCTAATGGACACCTATGGTAAATAATAAAACTCAATTAGTGAAAAAGAACTAAAGACATACAAAGTATGTTCTCTGACAACAACAGAATTAGATATCAACAGAAGGAAATTTGGGAATCCACAGTATTTGGAAATTAAACAACACCCATAGATCAAAACGTAATTAGAAGAGGTTTTGAACGAGGGAACCTGACTGGCTCAGTAGGTAGAGCCTGTGACTCTTGATCTGGGGGTTTTGAGTTTGAGCACCACACTGGGTATACAGATTTCTTTAATGGGACGCCTGGGTCGCTCAGTGGTTGAGCATCTGCCTTTGGCTCAGGGTGTGATCCCGGGGTCCTGGGATTGAGTCCCTGCATCTGGTTCCCTGCGTGGAGCCTGCTTCTCCCTCTGCCTGTATCTCTGCCTCTCTCTCTGTGTCTCTCATGAATAAATGAAATCTTTAAAAAAATCTGTAGTTTCAAGATAATATTCACATATTTAGGTTAAGAAACCTATTCAAATTGAACAATTTTATTCTGCTTTTTTTACACCTCTAAATCGGTTTAAAATTCATGGAATTCTCTGGGATAGCTTCCTTTAAGTCACACTCTAAATCAGTTGTTCTCAATTCTGGCTAAACAAAATCTCTGAGAGAATAAAAACCAACCAACCAGGGAGGCCTGGCTGGCTCAGTAGGTGGAGCAAGTGACTCTTGATCTTTAGGCTGTGAGTTCCAGCCCCATGTTGGGTGTAGATTACTTAAAAATACAATCTTTAAACAACAACAACAACCAATCAAATGCCCAGCATCCTGGTGGATGGATGAAATCGGAATCTGGTGGTGGGACACTGGCATCTGTAATTTTAAGAGCTTCCCAGATGTTACTAATGAACAGCTAAGGTAGAGATCCATTTGCTCTAATTAGAGCAGTTGGACATTTTCTAGAACAGTTCTAGATTTAATGTGTATATAAATTACCCAGGAGATACTGTTAAAATGCAGATCCTGATTTGATAGGTCTGGGGTAGGGATTGAGATTCTGTATTTTTCTTAAAAGATTTATTTATTTGAAAGAGAGCTGAGGAGGGGCAGGAGAGGGGAAGCAGACTCTCCACTGAACAGGGAGTCCAGTGTGGGGCTTGATTCCAGGACTCTGAGATCATGACCCGAGCTGAGATCAACAGTCAGACGTTAAATTGACTGAGCCACCCAGGTGCCGGGAGATTCTGAATTTCTCACACCTCCCCTGGTGATGCTGATGCTGCTAGTTTGCAGACCACCTTGAGTACATAAAGGGTTTAAGAAAATTAAGACTAGTGGTTAGTCACAGAATAGAATGGGCAGAGATAAGCAACCAACAAAATAATGTACTTTTCATTAAAAAGGGCAGAATAGGAAGTATATATGGTCTCTATTATACAATCAAAACTTTTAACTTGATCACCTGATTTACATATTCTTTAGAACCAAGGAAATACTGAAATTGGGGATCCCTGGGTGGCTCAGCGGTTTACCACCTGCCTTTGGCCCAGGGTGTGATCCTGGAGACCTGGGATCAAGTCCCACATCAGGTTCCCTGCATGGAGCCTGCTTCTCCCTCTGCCTGTGTCTCTGCCTCTCTCTCTCTCTCTCTGTCTCACATGAATAAATAAATAAAATCTTAAAAAAAAAAAAAAGGAAATACTGAAATTGGTAGCATGGACCTTTTTATATTTCCCCCTCCCTCCAATGTTTGCCATATGTGACTTCTGGTCATATCTGTTCAAAAGGGTTTCCTGGGAGCGACAACCAAGCTGTAGGCAGCACAGCTGGGAGGGGTCATTTGGATTGCAATAGCAGGGAAACTGAGGTGAGAGATAAGCAAGAATTCTGAAGGGAGATGCAAGGTCAGAAAAAGGAAAATGAATACTCTGGTCAGAAGGCAGGTGGCTGGGAGCTGGAAGAAATGTAGTACCTAGAATTCCAAATTAAGACCCTCAACAAATGCTAAGGTTCTTCCTTTATGTCATGCCAGCACACTGTGTGGAGGAAAGTCAAATGTAACACCTTATAATCGGGTTGTTTTTGTTGTTGTTGTTGTTGAGTTGTAGAAGTTCTTAATATACTTCGGATATTCAGCCCTTATCAAATATATAATTTGCAAATACTTTCTCCCATTTTGTGGGCTACTGTTTTACTATGTTGAGTATGTCCTTTGACATATAAAATTTAATTTTGATGTAGTCTAATTGATCTTTTTGGACTACAAAAAGATTCATTACTTGTGCTTCTGGTGTCATATTCCAAGTAATCACTGCTAAACTTGTGTTATAAAGCTTTTCTCCTGTGTTTTCTTTTAAGAGTAAGTGGCCAGCTGGAGCCAGGCAATTCAAGTGGGAGTTACCACATTTCAGACAAATGGGCATCCATTCTAAGTTGCAGGCAGCTAAAGAGCAAAGATCAAGTCCTATTCACGCTAGTACTGTCAGTGTCCAATTTCTGGTACACAGCAGATGCTTAATAAATGTTTGAATAGAACTGAACATAAGCCAAGGAAACAACAATGACCTTCTGAAATAAAAAATACCCTCAATTCTTGGGGTGCGTGGGTGGCTCAGTCGGCCGAGTGTCTAATTCTTGGTTTCAGCTCAAATCATGATCTCAGTTAGGCTTGAGATCCAGCCTCCATATCAGGCTCTGTACTCAGCAGGGAGTCTGCTTGAGATTCTCTCCTTCTATCCCTTTCCCTGCTTGTATACATGTGTCTCCCCCACTAAAAATAAATATGTAAGTCTAAAAAAAAAAAAAAAAACCTCAACCCTTTATACTTAGGAACAGTTTCTTATGGCTACTTTAAATTATTTATACTACAGGAGGAGTCCATTTTTCCTCCTCCTCCCAAAAGAGACAAAGGCTTGATCATCATCCTTTGGGGGGGAAAAAAAAGTATTCGTGATAGATTAATAATCACTACTTATTAAGCACCAATCATCTCTGGGTACCATGTCTTACCATTTGATGTGCTTTGCATTTTGTCCTTGCAACAATCTTCAGGTAAGCAATATTGTCTCCACTTAATAGTTGAGGACACTGAGGCTCAGAGATTTTAAGTGTTTTGCTTAAGGTTATACACCAGCAGTAGTAAAGCTAGGATTTATATATAAATGGGTCTCATGTTTCTTCTCTGAGAAATTTATTTTAGGGTAAATAAATATATTTTCATCAGCTTCTAATCATGGTCCTTATAAACAAACTATTAGTAATCTTTTATCTGTCTCTAGCCTTTCCCCCAAGTTCTCCATATTCTTTGAGTTTGGAATCAACTCAGTCTTTAAAATACCATTCAATGGGGGAAAAAAATCCACAAGTTTTGACTTCAATAAAGGAATGGGATCATTTCTTTGTTTTAAATCAGTCTAGAAGCTATTAAGCACCTATTCACATATTCACAAAGTCATTTTAAAAAAATGAACAAGTAAAATAAACAATACCAGGAATCCTGGTGAGAGCTGGGTGATGCAGTGTGGTTTTGTGTGTTTAACACAGCCAAACATGTGAAAAGGATACCAGAAAGAGCACAGAGAACCTGGACTAAACATTTTTTAGGTGCAAGAGCCCAATACTGGCACTGGACGCCCCACAGTGGAGAGAGAACACAGGGTTCAGGAAGTGAAGCAGATCAAATACTATGATGTGGAGTTTTAGTCTCCCTGTGGTCTAGAGTCAGGCAGCTCAAGGTATGGGCTGTGGGCAGGTGCTGGTCTGTTTCATTCCCAGCCTGTACAAGGAGGGAAACCAAATAAATTTACATCTGTTGAACCTAATAAAAATCTTAGGCTTGTATATTGCCTATTTTTATTTTTTTCTGCTCATCCCTTCATTTCCAAACACTAGAGCAGGGCATGACATATAGCTGGTATGTACTGGCTGCCTGGGAGATAATAAGGAGATTGCTGGAGAGACGGCAGACACCAGGAAATACAATGCCAGCAACTGGAGGACCTCTCCACCCCCCCACCCCCCCAATAATTCATCTTTGTAAAGCATTGGTCTATGACAGGTTGCAAATGTGTAAAACACAACAAAAAGTAATAACTGGTCCTACCTCAGGTAGTTTAAGAAGTGCTGGTCTAGAGCCAGTTATTCATTTTGCAAGTCATTGTAGAAATGGTGCTTGGCAGAGTTGCTAGACCTCCTGGCCATTTATTACAAATCTAGTAAAGATTTAAGTGTAGTAGCGTTCCCAGGATAAGTCACTGGTAATACCTTTGGAAGCTCACTGTTTTTAGTTCCCAGTATTCTAACATCTACAATGTGTCTGTGCATATCCTGAAGATCGCACCCATCACGAAGGCAGATGTTTATAGGCCAGGTAGGCTGTCACAAGCTTACAGGTTAATGCTGAATAACTACTGATGGTAGGTCTCTCTAAGCAGACTACTCAGCAAGTCACAAAGGGCACAGTAGAGTCCACTCCACATTGCTCTAGCCCTGGCAAATGTGGCGTAGGTTTACTCAACACCTATAAAAGGTTTAGGTAATGCCCACTCATGTTGTTTATTGCCACATGGAGGGACCTATCTGGTCTCTTTAATCCTGCTCCATTCCTGGGAGAAGTGCCTTACAGAAGTGAATTTGGGAAACGAATCAGACATGTTTAATGTAGCCCTCCTTCACTCTCTCCCGGAAACTGTCTACTCTGTAAAAGGCTACAGGGGCAGATCCCCATGAGCAGAGTCCTGAGGCTGTTCAGCTGTTCATCTTGATTCTTGGATTCAGTAGTAGGAAGGCAAATGTTCCCATGTATCCTGAGCCATTTTCTCCAGTATCAGCTTCTCTCAGCTGGCTTACAGTTTGGGCAGAAACACAGAGATATTATTTTGGGGGCCTCTCTCAAATCTTACCAAATGGCAGTGATTGTACACTGAAGCCTTGTTTCAGAGGCTATGTCGGCCTGTATTCTTCACTTGCCTTCCATTACTTTTGTCTCAGAGGATCATAGATCATGATCACTCACTTGGTGACTACATTATACTGATACCTAATCTGTATCTTCTGTTTAGAAGTGAGACCTTCCTCTGCTACACAGTTGAATGAGGGCAATTTTCTGGCTCAATGTCCCCTTCTGCCTATACCTCTCCAGGTGTGTCCCATCTTTTTAGGTTTTTGTTCTTAAAAAAAAAATAAAGATTTTATTTATTTATTCATGAAAGAGAGAGAGAGGCAGAGACATAGGCAGAGAGAGAAGCAGGCTCCCTGGAGGGACTCGATCCCAGGACCCCAGGATCATGACCTGAGCCAAAGACAGATGCTTAACTACTAAGCCACACAGGGGTCCCATTTTGCAGGTTTTTGAAGATCAATAAACACATACTTTGTGACATATCATGATGGAAAACACAAGGGCTCTGGAATCAAAAGGAAGAATCAGACAAAATGAATTTTTTCTCTTCTATAAACTATCAAAAACAAAATATCTTACTAGCATTTCTATAGTACGGTTCAGGTAAACGAAAAAGCTCATGGCCTTTGCAGCCTTCTCATTTCCAAGGCCTCTTTCTTTGGCTTTTCCTGAGCTAGGGCAGGGGGCATTAAAGCTTATAGTCCATTTCTCCGAGATTCAGTTACAAGTCATTCTTGCTATAATTCTCTTTGACTTTGCATTTTTCTTTGGGTCACTGAAGCAGTATTTGGCTAATCTGGCTGTAAACACTGTCCACTTTCTCTAAGCCAGAGTGTGGCTTGGTTCTTCTGGTAGCCTTTCCTGGTGGTGACTATCTATGCAGGACTGAGCTAGAGGAATAACTGAGCCAGATTCTTTGTCACGTTATTAACACAGTATGCCTCCTCAATTAGACCTTTCCTGGGCCAATAGCTTTATCTGTCTGTATTTTCCCCACCCCAAATATGGTATTATATTTGCGATATTACTTTATATTACAGATTAAGTCCTTAAAAAAAGACAGTACTCTACCCACTCCCTTGATGTAGTTAAGATCTTTGTCAGTGTTTTATTTTTTAAAAGATTTTATCTGTTTGAGAGAGTATAAGCAAGAGGGAGAAGGAGAGCGAATCTGAAGGAGACTCCATATGACTGTGAGATGATGACTGGAGCCGAAACAAAGTGTGGATCACTTAACTGACTAAGCCACCCAGGCGCCCCAGTCAGCGTTTTTATTTAAATCACTCAACTCTGCTAGTCCAGGGGTGCCTGGATGGCTCAGGTAAGTGTCTGCCTTTTTAGCTCAGGTCATGATTCCAGGGTCCTGGGATGGAGCCCACTCTTTGCCCTTCCCTCCACTCATGTTCTCTCTTGCTCCCTATCAAATAAATGAAAAAAAAAATCTTTTAAAAAATGTTGCTAGTCCAAACATAATCTAATGTAAAAATGCATTAATATAGAAAAGTATAGGCTTCAGATTTAAAAAGCCTGTCTCTTTGGAAAGTTACTGACCTCATAAGAAACTATGAATAAGTTCCCCAATGTAGGATGAACAGAAAGTAATTTACACTCACATATAAACATAAGTAAAGATACAGTCACATAACTAGGATACAATGTAATGTAAATGTGCCGAAGAGAAGACAGCACAACAAAATTCTAAAAGTTACACGAAATAAGAAAATGTTCAACTGGGTAATAACCAAAATTTCATTAATTCAGCAATCTTGAGGACCCAGAAAGTGAGGTAGCACAAGCCAAATTCATTTGGTGTTGCAGGTCCATCTATACCAGGCCAGGCAACTGGCAATGGAATTCAGAGGAGAGGCAAGCCCACCACGTGTTGTGCAGCACAATATATTGTAGGTAAAATTCAGCAAACAGGGAATTCATTATTGAGAATTTCTCTGTGCGCATGATCAGCTTCTGTGAGCACTTGGAGGAGAGACAACCCTATTAAAATCCCTTTTAAAAAGTTAAAGCTAAATGACTAAACATGAAAACTATGAGAAATGGGGAGGAAGTTATGAGGAAAACGTCAGCTTGCTTATCTAGGGAATGAGTAGAACTTAATTTTCATTCCAGCATGGGGCTGCTGGGTACCCAACTCCTTCCACTTTGGGTAGAAAACAAATCCCCAAGTTGCTCCTTTAAAGCCAAACTTTAAAGACCAGTCAGGAAATGAGCAGCACTCCCGAATGGGAAAGACTGGATCAGTGTTTTTTTCTAAAATAAACAAAAGATCTGCAAAAGTGTTTCCTTGCACTATTTGGCAAGAGAAAGAAGCACCTGGAGAGTGAGTTAGGATGAGAAACCATATAAGAAATGGGAGTAAAACAAGGATGGTTATAATGAAGCTTTGTCTCACTAATCTCCAGAGCCCAAGTGTTCTATTAGGAAACAAAGTTGCAAATGAAGAGACAATCAAAAAGACTGGTTGATTAAGAATACATTCATGGAAAGGATAAATAAAATAAATACTTTTTCTGGATCCTGAATTTCATCTTTCATTTGGATTTTTTTTTAAAACTTTAAAAATATCTTCTAGAGAGTCAAAGTGGAATATATACATTAAAATAAATGAAGGCTGTGGAGGAAGAAGTATGAGCAATGAGAAAAGCAATTATCCTTGGAGACAGAAATTTCCTTGCTTCAATGCAGCATGTGATGCTGGCAATTTCAGCCATTCTCTTTCAGGTGATTTTCAGTGTGAGTACCAAATGCTGCTTGAGGTGACACAGTCTCAGCTCACCTGAGGGACTGGGGCATAACTAAAGATGTATGGAGAGCTATCAGATTCTTTACACCAAACATTCTGTTCAGTACGACAGCCTCAGGAGGAAGACAAGTCACCCTTGGGAGACAGGTAAAAGAAATGAGGCAGCAACTGCATAGTGTTGCCTGTGTTAAATACATAGCATTAACCCCTCCCTCCCAAACCAATGCAAATGACTCAACAAGCATCTCATCATTAATTTTATGAAGTCACACAGTTTTAGCTCTTTTTCCCAATGAAAAAGGCTTAAAGACCTGAAGGCTGAGTACCACTCCTCAATGATTTGGAAACAACCAATAATCAATACATAAAGATTAACTGAGAAAGAAAATTCATTTCTGCTTTTTCTGCAATGAGCTAGGAAGTGTCACATAAAGCAGTAATGGATTGAAAAAACTGCCAAAGAATTTGTGTAAGCATAACAAAACTCAGTTTTCCTGGACCAAACTCATCAGCCCAAGTAGGAGAAATGATGCTTGGGGCTCTTTAGGAGGCAATCAATGGCTCACTTGATTTGGTAGGCAACATCTGATAGAAAAGCATATATTCTCTGGGGGCCAGCTCAACTTAGTGTCTATCTGCTGGAGAAAATAAAAAATAAAGACACAAATCCCTGGGAAGCCAGGGACACAGCTAACTGGACGCTATCTGTGACTATTTGAAGTCCATGAGTTCGTCGAGTATTGATTTTTTCCCCTCCTTATGAAATGTTAACGGGTATTTTTATTCATTCACCTGTGTCTAGCTGTTCCTTACTAAAGGTTAAGCGGTTGTGAAGCCACATGCACTACAGAATCCAAAGCGGCTGTTTTAAACTCTTGAACAAGTTGTAGTGCCTTGCAACTCCAGGGGCAGCTGAGGGTGGGCTCTCTTTGACCATCTGGAGGTTTTAATGTGCTCCATCCATCTCATGCCAACCTGGCTTGCCAGAGTTGGGGTCACGGTGCTCCAAGACACTTCAGGAGGGTACGCAAGAGAGCTGTGCTCTGCAGCCTCCTGGGCCTCTCCAGCAGGTGCACTTGCATTTTCAATTTGATGCTGTTTTTCTTACCCTCTGCAGACACTCATACACAGAACTGTTATTACTTGTTACTGTATGTTGCTGATTCATACTCAGAGGGAAAAGTAATTTTGTCTTCAACACCTCTTCCCTGTCATTTAAGGCATATGTTAATGGAAGACAGATTTTGGCATCCAATCTCCTCTGTAGCTTTGAAGCCACAGTATAAGATGCATTATAAATGAAGATGCAACTGTTATTTTACTTCTATTTATATTTATAACAACACCAAAGCCATCTTGCAGGTACCTTTGTGCCTCTCAAATCCCAAACCATATTCCAAGAAATGCTCAACATTTTATGCTTGAATTGGCATTAATGTGGCATTAATGTACATACAATGTTTTAAAATAAAGATGTTTTCACTCATATTTTATTTCTGACAATCCCTGAATTCACATATTTTAGATTATTCTAAAGCTGAATCCCTTGGAAGACATTTTAAGGGCTTTTTCAGACCGCCCTTTTTTTTTCCCCCCTATAAGTGAGGAGTATGCAAGTGATGGGTGCTGCGCTAGCTGGCTCGGAGGGGAGCCAAGTGAAAGCCTGAAGCCTGAAGGGGGTGGGGTGAGAGCAGAAGTAAACATATGCAGAATGCTGAAAAGAACTGATTGAAAGCTTTTGCTTTGTCATTCTCTCCTTCTTTTCCTTCCCAGTTGGTAACTGTGGACAAGTGAACTTACTTATTTCATAGAATCACTGGATCTAGAATGAGCTGTCACCTTGTAGACTGTCTCATCCAAACTCCTACCCATTGTTATAATTCTCCATTTGATTCAGGAGCTCTTCTTTCCTCCAGCAGCATTCCCAGAAGCATGTGAGGCTATCAATTAAAAGTGTGCTGATGAGACCAGAGGTTTTGCAATCAGACCGTTGTGGGTCCAAACTGTGGCTTGCCACTGATTTGTGGTGACATCCTGGGCAAGTTACCCCAAATCTCAGGGCCCCACTCTTATCTGTTAAATGGTCATAAGGGAAATGAATTCATAGGAATTTGAAGGTTAAAGGAAGTAATAATGTAACATATAAAAATATAGTGTGTAAAAGACTCAGCACTGGTTGCTAAATAAAGAGTAGCTAAGTGGTTCAAAAGGAACTAAGACCCAGGCTTTCTGTTTGACTGAGGCATCTTACTGTCTTTCTCATAAGGTTTCACAAGACCTTTGAAAAAGTTTCTGTTGCTGGAATACTCTGTATGCGGCCTTGTAGATTGTAAATGCTGTTATTAATAACAATACCTCACATATATTCAGTGCTTTAGAATTTACAATGCACTTTCACAAGTTGGGGGGGCGGGGAATACCCACGCCAACCTGTGTCTACGGATGACTAAGGGAGGGGGGCAGGAAGTAGAAGGAGCTGAGGCTCAGCAAGAGGTCTATTAGTGATGCAAATGTGAAGTTATCTGCACTTGTGAGGAGCATAATAAACATTAAAACCAATTAGAAGTAACAATGTATGATATATTCAGGCTTCAGAACTTGGCTCTGATGAGTTGGAAAACCATAGGAACACTTAGCAGAAGAGTGTGGGGGCAAGAATTTAACTTACCTGAAGTTTAACAGTCTAAATATGGGTGAGTTTTCACAAACAAAGGTATAGTAACGATTTAGATTACATAATGGTAGAAACCTCAATGTATTCATAATTTAGAGATAAAATTGAGTCAAGCAAGCAAATAATTTTTCAGAAGTCAACATTTAACTGGGTGTGTTTCAATACGATAAATGGTCATACGAAATGCAAAACTTTTAATAATAGAAACTGTTACCTTGGCTTTCTTACAAACTTCTGAAACAGTTCTTCGTGTGCAAGTTTTTACATTTGGAAAATGGTCAAAAGTGAACTTTTAGAACTGGAGAAAAATGGAGGGTCCATTTTTAATATAGAATATTTCATTGTTTCCGTATTGTAAGAAGATGAAGGAACATCTTTTTCTGTTAGAAAGAAAATGGTCCTTTTGACATTCAGCTCCCTCAGATGAACTTTTAAATATCAACTCTGCCTAACTAACTGGCCCTAGCTTTATGTTCATGAGGAAAAAAATTAGAATTTCATGCAGTTATCAAATATTTTAAACTAATACACAAGCAGATACATTTGCAACACTTCATAATTTTTTAACATCTAGAGGCAATATTCCAAATCAGGTCTTTCTCTCTTTCTTTTCCCCCTCTGCCAAAAGTCATTTTGTCTAGCCACAAACTTTAAGTACGGGGCCTATTTGGGTGGATTAAGCAAGAGAAAGACTGACCAGACAAGTAGAAGACACTGGTAGAAAAGGTCCTACTGATGAGCAGCCATGTGACATAGGAGGTCTATGCTAGACGGAGCCCAAAAGAGCCCAGTTTGTGTCTCACAGTCCAAATTTGGTTGGTGTATTTTTGAAGTTTCTAAAGGTTAACTACATGCTATAATACGTTATAGAAAGACATAAAGCTGAATTTTACTGTGCCAGTCAAAAGCCTGGCTTAAATCTGCTATTTAGGACTGAGAGAGAGAGAGAGAGAGAGTACAATTTACATGTGTGAGAATATGCGAATGATTTTACCTTCTGTTGTTTTTAAAACCACCTTAGGCCATGATTTTTAAGTTGAGACACAAGAAAATCTGCTGGGGTTCCCATAGCAACATTAACTTATCTAACTGCCCTTGTTGTATGTAATACTTTCATTACTAGTTTGGCTTTTAAATGTACACTTTAATTATGAGATACAACTGAGTAAAGAGTGTCAGGTACATTTTAACTTCTGCATTTATTGACTATGCCATGTTTAAACAGAAACCTTGATATTGTATTTCTGAGGAACTGCTACCGAGGCAAGTGTGTGCAAAAAACCTTTATGTGTGGTCTTCCTTGCCGCCCCCATAGATGGTGCCACCTTACTGCATTCCATCCCATATAGGATGCCTCAATGTCTCTAAACATATTTATAACATGTTATGGTAGGATAAAACAGAAACAAGCAAACCTTAGATTGCTCCAGAGTAGAACCCAATGTGCCTTCTATACAAGGCTGTGAGAAGCTGACCCCCTCCCTATCTTTTCCCCACAATTCATCATCAGGAAGGACCCACACACCAAACAGACTTGTCTTTTCCCCATCTACGGAGGGCATATGTTCAAGGACTAGCCTGACACCCACCTCCCCACAGAACATCAAGGCTTCTTCCCCCTTTCTTCCCACCAGCTCACTTCTCTCTCTCTTTGGAACCACCACTATGTGACATGCTGTTTGTGATGGGGCAGCATAACATCCCTCCTCCCTTTTTTTGGTAACAATATTTCATTGTCCTTTGAGGAACATTCCTCCACTCCATACATTCAGGTGGCACCATCTATGAAGGTGGTCTACCCCAAACTGTCAGGAAATGAATCTGTGACTCAAGTTGGACCAATCACATTCTTTTAGAAAAAGGAATTTTAAGTCAATTCAAAAAAGTAAAACAGTGGGAACTGAACTCTTCCAATGTGGCCCTTCAAAGGATTGTCCATTTCTTCCAGATTTTTGTGGCTCATAACCAAAGCTAGCTGAGAAGTACCTGTTTATATATTCTCTGAAATTGTGATTTAGATGCTTGGGATATGCATCTTTTGTTTTGCCAGCCAGATCCTATCTGTGCTCTCTGAAGACAGGGTTGGGTCTTTATTGATTGTATTAGTACATATAATTTAGCAGAATGTAAGTACTCAGTGTATGTTGTATAACAAATGAAAAGCCAATCTCAGAAACTCCATTTTCACAAAGTGCAATTTGCAAGCCAATTTATATCCTTTTTGAGGCAAGGTGGTAAATACATTTTTAATTGGTACAATTTAAGAATTTTCTTGGGTATAATAGTTGTCTTAAAGAGAGCTTACAACAACTTGTACTCCTAAAAATAGCCTGAAAATGTTAGCATGGGTCATACTTCCCCAATTTTAGGACAGGAAAGAGAAACTAAAATTCTATTTCAGACATTAGTCTCTGAATTTAAAAAAAAAAAAAAGGAGTTTTGAGGAAAACAGACAACAACAAAACAAAAAATTCACCTTCATATAGGTCTTGTGGCTTGCCAGGGAAACAAGGAGAGCTGCTTCTCTGCTACTAGATAAGAGAGGAAGAGAGTTTAACTGTGTTAGACTAATGCATAAATAAATGTGTTTTTTTTGCGCTTCCAAAAAATAGCAGGGTATGGTTTCTCAGAATTATCTGACTTATATCAGTAATTTAATTGAATGCTTATAAAATTCAAAGAACAAAAAATGGTTAGGCATAATAAACTCAGCAAGTTTCAGCATATTAAGTTTTGAAAACACAGAATATAGTATACTATTCCAAATAATTTGCGAGTGCTTAAACATAGGAGCTCACCCATGATAAACAGCAGATATACAAATTCTCTTTTCTCCTGATTGTCCTTTCAAAAATGAAAGATTTATAGAAGTCTTTGTATCGTGTAATCCTCTGGTTTGTACCTTAACATGGTACATAGTTCAGCCATGAGAAAGCCAAAGTTAAAACACCAATTTGGAGGTTTTTTGAGTCAAGTGTAATGGTTTCTGGAATTTGCCTTGAACCCACACTCGGTGCATTTTCACTTGTTTTTTCCTATTCACTTGTAAGCGACGATCAACCAGATTTTGCTTCTCGTCTAACCCAGCCTTGCAGAACATATTGTGGACTTCCCCTGTGAGACAAAAATGGCAATCAGATGTATATGTGACTGGGGCATGGTGGTAGACAAGAGGGGAGCAGTCAGGAACAATGGAACATTAATGGAATGACTGACCATCTAAATTTCATTTATACCAAGAAACTCCCTAGAACAAATTGGTTAAGGAAACCTGTGAAACCAAATGGATTTCTTCTACTTCACAGGAATACACCAAGTATAAACAGCTTAACATAGCAGACATGAACACATTTACAATACTACTGGTTGTAGATTTCAATATTTTTAAAGGTGCCCTCTGTTCTGAGTTTTTGTTGGTTTGCAGAGACCCCAAATGGCACATTAAAAAAGTACTCACATTAGTTTGAATTCTGCATTCAAGGATTTAAACACTTTTTTTAAAATGGGAAATTGACAAAAGATAAGTAATTTTCTATGGACTCTTAAAATCAAGTTCTCTCCTTTGGCTGTGGCATGTTATCATTTTTTTCATATCTGGGCTAACAGTACTTCTAAAATGGAACAGACTACACCTTCATTTGGGTATAAGGATGAACAAGTGATTCTTTCAAGCAGTTTCAACTGGAAAAAGATTAAAAGATAAAAAGGCCATTTTCAAGCTATCATGCAGAACAGTTACAATGTGGTTACAGGGTCACCAATGAGAGTTTTCACAGCTAATTATTTTCTCTTATAGATAAGCATACCTTTTGTAAAAAAATATGCTCTGGTACCATCTCCTCGAACATAAAAATTTTCAGATAAGCAATGCCCTAAAAAACATAATTGTGATTAGAGAAACTTAGTATCCCTTAAAACAAAATAAAAATTTGACATAAAATATAAATAGGACATTCTTTAAAACACATGAAAATAATTCCAAACTAAATATACCCCTTTTAAAACGAAGCTGAGTCTTATCATATCTTCCATAGTCCCGAAATAACAGCATTCCTCCAGGCTTCAGTAAGTTGGACAGTCGGTTTATAACGCCTTGCATCCTTTGAAGGCAAAGCAAGATACGGTCTGCAGAAATCTTGTTTTACATGCCACATTTAACCTTCTTCAAGATAAAATAAGGAAAGCTCAATAGGGCCAAAAAAATCTAACTGCAGATGTAATGGCGACAAAACAAAAAATATTTTGTACAGAAAGGAAAAAGGATACCAACTTGCTAAAAGATCAGATTTAAAAAACCTAGAGTAGTAATCACGCAAATGACCAGAGTGCTGACTTCACAGAGCTTGATATATGATGTCAAAGCTGCAATGCAAAACTACATCGATGGTTCCTGGTATTTATATCAAGTTACAGTAGTTCCAACGCAGATAAATACTGAAGTCACTTCATTTTCCTTGCAAGATAAAATATATGGTGGAGTTGTCTCAGATTACACATTTCCTTGAAAACTAGCTCCTTCTCCTTTATTTGGTTCAAAAGTATCCTCATTTATTGTGTTACACCTCAGAGATATCCTTAACCCCTTTCCTTTTCCTCTTCTTTCAGTAGCCTCTCCACAACCATTTGTCATCCAGTTCTAGGTCGTCGTCGTCTCCTTCTTCTTCTTCTTCTTCTTTTTTTTTTTTTTAAGATTTTATTTATTTATTCACGACAGACACAGAGAGAAAGAGAGAGGCAGGGACACAGGCAGAGGGAGAAGCAGGCTCCATGCAGGGAGCCTGACATGGGACTCGATCTGGGGTCTACAGAATCACACCCTGGGCTGAATGAAGGCAGTGCTAAACCCCTGGACCACCAGGGCTGCCCATCTTCTTTTTTTAATTGATATTTTGTCTCCTTTTTGTTTCTCTTTGGTAGTCCTTTAGCACAAATTGCTACCTTAGGCTTGGAAGCAGAATGCTTCCTAACATGCTTAATATTATTCCTCCTGTTAATTCTTCCTGCAGATCATTCATGAATTTTTCTGATTAAAATTATGGTTCTGTCAAATCATCCCTTTGCCCAAAAATGTTCATGATTTTAATCCACAGATAAAATTTCAATTTCTTAGGTGGGCCCTTAAGATCTTCTACAACTGGGGCACCTGGGTGGCTCAGTGGTTGAGCGTCTGCCTTTGGCTCAGGTTGTGATCCTGGGGTCCTAAGATTGAGTCCCACATTGGGCTCCCTGCAGGGAGCCTGTGTCTCCCTCTGCCTATGTCTCTGTTTCTCTCTCATGAATAAATAAATAAAATCTTAAAAAAAAAAAAGATCTCATACAACTAGCCTGGATCTCTCCAACATCTTTCCTATCATGTCCTAATGTGAAGCATCAACTTCTGGCAAACTGTTACTTGCTTGGCTCTGAAGCAGTCCATGCCTTTGGTCATGTGGTTTCCCCTCAAAGAATTCTCTCCTTCTTACTTTCTGCCTATTTAAATTCTGTTCACACTCCAAGCCCCAGCTTAATACTGGGAAGCCTTTACTTTCTTTTTTTATTATTTATTCTTTTCATCTGGCTCCCAAAGACGACCCCTTGTGACTGCTCTCGACTTAATGTTTTTGGTTAAACGTTCACGGTCTTATGTGTGATTATGGGTCAGAGATGGCAAAGATTTCAGATCTCATATCAATGCCGAGTGACTGACATTGGGTGCCTACAGAGCTCGATTGAGAAGGACTCTTAGGGTTCATTGGGAATGACAATCAGGGTACAAAATCAGTTATCAGTGTCTACCCTGAGCAGAGAATGGTAAATGGCAGCCTGTGTGCTAAGTCCTTGCCATCACCGTTTTATCCATGCTACTTAAAGCTTCTAGACTTTATTTTAAAAATGAGAAGTTTGCATCAGTTAATCTGTAAATTCCTTCCAATTAAAACACTGTTCAGTGGAATAAAGGAGTGAAAAGCCAGATTTATGTCAGGTTATGAAGGAAGTAGATAGTGAGAAAATGGAAGCAACTATGAAAAGATAGAAATATAACAGAAAGAGGTGGCATAATTAGATGAAATGCTCTCTTAAAAAACTGGAACATAAGTACATGAAAGAGAAAAAAGAAAAGAATTTTTCCTTGTTTATTTTATTACAGGTTACTTTCACACTGTGTTTATGGCCTTAGGCTTTGGCAATTAAAGAAAACCATATCCAACCCTTAAAAATACTTTCAGGATAAATGTTTTATGTACAGAGAAAAAGATCTTTCTGCAATTATTACTAAAACAAGTATGAAACAAAAATGCAGAAAAGTAAAAAGCCAGATACTTCAAAATGTAGTCATCTCCCTCTGCAAATCCTTTCTACCCAACTATCTTTTAAAGTCTGGGGTTGTGGGTAAAGGCAAGGGTGGGGAGCTCCTTTTCTTCATCAACCAATCTTGCTTGGCTCAGTGCCAAGTTCCAGAACCAGTTCCTGAGAACTGCAGGTGCGAGTGGGCTAGGGGAGATGGACAGGACAAGAATGGGAGAGGGTCCCTTTTCTTTATCTTACTAGGGCCAATTCTGCTATCTTCATCCACCTCTAGATGGAAGGCGAGGAAAAAGAAAAGAAGAGATTAGAAAAAGTATTAATTGCCTACTCTGTGCTTGGATCTGTGGTAAACATACTGTACTTTATTTTATTTAGCTCTTCTTTTGTAGTCTCTTATGGTTTATTCCCATTTAAGCTGAGATCCCCAGACTCAAGGTCTAGCAGAACTGCTTGCCCTTCATTTGTGTGTAGATTTTCCAAGTTGGCAAAAAGCCACTTTTCTAAAGCTTTTGTGGGGCTGAATACACTACCACAGTCCCAAATGACCCTAAAGATACTGTCTTTTCACTTATTATTGCCCTCCTTCTACTCATTCACCATATTTTTAGATCATTTCCATATAGGTAAGAAAGTGGCTAGAGACATGATACATCTGAATTTATCTTATAATAAATAAATAGAATGAACATACTGTGGGATAACAGTAGTCTTTCCAAGACATCTGCTTCTCCTTCTTTTTAACATTCACTTCATATCATGAGAAAATACATTATCTAAACTAATTTCAAGTAGTGTTTTGTGGTCTTATTTGGAATTTAAACATTTCCTGTTAGAGGTGTCAAATAGAAAATCTTGATCTCTATCCACCTACTCCATCCTTTTAACTATTCATTTTTTAAACTATGAAACAAAATACATAGATGACATCTTTTTACCAGTACCTGGATGATGCCAATATTCTGAACAGATTAGCAGAAAGACATAGATAATAGAAACTGGGAGGAAAAAGTAGCTTCATGGAATGTGATATATCTCATCAGGTGCAAATATGTTTCATTCAGATTTATTTGGAAATTTAATTTATCTTTCAACAAACAGAGTGCTCATTTCTTTTTTTTTTCCAGAGTGCTCATTTCTAAATGAGAAGTAAAAGGACTGTAAAGGGTCCTAGAGAATTTCTAATTGCAAAGGAAAAAGCACATATTAACTCAATATCTTTGGGAAAGGGTCATACTCATCAAAGACTGGTTGATGTCAAGTCTGTACCTGCCAGCAGAGAAACTTTCCTGAGGCTGAATCTACTACCACAGTAGAAAACCCAATTTTAAGAAAACCTAAAAATGCACAACCCTTGACACCACACAGGTGCTTTGATACATAAGAGGTGGCAAAATTTTAAGCAAGCTATCATTTTAATGGCTGGTAATATCTCTTTCTGTTTCCTATCTGGACAAAAGCTATGTTGGCTGTTTCAAAACATTGTGTGAACAAAAAATTTAAGTCATAAATATTTAAATGATGGCACTAGGCCAGTCTTAGATTATAAAGGTCCAAGGTTAATCTGGCAGATCTTGAGTACCCTTAATTCCCTGGAGGACTTCTTTAAAACAAAATTTTTAAAGCCTGTGGACAGACCGGTGTGAAACCAGATTCACAGCCCACCTCTTCATGAACATTCAATAAAATACTAAATCAAAGATGTTTGTTTCTGATCACCAAGTACAATTTCCCTCTTGGGAGTCTATTAGGCTGTTCTGAATTTGTAATTTCCTTGAAGCATTGTCACTTTTAATAGGTATGTGTCTTGCTGGAATATGCTCACTTCACTCTGACAGTGATAGAAAGCTCACTAATGAAGCAGTTTGACCAGTTTCTTTCTAAAAGTCTGGAGAAAGAAAAAACTGCATTTAAAAGGCTGCATGTTTTACACAGTGTAGTTCACTAAATAATAAATTCAAGAATTGTCGCCTTTTTTTTTTTTTTTATAGTTCTGAAAACCACGACTGATAAAGGGGGTTTACACATTTGCTTTGCCCTTTTGTCTTCGGTTACCTGTCAGGATGAATAGAAGAGAGCACAAAGACAAGGAGAATCACGTCCAGGATCCCATCTGGAAAAGGGAAGGGTAAGTCCTCATCACAAACGTCATGAACAAAGGCACAACACTGGGCTGCTCTATAGGATGAGTGCAACTATCATGATAAAGGAATACAAAAAAAAAAAAAAAAAAAACAAAACCAAAAAAAAAAAACCGAAAAACAAAACAAAACCGTAGTTAGCAGACTTCTTGCATTTTTCTTAAAATAAAAAGGTCAAACTATATTTCTCTCTAATGCCTTTCCTCTGTAAATTTGAATACACTTTACTTCAGATTCAGTATTGTTAGTTTATTTCAAACGGTTTTAAAAAATTAAGTCTAGCACTTGGACTCGATAACAAATATTCTTCACAATCCCTCTTTAGTTTTAAAAGTTGAGTAGGGCAGGCCTTTCAGTCAACAAGCTGCATTGTCGGAAGCCTATCTTATGTTATTTCAGAGGCACCCAGATGGTCCTCAGCTCTCTCTCCCAGTGCTTATTCCATGCGTCCTTTGGCTTAAAATACAAATATCCTTTACTGGGTAATCAAAAATTAGGCAACAGTAATGATTGCACAACTCTGTAAATATACTAAAAATCACAGAGTTGTATACTTTAAAATGGTGAATTCCATGGTATGAACTATATTTCAATAAAGCTGTTATTTAAAAAAAAATCAGAGTACACACATATTCACACACTCATAATTTGCCTACAAAACAATACCAAAAGGATACATAACAAAATACTAACCTTGATTAACCATAGGACTTTAGGAAGTGTGATTATAGGTGAATTTTATCTTCCTTTTTAGGCTTTTTTTTTTTTTTTTTTTAAGATTTTACTTATTTATTCATGAGAGACACAGAGGCAGAGATACAGGCAGAGGGAGAAGCAGGCTCCACGTAGGGAGCCCGATGTGGGACCTGATGCCGGGACTCCAGGATCACACCCTGGGCTGAGCCACCTGGGCTGCCCTGTTTAGGCTTTTTAGTATTTTAGAAACTGTCTACCATGAATAAATATTACTCTTAGTATCAGAAATTAAGTTCCATGTACTGACTATACATACATTTCTGTTAGCAGAATTTCTATTCCTTTTCCATCTCCTAAAAATACTTTTTGCTAAGGTAATGCTTACTAGCTATTGGGGATTGGTCAAATAAATCCAGGCTCCCCACTGCTTTCCAAACAGTTTAGGACAATTTACATTTATATCATATGCATTCTCAAATTTTTTAAACATCTTTTTTTAGATTATTTATTCATTTATTAGAGAGAAAGAGAACAGAGTGAGAGAGAAGCACACGAGTGGAGGGGGGGAAAGTAGAGAGAGAGGGAGAAACAGACTCCCCACTGAGCCAGAAGCCCAATGTGGGGGTCGATCCCAGAATCCTGAGATCGCGACCTGAGCCAAAGGTAGATGATTAACCAACTGAGCCACCCTGGTGCCTCAAATTTTTTTAATTCAAAATTTTTAATGTAATGAGTGCCTACTATGTGTCAGACTCTGTGTAGGCCTCTAGAGACATAAATATGAATAAGATCACCTTATAGGGAACACCTGGGTGGCTCAGTTGGTTAAGCATCCAACTCTTGGTTTCAGCTGAGGTCATGATCTCAGAGTCCTCAGATCAAGCCCCATCTTGAGATGAAGCCCTGTGTCGGGCTCCACATTAGGCATGGAGCCTGCTTAAGATTCCCTCTCCTGGGGTGATTGAGTGGCTCAATCGGTTGAGTATCAACTCTTAGTTTCAGCTCAGGTCATGATCTCAGGGTAGTGAGACTGAGCCCTGTACCAGCTCTGCGCTCTGCAAGGAGTCTGCTTGGGATTCTCTTCCTCTCCCTCTGCTCCTCCTCCAGCCTGTGTGCATACTCTCTCTCTCTCTCAAATAAATAAGTAAATCTTAAAAAAAAAAAAATTCTCTCCCTCTCTCTCTTCTTCCCTCTCTAGAAAAAAAAATCACCTTGTAGGAGCTGTTGACCCTCTAGGTGTACCTGTCCCTTCAACTTTATTTTAAATTTGAAATTTTAGGGTGATATCTTAGGCACCAGCTGATTATATGATTCCCAGAAATAGTAAGAACTCAGTTAAAAATGGTCACAGATAACATCTGAAACATTTCAAAAATATCACTTCAGCAGCAAATGAATTAGATCCTTACGTGGTTCCCTTTATTTATTTTTCTTTTTTTATTTTTTTACATGGTTCCCTTTAAAGAAAATATGAGGCATACCTTTACTAGTTCCACAGCTCCAGAAGCAAAATCACAACAATAAAGAAAGGACTCAGGAGCATCCCTATGAAAAGGAAACAATTTTTAAATCTAGGATTCATATATGCTCAGGTTACAGATGAAAGGAAACTGTAGGCTTGAACTTGTTAAGCATTTCTTTAATAGAATTTTGGATGACACCTGGCTTGTTGTTTCTTCTTTTTTAGATATTGTCCTCTATAATGGTATTTGGGTGCCTTAGTGCTGCTTCTGAAACAGTACTGTCTCAAATACTTACCATTAACTACAGGGTAACTTTAAAATTCCTGTCCTGGTTTTGAAGGACCTGCCTTACTCTCACATGGGAAACCTCCAAAGCTGTCCATTATCACTGCTCCATCTTCCTCCTGCTCCCCCTACCTCCCCGCAGTCTTTCTTCTGTGCTTCCAGCCAGCAAGGCCTGCAGCTCCTCATAGCTTAGTCAAGTTCTGCCCTTGTGCAAGGACTCTCAGACCCCTGTGTCCCTGATGCTTCCCTACTCCCCTTTTTATGCATACAACTCATTTGGCTCTTGGGTCTCTCACAGAGGCTCCGATGCCCCTAAAGGAATAGGAATATATATATATTTAATAGTATGTAAATACAACTTCTAAAAAAGAATAAGACACTAATATAATAATTCTTAGTTATCTTTTCCAGTTATTGTCAAACATTTATTAAGCTTCATGTTTGTACCAAGCATTAGAATACAAGGTAGTAAATGAAATTGTCTAATAAAATAGTATGAGTATAAATTTTGGAACCAAATAGACCTGTGTTTAAACCCTGAATTTGCCATTTATTAACTGACTTAACCTAAGACTTACTTGTTTTATTTACAAATGTAAATAAATAAAGCGAGTCATTTTTTGGCAGGGGCTGTTTATGCATATGAAAGTCTTGAGTAGTTTTAATTGGCCTCCACTAAACTTACACAAGTTCTGTTTAGCCTTTACCTGAAATTCAGTAACAATGTCTGGACCATGGTGACTCATGGGCACACATATACTTTGAATTATGCGGGCCAGTACTCTTCTTGATTATCCCTCGTATGCTGGTATCAAATAATCTTTGCATCATGTTACTTAGTACCATGTCTGGATCACAGAAAGAGATTGGTATGTCATTAAACAATAATTATAACTATGGTCCTGGCTCTTGTGGGTTTTATAGCCTAGCTGGGGACATGATTGGTTTTATATAGCTTCTATAGTGTTGTGGATAGAGCAGAGTTCCTGAAGTGTAAGTCTTAAGAATTTTGAAGAAGGGGAATAGCATTGCTGAGTGGGTAGAAGGATAAATGGTATAAGGACTTAGAGATGGAAGTTATATGCTAGGGATGAGAAGCAGAGTTGATCCCAGGAGCTCATAGCAGGATGTACAAGTGGGCCTTGAAACATATAATTAGAAGTTCTAATTTGATTCAGGAGACATTTCAAGCAAGGAGGACTACTAAATGAATATGAAATACAAGAACAAATATATATTCCACAAATAAAATCCCATCCAAGCTTAGATTATACTCTTGAATTGCTCCTCGTTGATGGATACTATATTCACATACAATGCACTCATGCTGTGGCATTTGGGATTTGCATTCAATTTAAGATCAGTTAAAATATGATATATAGGATTTGGTTATGACTTGCACTGCTTATCTTCTTCATCTGTCCCATAAAAAAAAACAGTGCTTTACTGCAGCCTATACCCCTATTGTTTCCTACAAAATCCATATATTCATGACTCCTAACTTGCTGGGTGATTGCATACGTTTCAAATGTTCTCAATAAACACTTAGATGCATAGCCCCATGTGATATGGCAAAGGGCAAGGGCTCTGGAACCGAACTGCCTATGGTTTGAATCCTGGCTCTCCTGCTCAGTTTTAAGACCCTGGAATAGTTACTTAATTTCTCTGTAATTCTGTTTCTTCATCATCAAGCAGAGATAACTATGGAATCTAAGGTCATTATGAAGATTGAAGAGATTCATATGTTTCCGGAAAGATGCATAATTCAGAGTAGGCACCTAACAAATATTAGTCATTATTATATTTGTTGCTATTGCTATTATTATTTTTACATTATTATTATTATTATTATTATTATTATTATTGGAAGATCTGCCTCTGCCTTCTAGGAACTTAAAAACTTAAGAACGTATCACGGTTCTATAAAAACGTCTTTGGACACTGGCACATCTAGCTCATTATAAAAGTATGCAGTTAACCTTTGGGGAGTGGTTACTAAACAGCCACAGGAGATGGAACAGTCTAATAGCTAAAGGAAAGCATGTACCATCTGCCATGTGTTCTACTAGTACGGCAGTATGACCTCTGAGACTGAATTCCCACTGCATCACAGCCCACGATGAAGTTTTGTGACCACTCAATGAATTTCCAGAGCTGTTCTGTAAAATCAGCTGACAGCCTTGGCCCTTCTCCCAGTAAGCAGGTGTAAATACCACTACTATGACCACACCACCCAGCCCTCTCTTGGCAGGGGGCTTAAGCATTAAATGATCCTTGGAGAATGATATGACCTCTCAATTCCAGAGGTCTAATTATGGTAAAATATTCTGAAAATGTAAAACATTCATCCTATACTCTCCGAAAGTAATAAAACATAATTTCTTAGATAGGGAAAAAGTCTAATTCTCCTTTTGGAAAGCTAATCACTGGTTGCCTCTTAAAGATGAATTAATTATCTTAGGTTATCAAGCTACATTGATTTTTTAAAAAAGACAGAGCCAAGAAGTATAAGGGAGTGAGGAAGCAAGAGCTTGCAATTATTAGTTGGGAGGAAAAAGTAAAGAGGGAAAAATATAACTGACAAGTGGGAATTCAGAGAGAGGAGTCCATATGTATTGAGCTCTAACTATCTGTATTATACTTTTAAGCCACCTGGAAAATCAGATTAGGGTAAAATAAAATATGCTTTCTACTTCAAGGAATACATACCATGGTTGGAGAGACAAGACTTAAATGACACATTAAATAATACCTTGAGATGAGTCATAAAGTTATTGCCAAAGTCATCAATTTATGTGTTATTGTAAGCTCTGAAGTTACTGGGGTGAAGGAAACTGGCTATGTGGTAATAAAGAACAGGGAATATTGGCCCAGAAATGGGGAAAAAGGAAAACAAAGAAAATAAATACAAAAAGAGAAAGGTCATTCAGAACTGCAAATTGGCCACCATCAGGTCTGCCTGGCCACTTAGCTGGTAATCTAATGGTATCAGGAAATCACTATTATTACATTAGGTTTAGAATAGTAATGAAGAATGTACTGATGATTTTTTGGGAGCTACATCATATAAGTATTTAAAAATAAAGTGTCATGATGTTGGCATTATGTTAACTGTTAAATTGAAGTGGTAGGTATATAAGAATTCATTGTATTACTCTTTTCTGTATCTTTTACATTTTCACAAGGAAAAGCTAAAAAAATAGCATCATTAAAATTTAAAATACACATAGAGAAAAGACTGAAAGGAATTATAACAAAAATGCTGACAGCAGCTATGTGTAGGATGGTGGGGATGATGGGTGATTCCCACCCCACCCCTAATGGAAATGTTCTGCAATGTGCTTATGTCGGTTTTATAAAGGACAAATAATGTGAAAGCTATTGTGTAAACTATAAAGACCATCCATAGGTAAAAGGTGCTAAAAAGCTTTGTGAGGAGTGTCTTCATCATGGATATACTATAACACATAAGTGAGGCGGTGAGCAGGAAAGGCATATCAGAACATCTCTGCTCCTAACATCTACGTCTACCTTTTTGTCTTAGGGTTAGTGGCTATTACTGCTAAACAATTTCAAGTCTAGAGACAATCACTTGACAAAGGGAGGTCTTATTCTGGGTGTGGCTCCAGAAGTAATAAGAAAATAAAATGAGGGTTAAAGTATAAGTTTTATTTTATTTATTTTTTAACGATTTTAAAAAATTTATATATTCATGATAGACAAAGAGAGAGAGAGAGGCAGAGACACGGGCATTGGGAAAAGCAGGCTCCATGCCAGGAGCCCCACGTGGGACTCGATCCTGGGACTCCAGGACCACGCCCTGGCCCAAAGGCAGGCGCTAAACCGCTGAGCCACCCAGGGATCCCCAAAAGTATAAATTTTAAATTCAATTCTGTGTAAAATGACACCTGCATACCTGGAGAAGCAAAGAGATCTCTGAAGTTAAGCGATCCACAGCTTAGTGGAAGGGTCAAATCTCTTGGGCTTTTCTTATTCTCTCATCCACGCACGCATAAGCTTAAAAAAATTATTTCAAACCCATGTCTGTGAAACACTCTTTTCAGAGTAATTCCTAGTTCACATAAAATTAGACACTAAGACTAAGGCAATTCTTTTGAAACTTGCTTTAGTCATTGTTTATATGAGAGCAAGAATGCTACCGGCATACATATGACAATTTTTCCAGAATTTCTTAACGCCCCATATATACATAAAATTTTGTAGGAAAAAACTTTAAAACTTACTGTAAAGTGTTCAAAATTGGAAAAACACTATTTCCAGCACCACAGCCAACCTAAAAAATCGAAAGAATAAACAAATATGAAAACAGGTTAAATTTTCCTCACCAATGTTAGATTTTTTTATTTAAAAAAAACAAAACTAGAAGAAATGTACTGGATGTCTAGGTGTTACAGGGTTTTCTAAACTCAAAAGCAATGAAGTCACAAGAATAATACTGACAAAAATGTAACTATGTAAACATTTTAAATTTTTACACGATAAAACTCAAACCAAATTAAAAGGTGATCAACACACTGTGGAAAAAAAAACTGGCAATAAATATGGTAAGAGGAAATGAGTTCATTTAAAAAAATCAAAGAGATAAATAAGCAAAGGAAATAAACAATACAAAAGAAGTGCAAATGACTTCTAAACATTTGAAGAACTATGTGACCTAGTTAACAATGAAAGAAATGCAAATTAAAATGAGGTATAATTTTCATCTGTCAAAGAGGAAAGCACTTAAAAAAAAGAATATTCTTTTTTTTCCTTCAAAAATTTATTTTTTTATTTGACAGAGGAGACAGAGTCAGAACATAAGCAGAGGGACAGGGAGAGGGAGAAGCAGACTCTTCACTAAGCAGGGAGTCCCATGTGGGGCTCAATCTCAGGACCCTGGGATCATGATGTGAGCTGAGGGCAGCCGCTTAACTGCCTAACAGACTAAGCCACCCAGGCGCCCCTAAAATTAGAATATTCTAATCAATGAGGTTTATGATGAAATAGACATATATTGCCATGAGTTGATATTAACACAACTTCTTGGAAAGTGATTTGGCAATATATTTTAAGGGCATTAAATTTTTAAAATAAATTATGAGCAAGTGGTTCTAACCCAAGATAATAAAATACAGAAATGTCTATACCCACATTTGCTGGAGAAAACCTGAAAACAATTTAAATGCCTAGTATAGTAAAAATAATAAGCAGAATTAAAGTACTTTATGTAGTAAAATATTTTGCAGTCATGAAAATGTTCATAGACAATTTTTAAGATTAAAAAAACTGCTTATGTTATGATATTAAATAGAAACAAAGCAAACCCCCAAAATACAGGTACTCTATAGCTCAACTGCATAAAACAGTATAAACAAAAGGAAAAATTTCAGTGAAATGTTAAGAGTGGTTAACTCCCTTGTATGTGAGATGGTAGATAATTTTTTCTTACCTACTCTTTAGCAAACTCTAATCAATGTATACAATACTACCTTTATAAGCAGAAGTAAGAGATTTATTTTTGAAAATAGGCAGTTCAAGGTCTATACCAGATTACAGCTAATTATGTATCTAACTTATTTCTATTTCATTTAAAAAGGGTTAATAAAAAAAAAGGTTAATAACAGAAAGAGAGAGAAATTAAGGCCAAAATTTTATTGGTACTTAAAACTGCCTTCAAGTTAGAAATGAAAACAAATTAAAAATCACAAATTTAGAAATTGAATATAGATATGAGTCCTTCAAATATTCTTTATGCACAGAAGTATACTGAACACTTAGTTAGATTTGATCATTTTCCCCCTAAAAAATCTGGATTATTAATAAAGCCATATGGAATATACATTTCAAAGTTATTTGCCATTCCCCATCTTTGCCCCAGCAGGACAGTACCTCTAGGATTCTGAAAGTGGCGTTGCTACCAGGAAACAATTCTGTCTTCAGAGGTCCTTTTCTGTGTTCTTTAGAGTCTAGGTTGGAAAAATGTGATCCCGCTTTCCTTTGACCATCTGATGAACCACACCTTTTCTTATTATAATTTTTTTCTTCAGGCATAGTAGGGCAGTGCATTCTTGAGAAACCATTTGCCGCACTGGTTTTTGCATGATCCCATGATAACTCTTCCAACTTCTGTTCAGTTTTTTGATCAACTGGAATAATTTCAGGAAATTCCCTCAACAGCCAATTACGATCTTTGAAAAACTTATTCTTATGAATCTTATAAAATGTGTCCCAGTATTTACTAGCTTCATTCTCAAACTTAACTAAAATAAAGAAAAAAATATTTTACTATGAATTATGTTTATTGTTAGTTACTATTTTAATAACCATATTTATTAAATACTGTTAAATATATTACAGACATTATCATTTATAACAATTACATTTACTATTGAATAATTTTAATATTATAATTTTTATCTGATTTTTTTTTTGTTCTTACAGGTTAAAATTACAGAGTACTGATTCTCTCAAAATGTGTCAATATGTGGGGTATTAAGTTCTATCCCCATAAATGTCTTAATAGTTTGGCCAATAAATTTTTGTGAGGAGTATAATCATTGCAAACTACTTTTCTATAATCTAAATCCTAGATTCTTAATAATCACATTTTTACCAATAATCTATAGGGAATGATACCTCATTTTTAAATTTCTCTATAAATGTGGTTTCAACATGACAAATATCTTGTGCAAATTGATAAATAGACAGGAAACTGCAGAATTATAAATGACATAATCTTAGAACCAGAACAGCCCATTGAAATAATCTACTCCAACTCCCTTGTTTTGCATTTGAACAAAGGACAGCACAGAGATATGAACCCACTTGTTCCAGGTCCCAGAGCCAGTCACAACAGAGCCAGGACTCCTGGAATCCAGGGGCCATTTCGTTCTTCCCCCACCTCCAGGGGAATCTCTTCCTATTGACACATCTAATATGAAGCCTTAAAGAGATATGCCTTTTTAAAAGAAATTGCCTTTTATGATGTTACCCCCTTAGATTTCCCTTGGTCCCAGGGTGAGGGTTAGGTCAACAGTCTCAACTTCAGACAATTCTTAGCTTTTTCCCCTCTCTTTATTTGTACCTTAAATTAATAAAATAACTCACTCACTCCTTCACTCAACAGACATTTCTTAGACACTACTGTGTATACTTGATCCCTGGGTTAAGAATTACTCTCACTCAATATAGACACATTTTTAAAAAGCTTTTATTTATTTATTTATTTATTTGAGAGAGAGAGTGAAAGAGAGAAAAAGAGAGCACAAGCACAGAGGGAGAGGGAGTCGCCAACTAACTACTAAGCAAAGAGCCCAAGCCCAATGTGGGGCTTAATCCCAGGACCCTGAGATCATGACCTGAGCTGGAACCATACACTTAACTGACTAAGCTACCCAGGCGCCCCGGCACAAGACATTTTTAAAGTGCTTTCAAAGAATAAAAAAGGGGTGCCTGGGTAGTTCAGTCAGTTGAGCATCTGTTTTTGGCTTGGGTCATGATCCTGGGGTCCCAGGATTGAGTCCTGAGTCAGTCTCCTTGCTCAGTGGGAAGTCTGCTTCTCTTTCTGCCCCTCCCCCAGCTCATGCTGTCTCTCCTTTTCTCTCTCTTTCTTTTTCTCAAATAAACAAATAAAATCTATGTGATGTCTGGGTGGCTCAGCCATTGAGCGCTGCCTTCAGCCCCATGGCGTGATCCTGGAATCCCAGGATCAAGTCCCACATAGGCTCCCTGTATGGAGCCTGCTTCTCCCTCTGCCTGTGTCTCTGCCTCTCTTTCTGTGTCTCTCTCATGAATAAATAAAATCTTAAAAAAAAAAAACTATAAACAACAACAATAAAGATTAAAAGAGACCTTCTATTGATACAATTTCCAAGATTATGTTGGGTGTCTATGACACAACCATTTGTTAGGGGAAAAAAGATAAAGAACACATGTGTGCATATACAGAAACATAATGCATGTACATACATATTTACATGTATATGTGCAGAATATTTCTGGAAGGAAAATCATGTAATTAGTAATACTGGCTGCCTCTAGTTGTCCAAAAAGGGCAACTGGGTGTCTGGGGGCCAGAGTTTATAAAAGAATTACTTGAATTTTGATCTATATGAAATTACTATCCCCCAAATAAACTAAATTACGAATAAAAACAATGGACTCATTTCTTTCCTAATTTTAAAGAAGTCCTGACTCTCAGAACAAGCAGTTGCCTGTAGTCAGGTTCATCTTTGTTACAGAATCTTGTATAGTTTTCCTTTTCTTTCCATTTTTATCTTTATGGCCTTGTACATGGATCTCCACCCATCTGGCCACAAAACTTCCTTCCCATCAAGGCTGAATTGTATCCGGCAGCAAGACTGCTATAAAGACAGAAACTCCCATCCGTATTTAAGGTCTGAGAAATGAAAGTAGACCTCTGTAACAAAAGAATTATGTGATGTTGAAGTCCAAAACATGCTCACATCTGCACTAATGGAAAGAAGCCCATTTATGGTTAATCTAAAAATGTTACATATTATCTTTAAAATAGTTCTATCTCTACTTTTAAGAACTGGAGTGTACCTGATAAACTGTGTGAGAAAATAAAACAACATTCTGAAATCAGATTCAGGAGGAATTTAGGACACTATCAAATTTCCCCAGGGTTTTCTTACACCTTTTTCCTTTTACCTTAAAAACTCTCTTTGTTAACTCACTCTATGCTGGTAAAAAAAAAAAAAAAAAATTTCTGTTTAATAAAAAGCAACCACCTAAGAAGACATACATTTAATCAAATCTATAGTATCTGAGTTTTCAATACCAAGCTGTGAAGTGAGTTTGAACCTATCAGTAACTAGAATATAGTATTAAACCTTGATTAATTTGTGGAAATATTCTTCTAGGAATTAACTGGGGGGAAGGGTGTAAATAGCAGGACCTCAACTTGAAAGAAAAGATGTTCACAGCAGTGCTATTTAAAATAGGAAGAAGTAGGAAACAGCTCAAAAACCAACAACATAGGAGTGACCAAGCAAGCCACTCAGGTCAAAACACAGTAATTTTTCGTGGCAATTAAAATTTATTTTATTTATTTATTTTTTTATTTTTATTTTTTTTTAAACTTTTTTTTTTCAATTTTTATTTATGTATTATAGTCACAGAGAGAGAGAGAGAGAGGCAGAGACACAGGCAGAGGGAGAAGCAGGCTCCATGCACCAGGAGCCCGATGTGGGATTCGATCCCGGGTCTCCAGGATCGCGCCCTGGGCCAAAGGCAGGCGCCAAACCGCTGCGCCATCCAGGGATCCCGGCAATTAAAATTTAAAGGACAATGATATTAACAGAAGACATTCACACAGATTGATCTATATACTGATTGCAGTTCTAAAATTTATTTTATACTGATTTATAACAATCAGATGAAAATTTAGAGTGATGGTAACAATGTAATGATTATTAGGTAGTTCCTTCTTTTGAAAAGGTTTATCTGTGCCTTATTTACAAAAACAGAATTTTAGTTGAATGCTTCATTCAACTCGTCTACAAAGTTTTCTCAGTTGATGAGGGGTTGAATTTGAGTATCTCTATGTTCAAGGTCTAAAAAGTCTATGTAATTTCTTATTAAGCCCCATGAATTTATGGAGAACATTAAACATTGCCAGTTCTACAAACTACAAAATCTTGGATCAGGTTGCTATCTTAAATATAAGCCCGTACTACTACTGTTTTAATTTCTATAGCTTATAAAGAAGATGAATCTGTAGCAAGGTAACTGGAATCTGGCTCAGATTCCAAATATAGTAAGCATCTAAATTTGACCCTGGATTGCGCAGTCTTTAAAAAGGATTTGATTACTAAGAGAAAAGCATGATCAAGGGCTGCTAACATGTACACTTCTAAGCCTTTTTCAAGTATATCCCACTCTTCAGGAATTAAGAGAAAAAAAAACATAAATCATCATACCCATATCAACAATAACACATACTGTGTTTATTATGACCAGGCACTATGTCAAATGCTTTATTTGAATTTTTTCCCCATTTAGACATATTATTATTTCAATTTACAAAGAAATTCAAAATCAGAGGGGATAGAAAATTTTCCAATGTTACCTACTATAGCCAGGACCTGAACTTCAAAGCTCATGCTCTCAGGTTGCCTGGCTGGTTCGGCTGGAAGAACATGTGACTCAGATTTGTGAGTTTGAACCCCACAGTGGGTGTAGAAATTACGAAAAGAAAAAAAAAAACAACCTTAAAAACCTGTTTTTCTGATTTTGTACTTTCATTATGAAGCATCAAATTGAAATTAAAACCCCAGTATGACATAATCAGTATAATTAAATTGTACAAATAATGCTGATTGGAGTGAACCTTCATAAAAACAGATCAGAAATACAGAATTAAATACCATTTGATTTACAGAAAATATAAACTATGAAAGATTATATGATGAAATTATGATGAACAATGTAAACATAAAATGCTCTATGAGAACAGATCGGGGGATTCCTGGGTGGCTCAGGAGTTGAGCATTTGCCTTCAACCCAGGGTGTGATCCCAGGCACAAGGATGGAATCCCTGTGAGGAGCCTGCTTCTCCCTCTGTCTGTGTCTCTGCCTCTCTCTGTGTGCCTCTCATGAATAATTAAATAAAATCTTAAAAAAAAAAGAGAGAGAGAGAGAACAGATGGGTTTGTGGGATAGAAACAAAACAGAAACAGCACCCAGCATGGGCTAGGGTAAAGGCTAATCGGCTGGAACTTGCTTGCTTGTTCTTTGCTTTTTAAGTTGTGCTTTGAGCAGTTATCTCAATCAATGCTGGCAACTCATAGTTCCCAATAACATGTGACAGCTTCTGGGACACCACAGAAGCTCAATCAAACTCACAGTTATAGTTATGAGACAAGGTAAACACCTCCAGCATATGAGTTAATTTCCTGAACTTTGAAGGTATCTGTGATAACAGGAAGTAGAAGAGCTATTTTCCTGACCATGAGTGAAAAATTTAGTTTCAACCAGCTGTTAGCTTATCTCAAGTTCAGGCTAGTAAAGTCAAATATTTAGTGTGGAGAAATGTGCCCTGTATTAGTCTCGTCCAAATTATTTTCTATTTATTTATTTATTTGCTTGTTTGTTTAAAAATAAATTCTACCCCCAACATGGGGTTCAAATCCATGACCCTGTGATCAAGAGTTACATGCTCTACCAACTGAGCCAGCCAGGCACAACCAACTGATTTTTTTTTTTAACCAACTGATTTTCTAAACAGGCATATTAATGATCAATTTTTCTTGGAGAAGCAGTTTTCTCCTTTCGTTTTTCTAGGCTCTGGATTCAGAGTCAATTGTTCTACACCAATGGCAGTAAAAGGGATATAGTGATGTGTTTAACCACAGACAGATAAAGCAAATTCTCAATTATTCACTTCTTAAATTTAATACTGCTGAGGGGAAGAAAGAATATGACATACTAACTATATTTAAATATTCAGAATTCACCCTGAATCACACTGAATATCACAACTAAGAAATTGAATTAAACCATTTACGTATCTGCCATATATGTGATTAATATTAATTATTTAAAATTACCCTGTTAAAACATAACAAAAAGCAATGTATTTATTTATTTATTTTTAAACACTTTATTTATTTATTCATGAGAGACATACAGAGAAAGGCCGAGACTTAGGCAGAGGGAGAAGCAGGCTCCCTGTGGGGAGCCCGATGTAGGACTCAATCCCAGGACCCCTGCATCAGGACCTGAACCAAAGGCAGATTGCTCAACACTGAGCCACCCAGGTGTCCCACAAAAAGCAATTTAGAGTTATTTTTGCATATCAATTATGCAAACACCTGAGCTCTCAAAGTTGGAAATTTCCACATATCACTGATAAAAGTTCATTGTCTAGTTAAAAAAAAACCTCTTAGGGCACCTGGGTGGCTCAGTTGGTTAAGCATCCAACTCTTGGTTTCACTTGGGTCATGAACTCAGGGCCATGAGATTGAACCCCCTGCTACCTTGGGCTCAGCATGGAATCTCTTTGGCATTCTTTCCCCTCCCTCCCCCCTTCCCCTTCCACTCCTCCCTGCTCAGTCTCCTGCACATATGTGTTCTCAACCTCTATCTAAAGTAAATCATTAAATACAACCTTAAAAAAAAAGAAAAACTCTTATGAAAAATATATATAGCATGTATATATTTATATATATATATTTATGATTTTATTTTTAAGTAATCTCTACACTCAACATGGGGTTTGAACTTAAAACCCTAAGATAAAGAGTTGCACACTCTACTGACTGAGCCAGCCAGGTGCCCAGTGAAAAGTATATTTCTAACAGCACTGCATGAAATCTTTTATTTTTATTTTTATTTTTATTTATTTATGATAGTCACAGAGAGAAAGAGAGAGGCAGAGACACAGGCAGAGGGAGAAGCAGGCTCCATACACCAGGAGCCCGACGTGGGATTCGATCCCGGGTCTCCAGGATCGCGCCCTGGGCCAAAGGCAGGCGCCAAACCGCTGCGCCACCCAGGGATCCCTGCATGAAATCTTAAACCAAGTTGACATAAAAACAAGTACTCTAAATTATCAGCACACAAAATTTTCAACTACTCTATTTTTTTTTTCTCCACATAGGACACTTTCAAGCAGTAAAGGAATTCACAAGGTAAGGTATAGTGGAATTTTCTTACTATTTTGCTGGACATAGATAACTCACCCTAGATAGGTAATTGTTTGGAAGAATATTTTGAAGTAAAAATAGCAGCTGCTTTTGTTATTAAGTTTTAAAAACCCATTACATTTTCTAAATTACCAGCTGAGATTTAACACCCCGGAGATGTTTTTTAGAAAATTGTAAAATATAATCGTGTTAACTCAAAACTGCCAAATGTATTTGCCTTATTTCTCTGAATTAACCTGCTTTTAAAAGAAATAAGAGCTATCATAAAATTTAAAAGAAATTACCAAAAGGAAATGTAGAATTAAAATTATTAATCTCGGCATCTAAGTGAAAGAAAAACTGCTAATAAGAGCTTGGATGTTATACATTTTAATCATAGAAATGAAATGTCAACCAACTCACAGCAAAAGATTATATTGTTTGTGATGCTTAAGCTCTTATTTTCAGAACTGTGAGGGTGTTTCCTGACTTCAGTTCTCACAGCATCTGAGACAATAGGTGAGAAATGAGAAAAGGGAGTGACAGGAGAGACTGACACACACAGAGACCAAAAGAAGTGTGCTAGAGAGTAGGCCAGCATGGGAGAACAACCAGTATTTCCTCCCAGGGCATTAAAATTAGTGAGATAAGATCAATAGACATCGTTTATGCCGTATAACGATCTGCAAATGGAATACTTTGTGATGGGAAAAAACGAGCTTTGTCAGAGACTTAGGACAGAGGCACAGGAGAAGAACCGGGTCAGAGCCTCCTTTGGGTTTTCAAAATGTTTTCTGAGTAGAGCTTTTAAACTGATCCATTCACCTTGACCTGTATTCTTCAGAGATGCTAAATATCACATCAGAAGCCTCACCTAGGGCTTCTGCAACCTACAGGTCTATGATCCCTGGTGGAGCCTGGCTGGGTGGCTAAGAAGGTTATTGACTCTCACTGTAATGTCCTCTCACTCAACGCCATCCTCACGGCAGCCTCAGTTGCTGCTCTATGCAACTGTGCTTAAATGTGATCACACAGTCACCCTCGTTGTGTGGTCCTCTCCTTGGGCTTGTGGCATGTGTGAAGTCCACTGCACTGAGTCGTGCTCCAGGGTGGGGTGGGGACCCAGCAGAAACCTCCAGCACATTAAGCCATTTTATTTTATTTTCTTTTTTAAGATTTTATTTATTTATTCATGAGAGACACAGAGAGAGGGAGAGAGAGGCAGAGACCCAGGCAGAGGGAGAAGCAGGCTCTATGCAGGGAGCCTGAGGTGGGACTTGATGAAGGCAGGCGCTAAACCACTGAGCCACCAGGGATCCCCAACTTTGAGCCATTTTAAAATAGAGTCTTGAGGGCAGCCCCGGTGGTGCAGTGGTTTAGCGCCGCCTGCAGCCCAGAATGTGATCCTGGAGACCGGGGATGGAGTCCCACCTCAGGCTCCCTGCATGGAGCCTGCTTCTCCCTCTGCCTGTGTCTATGCATCTCTCTCTCTCTGTGTCTCTCATGAGTAAATAAATAAAATCTTAAAAAAAAAAAAAAAAAAGGAGTCTTGAGTTCTGCATCTCCACAGCAGCCAGAAAACTTGCTTAGAAAGAGACTGGAGATGCCAATAAGCAAACCAAATGCTTCAAAGCAGTATCATCAGTCCTCTCCAGCCTGCTTTTCCTGCTTCTATAGAGAGAGGCCAGTCACCACCTTTCTATTTCAGTCACACTATGGTTCTGTGGGAACTGTCATTTTCCTTTACTGCGGTTTCCAAGGCCCTAAAATAACCTTCTCATTAGCTTCACTCAAGTTCATTGTTAACATAAATAGGCCAAAATAGGCAGCCTTGTACAGAGCACTCTAAGTGAACATTATCAGCACTGCTCATCTATTTATGTCCTAAACAAATATTCAAGAGAGCATGAAAAAAATCCTTGGTTTTTCGTATCAGGAAATATACTGTAGATAATTTTTAACTTCCTGGAAACGAATTAAGATGACTGATAACTTTTAATTCTGTTTAGGCTTGACGTTCTCTGTCACATCCAGGTGGCCACTAGCAGAAGCTTGAGTAATGTGGAAAATATGTCTGTGCAGCTGCTGGCAAAGAAGCAAAATTATACTTCCTCAGAAACAGTGTGACAGAGTTCCTACAAAGGAATGTGATGTTGGCTGATTTGTAAGCAGAATTGCCACTGGTATGCACCCTCAAATCCAACCCCAACACTCCCTGGCCATATCCCTCTCTGGAACTGCATGGCTGGAGCTCATAAAAATAGAATGGTTCCATTGTGGGTCAGGTGCTCTTCTTTCCTGTCTACCCTCCAGGACACATTCATGCTTAGGATAAGGAAGGAGAATAAGCTCTAATGAATAGCAACAATGTCAGAGGATAAAGTAAGTCATCAATAGTGGCAGAGGATAAGAAAGACAGAAGCGCTCTCTTCACTGCCTAAGAGCTGCCTTATTAGTTTAGTGTCCACAGCTACCTTTGCTTCAAGCCTTAGCTACAACTGTAGACAAAGTCACTAGAATAACAGTTAACTGCCAGTGAGATTAATGATTTAAAAAAAAATGTTATTTATTTATTTGAGAGATACAGAGATAACAACAGAGATAGAGAAAGAACATGAGTGGAAAGGAGAGGGAGAAGCAGGCTCCCAGTGGAGCAGGAAGCCCGACATGGGGCTTGATCCCAGGATCCTGAGATCACAACACAGATGCTTAACCAACTGAGCCACCCAGGTGACCCTGAGATTAGCAATTTTCACTCTGCTTGGTTTGCATAGAGGAATTCAAACATCTTTCCCTAGGGAGTTTCAGAACATAGGATCAATCTGCAAACAAAACTGTATCTCAAGGATTGGCAAACTTCTGTTAAGGGCCAGATAGTAAGTAGTCTTTGTGGTCTGCGTATGGTCACTGTTAATCACTACTCAACTGTGTAGATAGAGCTCAAGAGCAGCAAAAGACAATATATAAACAAATTGAGTATGTCTGTGTTCCCATGAAACTTTATTTATAAAAACAGACAGTAGGTTGGATTTGGCTCCTAGCCCTTACCCTATCCCTAACCCTCACCAACACCTGCTCTATCTAATAGGTACACTGATATTGCTACAAGAATGATTGAGAAATCATGAGGATCAGAACCAAGCTGTTCTGGTAAAACTAACCTAGGGTATTAGAAGTCAGAATAGTAGTTGCTCTTTGTGGGGTCAGAGAGGTTGGGGGGAAGTACTGTTATTGGGACAGAAAATGAGGAAGTTTCTGGGTTAATGGTAATACTCTGTTTCTTGATGTTGATGTTGGGAAAACTCATGGAGTTTTGTGACAATTCATTTAGGAGTTGTGAAAATTTCTGTGTGTGTTTGGTACTTCAATAAACTTTTTCTTTTTTTTAAAAGAAAAAAGAACCAACTTGTTTTGAGGGAGAAATCATTAAAAACAAAACAAAACAAAAAACCAAGGTAGAACAGCTTATCTCAAGAGTTTCTGTGTTGGTCAAAGTGTATATGGGTTCCTAGCCATACAGTCAGAAGGACACAGACCAAATTTCTTTTAGTTTGCTTAAAAAAAAAGTCGTAAAAAACACATAATATAAAATTTTGCATCTTAACCATTTTTTAGCATACAATCCAGTAGCGCTAAGTACATTCACTTTGTTGTGAAACAGATGTCCAGAACTTTTTCAATTTGCAAATCTGAAATTCTCTGTTAAACAACAACTCTGGGTTTCCTCCTCCTCCCAGCCTCTGGTAACCACCATTCTACTTTCTGTTTCTATGAATCTGACTACTTTAGATACCTCATATAAGTGGAATCATATAGTTTTTGCCTTTTTTTGTGACTGGCTTATTTCCTTTAGCATAATATTCTCAAGGTTCATCCATGTTGTAGAATGTGACAGGTTTTTCTTTCTTTTTAAGGCTGAGTGATACTCCACTGTGTGTATATACTACCTTTTGTTTATCCATTTATCTGTTGATGCACACCTGGGTTGCTTCTGCCTTTTGCCTAATGTGACTAGTGTTGCTATGAAAATGGGTGTGTGAATCTTTAAGACCCTATTTTCTTTTTTAATTTATTTATTCATGAGAGACACAGAAAGAGAGAGGCAGAGACACAGGCAGAGGGAGAAGCAGGCTCCTTGCAGGGAGCCCGATGTGGGACTCGATCCCCAGACCTGGGATCACATCCAGATGCTCAACTGCTGAGCCACCCAGGCATCCCCAATACCCTGTTTTAAGTTCTTTTGGCTATATATCTAGAGGTGGAATTGCTAGATCATATGGTCGTTGCATTTAAATTTTCTGAGGAACTTTCATACTGTTTTCCATAGAGGTTGTACCATTTTACAACTTTACCAATTCCACAGTGCCTAAGGGTTCATTTCTCCACATCCTCACCAATGCTTATTATTTTCTGTTTTTGTGATAGTAGCATTAGCTACTATTTTTTAGAAGCCAGCTTTGAAGGTTGACAAAGTCTTACCTCAATTAAACCCTGAATAACAAAAGGGTTCCAAGAAAAGTACCTTGAATCCTTATGAAACTTGATGTTTATCCTAAAAGGCCACAACATTTTGATATTACTTTACCATTTTTGCTCAAAGTATCTGAATTTGTTAAACATTCCTGGCCAGCACAATGCACAATAGCATACTAAAAGATGCATAGTAAGAGGGAAAATTTAAAATTTCCTTGTAGTATCTCCCAGAAAAATAATACTATGATTACCAAAAAAGCCAATAAAGAGTCAATACATAATTTATTTCACTAACTTTGATTCCACTATACTAGAATAGTGGAATTCTCCCAAAAGGAACAAGTGGATTGGCATAGGTAGATGCTAATTACTCTCCAAAGCAATGACACAATTAGGAGGACAACATGTGAACTGAATCAGTGGAGGTCTCCAGAAGTATCAGAAGCTCCAACATGTAGTTACCTACCTTGTTCTTCCAGAAGGACTCGAACAGCTGAGTTTTCCTCTACTTTTTTTCTGGCTGCTGCTTCTTCTTCATCGGACCATTGCATGTGATCCCTATCAAAAAATGAAAAGGTTGTAAAACCTGCTTCATAATTAAGGCAGAACAAGGGTGACGAGGGATACATCTTTCATTCTAAAAATAATCAAAGGCAAATGATACAAACTAATTCCATGCTGAATGAATATATTTTGTGTCAGATGTTTCTTCTGATAGTGCTGGTACAACCCTGGAACTCCTACAGTTCTTCTATTAAAATCTGGCTGTGCTTTAAGTTCCAACCACCTTTTGCAAACGGATGCTGAAGTAATGTCCCAGGAACACTATAGTGCATGATTATTTGGATGGTAGTATGGTTTATTCTATTTTACTCTAAGGCTAAATTTATTTGCCTTTTTGTTCATTTATGAATATGGAATTTTTAAATAGTTTTTAATCTCCTTTTACAATACTTATATTCTAATACTTTGCTGTCAAATAGATATGTTTTAAAATATTTCACACTGGGCAGCTCTGGTGGCTTAGGGGTTTAGCACCACCTTCAGCCCGGGGCATGATCCTGGAGAACCAGAATTGAGTCCCACATCAGGCTCCCTGCATGGAGCCTGCTTCTCCCTCTGCCTGTGTCTCTGCCTCTGTCTCTCTCTCTCTCTCTCTCTGTGTCTCTAATAAATAAATATAATCTTTAAAAATAAATAAATAAAAAAATAAATATTTCATACCCTCAGTCCTTTAAGTAACTTTAGATTTTCCTATTAATTGCCTTAATTTCTGTAAATGGGTTCTTTTTTAAAATATATTTTATAGAAAAAAATAAAAAATAAATATATTTTATTTAAATTCATTTTCCAACATACAGTATAACAACACCCAGTGCTCATCTCATCATGTAATGGATTCTTAACATTTAACTGATAGAATAGTTGATATAGTATTTAAGAAGGTCAACTTTCCAAGATCTGACACCTTCTGTAAGTATTTTCAGTTTCAGAATTTATATTTCCTATGTGAGAAGATATTATTTTCTGCTGCTAAAATGTCTTCACAGAATAGAAGCAACATCTTTATACAAATTAGATGGGGCTTTGAAGGTTTGCTTTTACAAAATTTGTATTTCCTTTTTTGCAATAGGTCAGACTATAAATGAATGATGTAATTTCCTGGAATAGACCAATTTTCTTTCTCTTTTTTCTTTTTAAAAATATTTTATTTATTTATTAATGAGAGACACATACATACACACACAGAAGCAGAGACACAGGCAGAGGGAGAACCAGGCTCCATGCAGGGAGCCTGATGTGGAACTCGATCCCGGGACTCCAGGATCATGTCCTAGACTGAAGGCAGGAGCTAAACTGCTGAGCCACCTAGGCATCCCTAGACCAATTTTCTAAACAACAAAGCCACATTTCCAAAACTCAAGTTCCATGTAGCCTATTGATAACTGTAAGAAAAATTTCTAACATCATTCTTAACAGCTATCTCCCTGATGAAAAAAGGATGAAATATCAAATTCTTGACATGCACCATAATGGTGGCTGGTAAACATTAACTGAGCATTTAGTATGATCATAATTATCATAATGATAATTACTATTATTTGTGTGTTACTAGGCTTTGTGCCAATCATATTACATACATATATGTCTTATTTAATCCTTTCAAAAACCCTATGAGGGGGTTAAAGTCATGCTCCACTTATGTAAGAGGAAACAGAAATTTAGTAACTTACTTAAGGTCGCATAGCCATTAAATGACAGAATCAGAATTCAAACTCAGGCTGGGAATATGGACAGCATATACAGGAAACAACAAAATATTCATTTTGGTTTTTTTTTTGGGTAACTGCAGATGAAGTTGACAAGTGGGTAATAGTCAGATTTCAAATGACCTTAGGTGTGAATTGTTTAGTAATATGTAAGATAAAATGAAGTGGTGGAAGGTGTTAGACTTACAGTCTAACAAACTGTAAGAGAGACTAATGAGAAATCTGTTGCAGTGGTCTAGGAGTAATGAGTCCCAGGACTAAAGTAGTGGTGACAGCAAACAGAAAGGCTGAGCAGAAGGGAAGACACTGTGACAAAAACTGTAGCTGTGACTTAGAGGTTAACTAGCTGCTGGGAGATGAAGAATAGATTCAAAAACGATTCTAAGGTTTTAAAACTGAGTATCAAGGAAAGTGGAGGTGGGGGTGGATAACCAAGACAGAATAAGGAGTTGCTTTGGGTGGAATGATGATAAGCTTGGTACTATTTTGAGTCATGTTTATGTAATCAGATATGAGAGGGTATGTTCCAGTGACCTGACTATAAATATACCACCGAAAGGTGAGAAACTGCCTTCCTTTAAGAAAGATCAAAATTGGTATACTGAAATTCTCAGGAAAAGTCAATGATAATGTTAAAAAAAAAAAAAAAAGGCAGAGTTCCAAACTCTAACTACCATTATTTAAAATAAAACTGAATCATTCATAGCCCAAATAACCATTAAGCAGTTTTGTCCACTTGCTTTAATGAATGAAATTAGAATAGATTTCTAGGAGCACCTTAGCTGGTTCAGTGACTGCCTTCAGCTTAGGTCATGATCTTAGTTAAGGTCCTGAAATTGAGCCTCCCAGTTGGACTTCCTGCTCAGTGAGGAGTCTGCCTCTCCTTTGGCACCCCCCTCCCTACGGCTCATGTTCTCTCTCTCTTAAATAAATAAAAAATATATATATTTTAAATTATATTTATTAATTTGACAGAGAATGAGCACAAGCAGGGGGAGTGGCAGGGAGAGGGAGAAGTAGGCTTCTCACTGAGCAGGGAGCCCAATGTGGGACTCAATCCTAGGATCCCAGGATCATGACCTGAGCAGAAGACAGATGCTTAACCAATTGAGTTGCTTAGGGACCCTTAAATAAACAAAAATCTTTTAAAAAGCCCAGATTTTTGTTTTGACTTATTTTAATATATGTGAGCAATCACATAACTTGGAGCTGGCAATTATATTTTATACTCTGTATATGTAAATACATATAGAGTATTATTAAGTGATAGTTATAATATTAAAGGCAACAAGTAATTTATTGAAAAATAGGATTACTAAGGCTGGGTACAAGTTTCTCATCTATAAATTTCTATAGCATATAAGAAAGAAAATAGAACAATCCATTTCTCTGTAAAAAAAAAATCAAGCTCTGAGACAATAAGAGCATATATGGTCTTTAGCTTTGAGCATTTATTTTAAACTGTTAATTTAACTTGCTTCTTCCTGAGTATTTAATAGATTTAGTTATTTCTTAAATTGCTCTAACTTCCCTACACTGTTCTTTATGTTGCTTCATTTTTTTTTTTTTTTTGTTGCTTCATTTTCTTAACTACTAAGTGAAGGGGAATATTATACCCTAAGCCCCTGCAGAACAGATTTTCCACTGTATAGTTATGGAATCCCCACAGAAATCTATAAAACATTCCTACTGTATTTATGGGGACTTCCTTCAGGCTTGCTGCTTTATGGCATTTTTTTATATTAAAAGAGTCTGAATCACATATACAAAACTCAACAGACAGCAATAAGAATCATTTGGGTTTATTTTTTTTTTTCATTTGGGTTTACAAGTAATAAATACCATTTGAATAGAATTTAAGTATAGAGACAAATAACTAACAAACTGAAGTAATCAGGTATTTAACAACCACTACCATTACCACCGAAGGAAAAAAATGGTTCATACAGTTTGACCTATGAGCTGTGCTTCTGGGAATTGATTGTAATGAAGTAGCTCAAAAGAATAGAGAAGTTCTGTATAGACAAATACCTGTAAAATTGTGTTTGCCAGAAGACCAAATATAATAGCAAAAAAATGGAAACAATCTCAGTGATAGGGTAATGAAAAAATTATGGTAACTTAAAGGAGTATTATGCAGATATTTAAAATGATAAATATGACGTTTATGTGGCAACATGGAAAATGTGTATGAAACAACATGAGGTTAAAACAGCAGATCCTAAAATTATATATGTACCCTAACTAAATTATATACATAACCACAACTAAATAAAATTATAGAGACATTGGGTGAAACAAAAACAAGTATGTTAGAATAGTGGAACTAAGAGATAATGGTCTTAAAATTTCCTTAATGTTGTAAAGCTGCTTCAAACAGAGGTAATTCTTTTTAGGGGTGGGAGAGAGGGGCAGAGGGAGAGGGAGAGAGAATCTTTTTTTTTTTTTTTTTAAGATTTTATTTATTTATTCATGAGAGACACACAGAGAGAGGCAGAGACACGCAGAGGGAGAAACAGGCCCCATGCAGGGAGCCTGATGTGGGACTTGAACCCAGGACTCCAGGATCACACCCTGGGCCAGAAGCAGGCGCTAAACCACTGAGCCACCCAGGGATCCCAGGGAGAGAGAATCTTAAGCAGACTCTGTGCTCAGCATAGAGCCTGGTGTGGGTATTGATGTCACAACTCTGAAATGATGACTTGAGCCAAAATCAAGTTGGTCACGTAACTGAGCCACCCAGGCACCCCTCAACTAGAGATAAAAAAAAATAAAATAAAATAAATTAAAATATATATATACACATATATATATATATTCTTACAAAAAAACTATACTATATGTTTAAGACATATATATAACAATGGTCATTAAAACCTTATATCATCCTTCTTAAGGGAAAATCCAGCAATTCTTACAATAAAAAAGAAGATACATTTTCTTAAAAAAGAAAATTGGGCAAAAAGTACAAAATATACTTTAATATTTTTCCTGAAAACTTCAATTTGAGAAAAAAGAAATCTCAAAAATAAAAGATAGGATTTTGAGTAAGAAGTTTTTACAACATGGCTGGTAGAATTTGTCTTATAATCTTGTAGTAGTCGTAAGTCTTATGACCAGAGTTTGTGAATGTGCATATGTATTTTCTATTCCTTCTATATGTAAAGTATAACTGAATGAGGATTCATTGCTAAGTTGATTGTAGCAACAGTCTAAATAATTGTACATTTGATTTGGTTTGGAACAGTTAAAACACACACACACACAGACTCCAATTGTTTAGCTTGGGTACTAACATTTTTAAGGATCTTACCTACTGAAAACTCTGCTGAATGTGATGCCACACTACTATAATTTTTAATAATCACAAATAAACTAAAGCACTCAGTGCAAGCTATGTGGATAGAATGTTTTTCTGTCTTTGTCATTTACTGTGTATATAAAAGTCTCATTATAAAACAAAATTTAAAGACAAACTTAACAAATTTTAAGTAGCTACTGAATTAGAAATAAAATATGCTTTGGTGGGGGGTGGCACCTGGGTGGCTCAGTTGGTTAAACATCTGCCTTCAGCTCAGATCATGATCCTGGGGTTCTGGGATCAGGCCCCACATCCTGCTCCCTGCTCAGTGAGGGGGTTGCTTCTCCCTCTCCCTCTGCTTGTGCTCTCTATCTCTGTCAAATAAACAAAATCTTTAAAAAAATTAAAATTAAAAAAATTAAAATATTTGTGGGGTGCCTGAGTGGCATAGTCTGTTGGGTGTCCAACTCTTGGTTTTGGCTCAGGTTGTGCTCTCAGGGTCATAGGATTGAGCCCTGTGTCAGGCTCTGTGCTCAACATGGAGTGTGCGTGGGACTCTCTCTTCCTCTCCTTCTGCCCCTCATGCATATTCTTTCTCTCTTTCCAAAAAATAAATAAATCTTTGGGCAGCCTGGTGGCTCAGTGGTTTAGCACCGCCTTCAGCCCAGGGCCTGATCCTGGGGACCCAGGATCAAGTCCCACGTCGGGCTCCCTGCATGGAGCCTGTTTCTCCCTCTGCCTGTGTCTCTGCCTCTCTTTCTCTGTGTGTCTCTCATGAATAAATAAATAAAAATCTTTAAAATAAATAAATAAATAAATAAATAAATAAATAAATAAATAAATATTTAAAAAAAGATATTAGGTAAAGGGAAAAAATGGAGGTTATTAGTTTCAGGTTAAAATTATTTCAATAATCCTTAATTCCAGAACAAAATCATATTTATTATATAGTTATAATAATAATAAATTTAGAGTTTTACTTTTCATTTAAATATCCTAATAGATTAATAGTTCTTAATTTTTCAAGCTCTCTTCTTGTATTGTATGTATATACACACATATATACAAACATTTTCCTATACAGCTATAAAATGTTTATAATTATGACTTAGAAATGCTGAATATGACTTGTAATTTTGGCTATGACAGAGGACATCATAATGGGCTAATCCTCCTACCAAAAACAATGAAAAGAACTGGAAAAAATATATGAAATGAATTGTTTTTAGGCACCGGATTACACTTCAGACTATACACGACTACGATCTTTAAAAAGAGAAACAAAAGGTGAGTCCTCACATTCACCCTGGTTTTCTGTCGGGAACGTGTTCTATACTGTAGTGCAGAGAATGGCTGTCTCACTGAGTGGCACTTTTGTGAACTGAGAATACAGAAATTAGGGTTCTGAGTTGCTGAGGTAATAAGACTCTGCAGTAGAATACTGAAGAAAAGGGGGCTGGACAAAGGGACAGGCTCCTAAAGTCTGCAAGAGAGTTCTCCTATTTAATTAGTGCTGGCTATTCACTGTGACAGGACAGAGTCCACAGGTCCTGATGACAGAGAGGATTCTGGGGGTGAACATAGCAAAAAGAGAACTGACTGGACATAGGCAGTACAGTGCTTTGGAGGTATTAGAATTCTGGCTAAGTCAGAGTGGAGAAGCTTCTCTGAACACCTCCATTCAGTTAAGATCCCAGAAATGCCATGCCATAGGAATAAACCCGCATTTAGTTCAGGACAATATCAAAATAGTCTCACCCTAACAACACCTAAAATTATATCTCACCTTTAAAAATAGAACTACCCTATGACCCAGTGATTACATTACTAGGTATTTAATTTACCTGAAGGATACAAAAATAGTGATTTGAAGGGTGTTTATAGCAGCAACATCTATAATAGCCAAACTATGGAAAGAGCCCAAGAGCTCACATGTTGATCAACAGATGAATGGATAAAGAAAATGTGGTGTGTGTATACATACATATATACATACACATATATATATACACATATATTCATATATATGAATTTTACTCAGCCATCATAAAGAATTAAATCTTGCCATTTGCAATAATATGGATAGAACTAGAGAGTATATTATATTAAGTAAAATAAGTCAGTCATGACCGTATGATTTCACTCATGTAGAATTTAAGGAACAAAATGAAAATAGGGGAAGGGAAAAAAAAATAAGATGAAAAGAGAGGGAGGCAAAGCATAAGAAACTCTTAGTATATGGTGATCCCTGGGTGGCTCAGCGGTTTAGCACCTGCCTTTGGTCCAGGGTGTGATCCTGGAGTCCTGGGATCGAGTTCCATGTCGGGCTTCTGCATGGAGCCTGCTTCTCCCTCTGCCTGTGTCTCTGCCTCTCTTTCTGTGTCTCTCATGACTAAATAAATAAAATGTAAAAAAAAAAAAGAAAAGAAACTCTCAATATATGAAAACAAAAGGAAAGTGGCTTGAGGGTGGAGGGCTGCAGGAGAGGTAACTGGGTGATGAACATTAAGGAGGCCACTTGCTGTAATGTGCATTGGGTTTTGTATGCAACAGATGAATTACTAAATTCTACCCCTGAAATTAATAATACACTATATGTTTCCTAGATTGAATTTAAATAAAATTTTTTTAAAAATTATATCTCACTTGACCAAAAAAGATTTGGCAGTAATTCAACCACTTGTCAGAAAAAAATCACCTTTAAAGTAAGAAAACATAATACAGATTCCATATAAAATATCATCCATAATGTCCACCACAAAATCAAAACTATTAGCATGTGAAGAAGTAGAAAATGTGATCCCTAATCAAGAGACAATGTATCCAGTAAGTATAGACTGAGAAAACTCAAATGTTAAAATAAGTACACAAGGACTTTAAAATAACTTTTAAAAATGTTCAAAGATTTAAAGGAAAAGATGGACAGAATGGATCAACAGATGGGGATACCTCTGCAAAGAAATGGAAATCATTAAAACAAATTCTAAAACTAACCCACATATAATATCTGAAATGAAAAATTCACTGGGTAGGTTTAATAGCTAATGGGCACTATAGAAAGAAAAAGTCAGTGAACTTAAAAGACTTAAAGGTGTAAAAAATTGAAAACAGAGGAAAAAAATGTAAAGAAAAAAAAAAGTACAAGTCTTCATAATCTATGGAATGAAAACAATTGGGTCTAAGAAACACAGAAGCTGAAGTCCCAGTAATAGAAGAGACAGAATGAATAAGAAAAAAACCTGAAGACTGACTAAAAATTTTCTAAATTTGATTTAAAAAAAAAAAAATCCAGAAAGCAAAGCAAATCCCAGGCATAATGCATACACAGAAAACTGCTAAGAAACAAAGATTTTTAAAAATCTTAAAAAGAGCTATTATAGAGAAGGGAAAAGCAATGCAAACATCAATTGACTTCTCATTAGAAACAACGGAGGCCAGAAGACAAATGAGTGACATCTTTAAAATAATGAAAGAACAAAGTCTATCAATGTAGATTCTATATGCAGTGAAAAATATCTTTCAAAGTTTAAAAATAAAAACATTTTCAGATAAACAAAAGTTAAGAGAATTTGTTACCAGCAGAATTGGTAATACAAGAAATTTTAAAGTTTTTTAGGCCAAAGAAAAATGGTACTAGATGGAGACTCAAAAACATAGGGTAGAATAAAGAGATAAAAAATGATAAATATCTGGTAACTTATAAAAGACAGCCTTTTAATACTTTTTCTCAATTTCTTAAAAAATTTCTAGCTATACGTAGCAGAAATAATAACAATGAATTACAGAACTTACAACATAAATAGAAGTAAACTTTATGACAAAAATCTAACACACATTGAATGGATAAATAGAATGATATTGTAATCTTCTTACATTTTATATTATGTGGTACAATATTCATTATTTATTTAAAGATTTATTTATTTTTTTTTTTAGAGAGACAGAGCACAGTGGGGAGGAACAGAGGCAGAGGGAGAGAGAGTCCCAAGCAGACTCCATGTGGAGTGGGGAGCTGACACTGAGTTTAATCCTAGGACTCTGAGATCATGACCTGAACTGAAACCAAGAGTTAGACGCTTAACTAACTGTGCCACCCAGGTACCCCTCACAATACTAATTCTAAGTAGCCTGTATCAAGTTGAGGAAGTAACATAATTATAGTAACACTGTAATCTCTAGGAGTATCATTATCAAAGTGTTAATGGTATTCACTGTGTTAATGGTGTCACTGTTTCAGGTGGTTCATGAAGTCAAAATTATTTCTATAATAATACTATTTGCCTTTTTTTACCACATTGACATTTGCACTGATAGTATAAAAACAGTGGTGGTGCAACAGAGCGCAACTGCCCTAGTATGAAACAAGACAGTGGCACCAAAATGTACTAACAGTCATTGATTCTATACCACCATCCAGTGGGTGGTCAAGAATTCACCATTTTGTTTAAAAAAATCTAATTCACTTAAAGACTGTGCCTGATAGAACAGTAAAAATTATGTTATAAAATAATGACCCTTGAATATAAATGTTTAATATTCTATGTGACAAAATGGAAGGCATGCATGAAGGACTTCTGCTGCATTCTGAAGTATGATGACTGACTTGTAGAAAAGTACCTGTATGATTGTTTGCATTGTGAATGGAATTACCTGCTTTTTTCCCCCCAGGGAATGCTATTTTTAGTTGAAAGAGCAACTGTAGACAAACTATAGTTATTCAGACTTGGTATCCAGTATATCTTAAAAGTAAGTAAAATGAGGGGTGCCTGGGTGGCTTGGTCAGGTAAGTGTCCAACTCTTGATTTTGGCTCAGGTCATGATCTCAGAGTCATAGGATAAAGCTCTGCATCAGGTTCTGCCCTGGATGTGGAGCCTGCTTAAGATTCTTTTTCTCCCTCTCACCTTTGCCCTACCCCTTGCTCTCTCTCTCTCTCTCTTAAAAGAAAGTGAATGAAATGAGCCTACACTTTAAGGAAAATAAGTGACAATTTTTGCTGCCAAAAATGAATTGTGTGTTTTAAAGCAAAAATTAGAATTTTGAAAAGTTGTATCTACCACCATGAGTTGATAGCTTCCCAATACCTAGAGATTTTCCTGATGGGAATAGTGGTGATATTACAAAGGTGACTTTTAAATATGTATAATGTATAATGAAATGTGTCAACATTTGAAAGATTTATATTAAACAGGGAATCAAACTTCTCCAAATTATCCATGAATAATATTATAAAATGATGCAGAGGTAAAATATCCAAAGTACAAGATATATCAATGAATTATAATTGATATGGTTTTTTCCCCCCAACTACTGCTTTTATTTATTTATTTATTTATTTATTTATTTATTTATTTATGAATGATATGGTTTTGTATTTGTATATTGCAACTAAGAAACTATCACTGCTGAGACTTAGTTTAATATCAGGAAAAATACCTACAATTATCTTAAAATGCTACTAAAAAATTCCTCTCCTTTCCTAGCATATATCTGTATGTGGCCAAATTTTCTTCATATAATTCAACCTAAACAACATATCACAACAGATGGAATGAAGAAGCAGATATGAGAATCCAGCTTTTTCCACTAAGTAAGACATTAAAAAGACTTGCAAACATTTAAAATAATGCCACTTTTTTGGGGGGAACAAATATATATTTTTGTTAAAATATGTAACTTATGTGACTGATTATTCTTATTTTACAATGAACTAAATATTTTTAATGTCTCTGTTTTAATTTCTAATATGGAAAAGATCAATAGATATTACATCAGATGAATAAAAGTACTTTCAGGGTTCTCAAAAATTTGAATGAAAAAGGGTTCTAAGACCAAAATTTGGAACTATTTTTCTAGGATAATATGTAAAAATGATGTAAAGATGCATAGTTAAAAACGTAGTAGAGAAAATAAAAGAACAAATGAGACAAAAAAAATTGAAAGATAACTTGATTATATTAATTTACAACACTTATGAGGATTGAATGTTATCTCAAATTTCTCTTTTTCCTTTTTCTTTTCTTTTTTTAAAGAGAGCAAGGGAGGGACAGAGGGAGGGGAGGAGAGAGACTTGTAAGCAGGCTGCATGTCCAGCACAGAGCCCCACATAGGGCTCAATCTCATGACCCTGGCATTATGACCTGAGCTGAAATCAAGAGTCAGATACTTAACTGGCTGAGCTACCTAGGCCCTTCTTCTCTTTTTCTTTTTTGATATTATTTTAATAGATATAAAAAGGCATGTTACTGTTTAATTTGTACCTCTTTTACAGTTGTCTATTTCCCCAAATGTTCAGTGTACTTCTTCCTAGATCAACTTTCCATGTCTACTGTCCATTTATCCATATAGCAAAAGGTTTTAATGTTTTTCTAACAATAACAAATATTCTATATGTTAACTTTGATATATGGTAGTGAAAAATCATTTAGCTTTTGTGTCTCTCAGTTTTAGTATTAGTAAAATAAGAGTTATAATTCTCAAAATGGTATATAATTAAGTACTTTGAAATATAATTATCCTCTTTCTTCAAACCTAAAATACCATTATTTTCTGTACCATTAAGAAGGAAAAAACACTCCAATTAGATACATGATAAGATGTATCATGATTTCAGACATGCTAATCAGTGAAACAAATGTGAGCCTCAGATGAATGAAACACAGTTGTTATAGGTATATCAGCTAATAATTTAACTAATTTCAATTAAATCTTTTCTACTATTGACATTCACTTATGCTTATGACTCCTGGCTGCCTACTTTTCTTTTTAGCTCTCATAAACATTTCCATAGACTATTTTCATTAGTGTATCAGTTTCTTACTTAGGAATGACTTATAAAAGATACACAAAAAGAAACAATGCCTTCTCACTTCTGCATACATTGGAATAGAGATCACAGCTGCTGGAAGAAACCAATACCCACTTCCCTCATTAAACATTTATTGAGAACCTGTATCTTTCAGGCACTGAACTGTGAACTGGAGACATAAAGATGAAGAGATTTTGGCAAAACTCAAAATTGTTAATGAGAAGAGGAGTCGTAATCAGTTATTAAAGAATAAAGAATTTATCAGGTACATAGCAAGATGGGAATGGGTACATAAAAGGCATTCTTTTAAAAATTCAAATAATACTAATGCATATAAAATATAAAGTTTAATCTTTAGCCTCTCATTCTCATGCCCATTTCTGAGATAAATACTTATCAGCATGATGTAAACATTTCCAGGCTTTTCTCTATATGCATATAAAAACAAAGATTTGTATACACATGTAGCACATGTACAAGAGTTCCTTAATAAAAATGAGACATACTATTTTTCTGCAACTTGCTCCTTTTGTTTAATGACATATCCTAGCCATCTCTTGATATCAATATACATGGATCTCTCTTATTTTTATTAACTGGTACATTATTTTCCAATGTATGGATATAACCATATTTTTCATTATTGTATTGAGGTATAAATGACACACAGTAAACTGCACATATTTAAAGTGCACAAACTGATAAGTTCTGACATATGGAAACACTCATGAAACTATCACTACAATCAAGATAATGAATATATCCCATCATACTCAAAAGTTTCCATGTGTGGCTTTATAATTTCTCCTTTCCAGGCTTTCCTTTCTTTCTTTTTTTAAAAAAAGATTTTACTTATTTACTTCACAAAGAAAGAGAAAGCATGCATGTGCACAAGCAGGGGGAGCAGTAGGAAGAGGGAGAGGGAGAAGCAGGCTTCCCAATGAGCAGAGAGCCTGACACAACATGGGGCTTGATTCCAGGCCCCTAGGATCATGACCTGAATCAAAGGCAGACACTTAACCAACTGAGCCACCCAGGCATTTCTGGTCCTCCCCTTCCTTCCTTTTTTTCTTTTCTTTTTTTTTTAAGATTTTATTTATTAACGAGAGACATAGAGAGCGAGGGAGAGAGGCACAGAGACACAGGCAGAGGGAGAACAGGCTCCACGCAGGGAGCCTGATGTGGGACTCGATCCCGGGTCTCCAGGATCAGGCCCTGGGCTGAAGGCGGTGCTAAACCACTGAGCCACTGAGGCTGCCCCTTTCTTATCACCATTCTCCAACTCCACTGACATCCACTGGTCAGCATGCTTTCTGTTTCTATATATTAGTTTACATTTTCTACTATAGTACTAAGAGCATAATATATACTCTTTATTTTTAGTTTTACTCAGCATAATTATTGTTTTTTTTTAAAAGATTGATTGATTGAAGATAGACAGAGAGAGAGAGAGAGAGAGAGAGAGAGAGAGGCAGAGACACAGGCAGAGGGAGAAGCAGGCTCCATGCAGGGAACCTGACGTGGGACTCGATCCTGGGTCTCCAGGATCACACCCTAGGCTGAAGGCGGCACTAAACCGCTGAGCCACCAGGGCTGCCCTATGTTTAATTTTTTAAGAAACTACTAAGCTGTTTTCCAAAATGGTTATACCATTTTATATTCCCACCACTAGTGTACAAAAATTCCAGTTCATCTACATCCTCTCCAACACTCAGTGCGGTATTTTGAATTTTAGCTATTATGATGTTTGTAGTAGTAGTTCATTGTGACTTTATTTTATTTTTTAAAGACTTTTTAAAAAAATTTATTTATGATAGTCACAGAGAGAGAGAGAGAGAGAGAGAGAGGCAGAGACACAGGCAGAGGGAGAAGCAGGCTCCATGCACCGGGAGCCCGATGTGGGACTCGATCCCAGGTCTCCAGGATCGCGCCCTGGGCCAAAGGCAGGCGCCAAACCGCTGCGCCACCCAAGGATCCCTCATTGTGACTTTAATTTGCACTTCCCTAATGACTAATGATGGTTGATCATCTTTTCATGTGCTTATTATCCATGTATCCTCTTTGGCGAAGTGTCTGTTCAAATATTTTGCCCATTTTTGTTGGGTTATTTGTTTATTGAATTTTGAGAACTTTTTATATATTTTCATTATGAATCCTTGTTTACTAAATTTGTGAGCTTTTTATATATTCTCATGAGTCTTATATTAACAATAAAAATGAGCAAATTATTGATACATGCAACAATACAGATAAATCTTAAAATAATCTTAGTGAAAGAGGCCTGACAAAAAAGAACATACATATTGTGATTCCCTTTCTTTCCACAAAATATTAGAAAATGCAACTAATCTATAATGCATGCGATATTCTTTATCCTTCCTTCTTTCCATTTCTACTTTTCTACAGATAAATTTCCTTGACATCCAACCTCACTTAGAGATCCATTTATCTTTCTCTGTAAACTCCAGTTTGAAGTCTTAGCATTATATATTTTCTCCACTTTCCTATATATTTTTGAAAGATTTTATTTATTTGCGAGAGAGCATGTGCTCGACAGAGAAAGAATGAGTGGAGGGAAAGGCAGAGGGACAAGCAGACTCCCCACTGGGTGGGTGCCCTATGCAGGCCTATCCCAGGACCCTGAGATCATGACCTGAGCTGAAGTCAGATGCTTAACTGACTGAGCCACACAGGCACTCTTCCACTTTCCCATATTCTGAGGGTAACAGAGGTGGGAAAGAAAGGGGAGACTCTACTGAGTAGTGCACAGCCTTTAATGAAGGTGTGAATCTGCTTTCTCTTTTCTTTCCTTCCTCCTTCCCTCCCTTTCTCTCTTTGAGATTCATGAAGTCCTATATTAATCTAATTCACTTATCTAATTAAGATGTGTCCTATTCCTAAGGAGGTTTCTTTTGGGCTTGGGATAGTGCTCTCAATTCAGTATGGAACCCTGGAAAATAGTGAACCTCAGGATTTCTCTTGCTCTGTTGAGACCTTAAATTCTGTGACCATAGGCAAAGCCATTTATTTTCAAGGGTTCTTTCTCAACCTTTGCCAGGGCTACTAATGAGTATGAGTAATGATCTGTCTGCTGACCTTCTTTTCCTGGTACTGCTTCTGAGAGATGAAGGTGAGGTTAGGAGCCACTCTGAGCCACATGAATCTATAGTTTCTTTCCTTGACCACTAATTCTCCATGTTTATGGACTTTTGTGGTTGCTATTGGTATAGTTCTTGCTAGCTTTTACTACTTCTTATTCATTTTCTTGGAGAAGGAACACTTTTTTTTCAGATTCATCCCATCTTTTTATCTGGAGAATTCAGGCTTCTTAGTGAAATGGGCTGGAGTTCCTTTAGAGCAATAATCATTTCCTCTCTTAAGTCCTCCACAGAACTTAACCTAGTGATGGGTACATGTCAATATACAAAAAAGGGCTGGAGATAAAAGATATCACTTCATGTTCTATAATGGTCAACTCTAAGTATTCTGAACAACAGAGCCTGATTAGCGTTCCTAAAATACTTCTCTTGTCACACCATTCACCTGCTTTCTTTCTTTTTTTTTTTTTTTAAGATTTTATTTATTTATTCATGAGAGACAGAGATATATAGAAAGAGGCAGAGACACAGACAGAGGAGAAGCAAGCTCCATGCAGGAAGCCTGATGTGGGACTCGATCCCGGGTCCCCAGGATCATGCCCTGGGCCAAACGCAGGCACCAAACCACTGAGCCACCCAGGGATCCCCTCACCTGCATTCAAAATGTGAAACTTCCCTTTTCAATTGGGCTGGTCCATTTGCTTACTTTGAAATACATTTCATGTATTCTCAAATGCTCATGCTACCTCTTGTCTAGAACAAATAGTCTTCACTATTCAAATCCTCCTCATCCTTCATCCTTTTTTTGGGGGGGTGGGAGAGATGAGACAGTTTGAGAAATAAGCTTTGGACAGCTTCCTAATCAGAATGGAGCTTAAGGGTCCACTCTTTGGGAGAAAGGCCATTATGGAGGATAAGGCCACCAAGTAAGGAGGGAACAGCATGGGAGCTGGTACCAGGAGTACCTGTGCTCAGCAAGTACTGACAGAGCCTGGAGTGATGAATGGAGCATCCACCTTAAATCCTACCTACTCCATGAAATTTTACTAACTTTTCTTACATCCTCATCTTAGGAATCCTTCCTATTCTGAAGCTCATTCCTGTGGTCCTCACCTCCTTCACTGTATGACCTCACATACTCTATATTACTTATTTATTCATTGATATATCATTCATTGATATATCTCAATTCTCCAAATAATAATAAGAACACTTATTTCAGTGAACACTTACTAAGAGTTCTAAACATTTATTTCCTTTACTACTCACAATACACATGAAGGAACTTGCTCAAGTTCACATAGCTGGAAAGAGGTAGAGTCAGGATTTATACTCAGATTATTTGGATTCTGATGCCTATATTTACCCATTATATTAACTCTCAGTCTAATAGTAAACTTCTAATGGATATGAATTGGATCTTATATTGATTCACTTATACAAACACACGTATTGGGTGTGTTTATATAGGGAATATAGCTATAAAACAGATATAAACTAAGAAGACTAATGCATCACACAATCTAATAATGACAATAAAACAGATACATAAGTAATTTAAGTACATGTTAGAAAATGATAATAATATGACAGCTAATTCTTCTGTGTTATTTACTATGTGCACACATTTTACATTGTATATATTAATTTAATCCTTACAATAGCCTTTTGAGGTAGATAGTACTATCATTATTCCATTTTAAAAATGTGGAAACCAAGGCACAGAGTAACTTTCCAAGTTTAGACCACTAGTCAGTCTGTGCTCTCAATATCTAGATGACCTCTCATGACAAATGTTATAATGGAGACAAAGAAAATACTTACCAACTGTATTAAAGAACTATATGAAACAGAGTAAGAGGAATCAAATAATACATATATAAGGAAAATTCAGACCATATAATAAGAAAGATATCTTGATAACTAAACTCTGTTAGAATTCTGTAAACAGTCTAGTATTTAAATGGGTTATATAGGGCAGCTCAGGTTGCTCAGCGGTTTAGCGCCGCCTTCAGCCCAGGGTGTGATCCTGGAGATCTGGGATCGAGTCCCGCGTCAGGCTCCCTGCATGGAGCCTGCTTCTCCCTCTGCCTGTGTCTCTGCCTCTCTCATGAATAAATAAATAAATAAAATCTTAAAAAAAAAAATGGGTTATATAATAGGAAGTCATGGTGTAGCATATAGGTCCTATCTTGGATCTACAGAGAATGGTTTAGCTCAGTATTTTTAAACTAAAGGTCATGATCCTTTTAGTGAGTCATGAAATCAACTTCATTAATCTAACCAACACTTAAAATGAGAAAGAAACAAATGGAGTAGAATAGAACAAATGGAAACTACTAATGAATGTCTCACATGGTAAAACCACACAAGAAACTTTCGTTCCTGTTTCATATATATATGCATATATGTACATGTACTGGTCCATAACATAAACTGTACTTCTTACTGTGGATCATACTAAAAAGCTTGAAAACCACTGGCCTATGTGATTTAGTCATACAGATATATATATATATGTGCTTATTGCTTCCTTATAAATTTCAGGGATCCCCTGAAAAATTCCTACACACTTAAACCAGGAATGGTATGAAATAAGGAACAAGGGCAGCCCTGGTGGCTCAGTGGTTTAACACCTGCCTTTGCCCCAGGGTGTGATCCTGGAGACCCAGGGTCGAGTCCTGCGTCGGGTTCCCTGCATGGAGCCTGTTTCTCCCTCTGCCTCCCTCTCTCTGTGTCTCTTGTGAATAGATAAATAAAATCTTAAAAAGAAAAAAAAAAGAAATAAGGAACGATTTTTCCAAGTAACTGTAATTTGCTCAATATAGACAGATCTCTGGGCCATGTCTCAAAAGCACTGTGAACATAGTTTCATGTCAGTGTCCCCCCAAATGAAAAATTGTGCTAAATATAGTTAAAAGACTTTAAGCAGAATGTAAAATGTTTCTGTCACTGTGGAAAACAGCTTAGCAGTCCCTCAGAAGGTTAACACAGTATTATCATATGATCCTGAAATTCCATTCCAAGGAATTAACTGAAAACAAGGACTTAAAAAAGTACATGTACATGCATGTTCACAGCAGCTCTACTTACAAGAGCCAAAAGGTGGATACAGCCCAAATGTCTGGCAGTGGATGAATGGATAAACCAGTTATGGTATATAGATATATACATATATACATATATACCATAACTGGTATATACATATGATGGGATATTATTCAGTCATAAATAGAAATGAAGTACTGACACATGCTACAATATGGATGAACCTCTAAGACATTAAGCTAAGTGAAATAGCCAGACACAAAAGGTCACATATTGTATGATCCCTTTTATATTAAATATCCAGAAGAGGTGAATCCATGGAGCTAGAACACTGACTAGTGATTGCCAGGGGCTGGGGAACTGTAGCATGAAGATAAACTGCTTAATGTGTAGGGGACTTTACTTGGGGATTGATGGAAAGATTTTGGAAAGAGATAGAGGTACCAGTTGCACAAAATCATGAATGTAACTAATGCCACTGAAATGTTCACTTTAAAATAGTTACTTTTATGTTATGTGAAATTCACTAAATTATTTTAATTTTTATTTTTTTAAAAGACTTTATTTATTCATGAGAGACAGAGACAGAGAGAGAGAGAGAGAGAGAGAGAGAGAGAGAGAGGCAGAGACACAGGCAGAATGAGAAACAGGCTCCATGCAGGGAGCCCAACATGGGACTCAACCCCGAGTCTCCAGGATCACACCCTGGGCTGAAGGCGGCACTAAACCGCTGAGCCACCTGGGCTGCCCAACTAAATTATTTTTAAAAAAGACTAGGGCGATGTAAATACCACTCACACAAATATACAGAATCTGGAGGGTAATTCTTTCTCAGGATATTAGAAACTGAATAAAAACAGGTACCTTTTTTCCTCAAAAAAATATTTTAAAAAGAGGGTCATATATAAATAGTACTAACTACACTAGAAGCTAAATGGAAAAATAAATTGTAGACAATTCTACATCTCTGAGAGAAAATTGACAGGTATAATAGTTTTCTAGAAACACTATTTATTTATTTATTTATTTAAATTTATTTATTTAAATATTTTTTTATTTATTCATGAGAGACACACACACACACACACAGAGGCAGAGCCACAGGCAGAGGGAGAAGCAGGCTCCATGCAGGGAGCCAGACACGGGACTCGATCCCAGGTCTCCAGGGTCAGGCCCTGGGCTGAAGGCAGGCGCTAAACCGCTGAGCCACACGGGCTGCCCCTAGAAACACCTTTTAAAAGTCAAAATTCAGCAAGAGAAGAAACACTATTCTTAAATACAAAGGAGAAAATAAGGAAGTCAGAACTTTTGAACAGAACTTTGGACTTGAAGGCAGGGGAAAGTCACCCAGTCTTCTGGTTTTCAGTTTAATTTACAAATCTTCTCTTTAAGAAAAAACAACCCCCCCCTCAAAAAAAAACAACAAAGCAACAAAACAACAGGTGCATGAGGAGATGATAGGAAGCAAATACTTTCCTCTTCATTTGGAGAAAATGATTTTTATTATTATGAATCTGCTTTTGGAGAGAGTTCACTATAAGTATCCTGGCACAGGCTGTGTAACCTTTAAGAGGAATAGGTAAGGCTGTGGAGGAGGATAGCGATCGAGACTAGATCAAAGTTTTTCAAACTTTGATTTTTTCAAACTTTGATCAAAAGAACCCTAAATATCCATGAGGCCGCTACAGTGAGGGGGATGGGTTGGGGGTGGGGGGGGATGGGAGGTGGAGCAGTTGATGCCCCCAGGCCTCTATACCTACTTCATTAAGACCAGGTTTGTTTTTACCTTTTAAATATTGGGATTCCATGTTAGGACTTCACTTGGAAAAAAATTCTGCTGCTAACGAAGAAGTTTGAAAACCACTGAACTAGATCAAAGATTCCTAAACCTGGCTGCTCAACAGAATTACTAAAAGAGCTTTTTCAAATTACAAATTCCTGGGCCATACCTCTAGACCTAGTGAAATAATAACTCCCCAAGGGATTCTTCTGCAGCAGCCCAAAGTGAGCCCACAGTGCCTTCGGAGCATTGACCCAGAGGACCCTTGCTTTCCTGAGAGCCTAGACAAAATAGAAAGTAAATGGGTAGGCAGGAACCTTGAACAAAAGAGCTGGTGGTAGCAGCCAGAAAAAGAACAGACGGCTAACTCACTAGACTCTAATGAAGAATTAAAAAATGGTAAATGAAGAGCTTGCCTAGGACCAGAAGTTTCTGTGGAGGTTTAATTGCCTGGCAATGATCTCACAGCCTACTCCTAACTGTCCATATTGATGATGGCAAGCAAAGTGGTCTAAATCAGCAACAGTCTGAGAAAGTATAATGTCACCCATAGGTGTAATTCAAAATTTTCTAGTAGCCATGTTTTAAAAAGCTAAATTAAATTTTAATAATATATTTTAATTCAATATATCCAAAATAATATCAACATGCAGTTCAGTATAAAAATTGCTAATATATGTTACCTTTCCTTTTTTGTACTTTTTTTTTCTTCAGCTAAGACAGAAGAAATGATTTATTGTACATGTGTTATATTCAGCCAAAAATGAAAACAGATTTATTCCTGAAAGTCACAGGTCCAGGGCAAAAGACCAAAAGGGACTGTTCTGGTATAAGCAAGGTGGGTCTCTCAAAGGTGGTCCCTGAGATCAGATGGTGATGGATGTTCTAGAACATAGGTATGCAATCCAACAATTTGTACCAGCATCCCTGGCCTCTGGCTTTCCTTATTTCTGCTCCTGTGGCTCCCATGGGTACACAAGCTAGTGGTTTACTTGGACCTTTGCCTCATCTTTCTTCTTTTACATTTCAGCCTGCATGTTTGCTTCTTCCTCTACTTGGCTCTCATGGTACAGAGGTTTCCAAGAAGGTGGCGATAAGGTTGAGAGTGCCTGTACTAAGTCTTCAAAATGTTATAGCACATTTCAATTCAGACTAATCAGGTTTCAAGTGCTCAATAACCACATCTGGCTAGTGGCCACATATTGTATAATATGGAATGAATTAATCAGTTTCCATTAGTCACTTAGGATCAAAACTTCATACCCAAATGCTTCCTTTTCCTTTATTCTACAAAAGCATCAAGATCTATTTATTTTTCTTTCAAAATCTCTCTCTCAGCACTTTCCTGCTTCTAGTTCTACCTGCTGATCTGTCTAGTTGGTTATACTGTTAACCAAATACATGCACAGCACTTAATAGCCCATGTATAATGTTATTTCTCTTCAGTGGCTCTGTAATGCTTTCCACTTCAGCTGTGAATTCAAGAATTCACACAACCTTGCCCCCACCCCCACAACTGGCCTATATCATTCCAACTTTATCACTTACAAATCTCCTCAGTCTTTATTTCAAGTAAACTATCCTGTTCATAGCCTTTTGCATACGCCTTACACTTCTTTCTGTTTTATGACTTTCTACCCACCAAGAATGCCCTTAACTCCAGCTTTGACTCTCCAAGTCATTACTTCACAAATATTTATGTGTCAGGCACTGTACCATGTACTGGAGACAGAATTTCTCCATTTAAAGAATTTTTCCTTCATATATCAGTTATATGTCAATAAAGCTGAAATTGAAAAAAGAAAAAATAAAACCTTCCAGTGCCAAAACACAGTGGTTTTGCACTGTTGAGTTGCTCTTACAAGATATATAGAATATGGGATCCCTGGGTGGCGCAGCGGTTTGGCGCCAGCCTTTGGCCCGGGGCGCGATCCTGGAGACCCGGGATCGAATCCCACGTCCGGCTCCCGGTGCATGGAGCCTGCTTCTCCCTCTGCCTGTGTCTCTGCCTCTCTCTCTCTCACTGTGTGCCTATCATAAATAAAAAAAATTAAAAAAAAAAAAAAAAAAAAAAAAAAAAAGATATATAGAATATATGCCTTTTAAGAACACATTGGGCCCTTACAGCTTGCTGCCATGTATTGTTTATTATCATTTTTTCCCTGTAAATAGCTATCTTTCCAAATAGAAGATAGATTTCCTGAAAGCACAGACTAGGGTTACACGAGTATGTTTTTCTTGGTCTTAGTAAGCAGTGGATACTGAAAACACATTTGCTGATGGACAAGTACTTGTAAAACGTGGAAGGGTCTGCAGGGCAGGAGGAAGGATCTACCTAAAAAGAGCCTCCCTTCCCACAATATGCTGGCAAGTCAGGACCAGAGGTGAGCAGGGATGGTCTGCAAGAACCCCAAAGCTGAGGAAAGCACCTGGGAAATGTCATTTTTCCAATTCTATTTGCAAAGAAATTCAGAATTAGCAATACTAGGATCAGTTGCCCTGCCTTTTGGATCTCAGTAATACTGATCAACTTTAAAAGTCCTTTCTTGGCACAAAATGAAGATAATACCACTGTTAATGTTTGTCATACATTTATAACATCAGATGTCAAAAGATAACTCACCACATGTTGTGTTCAAAAACTTTGGCTGGGTCAGTTAAAATCCTTGACCCCAGAGGGACCACTGGGTGATTACCACTTTGGTATCTACGTGGCACCTTTCTTATCCTTAGACAGGAAACAGAATTTCTCCAAATCACATTCATCCTAAACAGTACCTGGAAAGTTACAAGTGATTAATTAATCAGTATGGATTACACAGTGTATTATTTATCTAATAGCCAAAAACTGGTCCAAAAGGTTTGCAACCTGAGAAAAGACATGAAAACCAAACATTTTTAAATAAAAGGTAAGCATGATAGCTTCTGTCCTGAAGTATTTTCAGGCTAAGAGAAGGAAAATGAATATTTAGAGTGTATACCACTGCCTGACATTCTTCATAAGTCATAGCCTTGACCAACTTTGCTTTGTTTGGTATTTGTTCATTTAATTTCTAGCACACAGCCAAAGTATGTCAGCCCAGAATCTGAATTTTGTGTATTAAAAGGCTTTTTAAAAGTGATTTTATTATTTTGGTTTGGGAGTTTTAAGTGAACATATTTCTTGGGAATATTTCATGACCACTCAACCAAAAGCCCAAGTACAGTAGTAGCAGAATAAGAAAACACACCTATTAAGTCTCCTTCTCTAGGCTAAGCTGAAAAATATGAAATTTAGTCAAATAATAAGTAAATGCTGAAGATATGATCCCAGCAATTCTCAATTCTTTTATTTTATTTAATTAATTTATTTTAAAGATTTTATTTATTTATTCATGAGAGACAGAGAGAGAGAGAGAGAGAGAGAGAGAAGCAGGCTCCAAGCAGGGAGCCTGACATGGGACTCGATCCCGGGTCTCCAAGATCATGTCATGTCCTGGGCCGAAGGTGGCATTAAACTGCTGAGCCACCTGGGCTGCCCCCAGCAATTCTAACAACCATGTATACATATATTTGTAAGAATAGTTAGTAACACATGTGTAAAATAGATTTCCCTGTACAAAATATCTACAATCCTAGCTCAAGAGGAGAATCATCAGTTGGTTAGTCAAGTCCATCCCCAATTCTGGAAGAACAACTTAAACATTTAAAGAGTATATTACTTTAATTATATATTGACAAATATGTTGGCTTACAATCCTTATGGAAAAGTATCAAAAAGAAGCTCTGAAGAGTTTACTTTTTCTAATAAAAATCCATCGTACAACTACTCTGCATTTCATCCCCATTGTTGTTCATCGTAACATTCAGCCTAATGCTGTAAGCTGCCAGGTAGAAACAGATGTTAAAAGGTATGTATACATAATGCACATTAGAGACTATCTAGGTACTATTTTCTGTAAAAATGACGTGTATTGTACATCCTTTATCAACTTACTGAAAGGCAATGGACTTTAAGGCTGTGATTTCCAAAACAAACTGCAGAATGTCAAAAACATCTCATTGTGCTTTTAAACGTAAAATTCAAGATTTTTCTTTTGGAGGAAAAAAAAAGGCCTACTTATACACCAAAAAGGCCATAATGGTTCCATTCAAATGTGACTAACAGTGATGAGAAACAAAACACTGAATAGCTAGTGCAGATCTCCTGTTTCTTGTTTGTTTTTCCTGCTCTGCTAAATGCAAGCTCTTTGGTGGAGGCAAATGAGATTAAATGCTCTGCCTACTACTACCTTTCCTCTGATATGCCTTTGTTCTTTTCTCCTGCTTGTGTTCCATGGAAGACTAACAAAACCCTACCTGCACAATTATTTTTAGAGCTCTCTTTCTGCAATGAATATTATTCATAAAATCTGTATGCTGAAGAGCAGAAACTGATTATACCTAGAAAGAGACAATTCATGCTCAAAAGTATAAAATGATGTAAATGTTTTCCACCCAGGAAAGCCAAGTCAAAACAAAATTTTAATCTTCAAATAATCATGTGATACTTATCTCTATCTATACAGAGAAGAGGAAGACAGGGAAAAAGAAGATATGAGTTTCTCTCACCATAAACAATCAAGATTCTCCACAGGCAGCTGTTTAGGCAGCTGTTTTTCTAATTAACTCCAAAAAACACCTTACCTCATTTTTAAATTATCCGTAACAGTCACATACAGCCTTGCATTGTTCTTTGTCTTTTTTGTTATATAAATGACACATTTATGTAACAAATACATTATAGAAAAACACATAATAAAGTTATATAAATGTCTTCTCAACTAAATTGGTGCTTCTAAGCACCAAGTTGCTTGTGAATTAATTGTTTGATTGATAATACAAAAATGATACTCGTCTAACATAAATTTAATGAGAAGGAAACTACTTCATATTTTTCAGGGTAGCTCCTAAGATCCTTACAGTGTAGAAGAAGGAAGTGACAGAAGAGTGTGACAGGATGCAGGCAGTAATCCAGTTACACTGATTACAATTTAAAGGTGTATGCTTTATGTTATGACTATCATGTTAGCTTAATGTCTACAAAGTCATGGCTCAATTTTGTGATGGGAAAAGAAGAGATAGGCAGGGTCAACCCCAAATAGAATTCTGGTAAAGAAAGTTGATTTCTGCCACAGATATTATTTGATATTTGCCATAAGTTACTATTTGCATAATGAAACTGTATAAATAAGTAGGTTTTTTTATTTGAAATAAAGAAGTATTGCTAAAAATATTCCATTCACCCAGAAGAAGACAGAAAAGGAAGCACAGAGAAACTAAAAATGAACAGGACAGTTAGAAAACAAATACTAGGATGGCATATTTAAACCCAACTATATAAGTAATTACATTAAATGTAAATGAGTTGAATTAAAAGACACAGACTGTCAATTTATATGAAAAAGCAAGACCTAGTCATATACTGTCTATAAGAGAAGCACTTTAAAACAAAGAGATATGAAACAAATGCAGCATGAGAAAACTGATGGAGCTATATTAATAGTGTTAAAAACAAAACCACAGGCCCAAAAGGGTGTTGCTTAGGTTAAGACCCCAAGTCAGTAGAACACGACTTAATATCTAACCTAACTGCAGTTTTAACCCCCCAGGAATGTAACCTTTAACCAGTCAACATGAGAATTTCCTGGTTTGCACTAGGGACTGACCTTTCAGTTCCTCTTAAGGAGGGCAACCTTGCCTACAACAATGGATTCTTTGCTAATAATTTTCTTTTTTCCACTCCCTCTTTACCTTTAAAAAACTTTTCCTTTCTGTGGCCCCCTGGAGCTCTTCTCTACTCGTTTGATGGGATGCTGCCCAATTTGTGAATTAGTTAACAAAGCCAACTAGATCTTTAAACTTTGAGGTAGCCCCGGTGGCGCAGCGGTTTGGCTCCGCCGGCAGCCCAGGGTGTGATCCTGGAGACCCTGGATTGAGTCCCACGTCAGGCTCTCTGTATGATGCCTGCTTCTCCCTCTGCCTGTGTCTCTGCCTCTCTCTCTGTCTCTATAAATAAATAAAATCTTAAAAAAAAAAAAAACTTTAAAAATTAAAAAAAAAATTTACTCAGTTGGGGCAGCCCTGGTAGCTCAACAGTTTAGCGCTGCCTTCAGCCCAGGGCCTGATCCTGGAGACCCAGGATCGAGTCCCATGTCAGGCTCCCTGCATGTGTCCCTCTGTCTGTGTCTCTGCCTCTCTCTGTGTCTCTCGTGAATAAATAAATAAAATCTTAAAAAAAATAAATAAATAAAAATAAAGTGCTTCTCTTTAAAAAAAAAATTAAAGTGCTTCTCTTATAGGAGCATAATGTTGGCTCTTGCTTTTTTATCTAAACTTTAAGAGTATCTAGAAAGTTCCTAAATATTTAGAAATCAAGCAAAACACTTCTAAATAATCTATAGGTCAGACTTATATGAGTTAGTAAATCTTAAGGTAAATTAGAAAATATGTTGAACTAAGTAACAATGAAATCTTAAACTATCAAAATTTATGGGAAGCAGCTAGAGCAATGTTTAGAGGAAACTGACAGATTTAAATGTTTCTTTCAGAAAAGAAGAAAGATCTCAAATCAATGATCCAGTTTCAATCTTAAGAAGCTAGAAAAATAGGGGCACCTGGGTGGCTCAGTCGGTTAAGTGTCTGCCTTTGGCTCAGGTCATGATCCTAGGGTCCTAGTATCAAGCCCTGCTTTGGGCTCCCTGCTCAGAGGGAAACCTGCTTCTCCCCCTCCTCTCTGCTCATGCTCTCTCTCTCTCGCTATCTCTGTTGTTATCTCTGTCTCTTTCACCCAAATAAATAACATCTTAAGAAAAAAAGAAGCTAGAAAAATTGTAAATGGAATGCAAAGTAAGTAGAAAGAAGGAAATAACAGAAACTAAAGGCAGAAATAAATGAAATAGAAAATGGACAAAACAGGGAAAAATCAAAGCCAAAGCTGATTCTCTGAAAAGATTAATAAAACTAATAAGCCTCTGGCAAGACTGGTATCAAATACTCGTGTTTCAGAAAAAACAAACTTCTAATAACAGGAAAAAAAGAGGAGACATCACCACAGACCCTACAGACATTGAAAAGCTAATAAGGAGGTATTGTGAAAAATTTTATTTCATTTATTAGAAGGGATAAATGCCATCAAAACCAATTTACCAATAATTACTTATGAAAACAGCACAAGAAAAAAAATTCAAATAGTCCTAAATTTATTAAATAAGTTAAACTTGTAATTAAAAGCAAAACAGACATCACACCCATTAGGATGGCTACTACTTAAAAAAAAAATGTATTGGTGAGGATGTAGAAAAATTAGAACCATTGTGCATTGCTGGATGAAATGTAAAATGGTGCAGGTGCTGTGGAAAAGAGTCTGACAATTCCCCAAAATAGTAAACATGGAATTACCATGCAATTCAGCAATTCTTCTTCTGGATATATATCCAAAATAAGTAAAAGGAGGGACATGAAGAGATATTTGCATCCCATGTTTACAGCAACATTATTCACAATCGACAAAAGGTGGAAGCAACCTGAATGTCCACTAAAAGATAAGTAAACAAAATGACATATATGTAATATGGAATATTATTCAACCTTTAAAAAGAGGGGAATTTTGACACATGCTACAACATGGATGAGCCTTGAAGACATTATGCTAAGTGAAATAAGCCAATCATAAAAGGAAAAATGTTGTATCATTCTTCCTGTATGAAGTTCCTAGAGTAGTCACAAATTTATAGAGGCAGAAAATAGAAGGTGGTAGGCTGCCAGGAAAGGAGAATGGGAAGTTAAATGTTTAATGGGTACAGAGCTTTCGTTGGGGAAAACGAAAATGTTCTAGAGATGGATAGTTGTGATATTTATTTAAAAATGTGAATATACTTAATGCCACTGAACTATATACTTGAAAAAGGCTAAAATGGTAAATTTTATGTATATTTCACAATAAAAATGAAATAAATAAAAAAACCTGCCTACAAAGAAAACTGCAAGCCCCAATGGCTTCACTAGTGAATATCAAACACTTAAGGAAGAAATAACACCCATCTTACAGAAAACAGAAAAGAGAACACTTATCATTTTGTTTCATAAGGCCAACATAACCCAGATAAGTAGTAAAATTGTATGATGTAAAGGTAATGAATATTGACCAGATGGTCACAATGCAGTTTTTCCTAATAGGCTTCTCATTATAGTTTCAAGTTAACAAGTGTTTGTCAGAAATAAAACTGGAGGATATCTAAAAGGGAGAAACCTAGGTAAGAGTCTTCTAGGCATGTTTTAGTGTGCTTTAATTGCTAAGGCTGATATTTAGTTCGAGTTCCTTCAGTTCAAAGCAAAGAAAAATGAAGGTAACAAAAAATCTCCACAAATCCTTATTTGGTATTTGGAAAGTTTTTATTTACTGTTGGAAGCACCCAAAGAGTTTTGTGGTCCTCATCCTTCATCTAACTTAGCTCAGACTAATTCTACCATTTCAAATTCCAGTCCATACAATCAAATGGTATTTCTTTCTCTTTCTTTCTTTCTTTCTTTCTTTCTTTCTTTCTTTCTTTCTCTTCCTTCCTTCCTTCCTTCCTTCCTTCCTTCCTTCCTTCCTTCCTTCCTTCCTTCCTTTCTTTTTTAAGATTTTATTTATTTATTCATGAGAGACACAGAGAGAGAGGCAAAGACACAGGCAGAGGGAGAGGCAGGCTCCATGCAGGGAGCCTGAGACCCAGGATCACACCCTGGGCTGCAGGCAGCACTAAACCACTGCGCCACCAGGGCTGCCCTCAAATGGTATTTCTTTTACTTACTTTGCTTATAGCTTCCCAACTGCAGCTCATCATCCTATAGTGGTTCTTCTTATCAAGTCCTGTCAAGGTCAAAATGAAACAGAATGAGCATGACTTTAGGACAATGGCCCTCTGAGATTTCAATGCCATGACTCGGTCATGAATAATTAATTGGCTACAAAAAAATCACAAAGGAAGAGATTCAGAAAGGAACTGAAGCTCATACAAATATCAGAGTGACAGAATTTCATTATCAATAACATTTACTATATTTATTAATTCTAAGCATACAGAAGTATGCCATGAAATATGGACAGATTTCCTACTAGCTTAGATATAGCTAAGTGTGCCCCTATTTTAGAATGTGAAAAAAAGCGCAAATATACATAATGAGTCCACATACAGGTTCCACATACAGTATGACAAGCTGAGGAGAAGATGGTTTTAATACTACTTTTCTGGGCTCATCATTACCACCACAGTGTGCGTAGCAAAAGAAGCAGCCCTTGGTATAGGAGGTTGCCTTATGAGGAAGAGATCTCTGTTGTATCTTCAAATTTTGGCTAGATGCTTTGCTTTCTACTAAAATGGATTATCTTTTCACAATGATTCACCTATCTGTCTTACCATACCAACAAACTATACCATGTTCTACCAGAATATGTACAAGGATATTTCACATTACAAATATGAAAAAATGTTTAAGTAACTACAAATCTAACTTTTGCAGGATAATAGTTTTAAGTATATTTTAAATAAAAAGGATAATTTCAGTTGAAGGAAATACTTCATACCAAATTTTGAAAACTGAAAGTCTTTAAAGAAGAAAAAGCCCAATCCCAATTTATCTTTCATATAAATCTCAACTAACAAAGAAGTCAAGTATTAGCCATGTGTGAGGCCCTATTTTTTTTTTTTCTTCATTTCAGGGTGAGGACAAAGGGAAAGGGAGAAGAGAATCCTAAGTCGGCTCCATGCCCAGCACAGAGCACCACATGGGGCTCTATGTCACAACCCTGAATTCATGACCTGAGCTGAAATCAAGAGTCAGACGCTTAAATGACTGCACCACCCGGGTGCTCCTGTGAGGCCCTATTCTAAGCACTTTACAAGTATTATCTTTTTTTTTTTTTTTAGTATTATCTTATTTAACCTTGATTTCCCTATAAAGGGGTACTATTTTTATACCCACATTACAGAGGAAAAATCCATACAGGCTGACATAAACTAACATGCTTAAGGTCACTCAACCCACAACTGATGATACTTTAATTTGAAACCAATCAGTCTACCTGGAGAGTTCACACTCTACCTTTTTTCTTTAGCTTTCTTTTTACATCTTTGTTATTCACATACATACAATTCATCCATTTGCCTTCCATTTTTGTACACCACACATACAAGAAGGCTCATAGCACTGATTCTGTAGTCTTGGCTGAAGTTGCTAATTTGCTGTAACTCCTTAAAGGAGACCAAGAATTCTTTCTCTCCCTTCACCCCCTTCATTTTTCTTCTCTTGGACCTTAATTAAATAGCAAGCAATGCCAATGGGAGTCAATAGTCCCCAGATTTAGGAAAGCATAGTTATTTTTTCCGGTATTCGAATCTCAAGAGACAACGTGCTCTTGCATCACCTAAATAATGGAACATTTTATTTAATACTGGTCTTCTACTTTTACATAGCTAAGGAGTAAAAGCAAAAAAGGACTTACTTCCATTCTACTATCCTGAGCTTGATCCTAAGACTCCTTTTTCACTGGGCAGCCCGGGTGGTTCAGTGGTTTAGCGCTGCCCTCAGCCCAGGGCCTGATCCTAGGGACCCAGGATCGAGTCCCATGTCAGGATCCCTGCATGGAGCCTGTTTCTCCCTCTGCCTGTGTCTCTGCCTCTCTCTCTCTCTCTCTCTCTCTGTGTGTGTGTGTCCCCCCCTCATGAATAAACAAAATCTTTTTTTTTTTTTAAAAAAAAAAAAGACTGCTTTTTCACATCTCAATACTACTAGAAGAGCACCAAAGAACAAGAGCAAGTAGTACTGTTGTTTGTGTGAGTCTATAACAATTATCCTTGGAGCAGTCAGCTGGCTCTGAGCAAAAACTATTTATTTGGCTCCCCAAGAATGATTCCCAGTTGTCTCAGCTCACTGAAATCTCAGGGAAAGAAACCACTGTTGATCACACACTAAATGTCTGCTTTTCATTTAAAAGTTAACTCCCCTTTGATGTTTCCTAGGTTCTGAGCATCTTTTAAATAAATAAATTTGTGAGACATTTGTGTTTTTATCTTTGTAACTGTTTAGCTTTTCTTCTCAGCTGGAAGCTGGTACAAAGGTTTCATTCAGAGGAACAAACATCATCTAGGTAAAACTGCACTAACATTACCTGAGAGGCTAGCATTAATGAGAGCAAATTAAAGTGCTATTGTTATACTGTTTTTGGATAGTGAAAGCCTACAGGTAAGAAACACTTAAGTATCAACTACACTGCAGTGAAGACTGAAACTTCAATTAACCCTGGCAATTTCGGAGAACTCCAAGGGTGACCATCTGTGAGGCAAACAGCTCAGAAAACGCATACATCTTGTTTTCATCTTTCTTTGGATGATTATAATTTCAGGGTATAAATAAGGCTATTAGCAAGAACAGAACAACAACAATAATTACAGTAAGTATTTGCAGAGCACTTTGATCACACTATGACATCGGTCACTCGGCAGCTTCAAAATGGAAAGCTCATGCTTAGTGTCTGCTCACCATGACCACCCATAAAGGTGGCCACACCATGTACTCACTAGAGGCTATTGGGACTCACGAGTTATTTCTTTAAGGATTTCATGTCAACCCATCTCAAAGCAGCCTCAATCCTAAATATCTGAAGGATATACTATTCTAACTACTCTGGAAGTTGTTTCCAAAATCATGATGCTGGATTAGAATGAAATCTGTTCTACTTCATCCACCTGGCATTTCACATTTGTGTGCACTGTAGTAACTTATGGAGGCATTAATCAGATTTGGTGCGCAGAGAAAGAGTACTAAGTTACATGCATACTTTATTTATTTATTTTTTTAAGATTTTATTTATTTATTTGACAGAAAGAGTAAGCACAAGCAGAGGGAACAGCAGAGGGAGAGGGAGAAACAGGCTCTCCACTGAGCAGGGAGCCTGATGTGGGGCTTGATCCCAGGACCCTGGGATCACGACCAAAGCTGAAGGTAGCTGCTTAACTGACTGAGCCATCCAGGCACCCCTACATGCATACTTTATATGCTATTAGTTCTTATAAGTTTTAGTAAAAAAATAAATAAATAAAAAAATAAAAGGGCACGTGGATGAGATTAATGTAGTTCATCCCTTAATGAGACTTCTGCTTTCCTGTTCATTGCAAATGTCTCTATCCCCAGGTATACTAGATGGCAGGAGGTACTTGTACCTGTATGCAGGATTTACCCTGTCATGTTTTGGACTAATGTATCAATAAGGCTGCATTGTTACAAAATGGAATATTATAAAAAATTTAAATCATAAATTGTTGTTAAATATAAAGAATATGAAATATAGAATTAGTGAGTATAGGTGTCCAAATGAACATAATTTCAAAAGAACATGGAATTTAGGTAGGCAGAAGTGATAGCACTGTGTATTCTATTTTAAAGAACTACAACTCTTATAACTTGCAAAAAACCAAGGCAAACTGTACCATGGACTGTCAGGGAAAATTTTGACTGCAAAACCACAGGAAGCATGATAGTTAGAAAAGAGGCCAAGAAACAAAAGTAAAATTCACAGAAATGGTATGATTTCTACACAAGAAGACAAGCTGAAGTCTCCAGAGCAATATGGAATTCTCTATGATTTTAGAGTGGGTGGCCAGAGCATGTTACATTCCTCAACAGATGAACCTATGCTTTCTACCTATAATAGTGAGGTGCTGCTCCCACTGGGATCACTCATTTTTCCCTCTTGTCTTGGAAAGTCTTCTTGGACTGGTCCTCTGTCTTTCCTCAGGCCTTTTATTCAATAGGAAACAGATCCCTGGTTTCCTTGCGGTCTTGTGATTACTTGGAGCATCTGTGATTATTTCAACATCTTGTTCTCATTCAAAAGATTTGTCTTCCTAAAAACTCAGCTTCCCAATTTTTCTTGCAGCTGCAATGGACAAAGTACCAAGTTCTGGCTGACAGAAGTCTGCTAAGGGGCTGAAGTCTTTGCTTCCCTATAGAGGGAAAGGATCCAGAGGATAGCCTGCTGGCACACACTTACCCTACCTCTTTCCTAAACTTAGATACAATACAATAGAATACAATACAATACAGGAGTAAAAGGGTCTGATTCTTGATGGCATCACTGAATAGGTAAACCAATGGTAATTATCACCTTCCCTCTGGAGTTTTTTCTAGGTAAGAAAAATAAATCCTTGGGATGCCTGGGTGGCTCAGCCTTTGGCCCAGGGTGTGATCCTGGAGTCCCAGGATCGAGTCCCACATCGGGCTCCCTGCATGGAGCCTGCTTCTCTCTCTGCCTGTGTCTCTGCCTCTCTCTCTGTGTGTCTCTCATGAATAAATTTTTTAAATCTTAAAAAAAAAAAAAAAAAAAGAAATCCTTATATTATTTTAGCTACTACTAAATTTTCTGTTATTTTTCATCTAAGAGGGTTCTAACATACAATATGCACTAGTATTAAGTCCTGGGAATCCAGCGACAAATCCATTTGGTTTCTGCCCTCAAGAAACTTACCATCAAGTGAAGAAGAATGAATGGCAAAGAAAAACTCCTGATACATGTGTGGCAGAGGTGAGTACATGGTACTATTAAAGCATAGAGGAGTGAATGATTCAAGTCTACTGGTAGTGGCCAGGGAAAGTTTCCTGGTGGAGGCAAAATCTGTGCTAGGTGTAGAGGAATGAGTGGCAATATTCCAAGGAGATAAGGAAAAAACCAGGGTATCTCAGGCGAGGGACTGACACAATTAAAGACAAAGAAATGTGAAAGCATATGCTATGCCCAGGAAATAAAAAGTAATTTGGAAAAAGATGCTAACTAAAGTAACTTTAAAAATGAGTTAGTCTTTATAACTAAAGGCAAGAAGAAGTGTAATAAGCACTGCATTCCAGTTGAAAAGGGGTTAACAATTCTGAAACCACTATAAAAATATACCAGAACTGAACAATTAAGAAACAGATAGTAGATGGTTGGGAACTGAGTTTCTCACTCAGAGTGGAAGGTTACAAACAAATGAGGGGAGAATGTTGGAATGATCCACACGATAATAGATTAGAATCAGAATCATCAGTATGAACTAATGTTTAGCTTAATATAAATACAGATATTACATGTAGAAATATTTGTAGATATGAATATACACAAGTTAGTACACACACATATATTTCCTTACTCTGTTGAGAAGGCCTAGAAGCAATCACATCCCAGTAGCAGTAAGCACATCAAGCAACTAGATCTTGGTTTCTAATACCATTGTCTAACAAAAGGAACTAGGGCTCTTTGGAGAAACTAATGCTGCTAGGACTGAGGCAGGGAATATACAAGATGAACCTGTAGTATCCTTTAGTGCCAGAAAGTAAGGAAGTGCTCAAAAAGAAAATCAAACAAACAAAACCCAAACCCCACAATGACAGAGGTATGTCAAAGGGACACATAAGCTGATTGAAAGAGCTCCTCATGGCCAAAGCTGAAACATTTTGAGCAACAAAATAGTTTTGGCTCATCACCCCCCAAACAAAACAAATATCTGTATGTTCATGTGAATATAAATGATTGACTGAATAAATAATAAATGAAGGAAAGGAGACAAATCTCCCAAGCAGAAGAATTCCAAATAATTTATGTAGATACTCTACCCTAAAGGAGGTGGACCATAACTTCTCATTCCGTAAGTGTGGGCTACACACTACCTCAGTCAGGTGATCAAAGTTTTTTTTTTTTTTTTAAGATTTTATTTATTTATTCATGAGAGATAGACACACACACACAGAGGCAGAGACCTAGGCAGAGAGAGAAGCCGGCTCCATGTAGGGAACCTGATGTGGGACTTGATCCCAGGACTCCAGGATCATGCCCTGAGCCAAAGGCAGACGCTTAACCGCTGAGCCACCCAGGCATCCCTAGGTGATCAAAGTTAATACCAACAGTGGATGTCATGTTGACAGCATGTATTCTCAGTATGATGTAATGAGAATAGCACTTTGCCTCTGTGTTCTTCTTCTTCCCCCAAGCCCATAACCTCAGTCTAATCATAAGAAAAACATCAGACAAACCCCAATTTTGGAACATTCTATAAAATATAAAAAACTGTACTCCTCAAAACTGTCAAAGTCATCAAAAAGCAAGTTAATCTGAGAAACTGTCAGGGCAAAGAGGAACCAAAAGAAACATGACAACTAAATGCAATGAGGTTATTGGGGTGCCTGGGGTGGTGCAGTTGGTTGGGCATCCTTTGGCTCAGGCTGTGGTCTCAGGGTTCTGGGATGGAGCCTCCCAGTTAGGTTCCAGCTCCACATGGAATTCAGCTTGGGATTCCCTCTCCCTCTGCCCCACCCCCTGCTCATACTCTCTCCTTTCTCTCTCAAGTAAATAAATAAATCTTTAAAATAAAAAAGTAAAATGTGGTGTCCTGAGATCTTAGAACAGAAAAGGGATATTTAGGTGAAAACTAAGGAAATCTGAGTAAGCCATGTGCTTTAGAAATGTATCAATATTGGCTCACTGATTGTTTTATATATATATATGTACATAAAAGTATGATATATATATATATCATACTAATATAAGATGGTAGTAATATGAGAAACTCAGTATGGAGAGTATGGTAGCTATACTATTTCCACAATTTTTCTATAAGCTAAAACTGTTTTAAAGTTAAAAGTAGGGATCCCTGGGTGGCGCAGCGGTTTGGCGCCTGCCTTTGGCCCAGGGCGCGATCCTGGAGACCCGGGATCGAATCCCACGTCAGGCTCCCGGTGCATGGAGCCTGCTTCTCCCTCTGCCTGTGTCTCTGCCTCTCTCTCTCTCACTGTGTGCCTATCATAAATAAATAAAAATTCAAAAAAATATTTAAAAAAAAAAAAATAAAGTTAAAAGTATATATAAAGGGGATCCCTGGGTGGCGTAGCGGTTTGGCGCCTGCCTTTGGCCCAGGGCGCGATCCTGGAGACCCTGGATCGAATCCCACGTCGGGCTCCCGGTGCATGGAGCCTGCTTCTCCCTCTGCCTGTGTCTCTGCCTCTCTCTCTCTCTCTCTGTATGACTATCATAAATAAATAAAAATTTAAAAAAAAAGTATATATAAAAAATTAACTTTGTATGCTTATAGCCTATAATGTGAAGGGCAGGTAGGGGTGGGGAGGTATTTATAAGACTGGAAATATAGGCCAGAGACAGATAGCAAGGAATCTTTATAACAAATTAAGCAATTTGAATGTCTATTTTTCCTTCTTTCTTTTAAGATTGTATTTGTTTATTTGAGAGAGAGAGAGAGACAGAGCGCACGCAAACGCACAAGTAAGCAGAGAGGCAGGCAGAGGGGGAGGGAGAGAAAGCCTGATGTGGGGCTTAATCCCAGGACCCCAGGATCATGACCTGAGCCAAAAGGCAGATACTTAACCGACTGAGCCACCCAGGTGCCCATTTTTTTTTTTAAAGATTTATTTATTTACTTGAAAGAGAGAGAGAGCACTCAGGAGGGAAGGGCAGAGGGGAGGGACAAAGTGAGAGAGAGAGTCTCAAGCAGACTCCATGCTGAGCACAGAGCCTGAGGGATGAGTGGTGGGAGGCTCAATCCTATGACCCTGAGATCACAACCCCAGTCAAAACTAAGAGTTGGAGGCTCAACCGACTACATTACCCAGACACCCCTAGGCAAGTTCTATAGGCATTGACAACAACTGAAGAGTTTTAAACAGGTGAGCAACATGATCAGATTTGTATCTTATAAAAATTGTTATGATGGTTTTATACCACCAAACATGGAGTCCTATACCAGACCAGAGAAAATCAAAGCTCTGGGCCTGTGCATGTATAGCTTTTAAAATCTTCACATGTGATCCTGGTGCACATCAAGTATTGAGAACCACTCCTATACAGAACTGATTAAAGGAGAGCTCCATATAATAAGAATTTGTCAGACATCATGGGAGCCAGAGAAGACAATTTCATGAGAATTAAGGAAGGGGCCAAGTCAAGACACACTTTAGAGGCAGAATCAATAGATTCTTTTGAAATGACTAGATATGAAAGCAGGCTGAAGCCAAATATGCAGGCTGAAGCCAAACATGAAAGAAGATTTTTAGCTTGGGTAGCTGAGTAGAGGATGAGATTATTCAAGACAAAGTTAAGAAAAAATGTAGATAATGATGGGATGGTGGTAGGGAAGAGAAGATCATAAGTTCAGTTTGCAGGGCACCTGGGTGTTGCAGTTAGTTAAGCGTCCAACTCTTGGTTTCAGCTCAGGTCATGATCTCAGGGCTATAAGACAGAGTCCCACACCAAGCTCTGCACCTAGTACAGAATCTGTTTCGGACTCTGCTCCTCCCTGCTGCATTCTCTCAAATAAATAAATCTTAAAAGAAAAAAAGTTCAGCTTGCACATGACAAATTTTAAGGATCTCACAATGTATTTAAATGGACATTGACAATAAGTAGTTGGCAATTTAGGTAATTGGTAGGTGCTAGAGATGTAGATTTGGGAGACAAGTCACTGGTTTACAGGTGGTAGACAGGAAGTCACAGGTGTTTTGATTCTGGCTGTGTCAGCAGAAGGCAGAGTTGAGGAATAAGCAGGTCAATGGGGTACAGAAGGTAGTAAACGTAGAGGACTATGATAGGCAATGGAAAGGAAAAGACAAATTGGATCACATCCTGAGGTGTTGCCTCATCAAATAATAATATTTGTTAAGATGCAAAGAATCTTGAGTATTTTTTTGTACAATAAGAGAAAACTCATTGTTGAAAAAAATAGATTGAAAATACTGGAAAGAGATGGACTGTTGACAAACAAGTTTTAAGAAATGGGAGGAAGAGAAGGGAAATAAGTACACCAAAAACGTGTTAACCATGTAAGGTGTCAAGAACAATCTCATTCTCTTGTGAGTGAGAACAGGTGAGTTTGCAATGGAAGGGAAGACTGTTCAGTGAGTCCTTTCCCAATGTTCTCTTTGTGCAAAGTAAGAGGCTGCAAGGTAGGGAACTTGAGAAAAGGAAGAGCAGAGGAAAAAAAAAAAAAGAGAAAAGAAAACAATATTTGAATAAAGGAATGTTAACAGCTAATTGGCCCATCTGAAGTTGCAACTCAAATTAGCAATCACTTATTGGTTGCCTCCTGAGCACTCACTCCCCACTAACAGCTCATGGATTTGAGATCTTTGAGTTTGTAGAGATATGGAGACATGACCAGAACCAAAGATGGACTATTTAACCTATGCTAAACCAATCAGTACATTCCAAACCTATGGGCAGAGTGATTTAGAGGTACGTATGTGACTAATAAGCCTGTCCAACAGAGCATATCTTAAGTCTACTGCTAGAGATTTGGGGACAAAGATGGTTTCTTTGTACCTGCTATGCATGAAAGAGGAAGCATGAGGCCTTAAAGCTGCTGAAAGCTATTACCAGTTAGCTCCAGGCTGCCTGGATGATTTAAACAACAGAAATTTATTTTCTCACAGTATTGGAAGCTAAAAGTTCAAGATCAAGGATCAAAGTTGGTTTCTGGCGAGGCATCACTTGCTCACTTATAGACAGCTGTGTCCTCACATGACCTTCCCTCTTGCATGCCTGTGGAGTAAGATGTCTCTTTGGTGTCTCTTTTCTTATAAGGACACAGTTTTATTGGATTAGGGCCCTACCATTATGACCTCATTTAACTTCTATTACCTCCATAAAGGTTCTATCTCCAAATATGGTCACACCAGGGACTGGGGCTTCAACATATAAATTGGGGAGGGGTAAGGGTGGGTGCGGGGGTGGGGGGTGGGGGGTGGGATACAGTTCAGTACATAACAAAAGCCATCTTAGAGACCTGAGTGGGCCTGGCCTCAGGATGATACAATTTTAGGATGAAATTAACTCTGAGGAAGGAAAACTTAAAGGATAAAAGGAAGTTACGTGCCATTGTTAATAGCTGGATTGAGGGGATCCCTGGGTGGCTCAGTGGTTTAGCACCTGCCTTTGGCCCAGGGCGCGATCCTGGAGTCCCAGGATCGAGTGCCGCATTGGGCTCCCGGCATGGAGCTTGCTTCTCCCTCTGCCTGTGTCTCTGCATCTCTCTCTCTCTCTCTATCATGAACAAATAAATAAATAAAATCTTAAAAAAAAAAAAAATAGCTGGATTGAGTTTCATTTGAAGCCCATCCCACTTCTGGCTTTTTCAGTTGTGGGTTTTTTTTTTTTGTTTTTTTTTTTGGCTTTTTCAGTTATTAAGCCAATATATCCTGTCAATTATTTAAGCCAATCTGAGTTTTCTGTTATTTGCAACCAAAGCAACTGGATAGACCCGCTATATGATTTCCTTTTACCATCTGGCAGTCTGGGGGCAATATATTTGTCTTTATCTATATTAGACCTGTCCAGGCTGGTAGTACCTGGAGCACCTGGATGGCTCAGTCAGTGGAGCCTACAACTCTCGATATCAAGATTGTAAATTAGAGCACCATGTTGAGAGTAGAGATTACTTAAAAATAGAATCTTAGAAAAGAAAGAAAGAAGGGGATGAGAAGAGAGATAGAACATACTGGTGAGTAATTAGGCCTTCTGAATTTGCTAACCTATGTCACTTAGTAACAAAAACAGTAACACTGTAACAATGAGAAGGAAATCCTGCTTTGAATGAGAAGCTCTTAAGTGTGGCTAGAAAGAACCACAAGGTTATAAACACCTATGAAAGAGAAACACTTTAGCATGGACAAAAGCTAAAACATGGACTGCCATTCACCACCTCATTTTAACCTTCTTAAGGTCATGATAATAGATCTCCATCCCTTTGCTCTTCAGGAACAATCTCCCACTGGACACATCTATTAACACAGGATTTGGGGCACCTGGCTGGCTCAGTCAGCAGACACTCAACTCTTGCTTGATCTCGGAGTTCTGAGCTTGAGCCCTGTATTGGGTGTAGAGATCACTTAAAAAACAAAACAAAAAACCCACACACACATTTAAAAAAAAAAAATCAGGGTTTATCAAACTGAGGTCCTAAAACAATTTTTTTAAATTTTTATTTATTTATGATAGTCACACACACAGAGAGAGAGAGAGAGAGAGGCAGAGACATAGGCAGAGGGAGAAGCAGGCTCCATGCACCGGGAGCCCGACATGGGATTCGATCCAGGGTCTCCAGGATCGCGCCCTGGGCCAAAGGCAGGCGCCAAACCGCTGCGCCACCCAGGGATCCCCAAACAATTTTCTTTAAATCATGTTTTTATTATGATAATGATCTAAAAATAAAAAGGAGCAAATGTATCACCGCCACTTGATTTCAGTGTCTATGTTTGCATTTATGATCTTGTTGGCAACAAGCAGCACAGATATAGTATGCGAATGATGTGCCTGAGTACACAACACAGTAAAAGGTTCTGCAGCGTTTCCCATTGAGACAAGTGGTGAAGGAATTGAGAAGACATGCAGTACACAACAGTAAAGATGGGCTGAAGTCAAAAGGAAGCTGTGTGGTGAGGTCAGTACCTTGCTAATAATTAGAGCTGCAATTTAGTCACATCGGCAGTCACATTATGCTATTAATATGAATTTTATTGGCTTTGTGATGATATTTGTACTTATTTTGATTTTATAGTTGAATAAGAGCTCTGTGCCTGAGGAGCTTATACCTAGATTTGTGTAACAATATAAGTCAATTTAAGTCAACCCAGGGGTCTGAGATTTTCCCCCCCTTTCAATGGAGATTTATACATTTTTCAATATTGAGAAATACTATTATTAGGAGATTCTGTTCCAGAGAATTCTCCGCCTACTCCTCAAAATAGCTGAAATACCCCTAAAGTAGGGCAGAATCACCTCAAGCCTTCTTCTTTTTAAGATTTTATTTATTCATGAAAGAGACAGAGAGAGAGGCAGAGACACAGGCAGAGGGAAAAGCAGGCTCCTTGAGGGGAACCTGACACAGGACTGGATCCCAGGACCCCTGGGATCACACCCTGATCTGAAGGCAGACGCTCAACCACTGAGACACCCAGGCATCCTGTACCTCAAGCCTTCTTGGAAAGCAATTTTAGGTGAAAAGGCAAAAGGTTTGGATTAAGTTGAATCCAGGTTCTGTGACTTACTACCACACAATCTCTGATATGATATTTAACTTCTGTTGGTCTTGATTTCCTCAAAATGTGGCTAATAGGATTATTTTGAGATTTAGGAAGGTCACAAAAGGTGACCTATGTAACATATATATGTAACATGGTGCTGGGTGCATGGTAAGTGCTCAGTAAATTTTAGCTGATATCACCATTGTTATCATTAGTCTGGTTCTTCTTACAACTTCCCCAGGGCTTCATGAACACACCACAGCATCAAGCTTTCCACTGTGCTTCTTAATATAAACAGTCTTAAAGTAGTCCCAACTTCCCAAGAAGGTAAAAGACTAATTTACCAGTGAAATGGGGAAGCAGAGCATAAAGTGCTGATTGAGGCTATAATCAGCCTCAAGTTCAAGTCATGGTCCAACAATCTATTAGCATGACTTGTAGAAAAGTCACTTTGCCTGAACCTATTGGCTCATTTGTAAAATGGAGATAATTCTTAAGTTACAAAATTCTTGCACAGAACATTATAAGCTATGTAGTGCTTCACAAATGTAAAGTTAGATTATTATTCAGTGAATTCCAGAAACATTTCTAAATGGCACCTATTAAAGCTTGAAAAGGAAAAAAAATATATCACACAAAACATTCCCACCTCCCACTGTTGAGCAATCAGGTATTGAGATGGTGAATTAGAACAAGCCAAAATAAAAGGAACAGTCAAGCCTTTTACTTTACTGCAACAGTGCAAGCAAGAGGCAAAGAGAAGCACCAGCTCTCTAATGTTCCATTTTTCCCTGTGGAATGGCACTGGGTGAGGATCATGTAGATGCAGCACTGAAAGGGGAACCTGTCTCCTGCCTTTTTATGGATCCATGGGCAAGAGGGAGTCGGAGTTAGGGGAAGAAGAGCTAGGGAGCTAAAGTGGACCAAGTATCTCAGCAGCAGTCCTTATTATTGTGCATGACTGCCCAGGGGAGCTTTGACTGCAATCCCTCCAGGAAACTGCAATGCACTGGCTGTGGAAATGGTAGCTTCTTCCTATGAGGCCTTCCAGGAAAAGTCTTATAATTGCCTATGGTCAGGCCTGAAACATCACACATAGCATTCTGATCTGAAGCCAGGCTTCTCACCCAAAGAAATAAAGAATACATTCTTTAACCAAACATATAATAACCTTATTCCAAGAAATTATACAAACTAAAAAAATCAATACATTTAAGATTGATTTTCGAAAGCCAATGAATAATAATGTCACGGCAAGTTACTTACAAATAATTGAGAATATTATATTCCTTTTTTTAAAAAGACTTTATTTTTAAGTAATCCCTACACCTAACATGGGCTTGGATTCACAGCCCTGAGATCAAGAGTTGCATGCTCTACTGACTGAGCCATCCAGGCATCACAAGGGAATATCACATTCTTAACCTCCAAGGATCACACCATGTAGAGAAACCTTAGTAATCTCCAACCTATAGAAGGTCTTATTTCTTTTTTTTCTTTTTTTTTTTTTATTTATTTTTTTTATTTTTAATTTATTTATTTATGATAGTCACAGAGAGAGAGAGAGAGAGAGGCAGAGACACAGGCGGAGGGAGAAGCAGGCTCCATGCACTGGGAGCCTGATGTGGGATTCGATCCCGGGTCTCCAGGATCGCACCCTGGGCCAAATGCAGGCGCCAAACCACTGCGCCACCCAGGGATCCCGAAGGTCTTATTTCTAATATAATCTGTAAGTCAGTTGTTAAGAGCTCAGAAACACATTTTCTATGGAAATATTTTAAATGGTGATTAAGATACAGGCTAGCCCACACATGCTTTTTAATCCATAATGTAGATGAAAAGAAATTTGTTTGTTTATTTTAGATGTTCTTAGAAAACTGGCAAATTCCATTTTCCCAACAGTTGAAACACTGCCAATCCATACTGCCTGGGGCAACTTGAATCTTATTTAATGCAAAAACAGTATGATTAAATGATGATTCTTTTAGAACAATAACAACAACAAAAAACACATAAAACCTGCCAGCCATTTCTTTGCCACCTGGTAACATAAGGTGCGTCTATAAAGTGATGCTGTTTAACTAAAAAGTAGGCTTGTGGACCAAAATAAGTGTTGACCTTCCAAGTAAGTCACTTTGAGAAATTACTATGTATTCCAATAATATACATCTTTGAAATTCCATTTTCAGATAATGTCCTCATAGCAGGCTTATTCTTTTTTAATTTTTATTTTTTTAAATTTAAACTCAATTAGCCAACATATAGTGCATCATTAGTTTCAGATATAGAGTTCAGTTATTCATCAGTTGCATGTAATACCCAGTGTTCATCACATCATGTGCCCTCCTTAATGCCTATCACCCAGTTACTCCATCTCTACACCCTCCTCCCTTCCAGCAAACCTCAGTTTCTTTCCCATAATTATGAGTCTTTCATGGTTTGTCTCCCTCTCTGATTTCTTCCCATTACATTTTCCTTCCCTTCCCCTATGATCCTCTGTGGTGTTTCTGATATTCCTCATATGAGTGAAACCATATAATAATTGTCTTTCTCTGATTGGGGCTTATTGATTCTTTTTCATATCCTCAGTGATGGCCCATTCTTTGCTTTAGGATAATATTCCTTTTTTTTTCTTTTTTTTTTTTTTTTGCATAAGCTATTGCTCTTTTTGCCATAAATGTATGAACTCCCATCATAACCAGCTTGGAAAGATCATATTCATTGAGATATAGCTTCTGGTATGTTCTGTTTCCTTAAACAGTCTGAAACAGTCATACCTCATAAATCAAGTTCACACAGTACATACTGTACTACCACAAATGATAGTATCCTTTGTGCTTATTCTTTTTTAAGAAGCCAAAACTATCTGGAAATATGTGCTGAATTTTTTTTAAGTTTTTTTTTTTTTAAATATAGATAGCAAAAGTAGAAAATATACAGGGGAAAAGATTCTTCTTATGATTACAACAAAAATAACACGATATGCCTAGAAATAAACTTAGCCAGAAATATACAGGACGGATACAAAGAAAGCTATACAACTCTACAGAGGGGCATGGAAGATAATTTTAATAAATAGGAAGACAGTACATGAGTTCCTGAAGCTAAAGATTCAATATTGTAAAAATGCAAATTCTTAACAAAATCATCCATAAAATTAAAGAAATCCCACTCATAATTCCAAAAATATTTTTGAAGAACTTGAACAAATAAAAGTTCATCTGGAAGAATAAACATACAAGAAGTGCCAGGAAAATACTGGAAAGGAAATAGTGATGCTACTTGTGGTGGGGTTGGGTTAAGGGGGGTAGGGAAGTGCTTATCCTTCCAGACATTATAGTTCATTATAAAGCAAGTATCTTAACCATGCCTACAACAATGCCAGCATATACAGTCAAAGTAGTGGAACAGGATGGATAGTCCAGAAACTAGTCAAAATGTATGTAAGAATTCCATTTGTAATAGAGCTAGTATTTCAAGTCAGTGGATTAAGCTGGACTATTTAAAAAACTGTATTAAGAAAATGGGTTATCAGGGAGGCTGGCTGGTTCAGTAAGAGGAGCACGTGACTCCAGATCTTGGGGTTGTGGGTTTGAGCTCCCCATTACATGTGGAACTTATGAGAGAGAGAGAGAGAGAGAGAGAGAGAGAGAGAGAGAGAGAGAGAAAGGAAAGAAAAGAAAAAAAAGAAAAGAAGAGAAAAGAAAAGAAAAGAAAAAGAAAAGAAAAGAAGAAAGAAAGAAAGGAAGAGTGGAGGGAGGGAACGAGGGAGGGAGGAAGGAAGGGGCACTTGGCTGGCTCAGTTGGTGAAGCATGTGACTCTTGATCTCAGGGTTGTAGGTTTGGGACTCAATGTTGGGCATAGATTATGTAAAAAAATAAAATATAAAAAAAAAGAAAACAAAAAAGGGCTATTAGAAGGAATAAAGTTATATGCCTATGTTACATCTAACACCAAAATAAATTCCAGATAAGTTAAAGTTTTTAATGTAAAAATACTCCTGAATAAGCCTAAAAAGCATAGGTGAATACTTACTAAAAAGTGGGGTAAAGACCCTTTTGAACATGATACCAAAACTATGAAGAAAAAAGGAAAGAAAAAGACTAATAGATTGCTTATTAAAATGTATGGGAAGATATGCTACAAAAGACCCTGGTAGAGATACCTGTAAAACACTACAATGTATTACTACTGATATATAAAGGAATGCTCAAAAAATACTAAGGAATGCTTAGGAAATACTTAGAAAAGACCTCAGTATAAAAATGTGTCAATGCCATCAACAAATATTCACAGAAGAAATGCAAATGGCCACCAAACACTTAAAAATATTCATCACACTAATAAGAAATGTCTTTTAGGGACACTTTCAACTGCAAGTAACAGAAGATCCTATCCAAACTGGCTTAAATAATAAGAGAATATTATCTCTCCTAACTGGAAGTCCAGAGGTTGAGTAAGTTCTAGGCATGGTTTGTTTGTTTGTTTGTTTGTTTCTTTTTTTTTTAAGATTTTGTTTATTTATTTATGAGAGACACAGAGAGAGGCAGAGACACAGGCAGAGGGAGAAGCAGGCTCTCTGCAGGGAGTCTAAAGTGGGACTCAATCCCAGCACCAGGATCATGACCTGAGCCAAAGGCAGATGCTCAATCACTGAGCCACCCACATGCCCCCTAGGTATAGCTTCTTCTTTAGTTCTGTGACGTTACTAAGAACCTGGGTTCCTGCCATTTCTCCACCCTGCTCTTCACAGCATCACCTTCATTCTAAGGCTGGTTCCCTATGACAGTTATAAAATGGTCGCAGCAGTATCAGCTACCACGACTAACATGGCAACATCCAGAGGAAGAAAAGGACCATTTCTTTCTTACGTCTCTTTTTAGGGATGGGGAAATTTTCTCACAAGCTCCTCAACAGGTTTGCTCTCAGATCTCACTGGCCAGAACTGGAGGTCACAGATTATTCCTACATCAGTCTCTGGTAAGAGAATGGGTTCCCATGATTACCTTAGACTAGAGGTTCTCAGTATGTGGCCCAGGGATCCCTTGGGGCCCAAAACACTTTAAGGGGTTCTGCAAAAGGTTAGAATGATTTTCATAATAGTATCAACATACTATTATTTGACTTTTTTACAGAGGTGGCAGTTGCATGGATGGTACACAGGCAATGGTGGATAAAACTGCTGGCATCTTCATCTGAATCAAGGCAGTCACACCAAACTGTACTGTAGGTAGTAACTATTTTCTTCACCAACCATGCAATGACAGAAAGAGGAGGGAAAAAGCCACTTAAGCATATCCTTGATGAAGCAATAAAAATTGTTTTCATGGAACCCCATTTCAACTTTAGCATTTTCTCAAAAACAAAGTAAACCTTACAGGTAAACAACTGATGCCATTTGTTGCCATTAATAAAATTCAAGCTTTTAAGCAAAAAATTAGAATTCTAGAAAACCTGTGCCTACCACTGTGAGCTTAACAGCTTTCAGACACTTAAGTACTATTCCAATGAGAATAAGGTATTTTTGATATGGTATAATGAAATGTGTCAACATTTGGAAGATCTGCACAGCTCAGTGAACCAATATTTTCCAGATGACACACATGATATCACAAAATCATGCCTGGGTAAAAGATCTATTCATAGTGCAAGACAACCAACAGATTTTAATGTAACAGTATGAAAAGTTCACTGACACGGTTTTATATATTAAATTGCAGTTAACTCATAAGAAACTACCATGTACTGGAATTTGGTGTAGTATCCAAAAATATTCACATTCATCCTAAGAGACTATTAAAGTACTTCTCCTCTAACTACCTACATTTCTACATGAGATCAGATTTTCTGCATATACATAAATCAAAACAACATATAATAACATACTCAATTCAGAAGTAAACATAAGAATCCAGTCAAAAAGGTAAGAGGATTAAGAGGTGCAAACTTCCAGTCATAAAATAAGTCACATAGGCAAAAAGTACAGCATAAGAAATATAGTCAATAATATTGTAATAACATTGCATGGTGAAAGATGGTAACTACACTTATCACAGTAGGTACTGAGTAATGTGCAGAATTGTTAATCAATACATTGTACATCTGAAACTAATATAGCATTGTATTTTAAGTATATTTTATTTTTTAAAGATTTTATTTATTTGATTGAGAGAAAGTGTGAGCATGAGTGGGGGGCAAAGGGGGCGGGAGAAGCAGACTCCCCACTGATCAGGGACTCACTCCCCCCTTATTCCCTGACATGGAGCTCAATCCCAGGACCCCAGGATCATGACCTGAACTGAAGGCAGATGCTTAACTGACTAAGCCACCCAGGCGCCCTGTTAAGTATACTTAAAAAAAAAAAAAAAGATTTCAGTCATCTTCTCTTAAGCCAAATATTAAGGAGATTTGCAAAAATGTAAAACTATGCTGCTCTTCTCATTAATTTTTTCTTTTGGAAAATATTTTTAATAAAAATGATATTCATGCTAATATGCGATGGATTATTATTCTTAAATGACAATAAATATTTTTATTTTTTCTTAGTTTTAATTTCTAATTCCATAAATATTGATAACTATGATCCCTATAAACAAAAGCTCTTGGGGGTACAATTTTTCAGTGTCAAGGAGTCCTGAAACCAAAAAGTTGGAAAACTACTACCTTAATTTTCTGGGGTGACATGGAGAATGGAAAGTCCACTCATTCTTTTTAAAAAGAGTATGATAGCTTACTTAAGTATTTGACTTATCATTTTGGCAACGTGAAATGATGTACAAAAATAAGCATCTGTACACATTGTCAGGGGAGATGGCACTGAGAGACCTTTCCTGAGGAAAATTTGGCAATACCTATGAAAATTCTTTTCTTTACGTGGGAGAGGGGCAAGTGGGAGAGGGGCAAATGGGAGAGGGGCAGAGCCCATGTAGGGCTTGATCTCACAACCATGAAATCATGACCTGAGCTGAAATCAATAGTTGTATCCTTAACTGGCTGAGCCACCCAGGCGCCCCATACCTATGAAAATTCTTAAAGAATAAATTTGATGGAAAATTCAATTTCTAGAAATATATCCTAAGAATATAATCAGAAGGATATAAGGATTTGTTACAGCATTGTTATACATTATCTTGAAAAACTCCAAACCATCTAAATATTCATCTTAGAAAACTGACTAAATTCCATATAAGGGAAAATTATGTAGCTACTTTAAAATGTTGATTAAAAACCTAAATTTATTGATATGGAAATAAGTTAATTATTAAGTGGGGAAAAATCAGGTACAGAATAGTATCTATAGTAAGATCTGGGATCCCTGGGTGGCGCAGCGGTTTAGCGCCTGCCTTTGGCCCAGGGCACGATCCTGGAGACCCGGGATCGAGTCCCACATCGGGCTCCCGGTGCATGGAGCCTGCTTCTCCCTCTACCTGTGTCTCTTCCTCTCTCTCTCTCTGTGACTATCATACATAAATAAATAAAAAAATTAAAAAAAATAGTAAGATCTCATTTTTAAAAAATTAATATGTAAAAAAATTAATATGTATAACAACAAATATACATATGCATAAAAAAAGTCTGGAAGAATTTAGTTTTCTCTGATTAAAAGGCTCAAGGAGACCCTTCTATTTTTTTCTTACTATGTCTCAAAATGTTTTTTTTTTTTTTTTTTTTGCTTTATAAGTAAACTCAAATAATTTTTATACTCAGGAGACATAAAAATATTTTTACAATCACTAGTTATATAAACTCTATACAATATCTACAAGTAGAAAGTCCACACTTGGAAAGGAAGGAAAGAAAAGATGGTATGGACAATAGTGATAGTAACACTAGAAAAGTGTCAATATTTTTTTCTAGTGGTCACTCATTAACATGGAGGAAAAGATGCCAGGGAATCTGCGAGAGCTTGGTAAGCGAACGCAGACAGGGTTCTGTGGCCAGTTGGATCCAGGACCAAATACCCTAGGGCCAAAAAAGTTCAGAGAAAGACAGTTTTAAAATACTCCTACTTAGCCTGGGTGGCTAAATAGGTTAAGTATCTGCCTTTGGCTCAGGTCATGATCCCAGCCTGCTTCTCCCTCTCCCTCTGCCTGCTGTTCCCCCTGCTTGTGCTCTCTCTCCCTCTGCAAAATAAATAAATAACATAAAAAAAAAAAAAAAACGACAACTCCACATAAGGCTGACAACTACAGATGCTCAGAAGGTGGGGGCAAAGAACCATGAAAGGGAAAAAAATTACTGGAAAAGGCAAAGAGTAGCAAGAATACCATATTCCAGTTACCTACAAACTTCCTATTCAGCAACTATGGCAGGTACTTGCCACATTGTTGTCTGTCATGGCTGCTCTCTCTTTCCGTTGGTAATTGTGTTTTTGGTGTGCCAGAACCTTTTCATTTATCGTGCCTGTTAATTATCAGACAGCAAACACAGATGATACCAGTCAGGTCTGCCCAGCCTAGCCTCTGAGGCCAGCTCCAGGGAAAGCTCGTGCACCCTCTGCTGGTCAGCTCCACTCCAGGACAAGAGGGTCTCTGTCCTAAGGAGACCACAAACTAGAGGGATACACTTGTGTTCTCTATATACCTAATGTCAAGTGAAGAGTTTGGAAACCATTTTCTCAAACTGCCATCTAAAGGAAACCATTCCAGATTAAAACAATGCCTTCCTTTGTTACACAAAAGAAAAACATCATAAAAACTAAAGTGCTGGGCAGCCCGGGTGGCTCAGCGCTTTAGCGGCCTGACCCTGGAGATCCAGGATTGAGTCCTGCATCGGGCTCCCTGCATGGAGCCTGCTTCTCCCTCTGCCTGTGTGTCTCTGCCTCTCTCTCTCTCTCTCTCTCTCTCTCTGTCTCTTGTGTATAAATAAATAAATAAAATCTTAAAAAAGAAAAAAACTAAAGTGCTGTGAGAAGATATACCACCAAAGACATGTTAAATTCAAATGATTTCATCTTATTACATAATTAAGTAAAGGTGTGCAACATCTAATCTGACTATAAACTTTCATTAGAGTTTTAGTGTGGTCAAAAACCTGAGAAATACTATAACAGTAATATTTGTACACGTTTTATGAGTTCCAAAAAGCTCGCACCTTCATTTTCACACCTAATCCTTAACAACATCCTGTAAGAAGGGAGGAAGGCAGGACAAGCATTTTAGTTATCACCATTTTACAGATGTGGGACATGAGGCTCAAGGACGTTACATGAGTTGCCCTGTTCACACCTACAAGACCCCATACCATGTAGGATTCCTGACTCCGAATTCTATATTCTACTCACTCAGTACACCCAAGCTGCTGATGTTTAAGGAGTTTTGTATAGAGTTAGTATGCATTTCAGGCATAGAAGTAAAAGGCATAAAACATGTTTTTATATAATACATTCCATTTTGTTTCAATTGTCACAAAAATTTTAGATGCTGATGCCTAAATCTGAGGGATTTGTACTGTAGGCAGTACTTTGTCCTAAAAAAACATCAATTTAACAAGGCCAGTGGACATTTTAATATATCTACTGAAAACCAAATAAAATTAACTTCAGAATTTCTATATGTGGCATATAAGTACCCATAAAAAGTAAATCCTGCTAGGCTTTGTAACTTCGACATTCACTCGGTCAATACTATTTATACAACATAAAACTGGGGGTGGCAATCAAGTTCTGGCCCTGCTTTCTCTTGAATCTTCACAATCTTAATAATTTCTCCCTTATGAAAAAAGTATTATAGATACTGCACTGTTGGAGTGCCAAGCTAAAAATCAGTATGCTGAAGAAAAAAAGAAAGATTGAATAAAATTCAGCTATAAACATAACAATCCCCAAAACTAAAGATCAAAACAAAATAGTAATGATAGAATTAGACATTTATATAGCATTTGTTATGTGCCAGGCATTACTCTAAGTGCTTTACATATAACTCATTTAGTCCTCCCAAGAACCCATTTAGCAGATAAGCAAATGAGGCACAGAGAAGTTAAAGTAATTCCAGTTACTTAGTGTATCCAAGTTGCCATAGTTAGTTATGTTGTGAGGCTGGGATCTGAACCCAGGTAGGCTGGTAACTGAGTTCATCTTAACCACTAAAGCTATGCTGCCTCTATATAGTGGTGTCTACCATATTCCTATTGCATTTTTAAAGCAAACTTTTAATTTTAGAACAGTTTTAGATTTACAGAAGAGTTGCAGATGGTACAGAGCACTCCCATATTCTAATATAGTTTCTTCTTTCTTTTTTTTTTTTTTTTAAGAGAGAGAGAAAGCATATGTACATACAAGTTGGGGGCGGGGAGAGGGAGAATCTTAAGCAGGCTCCACACCCAGCACGCAGCCCATCTCGGGGCTTGAGCTCACCACCCTGAGCTCACGACCAGGCACTTCTCTAACATAGTTTCTAACATATTATTAAAATCTCACATTAGCATGGTAATTTGTTACAATTAATAAGCCAATACTACTGCATTATTATAAACCTATAACAATTTATCCAAATTCCCTTCATTTTCATTTGAAGTGTTTTTCTCTCATAGAATTCCATCCAGGGCACCACATTATGTTTAGTGATTAGGTCTCCTTAGGCTCCTCTTTGGCTCTAATAGTTTCTCAGAGTTTCTTTGTTTTTGAAGACCTTGATGATTTTGAGCAATACTGATCGGGTATCCTATAGAATGCCCCTCAATAAATATTTATGAGATATTTTTCTCATGATTAGATTGGAGTTTGGAATTTAGAGGGAAAAAAACCCCACAGAAGTGCCATTCTCAACACATCATACCAAGGGTATCCATGATACGAACATGACTTATCATGGGTTCATGTTAACCTTGATCACCTGGATTAAGTGGTGACTGAAGTTTCTCCACTGTGGAGTTATCCACCCCCACCCCTTTCCACAGTGTATTCTTTAGAAGGAAGTCACTGTGTGCAGCCCACACTTAGGGAGTAGGAAGTTATGCTCCACCTCTTTAAGGGCAGAGTATACACATAAATTATTTGAAATTATTTTGCATAGGAGATTTGTCTCTTCTTTCCCATTTATTCTATCATTTGTTTCTATCAGTATGGACTCATATTTGTTTTAAACTGTGGATTAGAACCCAATACTACTTTATTGCTCAAACTCTTCCTGTTTTGGCCATTAAGAGCTCTTTCTTCTACCATTTCTTTCTACATTTAGCTCCTATATCCTTCTGACATACTCTCGTCATTGTGTTTTTGTTTTTGAGCGCTTCCTTACTTTCTGATACTTCAAGATATTGCAGGCTCGTGTTGCATATTCCTTGACCTGGTCCCAGAATTAGCTATTTCTTTAAAGAGTGTTTGTTCCTTTTATTGGGAATAGATGAGGTACGTGGTGTGCTCCTTGCTACTAGATTGCTTGTAGGCCCTGTCAACTAACAAAGGAAGGACATTTATGTGGGTATATTAAACTTGTATAAACATGTCTTTATAAATGTTTCTAGGGATCCCTGGGTGGCGCAGTGGTTTGGCGCTTGCCTTTGGCCCAGGGCGCGATCCTGGAGACCCGGGATCGAATCCCACATCAGGCTCCCGGTGCATGGAGCCTGCTTCTCCCTCTGCCTATGTCTCTGCCTCTCTCTCTCTCTCTCTCTCTGTGACTATCATAAATAAATAAAAATTAAAAAAAAAATTTATAAATGTTTCTATATGTATCCATCAATACCTATAGCAAGCTAAAGTTCATACTTTATCAACTAGAGTACAGTGCTTATGTACAGTTCCTATTGCCTCTAGTTTTAGTCTTATTTTCAAAGTTACTTACGTTAGTATCTTTTCCTTGGCCCCTTTCAGTGAGGTTACTGCATACATTTGTAATACAGTGAGATTCTTTTATCAGTCTGCCCTCCATCCTGAACTCTATTTCCCCTTATATATTTTTAAAATTTGCCCGTGTCAAGATTTAATCTTTGTGTTGTAGAGCTCTATGGATTTTAACAAATGCACAGTGTCATGTATCCACCATTCCAAAATCATGAAATAGATTCATTGTCCCCCAAAAATCCTCTGTGCTATCAAATCAACCCTCTCCCTCCCCTAAACTCCCTTTTGGTTACATTTCCCTAACAGAGAATGTACTCAACATCACTGCTTCTCCTCATTTTCCCTTACAACAAGATGTTCACATTTATAAACTCACGTAATTCTCACTTCAATCCTGAGTATTTCCTCTCACCAGATGATTGAATGAAACTCAGAGAGAATAAGTAGCTTGGTTAAAATCTCACTAACTGGTGGTGTTGGCACTACAACTTGTGTCTTTTGACTCCTGGTATGATGCTCTTTCTACTACACAACAGTGCTTCCTTGTTTCCAGCTGGTAGGGGGATGGTTATTCATAGAGATAAGAAGAAGAGAAAACAGAAATGGTGGTAGTGATCATATCTTACATTAATGGAAGCTTTTACATTAAAAATATTGAAATGGAAAAAAATAAAAATAAAAATATTGAAATGGAATTCTAGTTCTGGTAATTTGAACTGATCACCCCAAAAACCTTTCTGTTGTAAAATACTCCCAAAGGCAGAATAAATACATTAAAAAAAAAACCATATATATATATATATATATATATAGTTAAAAATACATCACTGAGACAACAAGAAAAAAAATCCTCGGAGACCAAAAGCTAGCAAAGGTCCAGAAAGCTGAGTGAGAACTAAAGTGACCAGCTGCCCAAATCCCACAATGTATAAAAAAAATATATATCACAAAAACTTATTGAAATAAACTCAACCTAGTTTTAACGTTAGAAAATATATTTAAGTAATTGACTACATTATCAGATTTTTTAAAAATTATATTATTACCTTAGCAGATTCAGAGAAAGTAGCTGATGAAATTTAACACCCATTCATGATTAAAAATCAAATATACAAGACTTTTAGCACATATGGAATGGAAGAGAATTTCATTAATTTGATAAAAAGTAGTCACCAAAAACTTACAATGTTATCCTAATAGTGAAATATTAGAAGTATTCTGTTTATAGATATGAATAAAACAATAATGTCCACTATCACTGGTTTTATTCAACACTGCATTTGAGGTCCTGGCCAGCACAGTGAGAAAAGAAAGTATAATAAATGGTAACATTTGAGAAAGAAGCAACCATGTCATGGTTTCCTGAGGACACGATTATTTACATAGAAAAATCCTCTAAGCCTTACGAATGACTTTTTTTTTTTAAACAAATGAAAATTATTACTACTAAAGATAAAGTTTGGCAAGGTTGCTAAATAAAAGACCAATATACAAAAAGAAAATTTGCATTTTTATGTACTAGCAAAAATATAGTTAGAAAATCTAATTTAAAAATTTACCATTTATAACACTGACCAAAAATGTAATATATTTAGGAAGTTTGAAATATGCAAATCCTTCAAGAAAAAAATTATAGAATTTCATTGAAAGACACTACAGATCTAAATAAATGGAGAGACATATGGTCTTCATAAGTAGGATAATTTGATATGGTAAAGATGTTAGTTCTCTTCAAGTTGATATACAGATTTAATGCTATACCAATCAAAATTCCAATAAGGTTTTTTATGGAACTGAAGCTGATTTAAAAAGGTATTTGAAAATGCAAATGGCAAAAAAGAATTAAGATCCTCCTGAGAAAAAGGAATGAGGTGGAGGAGTGGACCTACCAGCTCTTAAGCCTTACTATGAAAGTGTCAAGTATTAGCCCAGGAATAGAAATAGAACAGAAGAATAGAATACAGGGCCTAGAAACAGACCTGTGAATGTGAACTTGGTATACAATAGAGTTAGCACTGCAGATCAGTGAGGAAATGAGGGTCCTTCAAAAAATTGGTTCTGGGACAAATGGTTATTCATGTAGAAAAAAAATTAGGGATAATAAATGGGTGTTTAAGCTGCTAAATTTGTGGTTAAGTTATTAGACAGCAATAGAAAAGAAATACACTCTTTAACATGTATAGCAGGAGACAGGTTTAAGGATGTCTGTAGCAATATTTTTGTATTCTTAGAAAGAATAAAAAACTTGAAAGGAAGAAAAACCCAGCCAATGAAAATGGATAAACTGTAGTAAATTCATACAATGAAATACCATATGGCAGTAAAAATAAATGAAATGAACCACAGGTACTTTGTCAAGTGTAATATTGACCAAAAAAATAGGCAAGTTGTAGAAGAGTATGTATATATACATATATATAGTATAATTCAATTTATATGATGTTCAATAACACTCAAAGCCCAACAATATTTTACTTTAAAGAGAAAAGAGGCATCTGGGGACCAGGAGAGGCACAGAGGAGATGTCAAAAGTTGTAGGTAATGTTCTGGAGTTTTTTTTTTTAATAAGTTGATGATAAATATATGAGTATTCATTTTATAATTATTTATATATTATGCTACATTATCTATAAGTGTTTTTTAAATAAATAAAATAATTTAAAAATAAGAATAATTTATAAATTTTACTATCAACCTTTAAACCTGTATCTTTCTGGATATTTATTTATTTATATTTATATTTATTTATTTATTTATTTATTTTTAAAAGATTTTATTTATTTATTCATGAGAGACACAGAGAGAGAGGCAGAGACACAGGCAGAGGGAGAAGCAGGCTCCATGCAGGGAGCCCGATGTGGGACTCGATCCTGGGACTCCAGGATCACGCCCTGGGCTGAAGGCAGGTGCTAAACCACTGAGCCACCCAGGGATCCCCTCTTTCTGGATTTTATATATGCATGAATGTACTTCATGTTCAAATAAATATGAAAATATACAGAGAAAAGGAAACATAAGGACTAAACTTGGGGTCAAAAGCCTCGATAATTTAAAAATAAATTTCCAAAAGTGATTCTCACCTAAACTACACCAATTACTTGTTAACTGGTCTATTTCATTCCTATAGAGAATATCCTTTCACTAGTGATTTTTCCATCACATTACCATGGTCCCACATGCTATGATTCCTGACCCTTCTGGGACCTGATTTTATATCCCTCTTTCCACATATCCTAACCACAGAACAGATCTTAACATTCCTTAGCATTAATGTCTAAAAAGCTGACATGTACATTTAAATAAAATATAGGTGTTGTTTCATAGCATAAGTAGTTCCTTGTTTATCATTTGTTCTGGGGAGTTTTGGGATGCTTATTTGTGGTTCTTATATTAAGTCTTATCAACTCTATTTCCAAAATATATCCTGAATCTGTTCACTCCTTTCCATTTCTCCTGCTACCATTCCAGTCCAAACACTATCATTGCTTACCTGAACCAACTGAATAATCACCTATCTCCTTGTTTCCATTCTTGTCTCCCCACAGTACATTCTCCACACTATAGACATAAATATTTTATTACAACACAAATTAGATCATGTCACTCTCCTTCTTCAAATCCTCCTTTGGCTTCCTATGACCACAGAAAAAATCCAAAATTCCTTCTAGCCTATCTCTTTAAGTTCATCTCCCTCATGCACATTAAAGAGCCACACTGGCCTGACAGTTTTAGAAAAAACCAAGGTTGTTACTGCCTTATGGACTCAGCATTCAAGCATCTTTCTGCCTGGAGTACTCTAACCTCAGTTCTTTGCAGACTGACTCACCATCATCATTCAGAGCTCAGCACAAAAAGTCCAATCTCCAAGAGGCTTTCCCTGACCACTCTGGCTAAAGCAGAGCTTCCAACCATTCTCTATCAAGCACATCACCTTGTTTTATCTTCTTTACAGTCCTTATCACTATCTGAATCTTATTTTTAAAATCTATTTATTGTCTATCTTCCTCCACATGTAGGAACCTTGTCTATCCCATCTACTATTATACCCAATGCCAAAATAGTTCCTAGTGTGACGTACATGAAAATAATTACATGATCTTGTGGTTTTGGGTTCAAATTTGTCTCTGAACAAATGTTCAATTTAATAACCTGAATGCTTTATTTAGTTATACTATGCTTCTTTAAACAAAGTATATGAACAAAAAGCATTTTATTAACTCCTGAATTCACAGCTCTTCTTATCTTTAAAATACCATGGTAGGGGGGCCTGGTAAGCTCAGTCAGTACAGCATATAACTCTTGATCTTGGGGTCATGGGTTCAAGCCCCATGTTGGAAGTACAGATAACTTAAAAAAATAAACTTAAAAAATATTTTTAAAATTCCATGTAAAGATGATTAAGTAATCTGTAAACACATAGGCATAGACTGAAAAAAAGAAAAAAAAACACCAAAAAACAATGTTTTATGTCCCAAATTGAGAAGTTATTTTCAAATCCTGAGCTAGGGATATCTGAGCATGGCATTTTACCTTCAACAAATGGAGAAGACATCTACTTTATGGGTAGAGCTATTGGGGATTAAAGTTTTTATTTTTTAAGATTTTTATTTATTCATGAGACACAGAAGAGAGAGAGGCAGAGACATAGGCAGAGAGAGAGGCAGGCTCCATACAGGAAGCCTGATGTGGGACTTGATCCCGGGACTCCAGGATCATGCTCTGGGCCAAAGGCAGGCGCTTAACTGCTGGGCCACTCAGGAGTCCCAAGATTAAAGTTTGTAAAAAGTTATTTCTTCTTATGAACATTGTGGTTTCCTGATGATTTTTTTTCCCTGCCAATTTAAAGAATAAAGGGAGACTAAATCTGCATGTAGGTTAAAAGTACTTAGTTGCCAATAATACTGTATATACATTGTCCTTAGAATAGTCCATTTATTCAACATACCAATGCATCTTTAGTATACAGCCTAAAATGTGGTCACTGCACATGTATATTGAATGAATGAATGCACTACTCTAAAAACGATAAATTGGGGGGCACCTGGCCGGTAGAAGATGCAACTCTTGATCTTGGGGTTGTAAGTTCAAGCCCCATGTTGGGTATAGAGCCTACTTTTAAAAAATAAAACAAAAACAGTATGTTGGGAAGATAGACAAACAACAATTTTAATACATTGTTGCAACCAATGTATGCAGAGTAACATGTTAGAAGAGACAAGACTGTAATTAAAGTGAAGGGGTCAGGGAAAGTGTCTTGAGTGGAGCTGTGATACCTGGAATGAGTTATGAGATAAACAGATGCGAGAAGGAAAGGAAAGGAGCTACAAAGAAAATTTGAGACGTACAGATACATTGGCTTGAACAAGTGAGCATCATGTCAGAACCACAACAGCAAATGTTAAGGATGGACAAAGAAATAAGGCTGAAAGTACGGGCAAGCTGCAGATAACAGAATCCTTGCAAACTACATTAAGGGATTCAGATTTTGTCTTATAAAGCATTTATTTGTACATGGGATTTGTACATGTAGCCTCAAGGCTATGTTTCTCTTAGAGAAACCTTTTATTTTCAACTTGATAAAAATCAACAAGAACACTCTTTTAAAAGGATATGCTGAAAAAGAAAAAAAAAAAATAAAAGGATATGCTGGATCATCTGAATAGCCACCTTTTAACTGACTACTGTCCTAAGATTTCAGTTCACATGTTTGTGTTTAGCCGCACTGGCAAACCATTGGTGCCATTTGTCAATGGCACAGGTTAATGAGAAAGAAATGGGAACTACTTCATGTAAATGATGGTGTTTGACAAGTGAAGGTCAAATGAAATCATGACGTATTGAACAAAAGAAAGCTTGGCAATGGTTTAAAGAAAGAAAAGAGGTGTAGGCAGTGAGTAATCTCTACACAAATACAAAATGGACAGATCTTCTGTAAGGAAGCTATGCTATAGAGGACTGTGAACATTTGCTTTTAGAGCATGTTAGGTTCAGCAAAAACAGTTTCATTGGTAACAATGAATAAGTATTCATTTGAATTTACTTGTTTTATAATTGTGCTTCCTTTAACTTATAACTGGGAGTTACGGTTGTGTAAGATATACAACATAAGGAGTTTATATATAGTTTTATATTTGCATGTCTTTAACATACTGAAAATACTTTAAGTTAACAATAGAGAATCCTGGGTATCTACTCAGGCTTGAGAAATTCTGTTCTGGGTGATCGGGAATCACTGAAAGATTTTAATAAGGAAATGACAAATTTGTTCTTTAGAAAAATCACTGGCAGCAGTGTGGAAGGTTAGGAATTGAAAGTACTTAAGTAAGGCAGAAAGAAGGCTACTTAATATAATATTATGATAAAATGGCAGGGCCCTAAGTTTACTTAGGGGATATAGAGAGGAGATGGATAGGAGTTAGAGTCCAAAGGACTTGGTTGTGGGCGAGCAAAGGAGGGGTAACCAGGATGCCTGCCCTCTGGGGGACTTTGTGGTAAGATAAAGACAAACAAGTGAGGATGAAGGGTAATGAGAAGAGAGAGATGATGCATTTAAAGTCAGCAATGATTTGAATTTCATTTCATCCAAAGAAAATCCAGTTCCCTTTTCTGGGTTCCAGTTTTCTCAGTGACAGCTGCATTCATGAATTACCAAATTAACTATTATAGCGCGCTCTAAAAATACACATAGCACTCCACAGTATGCTGTAAATAAGTCATGAAAAATCAGCAAAAGCCCAGGCCCTGAAGGAAATTCAGCAGGGTTAAAAGGAGATGTGACCTTTTTTTTCTTTTTTCCTGAACGCTTAAAATTGTGACCCAGCGCACACTCACCCCGTATTGTACTCTGCTCTGTACTCTGTCGGTCGGATGTGCTCACTCCCTCGTCCACGCAGGATCAAGGGGTAGCGGGCCCAGCCCACGTGGGAGATGCAAGGACACCACCTTCAAGGGACACGCAAGGCAGCGGGGCACACCTAGCGCAGCAGCGTAGCGGGAACGTTGACCCTACAGGCAGGGAGGGGTAGTTGACAAAGTCACCTTTTACAGAGAGGAATCAACGTGGAATATCTTAGTCCAATTAGAATGCAAACATTTGGGATTTTATTAGCAAAAGCAGAGGGGAGAAAGAAAAAAAAAGAAGAAAAAAAAAAAGGCGAGAGGAAGGAAAATACAATTATTGAGAAACCAGCCTGTGTGTCCCCGCAGGCCACAGAAGGGCAAGCTCTGGAAAAGAGCCTTTCAACACTGGTTTGGTGGGCAGGCCAGCATCTTCCGCCACCAACTCAGGGCATCACGTCTATAGACCCAAAATGTCCAACGTGCGACTGAAGGGAAAGCCGCGGGGCGTACCTTTAGCACGGACGCTGCTTTGGGAGGGAGGGGGTCGCACTCGACACGGCCAGGCCCCCCTCCCCCCTCCCCAGAACGAAAGCCGGGAGCCGAGGGGCGTGAGGGTACCGGGGCGGCACGGTTCGCACACCGAACCGAGACCAGGAGGCGGCAGCACAGCGCCCCCGACGTTCTGCCCGGCGCCGCGCGCAGACCCGGAAGAGAGCACCAAGCCGCCCTACTGCGCAGCCTCCGCCCGGCCGGCCGGCGGAGCTCGCGTCCCGCTGCCTGATGGGAGTTGTAGTTCTGGGAACTGGGCAGGCTCCCTCAAAGGGCTCTGGGAACTACACTTCCCGGTGAGGGGAACTGCTCCAGCAGGCCGCGCGTTTGCGGGGGGCGTCACACCGCCCGCACCGGGGTGCAGGGCTGCAGGGTGTTTGAGGGGCAGGCCGGAAGGGGGTGTCCTTCCCTTCACTCTGCGCTCAGGCGGTGCCGATTCCGCCTTACCTCGCCCCACTACCGTGCGCTCCCTGCCCGGCGCCCAGTGTCCGCTTATCCTGGGCCCCTCAAGGAGCTGGGGCCTGGAGGTTCGGAGGTAACGGCCGCTGCTTGGCGCGGGAGCGAGGGCCCCCCCCCTTCGGCCCAGCCAGCCGCGCACCCGGCCCTCGCCTCCATGGGCCCAGCTCAGAAACCCAACGTGTGCCGCCAGCTCAGTCGCCGGGCGCTGGGCTTCTTCTCGCGGGACGCAGGCGTGGTGCAGAGGACCAACCTGGGCATCCTGAGGGCGCTGGTGTGCCAGGTGACCGCCGGCGGCTGGGAGTGGGGCCTAGGGCAGGCGGGCCCCCGGCCGCCGAGCCTCCCGCTGGGGTGCTGTTTTTACGCGTTAGAGCCCCCTCCCCCTTTAAGAAGATGCCATGTCTTGGGCTGGGAAATCCAGGCCCTGAACCCGAGGAATTAGTAAATAGCTATTAATAGAGCCGCCAAGTGCTTGGAGTTTTAAGCTTCTTACGTCTTCCTGCAAACCATCTTCCTAAAATTTGGTACCCCCCCCCCCCCCCCCCCCCGCTTCAAACGTGAGGCCCAAGCGAGGAAGATGCGAACATAATGTTTTAAATGACCTACTTGAGATTGCTTTGAAAACTGTGGGTTTAACTCTCTCCCTTAAAATTGGTGCACGGTAGAGACTTGAGTTATTATTCCCTAAACCAAAATTCCTTATGTCTTTCAGGAAAGTACTAAGTTTAAGAATGTGTGGACCACTCATTCTAAGTCACCTATAGCCTATGAGAGAGGAAGAATATATTTTGACAATTACCGGTGCTGTGTCAGCAGGTATCTTTTTGATGAACATTTTTGCTGTAATTGACCTCACTAGTTTTTATCTTAACTAGTTTTCATAGAACCACATGCTGTCTCGGTGCCTAATGAAATAGGGGAATGGAAAAATGAGCTCAAAGTAAGAGTAGATGGTAAAGTGGATGTAATTCTAAAGTTTTGTTAAATCCAGAGGTGGAAATTTTATCTTTGCAAATACCAATTTAAAACGAATTTACTGGGGATCCCTGGGTGGCGCAGCGGTTTGGCGCCTGCCTTTGGCCCAGGGCACGACCCTGGAGACCCGGGATCGAATCCCACGTCAGGCTCCTGGTGCATGGAGCCTGCTTCTCTCTCGGCCTATGTCTCTGTCTCTCTCTCTGTCTCTCTGTATGACTATCATAAATAAATAATAAAAAAAATTTTTTTTAACGAATTTACTTTATTTTTTATTTTTTAAGATTTTATTTATTTATTCATAGAGACACAGGGAGAGAATGAGAGGCAGAGACACAGGCAGAGGGAGAAGCAGGCTTCATGCAGGGAGCCCTACGTGGGACTCGATCCAGGGTCTCTAGGATCACGCCCTAGGCTGCAGGCGGTGCTAAACCGCTGCGCCACCGGGGCTGCCCAAATGAATTTACTTAAAAAAAAATAAAATAAAACGAATTTACTTTATAGTGCAAGTGAAATGATAGATTGCTCAGGGTATAGAAGATATCAGAGTCAAGGGAACCAGATATCTAATAAGTTAGGTTCTGCTCTAGAGAAAAATTTATGCTTTGTTTTGGAAGTACTTGCCTCTCCTTAAGAGAAAATTTCAAACTTACTTCAAAGAGAATCTCCACATACTCATTACCTAGATTCAAAGGTGATCCAGATTTTGCTGCATTTGCAGCATTTGCCCCATGACCTCCTTTTTCTTGACCTTTGTACTAAGTATTTTTTTTAATATTTTATTTATTTATGAGAAACACACAGAAAGAGAGAGAGGCAGACACACAGGCAGAGGGAGAAGCAGGCTCCATGCAGGGAGCCCAACATGGGACTCGATCCTGGGTCTCTAGGATCAAACCCCGGGCTGAAGGTGACACTAAACTGCTGAGCCACCTGGGCTGCCCATCCTTTTGTTCGTTTTTTCTTTCATTCTTTGTCTTCTCTGCTTTTATTTATGTTTTATTTTTTTTCCTTCTCTGCTTTTAATTGAGCATTTTATATGATTCTATTTTCTACCTACTTTAGCATATCAATTATACTTCTTTTTAGAAATTTTTACTCATTGCCTTAGAACTTCCAAAACATATTTACAACTAATCTAAATCACTTTCAAGGGATGCTCAGAGGTTGAGCATATGCCTTTGGCTCAGGGTGTGATCCTGGGGTCCTGGGATCGAGTCCCACATCGGGTTCCCTGTGAGGAGCCTGCTTCTCTCTCTGCCTATGTCTCTGCCTCTCTCTCTCTCTCTCTCTCTCTCTCATGAATAAATAAATAAATAAATAAATAAATAAATAAATAAATAAAATCTTTAAAAAAATCAGTTTCAAGTAGCATCATACCTCTACATGGGTAGTGTAGTTACCTTATAATAGAGTATTTCTAATTGTTCCCTCTTTCCTTTTATGTTGCTGCCTTCGTTTGATCCATAGGCTATATTCACTGAATGCCTTGTTGCTGTTATTATTGTGAACAAATTTTCATCTGTTAAATCAATTAAATATAAGAAAAATAAAGGATTTTATTTTACCTTTATTTATTTTATTTGAGAGAGAGAGAGTATGTGCACACATGCACATGAGCAGGGGGAAGGGCAAAGGGAGAGGGAGAGATCTCAGGCAGACTCCTTGCTGAGCATGGAGCCAGATTTGGGGCCGGATCCTAAGAGCATGACCTGAGCCACCCAGGTGTCCCTATTTATTCCTTTAAACATTCTTCTTTTTAAAGGTAGACCTATATCGTCTTTTTTCCCTTTGAAGTTTTTTGAACATTTCTTGTAAGGCAGATCCACTGGCAACACATTCCCTCAATTTTTGTTTGCCTGAGAAAACCTGATTTCTTTTTGACTTTTGAAGGATAACTTCTTGGGATACAAAATTCTAGATTGGGGCAGCCCTGGTGGCGCAGCGGTTTGGCGTCGCCTGCAGCCTGGGGTGTGATCCTGGAGACCTGGGATCGAGTCCCACATCGGGCTTCCTGCATGGAGCCTGCTTCTCCCTCTCCCTCTGCCTGTGTCTCTGCCTCTCTCTCTCTGTGTCTATGAATAAATAAATAAATAAAATCTTTAAAAAAATTCTAGATTGGTTGGGTATGAAATAATGATTTATAAGAAATATATATTTGGTCATTCAGATGAAGATCTATTTCTCAGATATATTTGGTCTTCATCTACAGTTACTGAAAATGCTTTAAACCCATAAAGGTAAAATAGGTGTTTTGTTATTAATGAAGGTAACTTTCTAACCCCACCCAAGAGTAAGGGCTTTTTGCCAGTAGAACCAACCGTGTGATTGAGGGGTTGGAACTTTCAGTCCCAACCTCTGACTTCCAGGCAATGGAAGGGAGCTGGAGGTTGAATCAGCCAGTGGCCAGTGACTTAGTCAAACATAACTATACAGTGAAGCCTCTGTAAAACCGCAAGAGGACTGGGTTTAGAGAGCTTCCCATCAAATTAAAAGAAACTAAGGAGGTGGTCATTGGAACCCCAATCTGTATAGGCCATGGATCAGAAACACAGGGGTTTCACAGCCTGGGGGTTTGGTGACTGGCATCTGAAGTGGGGGGGTGGAGGGCAGTCTTGTAGGACTGAATTCTTAACCTATCGAATCCGATGCTATCTCTAGTAGGTAGTGTAAGAATTGAGTTGAGTTCTTGGACATGCTATTGGTGTCTTAGAATTGCTCAGTGTTGTGTGTGGGAGAACCCCCACCCCTCATAATGGAATTGGGTCCAGGAGTCTTAAAAGACTGGGGTGAGGGGCATTGTTTCATCACTTTAAATATTTTACTCCATTCTACTTGCTTGCATGTTTGCTGAAGAAAAGTCCAGTATAACTCTTATCCTGTTCTTTAGATAAGTTGCTTTTTTCCTCTGGCTTCTTTGTTTTTTATTTTCTATAGTTAGAAATAATATATACCTAGGTATAGGTTTTTTGGTATTTATTCTCCTTGGTGTTCTGTAAGCTTTTGTGGTTTGGTGTCTGTGATTAATTTTGGAAAATTCTCAGCCATTATTCAAATATTTCTTGTTTTTCTTATCCTTCTAGTATTCCTAGTATACAGGCTTTCTAATTGTCCTTCAGTTCTAGGATATTGTATTCTGCTTTTATCACTTTTTTGTTCTAGTTTGGGAAGTGTCTATTGACATATCTTCAAGTTTTCCTTGGCTGTGTCTGGTCCACTGATGAGCCCATCAAAGACGTTCTTCATTTGTGTGGAGTTTTGATTTTTAGCATTTCCTTTTGATCTTGTTTTTAGGTTTTTTTTTTTTAAGATTTTATTTATTTATTAATGAGAGACACATTGAGAGAGGCAGGCTCCATGCAGGGAGCCCAATGCGGGATTCGATCCTGGGACTCCTGGATCATGCCCTGGGCTGAAGGCAAACGCTCAACTGCTGAGCCACCCAGGTGCCCCATGTTTTTAGGGTTTTTAATCTCCCTGCTCAATTATCCATCTGTTCTTATACATTATCCACGTCTTCCTTTAGAGCCCTTAGCATATTAAATATAGTTATTTTAAGTTTCTAATCAGTAATTCTAAAATCTCCACCATATCTAAGTCTGGTTCTGATGATTGCTTTGTCTCTTCAATCTTTGTATTTTGCATTTTAGCATGTCTTGTAATTTTTTGTTGGAAGTTGTATGTGATATAAAAGGAATTGTAGTAAATGGGTCTTTAGAGTGAGATTTTATGTTTATCTGGCTAGAGATTAGGCTGTGTTTTCTGAAACTATAGGTGCCAGAGGCTCAAATTTCCTGTAGTGCCCTTGTTTTTGTTTGCCTGGTACTGACTCAAGTGGCTTGCTCCTGCTAAGCGTGGTTCTTGGTATTCACCTCTCTTTCTAGTTTTGGGGGCAGCAGTTTGGTCTGTAATTCGTAATTCTCAGATAGAACTAAAAACAGTTGTTGATTTTTTTTGTTCAGCTTTTTTCTTGACAGGAGTGATGACCTCTAAGTTCTTTGCATGTAAGATCAGGAACCAGGAGTTAGAGAAGATAATTTGAGATTTGTTCTGACCTGAGGAGGGATCCTGCCAGCAATCTTTTTCTGAGTCTCTCTGGCAAATTAGCCAGCCTACACTTTAGCTTGTATGACCAGTGAGTCTATAAATTTCTTCCCATTTGCCTTTCACGACAACCTCCACTGATTTTGAGAGTGCTCTTAGGCTAAAACTTATCCACGCTCTGTTGCAAATGAAAGTCAGTTCCTTTAGGAAGAGAATAGTGCTATCTACTTTATGGCCTACTTCTTTGCCCCAGGCAAAATCTTCAAGCCAAGGGTTTAGAGTTGGTACTGGGGGTGTAGGGGAATCGTGGCAGGCTCTCTCTGAGGGACTCCCCTATTCTAAAAGCTAAGTATCTAGAGTTGAGGCAGATATTAGCCTCAGATTTTCTTACGTCTCTTACTGTGAAACCACTGCTTTATGAGGTGGGCTAAGGGTAATCAGAGCCAATGTATTCTTAGACTTGCCATGCCAACGTACAGTTGGGGCTAGGTGGAAGAAGGAAGTCCCATTCTTGACTGTACTTACCCAGGATGCAGCCTCAGCAACAAGCAGCTGGGAGCTACATGAGAAGTGGTGTCATGATGGACCCCCAAGAAGGTGGCCCTCTGGAAGCTGAGGATAGAGGGAGTCCTGTGCTCTTGGCCATACAATTGTTGAATAGTTTTCATTTTGGTGAGCTAAAAGTGATAGGGAGTGAGCACATCCTATTTTAAACATCATAGACTCTTACTATTCTTACTGAACTCTAGTAGATTTTTTTTGGATACATGTTTCTTTGTTTGCTGTATGCTCTAGGACCATTTCTAGAGACTTTAAATAGTTGTCCTTTTATAGTGTTCACCAGTTTTCCTGGAGAGCATGCCCTCAGAGCTCCTCAGGCTATCATGTTGGAAGTGACTATCTAGACATTTCTTTATATGATCATAATGTCACTACCACACCTAACAAAATTAGTAATAATTCCTTGGTATTTAATGGTATTTAATAACTTACCCAATTTAGAGGTATCTGCTTTAATTTAAAAAAAGTTAAATCTGAGTAGGTGGCATTGGTTGGTGATCTAATAGTAAATAGCTGGAGTTGTTTACTATGGCATTCAGGGGTGTTATACTCATAATTTAGAATCACATATGAGCTTCCTTTCATTCCTGTGAAATTCTATTTGTTTAGACCTTTGAATCAGAAAATCAAAGGTGAATAAAATTGTCACTCTGAAAATTGTTTCTAAATAGTAGTTTAATTTTAAAGTTCAGGGATGCCTCGGTAGCTGAGCAGTTTGTTTGCCTCGGTAGCTGAGTTTGCCTTCAGCTCAGGGCATGATCCTGGAGTCCTGGGATCAAGTCCCACATCGAACTCCATACATGGAGCCTGCTTCTCCCTCTGCCTATGTCTCTGCCTCTCTCTCTCTGTGTGTGTCTTTCATGAATAAGTAAATAAATTCTTAAAATTTTAAAGTTCATCAGGTAAAAAAAAGGAAAACACCTATGATCATATCTCAGTAGTAATCAGGGAAGTAGAAATTAAAGGTAAGAGGCTATTTTTCACATAAAAAATGTAGTGTTCACTACTGGTAGAGATAAATACTTTTTCAACCTTTCTGAAAGAGAATGAGGAGAAAAAAAAAAACCCTAAAGGTATTTCATTTTTTACCCACTAATTTTCATCCTGAAATAAAGGGACTTTATCTAATTTTCACTTTACAATATTGGAATAATGGTTTATGGACTCCATGGAATTCAGCAGAAATATTCATAGTAAATATTCAAGGGTAGAGAAAGAATTCAATATAATCCAATTTTGGAAAATAATCTGCAGGAAAGTATATATATATATATATATATATATATATATATATATATAACAAAAAACTGGAGGAAATGAACCAAAATGTTAATAATGGTAATTTTTATAATCTTAGAGTATTATAATCTATTTTATTTTTCAGATTTTCAATGAATTTTATTGTGAATTCTGTGATCAGAAAAAAAAAAATGTTAACATTTAATTAAGGAAAGCAAAGTAGCAAGCTATATCTTGATATTCCAAATCTCTGAAAGAAAAAAGTCACTTGGCATTGAGCAAACACTGTCTCAGTTATCAAGAAGAATAATCACTCATTTTTCTTTTTTCCCAGTGTTGCATCAGAGCCAAGAAAACTTTATGAAATGCCAAAATGTTCCAAATCAGAAAAAATAGAGGATGCATTATTATGGGAATGCCCAGTGGTAAGATTTGTTTTTACAGTATTTGTTTCCAACACATTTTTAGCCTAAAAGAACTGATTATTGTTAATATATAAAAGAATAAAGCTTAAATATCATAGTGATCCTGACTTTTGAAATGAGTCAAGAATAAGTCAATCGGAGAAGGACAAACAGTGTATGTTCTCATTCATTTGGGGAATATAAATAATAGTGAAAGGGAATATAAAGGAAGGGAAAAGAAATGTTGGGAAATATCAGGAAGGGAGACAGAACATAAAGACTCCTAACTCCGGGAAACGAACTAGGGGTGGTGGAAGGAGAGGACGGCGGGTATTGGAGGGGAATGGGTGACGGGCACTGAGGTGGACACTTGACGGGATGAGCACTGGGTGTTTTTCTGTATGTTGGTAAATTGAACACCAATAAAAATTAATTAAAAAAAAATGAAATGAGTCAAGAAAAAAATTATATTCTTTGCTTATTTTTTCTCATGAAATAATTTCTATTTTAAAAAATTATACATCATTATAAGTGTATTTTAAAATTTGATGCCATTTGTAAATCTTGAAAACTAGAAAAAGTTATGAACTGGTTAAAAGTTTTATAAGCAATATAAGCTAGTTTAGAGTTATTCTCAACGTTTAAGAGATCATTCTACCGATTTAAGAGATCATTCTATCAAAATAAAATATTTATTTAGGGCAACAGTTATGTTACATGGTCTTTGAAAGTAGATTCCTCCATGAGTCTTGTTAGGAGAGTAATAAGTCAAAAATAAAAAATAAAATAATAAAAAGTAAAATAAAATAATGGGCTAACCTCATTCTAGCAGACAAACCAGCATTGCCCTGGTACGCATTTTTCAGAACACTGTCTTCATAAGATGATAACATCTTATAGTTGCTAGAGGATTTGAAAGAATTGAGTTGTAGACAAAATGAGTTTGGTATTCTGAGCTTAAAAGGTGAAACAAATTTATTTATAGAATTACTTCTCAGAGTCCTGAATAATATTTAGAATAATACTAATGTTCATGGTGATTGTCAAACCATTTTCCAAAACTCTTGATCATACAACTTCCTTTTTTGAAGTATATTTCTACATATTGGTTTTGTATGGGATTAGTGTTTTAAGAACAGCACGTAGGAAATACTGTAGCAAATTATTCGGGTCTTTAATCTTGCTGGTTGTTTTTTTAGAAGAAATAGAACTTACAATATGTGACCAAAAATACTGTTTAAAGGCTAAGAGGCTCTGCTTTGAATTTACTGTTAAAATTCTTTCTCTTGGGATCCCTGGGTGGTGCACCGGTTTGGCGCCTGCCTTTGGCCCGGGGAGCCATCCTGGAGACCCGGGATCGAGTCCCACGTCGGGCTCCCGGTGCATGGAGCCTGTTTCTCCCTCTGCCTGTGTCTTTGCCTCTCTCTCTCTCCCTGTGTGACTATCATAAATAAATAAAAATTTAAAAAAAAATTCTTTCTCTTTTTAAATACTGTTGTTTTTATATAAAATTATAGTTTTCCAGAACTGCTGCTTTCTTTTTCCCTAGACACTTACTCTTTTTAAAAAGAGACACCTTTTTAAAAATCAGAAAGCTTTAAATTTATATTTTTTTCCATAATTTCTTCTTGAAAGCTGAAAATAACTGTAAAGCCTTTTAACCTATTTTCATTTGTGGGGCAAGGAGGATGACAGATTTCTTAATTGAAAAAAATTTTGAAGATACCCGTGCAAAAACACCAGAAATTTAGAGCAATCCTTGCAAAAATAAAGCTTCTAGTAACCTAACTCCTATTCTCACTTCTCTTTAAACATTTTTCATTTGAAGTTAAGTAAGATTTTCCATTAAGAAAAACTAAGAAGCGTATCATATTGTTGTTGACATACTGATGTGAAACCATGTTTACGTCATCACTCTTCTTTCTTTCTTTCTTTTTTTTTTATCACTCTTTCTGAGACAATGTGTAAAATACAACTTTTGGTTTAGGAAAATAGTTCAGACCTACTACATATGCTATTTCAAATTCTTCTTTTTTAATAGGCAAGATATAAATAGTGTATTTTTTAAATTTAAAATCTCTAGGAGATGATACTTATATTAGACACCATACAATAAAAATATTTACATCATCACGTGATTTTAGTTTAAGACATCCAGTAGTTAATAAGTTTACACACACAACCAAGAAACAAACACAAAAACCTTGTTTCTTTCCCTAACATTTGAAAGGGAAGACAGATCTTTAAAAGCATGTGTAAAATAACTATGCCTTCATTCTTTTCTATTCATGTTTCAGTCTAAGTGAATACTACATTAATTTCAACTTTCCTATCCTTAACTTTCCTTTTAGAACTTTGTTCTTAAGGACTTCTGGATGGCTCAGTTAGTTGAGCATCTGATTCTTGGTTACAGCCCTTGGGGTTGTGAGATCAAGCCCCAAGTGCAGCTCTGCACTCAGTGATGGGTCAGCTTGGGATTCTCCCTCTGTCCCTCCCTGCTCTGCTCTCGCTCTCTCTCAAATAAATTTTTAAAAAGAGAGAACTCCCTTTTTATTTTACAAATCAAAGTAGAACTCCTTGTTTCTCTTTCTTTTCCTGCCTTAGACTTCCACCTTGTGGCAGCTGCTCAGTGGCAGGTATGCCCAAGGTAGTATTCCCTCCCTTTTTGGGGGGAGTAATTCATTGGCGACAGAGAATATCTTTATTTTTTTTTTTTGAGAATATCTTTAAAACCAGGCCCATTTTCTGTTTTTCTTTGGCTGCCTTGATTCTGCATTCTAGCTTTTCATTTGGAGTTACGGTAGAGCCACAATCATGAAATGATTTGTCATTTTGCCATTTTGACATCTATCAAAAGGGAAAAAAGCCTTGGAATAAAGAAGCAATAGGGAGAGGGGGGACCTGAGCTGAAATCAATAGTTGGACACTTAACCGACTGTGCCACCCTGGTGCCCCAAGAAACATCGATTCTAGCAGATGACTTATGCTGTTATACCTGGTTTTAAGAACTGTTATTATTATATTGTTGAATTTGTTGAATTATGTAATGATAATTAATTCACATTTGTTGAATTATTTAATGATAAATAATAAGTAATAAATTATTTCAGGTACTGTTTAAACATTTTATGTGAATAAACTCAATAAGTTAATGATGAAAATAATTTCCTACAGTCTCATCTTTCCTTGTCTTAATTCTCTTATCATTGTTGAATTTGTTGAATTATGTAATGATAATTAATTCACATTTGTTGAATTATTTAATGATAAATAATAAGTAATAAATTATTTCAGGTACTGTTTAAACATTTTATGTGAATAAACTCAATAAGTTAATGATGAAAATAATTTCCTACAGTCTCATCTTTCCTTGTCTTAATTCTCTTATTTGTGCATTCTTAATATTCTTATCTATTTCTTTAAAGTTTTAGCTATTTTCTTTGGACATAGATTTCTGCAGATTGTTCATGACTAACCAGTTTCATTTTTACACCTTCTATTTTTTAGGGGGAAATACTTCCCAATCCATCAGATTATAAATCTTCACTCATAGCACTGACTGCTCATAATTGGTTATTTCGCATATCAGCAACTACTGGAAAAGTCCTTGAGAAAATATATCTTGCTTCATATTGCAAATTCAGGTATTGTGACTTTATTACTCAAGATTTTATTAAAATATATAAAATATTTATTAAAATATATAAAATATATAAAATAAAATTTGAGACTTGTGGCCCAAGAAATTTCAAGCTTTTTTTTTTTAAGTTTCCCATTGTATATCTGAATCTCAATTTATAAACTCATTCTTTCTTTCCTCATGATTACATTTGAAAATCTGCGGACACAGACCCTTTATCATTTTTTTTTGTATCACTCATAAGTAACTAACCTATAATAGTTGACAAATATCTCTCCCCTCTTTTTTTAATTCCCGTCTGCAAATAGCATTTTATATGTAGGTTGCATTTTATGTTGGTTTTCCTGAAGGCTAGTCTGTTTCAGTTAAATCATTGCCTAGTGCAGTCTAAGAACTGTCTTTTGTTTGTTGTTTTTTTTTTTTTTTAATTTTTATTTATTTATGATAGTTACACAGAGAGAGAGAGAGAGGCAGAGACATAGGTAGAGGGAGAAGCAGGCTCCATGCACTGGGAGCCCGATGTGGGATTCGATCCCAGGTCTCCAAGATCGCGCCCTGGGCCAAAGGCAGGCGCCAAACCGCTGCGCCACCCAGGGATCCCTGTTTTTTTTTTTTTAAAGTAATCTCTACACCCGATATGGGGCTTGAACTCAAGACCCCAAGAACAAGAGTCATTTTCCTGACTGAGCTGAGTGTCCCTAAAAACTGTTATTTTAACTTAGTAGTTGTATGTGTTTTTATATGTATGAATATAAATATTTGGAGTGAATATATGCATATAGAATGTGAAAGTAACATTTTTAATGCTTTTTATGATATTAATGTCCATTTTAATGTAGGAATGGATTTTTTTTCTAAATTTTGAATAGTGTTTGATCAAACACAATTTTTATTCATTGACACTCTAGAAGGATTAAAACTATATTTTAGTAGAAATAGATCCATATAAGGATGTAAAGAGAATTTTTAAGTTGTTTCTTAAAAAAATTATTTTGCTTTTATAATTGAAACAACTAAAGAACTGTTTATGAAATATCTATTATATTTTGATTATAAGGAAACTGACTCAAATGCATAACCTTTCTCTTCATTCTTTTACAAGATACTTGAGCTGGGACACTCCTCAAGAAGTCATTGCAGTCAAGTCAGCTCAAAACAAAGGCTCAGTATTGGCCCGGCAGGTAGACATCTTTAAATATCAATAAATAAATCTTTAAACATCAATAAGGTGAGAAGTTTGTTTCCAGAGAAAATTGTCTGCAAATTTGTTAGGAAATAACCAATAATCTTGGTTTCTGAAGAATGGATAAAAGTTGCTTACCGTAAACTTAAGAAATACCCTTTAAACTACTCTGGAGAAGTACAGCAGATTATTTTACATTCCATAGTGGAAAGAAAGTGACAGAACCTTATTCTTCAAAGTAAGGGAGCTATCTGTTTCAAGCAGAGAAATCACTCAAACTTTAACTATTGGTAATTTTTTCTCATTTCTCATAGACATGACAGTGTAATTCTACTTTCAGATGATGTGACCATTATAATTATGTGTCTTTTGATTAGGCTCTTTATTATTAAATTCCAATTTATAATATTTATATTATATTAATATAACAAAAGTATGACAATATAATTGTGTATTATATATGTTAGAAATATATTAATTTATAACATTTTTAATACAGAAAATATGTTTTATTATGCAGTATATAAAATGTTTTTGTTGAACAGTATATAAAATTTGTTTTGTTGCTAAGAAATATTGATTGATGGGGTGCCTGGTTGGCTCAGTTGGTTGGGCATCTAGATACCTTTGGCTCAGGTCATAGACTCAGGATCCTGCGATTAGACCCTGCATTGGGCTCTCTGCTCAGCAAGGAGTCTACTTCTCCCTCTCCTTCCGTGTTCTCTTTCTCTCTCAAATGAATAAATAAAATCTTTTTAAAAATTCCTTTAAAAAAAGAGAAATGTTTACTGTTATGTTTATTTTTTTTTTTTTTAATTTTTTAAGTAGTCCGTATACCCAGTGTGGAGTCAGACTGAGCCACCCATGTGCCCTCATGTTCTATATTTACTGTTAGAGACTTTTGTGTGTATATACATGTGTGTTGAAGGGCTGAAGGTTTAGTGGACGTATTTTGACCATGTATGCTTTCTTGTTTGAGAAACTTTGCAATGTTCATAAATTGAAAACATCCACATAACTGTATTCTAGGACAGATGGATGTTTTCAACTCATGAAAACAGTGTTTCTGAAATTCTTTTGAGAACTGCCTATAATTTAACCTTTCCTTTCAGGCAGGCATTCAACAGCCTGTTTTGCTGTACCTTGCAGTGTTCCATGTTTTACCTTTTTCACTCATAGGGATTCTGGAGATCAATAAGAAGGTCAGAACTTCTTATTTAATTGCAATATTAATTTTTTGATAAAAGATGTAATATAGTTGTTTATTTATTAGATGTTTTGATTGCAAATATTCCCCTGGCTGTAAAAAGCTTTCTGATCTAGTTTGTTTCATATCAAAATACATGAGAATGTTTCATTTACGAAGAAAGCCTAATCATCCTTTCATCTTTCTGCATGTTTTTATGCCTTTCAAGTGGATAGTGTTGAATACCTTTGGTGTCATTAACAAACCTCTACTTTATAAAATTATGAAATGAGTAAGGTGGGTTTTTTTCAGAGGGATATTTCAAAGCTTGTTAAAATGACCATTAGGAAGATGAAAAGCTGCAACAAAAAGAATCATTTTAATTGCAAAGTATAGATCTAAAACTTGTTTTATGATACATAAACAAGACTTATAATTAAATATATGACTTTTCCAACTCATTCAGTTATAGGTTTTATTCTTGTCATTGTTCCTGATTCATGGTCTGTTATATGGGAGAGAAAAAAGGACATATTTCCTTTGAGTAAAAGAATCAATAGCCTTCTACTTTTCCATTAACAAATTGTTACTTAGTCTGGGTGGATAGTTATTTATTGGTGTTTTCTACTGGTTTTTAATTATGCACTTCCAAGTATTACTGAGGCCAGATCTTCAGGGTCCACTAATAGTCATTAGCAAATAAGATGAACATATTAAAAAATTTTGTATAAGTATAGTATACTAAACTACATAAAGGCCAATGAATAGTATCAGTTACTTATATACTGTTTTATGCCAGGCATTTTGAGTAGTTTATAACTTTGTAACATACGGTGGGTTCAGTTTGGAACTTAAGCAGCTACCCAAGTCCTACATAAATAGAGAAGCTGGAATTAGAACCTAGATTTGACTCCAAAGTATGAACCAATTTTAAAATAGAGTGGCAACTTTATTAGAGGACTCATTATTTGAAAATATGTTTGAATTACACAAGTCCTCCTTTTCAAAGTGGAAAACAAGGATCAGCAAATAAAAAATCATGAGCTAGTCACATCAAAGCAAAGCATAATTATCCTTGTAAGAGATGACAAAAAAACGCAACTTATGAATTTAATTATTTTCTTTGTGCGTGTGGATTAAGTAATTGTATATGCTTATTACAATCTAGAACAGGAATGAACACTTAGCTAAGTCATAAATTGTTTCTATTTATTCTTTGATAATAATTGGAGGGATTTGGTTTTGATTAGGGTTAGTTGGAATTGAAGCGTATGTTTCACCTACTATGTATAAAAGACTACCCAGGGGCCAGACTCAACATATACTTTAAGCTATTTATTGGGGTAGTAAATCTTCACTAATTTGTCTTGAGTAGGAACAGAAACAGATTTTCACTTAATTTCCACTTGTTCTTTCATTGCTATGAATATTTGTCTATGTTGGCTTTCGTTAAATATTAAATAGGCACAGAATCAAGTTTTTTTTTTTGGTGGTGTTTATCAGAGCTTTGTGGAGGATTATGACAGGATCCAGCGCATAGAACAAAAACAGAAAGGGAACAAAGAGCCAAAGCCACACTCAAGGTTAGCCAGGCTAAATGTCTCTATAAGTACTTGCTTGATCTTTAACACCTTTAATTTTTATATGACTAAAATATCAAGCAGTATTAGATATTTAAAGAACAAAATAATGATAAAATTCTGGAGTTGGCTATTTCTCATTAGAAGTACTTTCTTAGATCCAATCTTTTCACTTTTTAGCTAAAAACTAAGTTTCTTTATAAATAACATTTTAGCATGAAGAATAGGTCCCTAAATTCATTTACTCTACTACACACATCCTGCATAGTAGAATTAGATGGTCTCAGTGTATGCCTATGTCCATGAGGAATAGGACGTTATTAAAAGATATTGAAAAAACTGTAGAACGAATGGATGAACCAAATGAATGGTGCAGAATCATTTTGATGGTTAAGTGCTACACTCATTAGTGCTTCCTTTTGAGACTTTAGTGGCCTACAACCCTAATGACACTTTAACTTCAAGTCTCTAAATTATACTTAAATTATAATGGTAGGTAGCTGTGTTGTAGTGGTGACCTGAATATTAAGCAAATGCACAAACCACTGTGAACACTCAGAGGATTGGCCTTCTGGTCTTTTCTCAGGTGATATCTACCTTTCCCCTCAGATTTTCGGGAACGTTACAGATGCTACTTTGTCTCATGGAATACTGATTGTGATGTACAGCTCAGGACTGGTCAGACTCTATAGCTTCCAAGCCATCACTGAACAGGTAGAGAAGACTGAAATTTGCCATATTAGAATAACTCGAGGTTTGGACTGAGGTATGATTTTTTTTTTTTAATGAAATGCTTTTAGAGTAAGGCACCTGTGTAGATTTCAACTTGACAAAACTATACAAATGCGGAAAGACAGAGTAACCTTTAAAAGAGGGGAGGGAAGATAAACAGGCCCTTGAATAAATAAAGATATTTTCTCTGTCATATACATGTGAATTTGATTCTTTTCTCTCTTCAGACAGCAAATAAATAGGTGCTAAAGCCACCATTTTTGTTTTGTTTTGTTTTTAGTTCATGCAACAGAAACTTGACTTAGGGTGTGCATGCAGATGGGGTGGGACTGCTGGAACTGTAGGAGAGGCTCCTTTTGGCATTCCTTGTAATATTAAAATCACAGGTATGGCTACAATATATATAGCATTTTTTCACCTTAAAAAATAAGTGGTCATATAATTATTTATTATAATAATCCAGATGTTTCTCATAATTTAATGATAAACTCAATTCATTTTACTTCCATACAGCGTATTCCTTGTTACTGAATAGGTGTTAACAAAATCTATCAGTTATTCATTGAACTGGGGATACTGAGTCTGTTTGACTTTGAATTAGGGGAAAGTGAAACCCAACATCCCTGATAAGAAAGACACAGATTAAACTTATCATAGGAAATATCTTTTCAGATTCTCAAATATCAAAAAGTTACATAACAGGGTTTTTAAAAGTATAGAAGTATATAAAAATATGACAGGATACTCATTTATTGTTGGAATCCTTTGTGGAAGACAGTTTGTCGATACATATCAAAGTTTTCAGTGTATATACTCCTTGAACAATTCCACGTCTAGGAGTTTGTATCAGATATATTCACATGTGTACAAAATGACAAACATACAACATTATTTCTAATAGCAAATGTTTGGAAGTAATGTGTAGATTGGTAGGTGACACTAATATATCATTATTTGGCTGTATCATAAATTTAATTGTTAAAGATTTTTTTGCCTTGGTATAGAGCAATTCCCAGTGTATGTTATTAAGTGATAAGAAGGAGTGTAAAATTATATATAAAAAGCTTCATTTGCATAAAGAATTCATGTTCACATGTTAAAAGTGTACGTATAAGCATATACTTTTACATTTGCTTAGACTATATGGAAGTACACCCAAAAACCTGATAAACAGTAGTTACCTCAGAGGGATACAGGTGAAAGAAAGACTTAGTTTTCCTTATATATCTTATGATAATTTTTGAATGTGGTGCTCACGTTACTTAACCTTTGCCACAATGTAGTTCCTTGTTTATGCACATACACACGCAGCTCCTTGAAATTTCAAGAATTTGACTTACATACCATTTTATGGATGAATTCTAAAATTGTCAAACCAATTACTAGTTTGGACATATGGGTTGTTTTGATTTTCTGTAATTACGGGTAACATAAGAATACTCCTGTAGCTATCAGTGATTCCTGCCTGAATCACTTAGTTAAGGTGGGGGGCAGGGGGGAATGGCCACTTGAAAGGATTTTGACATTCCTTCTGCCTTTGCTAATGGACATTTTTCTATAAATAAAGACTTTCACTCATCACCCAGGGATGAACTATAATTTCTCCCAAAAAAAGTCAAAATAAATACTTATTCTTTCTCTTTAATTAACAATATTTAAATAAGGAGTTGGTTTAATAGTCACTTCCCATGGTGGCAAATATTTTAGAGGTCAGCACACATAGACTCATGGATTTTTATGTCACCAAAATTACATACAGTCATTATTCTTAATGATGTTCAAATTGCCCCAAATTTGGCCAATGAGAACTCCATTATGACATACCCATAATAGCTTTGGAGAATTTCTTTGTTTTCTGGAACAGTGATATATCCCAGGTATATCTTTTATTTTCCTTGTCCAATGATCTGACAAGGAGCCATTTTAGTAGAGAACACATCATCATTGACTGTGTTAGTTTCCTAGAGCTGCTGTAATACCACAGACTGGTAGCTTTAAACAACAGAAATTTAATCTCTTAATGTTTTGGAGGCTAAAAGTCTGAAATTAGGGTATTGGCAGAGACGATTTCCCTCTGAAGATTCTAGGAAAGAATCCTTCCTTGCCTCTTCTAGCTTCTGGTTATTGCTGACAATCCTTGGCATTTCTTGCTTTGTGGCAGCATAATTACCACTTTTTCCTGTCTTCACGTGGCCTTCTTTACTCTGTTGTCTTTGAATCTCTCTCTCTCCTTATAAGACCACTAGTATGGTCTTATCCAGTATGACCTTATCCAGTATGACTTCTGCAAAGACTTTGTTTCCAAATAAAGTAACATTCACAGATACTAGGGTTTAGGACTTTGATTTATCTTTTTGAGACAGTTCAAGGCCAAGATCTAGTTGTGTTCAGTGCAATTGGTTGTCTTTATTTTTTGGTGAACAGAGCTGGGAAATATATTAAAACAAAAATTCATTAGCTCATTCTCATACTTCCAATTTAATTGTTCTTCGATTCTATATTTGTATTTCTTTTGACTCCCACTGAACTTCTTGAATGCTAATAAAATGTTATCCTCTTATATATGTGATAATCTTAAAATAGCCATATCCGTGCTACCACTAAAAGCTGAAGTCTGGTACGAAGGTTTAGATATCTCTGAAGTTCCTTTTGTCCTTAGTGTACAGTCCTACAGAGTAATGTGTTCAAAAATTATTTTAAATTATTTTTCTATATGATTAGATTACCAGCTTTATGTAATTGGGTTCATTTGTTTTAGTTTGTTTTCAATTTTAGGTTTATTTTTCCCTTTTGACTTTATTCTTAAACTTGTAAAATGTGTGTATATTTCAAAGGTCAAAAGATATATAAAAAGGTCAAAAGATATATAAAAAGATATAGTCTGAGAAGTTTTGTGTCCATACATAGTCCTTTCATTCTGTTAATGCCCTCCCCCTATCCTAACCTGTTCATAAGTCTCCATTACTTTTAGTTTCTAGGTTAGCCCTCTGCTGTTTGTTTTTATAAAAATAAGCAAATGTATGTATGTATTCTTTAAATATTACCTTCTTTCTGGGGATTCCTGGGTGGCTCAGCAGTTTAGCGCCTGCCTTTGGCCCAGGACGAGATTCTGGAGTCCTGGGATCGAGTCCCACATCGGGCTCCCTGCATGGAGCCTGCTTCTCCCTCTGCCTGTGTCTCTGCGCCCCCCCCTTCTATGTCTATCATGAATAAATAAATAAAATCTTTAAAAATAAACAAACAAACAAATAAATAAATATTACCTTTTTCTTATACCAAATGCAGCCTATCGTACGCTCTGTACCTTGTATTTTCACTTAACATGTATCTAAATTTTTAAGCATTTATTTAATAGAAATACATAAGATTACTTATTTTTCTTATTGAGATAAAATTGATACATATAACATTAGATTAATTTCAGGTGTACAGCATAATAATTTGATTTAGCCCAGGACAAGTCCTTTCCCACTTGCTAGTAATTCTTCATAAATCAGGATAATGTCTAAGGCTAGACATTAGGAAAAGAGGGATTCTCGATGGTTTTATCCCTTAACCATATTTATTCCAGGAGCTACTTCTATAGCTGTAAAATTACAAGTAGAGGCTTTAGACAAGCATACAGTGGCTACTTAACCAGACCCAACATGCAGTCATCCACAGATTCAGAAGATGGTCCTCCAAAACCAACTGGTCCTTTATATCCTGACTGTAGCTTAGGAAGGCCCCCTGGCTCCAAGAAATAACAAGTGAGCTCTTGTGTTTGTTATAAATGGTTCCTGGATGCCTTTCTTCTGCATCCTGTTGTTTCTTATCTTTTTTGATAATAGACATTTTAACAGATGTGAAGCAATATCTCATTGTGGTTTTGATTTGTATTTGCCTGATACATTCCCTATATTTTGAAATTAAAGAAAAATAATGTCCTATTATAGCTGTTCTTTTATAAACCATACAACATTTTGGACAATTTATATTAAAACTCTGAAGTATCATTGCTTGACCTTTCACAGACTCAGAGCCTTATTAATAATAATTTTCTTTTTAGTGCCTCTCTTTCCACAGTCTAGCCTGTAGGAGCCTCTTTTGCTAGCTCTTATTCTTTTAACACTATACTGACATCCTTGTAAATATCCTTTATAGCAATAATTGGATGGTTCAGACTTCCTAAAATTTCTTCACTACAAGACATGAAATCAGCTACTCTCAGAATTTCTAGGACTCTTTAATTGAAAATAGTATTAGAGATCAAAATTTGGGCTTTTGAGGTTAGTGGGGACCCATCAGAATTGTGATGAACAGAGTCCTGCTGCTCTTTTGGGTCCATTTTTAGCAACTGCTGAGAAAAGTATTTCTTTTTAAACACATCATTTTTGGATTGACTTTTTCCCCTATTGTTATATCTATTTTTTATTCTCTATAACATATACCTACTTGAAATTTTAGCCCCAAATTCAAACTCTAATTATATTTTTTCTTTTTATAATTTTTTCTTCATTCATCATCATTTGATAGCTACCATATTATCACATAATGTTTGTACTTCTTTCATAATTTACTTACTGATATTTTTTGCCCAGTTTTCTATTGGGTTCATATTTTTCTCATTAAAAAGACTTCTTTATATAATAAGAGTATTACTCTTTTCCTAAAAGGTTTTTAAAAAGTACATTAAGTATAGATGTTACGTTTATCCTTGTCTCTTTCTCAGAACTGTCAGTTTGTGAAATCACTTTTCATTATTTTTCTCTTACATGTAGCACCAAGTAGTAAATTATCCTTGTGAAGAGGCCTAATAAAGTACATGCTTCTATATGTAACATGTGGCTCTTATGAATGGTCTTCCTAAGGCAAGCCCCTTTACTGACAATGATGGCCTCATAACCAAAAAGTGAACTCTTTTTTTTTTTTTTAAGATTTTATTTATTTATTCATGAGAGAGAGAGAGAGAGAGAGGCAGAGACACAGGCAGAGGAAAACCAGGCTCCATGCAGGAAGCCCAACGTGGAACTTGATCCCTTGTCTCCAGGATCATACCCAGGGCTGAAGGTGGCACTAAACCGCTAAGCCACCTGGGCTGCCCCAAAGAGTAAACTCTTAAGGTAGAAGGGTTAAAAAAAAGAGTCATAGATTAACCACCTGCCAAAACGGACTATGTGGTGTTTCCCATGGGCTGCCCAAAAGATATCTTGGTGTTCTAAGATATCTTAGAACTTAGGACTATGTGGTGTGTACCTTCCACTTACACATTTCCCTAAGAGTAAATCTGTTTTGCTCTACTTAAAATTAGTTGCCATGGAAGAGAAGAACTAAGAGGCACCAACAGACATTTCTTTTATGGTATATGACTAGATGCACCTAAACTAGTTGGGACGCCTGGGTGACTCAGTGGTTGAGCATCTGTCTTTGGCTTGGGGTGTGGTCCTGGGATCAAGTCCTACATCGGGCTCCCTGCAGGGAGCCTGCTTCCCCCTCTGCCTATGTCTCTGCCTCTCTCTGTGTGTCTCTCATGAATAAATAAAATCTTAATTAAGAAAACAGTAGTTAACTTGTCTAAAGATGATATTTATAGTAGTGGCTAACCTTGAATAAATTTCCACTGTAACAGGACCTATCCTAAGTAGTTACATTCATTATGATTAATATCACTTCTACCCTGGAAATGTTAAGACTGCTCTCATAAAGTTTGCTAAGTATAACCTGTTAGTCTGGAATATGGAAGATTGCTTCCTCACACCTGAAGGAATTATTAGACTTAGTTACCTTTTAGGATTGTTATGAGTGTTGGAAATAGCATCTAACCCAGAGTCTGAGACATACATGCCTAGTAAATGGCAGCAGCTTTTATTAGGTGTACTTTGTACACCCATCGTAAACACCTTCAGCCCATTTTTTCTCTCCACTCAGCTGCAGGTCACACATACCCTGGAAACAGATGTCTATAATGTTGACCTCATAGCATAATTGTTGCCTACTAGTCTTCTCTTTTCTTATCAATCAGCCTCTTTCCTGATTATATTTTATTTCTTGAGCATAGTAATTCTTCATTAATGGAAATTCATAAATGGTACATGCAAAGAAGGGTTAAATCAGTTTATGAATGAATATTCCAAGGCTACCAGAACAGAGAAACTAATAAATTCCTTTTGCCTGTCTCTACAGACACACCACCACTGCTCTTTGAAGTGTCCTCTCTGGAGAATGCTTTTCAGATTGGAGGCCATCCTTGGCACTACATCATCACACCTAATAAGAAGAAACAGAAAGGAGTTTTCCATATTTGTGCCCTAAAAGATAATTCCTTGGTAAATCATGAGTGATAGACTTCTTAGTAGTAAATTTGTATCAGAAATTCTTTATTTATTTTCCTAAGAATTTCTTTTTATTTGTTTGTATTAATAATTCATAAGCAGTGTTAGGTACAGAAGAATACAAAGCATATAACAAACACTTATGTGTACTATCAAGAATTTAAAAGCATTAAGATTTGAAAATTCTTAGAAACCAAAGATTTCTCATGAGCTCTCTGCAAAGCATCTTTGAAGCTCCATAGTGGGAATTATTGATGGAATATGTTCAGGCTGCCTCTGAAATTGCTGGTGCAATATGTAGTTAGTTTTGTTTTTTCATGGTTTGCTGCTATTAGCTTTCTAGAGCAGAACCAGGTAGAACTCTTGATCACAATGTAAGGCTTGAAACACCTTGAGTTTTCAAGAACACTGTTAAGTTACTTATGGCAGAATAGGAAGAAATGCTGCATGGTAAGACAATAGAAATTTCTACCCCTTGAATTAATTTTTCTTTATTTTCTTTTTGAAAATATTTTAGGCATGATTTATCATTTAATTTAATTTAATTTAATTTAATTTAATTTAATTTAATTTATTGAGAGCCTAATGTGTGCCAGGCATGGCAGCTGGGGACACATTCCCTTCCCTCAAGTTGAAAGTACACAAGTAGATAAATAAGATGCAGTCTCTTAAGTATAGTGATTAAGAGACGTGCAAAAGAGTGAGTGCACAGGGAGTGGTGGAGGAGTTCTTCCCTGTCTGTTTTGTACTGCTGAGTTAGTGTAGTTTATTTCTGGAGCCTATATATTTGATATATCAAATAATCTGACTTTTCCTGAAGCAGACTCAGCTCATTTCACACCCATCTCTTCCAGAATCATGCTCAGTCATTGTTGGACTCGGTGACTTTTAGTTACAGGCCACCTTTCACCACGCTGAAGATCAATACGGTCTTGGGTCTGGTTATCTGTTTCCATTGATTTTGCTACCAGGGAACACTGTGTATAGTGTCTTCTAGTTTTCTTTTGTGGGGACGTTGTTCTCTTTCATTTTTTCATTTATCTATCACATGTGGCAGCTCCTGTTTGGCCCAGCCCAATGACATCGTCTTTTACAGTGGCCTCTCTAGGGGCTGTTTCTGTCATGACAAGTCTGTGATTTATCACCTCACAGCCACTGAACATGCTTCAGCCACCAGGATGCGTCGCATCTCTCTTTTATTTAACTTTTATATAAGAACTGGTAATACATATTAGTGCATGTGTGTATAAAATGGCCTCCAACATCTGTATCTAGAATGCCTGTCAAGTACACTCCTTCCGTAATAACTGATTATAGCATCTAGTCAAATCTACATTTCAACATATTCATAAATTGCCAAATCCAGAGGAAGTTTTCAGTCCTTTCGCCAGATAGTTTTTTGCTGTAATGACATTAACTTAAGGATGCATATGCCCATGGCTTACCTGCCTGTCAGAAGAGTAAATAACCCAAACACATGCAGCCAAACTGAAGAATTCAGAAAATGTTTCATAGCTTTCTATTAAACTGAGCTTTAAAATCTAGCATTCTGGGATGCCAGGGTGGCTCAGTGGTTGAGCGTCTGCCTTTGGCTTTGGGCGTGATCCTGGAGTCCTGGGATTTAGTCCCACATCGGGCTCCCTGCATGGAACCTGCTTCTCCCTCCATCTATGTCTTTGCCTTTCTCTCTCTCATGAATAAATAAATAAAATCTTTTAAATAAATAAATAAATAAATAAATAAATAAATAAATAAATAAAATCTAGCATTCAAGCACATAAAAACTGCAGAAGCTGGCAATAATGCTGCCTTATATTTAACACAAAGATAATATTTCTTTTGCATGTTATAGTAATTATCATAAAGAGAATTGTCTAAATAAAGATATGTGTGGTATGCACATGTTTTATATTTTAAACAAAGGGGCATTTGGAGCTAATGCCATCTTGGACACGTTAATTTCAGTGGTTGCAACCAAAGTGCCTAATTAAATTGATTCCCTTATATGTATAATGTAATAATACTGCCATTCCTTTTAAAAATTATTAGAATACTTACAAAATTCCTGAAAAATTTAAAACATTTACTAATACAGAAAATGTGTTAAATTCCTTTTTTTTTTTTTGAAAAAAAAAAAGCATGGCATACAAAGCACTTATGACATAGTACCCCACCTACTTCTCTAGTCGTTATATTTCTTTTGTAGGAGCCAAAATTAAATTTTTTATTCATATATATGCATATACATGCTATATGGATTAACATTGTGGTGTTTTGGGTTTTGCCATCTCTTCTTTTTAGCCATTTTGTGCTCATCCCTTGAGGCTTGTGTAAGCTCTGTTTTTACTTCATGGAATTCTGCTCACCTGGGTTGAATGCTTGATAATATCCTATGCATGGCTTGATTACTTTGTTTTTTTTTTTTATTTATTATTATTTATTTATGATAGTCACAGAGAGAGAGAGAGGCAGAGACACAGGCAGAGGGAGAAGCAGGCTCCACGCACCGGGAGCCCAATGTGGGACTCGATCCCGGGTCTCCAGGATCGCGCCCTGGGCCAAAGGCAGGCGCCGAACCGCTGCGCCACCCAGGGATCCCCCGATTACTTTGTTTTCTACACTTATTTCTGTTTATGTTTCTGCTTCCCTTCCTGATTATGAGCTTTTTGATGGCAGGGGTTATGTTTAGTTCATATAAGGTACAAATACCTAGTTTGATATTTAAAACATAGTGTTCTGTCAGTATATGCTAATGAAATTGGTAAGTTAATGTTTTTAAAACTTTCCCAAGTATCTAGTAAGAAAGGTGGTATCCCTGCATTTTACATTGTAGAAATTAAAGAAATTTAATGAAATGAATGTATCTATGTTGGTAGTAGTTCCCAGTGCTCCTGTGTATAAGGTAAAATATTTATGTACATATGCAACCCTATATCACGGAGCTATCTTTTTCTTTATTTTAATGTCTAAATGTCCTACGATTAAATAAATCTCTACTTGCCTAAAAGGCTAAGCATTATTAGACCATTTCTTCATTATTAGAGGTTAATGTCTGACTTCTCCAAGGAGATTATATGACCTGTTCTGAGATTTTAGATTGGGTTGCATGTTTTTCTTTGTGCGTTATAAACACTCCTTTTGACAGTTTACTGGGGATAGGCAAGGGAGGCAGAAGTTATAGGGAACTGTGTGTGCATGATTATACAGAGTTATATCATGGAACAAGTCCTTGGACCTCAGAATCAGAGCAGCTGTTTAGCACGTGTAAAACATTGAGGAAATGATTCATCCTCGTATATCAGTTTCCTCATCAAAGTGAGGATAATAATATATGCTTTGAGTGTTGTTAAATGAAATGACTCTAAAATATCTACTGCAGTGCCTGACACAAATTGGATACTTGAAATATAATAACTGTTAAGTTACTATTCCTGAGATAAATTGTATGGTACAGAGTAAATGTTCTGGATTTCTCAAGTATGAGTGTCCTAATTCAATTCTTTTACGTATTCCAGTTCAACTGTTGATATTTTTTCTTCCTTGTACCTTTGATTTACTGATCTATCACTGATGTTAAATTTGAAACTTATTTTATTTTCCCTTGTTCTTTATTTTCAATATTTTTTCCCAACTTCAGGCAAAAAATGGGATCCAAGAAATGGAATGTTGTTCTCTCGAATCTGACTGGATCTATTTTCATCCTGATGCTTCTGGTAGAATAATACATGTTGGCCCAAATCAGGTCAAGTGAGTATTTTTATTAGTTACTTTAAAGTGAAAAGTAGCTTTTTGGAAGCATTTATTGACATATTTATTTTTGCCAGCTAACTGTTGACTCAGTTGTAGAAATAATTAGCTTGTTATAGTTGGTTCCTTAGAGACTGGCATCTAGAAAACTTGACTTGATTTCTTTCAGCCTCATCAATATTCTTTGTAGGTATTACTCTTTGTTGATATTACATTTAAATAAATTATTTGATGAATGACATATGGGTAAAAGGAGATTCAGATTGGCTTGTCCTCATCATGTTTTAATTCTGCAGGATTAATGAGAGATGATTTGTCTTTGTTCTGAAAGACAGCTTCAGTGCTAAAGTTATTTTGCTTTGTTGACCTACATCTACCATCAGGTTGACCTTTCCTTCCCTGAAACACTCTTCATATAGCTTCCCTGACACCTCAGTTCTGAATATTTTCCTCCCTCTTTGATGTGTCTTTCTTAGTATGCTTTCATGTTCTTTCTCTTCTACCCACACTTTAATTATTGGATGTCCTCAGGATTTAGACCCTACTTTCTTCTCACTCTTCATTCCCTTTCTGCATGATTCTATTTATTCCCTTGGCTTCAAAAATCATGTATACTCCAAAACTCCAAAATTTATGTCCTATCCCAAACCTCATCTAAGCTCATGCCAGAAATCTGGAATTCAAAAGGGAACACTTTTTGTCTTTCATCAGTACATATATTCATGTGAATTTTCTCTCTCTTTCTCTCTCTCTCAGACACACCCCACCCATATATCCCGTGAGTCCTTTTTTTTGTGTTGTTTTTGTTGTTACTAAATATTTCTTTTTTTTTTTTTAATTTTATTTATTTATGATAGTCACACAGAGAGAGAGAGAGAGGCAGAGACACAGGCAGAGGGAGAAGCAGGCTCCATGCACCGGGAGCCCGACGTGGGATTCGATCCTGGGTCTCCAGGATCGCGCCCTGGGCCAAAGACAGGCGCCAAACCGCTGCGCCACCCAGGGATCCCTGCTACTAAATATTTCTTAAATCTGCCTCTTTCTTCCCTTGGCCACTGTCACCATGTTGGGCAGATCATTGTCATCACTAGACTGGACTATAGTAATAGCCTATTTACAGGACTTCCAAGAATCCAATTTTGTACTCCTTAAGCCTGTTTTCTTCTCCGCAAGGAGAGTGATTTTTTAGAACCATTAACAAACACAAAACCTAACCAAGTGGATTCTGTTTTAACCTTTTTATGGCTTCTTGTTCATGAGATAAAGACCAACATATACTTATCATGGTCTGAAAGACCCTCCTCCCACTCAGTTTTTACTTCAGTCATGCTGTCTTTTCAGACAGCCAGGGACCTGCTTCCTCTGAAGTGTGTTTCTGCTCTCTGTTCCCTTGCCTAATTTCTATTCATATTTCATCCCCAGCTTAAATATCCCATTTTCATAGAGTCCTTCCCTGATACTCCTTGTTAGATTAGCTCTCGCATCATATCTTCATTGCACCCACTGTGTGATCTTCCTCTAACACAGCAATTTTAATTAAATATTTGTTTGATTGTCTGTTTAAATATCTAGCTTTGGAGTCATCAGCTCCATAATGACAGGGAAAGAATCTGTTTTGCTGATACCTATAACCCAGTACTGAGCATAGTGCTTATAGCACAGAGTAGGTGCAAGTCTTAAAGACTATAGTTCACTGTGGTTCAGCTTTAGTAAACCTTTTAATGTTTGTTGCTATCCACTTTTTTTTTCTTTCTTTTTTTATTTTTTTAAGAGCAAGAGAGAGGGAGAGGGAGTTGAGGGGCAGAGGGAGATTGAGAATCGTAAGTAGGCTCCACTCCCAGTGCAGAGCCTGACCTGGGACTTGATCACACAATCCTGAGATTATGACCCCAGCTGAAATCAAACATTGGACACTTAACTGATTGAGCCACCCAGGCGCCCCATTACCCACCTTTTAATAGTAGTTTGAGCTTATGAAAATAAGGTCCACAAAGAGTGTGTGCCCTTTTGCCAGGTTCTAGAAGATAGGCACTTTTAAGTATTGGCACTAATTAAGATAACAAATTGAGTAATTTAAAATATAATCTGATTTCTTTTTTTTTTTTTTAAGATTTTGTTTATTTATTCATGAGAGACACAGAGAGAAAGGCAGGGACAAAGGGAGAGGGAGAAGTAGGCTCCTTGCAGGGAGCCCGATATGGGACTTGATCCCCAGACCCTGGCATCACACCCTGAGCCAAAGGCAGACGCTCAACCGCTGAGCCACCCAGGCATCCCTAATCTGATTTCCTTTTCTCTGGCAAACTCTAAGGCTTCTGGCTCTCCCTGGCCACAGTAGCTGCTTCTCCCTGCCCTTCTCTGCCTGCATTGAGCTTTGAAAACTTTAAGCTTTGAGAACATTGGGCTTTTGACGCTTGTTAATGCTGTGAACAGATTTGCATGGGCGGTGAGCAAATTTTCTTTTTTTTTTTTTTTTGCTTAATAAGCTTGATCCATGAGACCATTTGCACTCAGAAAACCCAAATCTTTAAATATAATCCTAGATAAAAGTTATTAAGTAAATTGTAGTTTTTAAATATTAAATTAAATATTACTCTTTCGTGAAAACTCTTAGTTCAGGTTTAGTTGCTAATCCAGTCTGCCTTATAGTTAACTCTGAGTGTTGTTCATTGATATCTCATTCTATCTTCAGAAGTAAAAAAATGCCAATATCTACTATAATGCCATGTTAAAGCAGATATGTTAAAGACCTGTTGCAGGATGACAGTTAAAGTTCTTTAGAGTAACTTTCATTCAGCCAGTTTGGAAGATGGCTTAAGCCTGAGGAAGCTGCTTCATTATCTGCTTCAGGAGTACCTGTTGTCACAGGTTTTTCTGTTTAACAAAATATCTGAATTTGAAGGAGTTTGTGGACACTAAAGTGATCAGACATTAATATTTCAAACTCAACAGGAGGAGAGGAGAACTAACTCAGTGTTGTTCCTGTAATTTTCATTTGTTGAGTTTCATTTCAGTATTTCAACTTTGGCACTTTGATGATGTGTTGGGTCTCAGGTTCTTAGAATGTTTTTTCCTTTTTCAGAGTTTTAAAGCTAAATGAAGTAGAAAATAATAGTGCCCAGCATCAGATCTCTGAAGATTTTGTCATTTTGGCCAACAGGGAGAAGAATAAAGTAAGCCAGGAATACTTTAAATTTCTTTGTATCACTGTCTATTTGAGAATATAGTGTACAAATGTGTTTGTCTTTTAGTGTGGCTGAAAAGAACAGCACAATAAAAGCCTGGGTTTTTTTTGTCTACATAGGTAGCTGATCTTAGCCAGCCCCATGCACAATTGAGATTTGAAAAGAGTTGATTATATTGAGCTTATTTTGAGCTTACATTTTGCTAATTTCTGTTTCCTTTCTGGGTTTCTATTGATGAATTTTTGACCTTTGGGTTTAGTTAATTGTGCACACTTAGAGTAGGTTGGGGTAGATATGAATCTTTAAAGATCACATACCATGCTTTAACTCTAGATAGTTCTTTTCCTTTAGTGTGCAAATTAAGAACATGAAGAAAATTATGCAGAGAGAAATTTCCAAAAGCAGATCCACTGGAGTATTGCTGTACTTATACTATAGCAAAAATCAGAAGGGCGAGTGAAGTAACAAATCTGTAACATTTGTATTTATTGTTTGCCTATTTTGGTATTTTATCCATAAATTTATTATAGTGAAGTATTTTTACTAATTGGTGGATCAGAAATCTGATTCAGATTTTTCTCAGTAGAGGAAAGAATTGTAGATGTTAGATAAGGATTGGTTATTTAATGAAATTTAGTACAGTTTTGCTATTTATTGCACATAATAGGACTCATCTTTTTATTTCTTTCCATATGATAGAATGAAAATTTACCCACTGTTACAGCTTCTGGACGGGTGGTGAAAAGAACTTTTAACCTTCTGGATGATGACCCAGAACAAGAGGTATTATTTTAACCAGAGATAACAAGCCAAACTAGTGTATACTAGCCCTGTGATTTTTAAATTATGCTTTCCAGACTCTGGGGTAGAGGTTGGGGGTGAGTAGTTCCATGCAAACTTCATTGGTAGGATTGTGCATGGTATTTCAACTAGTCTATCCCCATCATCCTCTTTTTTTTTTTTAAAGATTCTTTTTTTTTTTTTTTTAAGATTCTATTTATTTCCTTGAGAGAGAGAGAGCCAGTGAGAGAGAGAGCACAAGAGGGACAGAGGGAGAGGGAGAAGCATGCTCCCCAATGAACAGGGATCCTAATATGGGACTCTATCCCAGGAATCCAGGATCACGACCTGATCCGAAGATGGATACTTAACCAGCTGCCATCCTCTCTTCTCATACTGGAATTATTCATAAGATTTGGTTTGCAGAAAGATTCATAGGAGTGAAATAATTAGAAAACAACTAACTTATTGTTTTGTTTTGTTAATGAGCACACTTTCTAGGGAAATTTCTTAATAGAAAATATTTGAATTATATCTTGATGACCTTATGGCTTTTGCTTTATTTTTTACTTCTGAGACGTGGGTATGTTTGTTAATCATTGTGAGCTAGGGAAGAAGGGTGTGAGGGTGTGATAAATTAGTTCAGCCTCTGGCCTGAACTTGACATCTCCAGTCACTGAGCTGATACACTTTTATCCTTTTCTTTTAAAGAGGCATTGAAAGTTCTTATGAAATGAACTGACACGGGTCATGCTTCAAATACATAACTGTTGCATGAATACTAAATCTGTTTAGACCAGATAACTGGGTTGATTGTGTGATCATTTCTAGGTAGAAACATTAGAGTGGCCTTCTAAGGATGGTTTTTAAAAATATTTTTAAAAGGTTGGAGGTGACCTTTTTGTCACCTTTTGACCAGTATGTGGCTAATCTCAAAAAGAAATAGAAATAGGTGTATATTTATTTTGTAAGATATATTTTATAAAAAATATATATAGTTTTATATAAAATCATATATAAAGTAAATACATGTATATTAATTTTTTGAATCATAGAAATCTATTGAGAACAAAGCAGAAAGCTCCTGTATATAAAACTATATTTGAGAAAGACAAACTAAAATTACCAAAACGTAGCAAAAATAATTTACAAGGAGAAGATGGTAGCAAAGAGAGAGATATTCTGGATCAAGAGATTAGAAAACAAAGACTTTTAGCCTGTAAAGGAGAAGCTGAAAACTAAAATCAGTGACACCCAGGCAAGAAGGCTACTCTTTGAAGTTTGACCAAGGTAATATTAAGGCAAAAGTAAATAAAGAGGAACCACATATAATAAATCTCTGTAAATTTTTATGTCATGGGTAGTAAAAGCAGAAAATATAAATAGATTAAAAAGCAGTTTGACCAAATGTGAGTGAATGATTAATATATGGTGATTCAAAGAAACTTGCTATGCCTGCCAAAATGTTCCTTCCTGTGGTCCATCCCTGGATGGCTGGCAAGGATCTGCTTCCCCTGTGAGGCTGTTGGGAGTCCCAGGTTTACTTCCTTAAACAGAGTTTGAGGTTAGAGTTTTCTCTCTTAAGTCTTTACCACCATTAATCATTTCCAGCTAACTACTCTCATCCCAGTCCTATTCCCATGGGTTGGATTTCAGTTCCTAATTAATATTCTTCTGCAAGTACAAACAGCCTTTTTTGCTTTCTTTAGAGAACCAAAACATTAAAAAAAATGGCAAATAGAGTCATAAATAGTATGTGATAAGCTATCAGTTCTTCTTAAAATGGCTTGTGTTTCTCTGGGTAAGACCATTCTGACAAAGTGGGTAGTTTTTAGATTTCAGAACTGAACTTCATATATTTAGTCCTATCTGGGAACCAGTGAACATACATATCAGAGGCAGCAATTGAATACCTCTTTTGAATTTGGAGAAGTTCTAGTTTGCTGTCATAATAGAAAATTTTAGCAGTACTTTGGCTGAGATCTACATAGACTTGGTTCTGTTAGAATCTGTAGGATACTGCTTAAGGTCTTCAAATCTTGGGACTTTAGTAGGCAGAAATTAGAGACACATTTCTACCTATGCTCTCACCCATTCATTCTTTCTTTGTTTTTAAAATAAGTAATAGAATAGTTAAACTACAAATAGAAATAACCCTAACTAGATAACTGGATTTTGTCCCTCTTCTCTGCCTTATCCATCGATTCCCTGAGACTTTTAAAATTGTGGACTATGAAGATGAGCTGGACTTGCTTTCTGTGGTAGCTGTTACTCAAATAGATGCTGAAGGAAAAGCTCACCTGGATTTCCACTGTAATGAATATGGAACTTTACTTAAAAGCATTCCACTAGTGGAGTCATGGGATGTGGTGAGTAGAATGTAATACAAAGTTGTAAGAATTTTCTTACTAAGTGACATTTGTTGAAATAGGTGTTACTGTGTTCATGTCAGTCCAGGGTTATTTATACCCGGAACCACATGAAAGAGGATATCATCCTGCACGACAAAATGAGTACTTCTTAAGCCTTCCTTCCCTAGGAACTAGAGGATGCCTCCTTTCTAGAGGACTTAAAGATAAAGTTTTATGTTTTATTCTGAGACATATTATTTCCTTACCATAGTCTTTGTTTTTGTTTTTTTTCTGTAAGTTTGGTAACATTTTTAAAAATGGAAGTATGCTGTATTAAATCCCCCCCAATATTTAATAGAGTTGATATCTAAGCATGTAGGGTTTCCAGGCACTCTTGGAAATATTTGTCTACTTATTAAATTATTATAGAATATAAAAACTATAAGGAAGAGTAGCCATTATTTTATCCAATCTTTTGTTTTTTGAGTGGAGTACCTGAGAGGTTTAGCAACTTGCCCACTGTCACACAGTGAAATAGCAGTATAGGCAATAGAATCTGGGTGTTCGGACTTCTTCAACGAGGGCTGTTTTCATTTTCAACATTTTGTGTAATACTTTTCTTATAAGTAATCTGCATATTCATAAATAATGAAAATAAATTATTTCAAGCAATTTTTTGCTTCCAAGTATATATTTGAAGATCCCTAGGATAGGTGCTGTGACATTTTAGTGATATAATTATGAATATGGTTGTGTGAAGAGGAGATTTCATTTGACTATGTTTTTATTACAGACATACAGCCACGAAGTCTACTTTGACAGAGACTTGGTACTACACATAGAACAGAAACCCAGCAGGGTCTTCAGCTGCTATGTTTACCAGATGGTATGTGACCCTGGGGAAGAAGAAACAACGAACAGAAGTTGTGAAAAAGAGTGAGATAATTTTAAATTTTGACAAGTAACTTATGAGACTTTTAGCCACACACCCGAGCAGCTATGTTCAGTCCTCCTTTTTGTTATCTGCATAGCAAGTTTTCCAGTATGTTGACTTCAGATGACTGTGACTTCCTTTTGAAATTCTTGCCATATACAGGGTGATAAGGACTTCAATTTATGGAAAGATTTTTTTAGAATGACACCCCAAGAAGTCTAGCATTTTAGAGCTTTTAGCTAGGGGATGATACAAATATAAAGTGTTGGGGAGCACAAAAGACAAGTTAATTTCAGTTTTGGGGGGAGGGTTATTGATGGAGAGACATTTAACATGGTTCTTAAAGGATGGTATGGAATTTTGATAGGTCTCTAAGCAGGAGAGACAAAAAAGAAAGATGTAGAAGATATAGAAAGAAATCCCCTATCCTCTATACCAAACTTTGCCTAAGGGTAAGAAAAGAAGTCTGTAATGGAATACTTTTGAGCCATAAATGTATCATCACATTTTTCTAAATCATATATATGTATATATATGTTTTGTATTTATATGTTGCATTAGGAATTGGCTCTAGTTCCCAGATTATCTTTTCTTCTATGATTTTATTCTCTTGGCTTGGTATTCCCATTGATTATTTATGTTTCTATCATAGACTAATATAAAAGATTACAAGAAAACTTTAAGCCAGATTCTTTTCTGATATGTAGCTTGTTCAGCTTTTAATACAATTAAAAATGTTGTACTCATTTCACCGTTCTGCTTATTTGGTGGGTTTTCCAATTCTGCTTAGGCAGTATTTTCATAACCATGCAATAAGATAAAGAAAGGTATCCTGGATCCCACCAGTTCTGCTCCTTGTAGAAGAGTATAGATAACATCTCAATTCCTACTAGTGTGTGTATTGACTGATTAGTTACAAAAGACTTTTGTTTCTATCTTAGTTGTGAAACAAGTATTTTTTCTTCTTTGTTAGGACCAATCTAAATATAATCCTGAACTCAGATAATCATTCTTCAGATTGTTAAATAAAAGCAACCTAAGGGAGAAAGTTGTTTCTTTTTGCTTCCTGTTTGAGAAATCCATTGCTGCAATCCACATGTTCAGCACATTTCTCTGATTCAGCCTCAAAAGAATAGTAAAAATAGAAGAGCAGGAAACAGCAGTAAAAATCATTGCTGATTCAAATTTAAGGTTAAAATACGGGATTGTAGTTTGGATGATTTACATTAAAATCTTTCCGTTTTGTGGGGCACCTGGGTGGCTCAGTTGGTTAAGCGTCCAACTCTTGATCTCAGCTCAGGTCTTGATCTCAGGGTTGTGAATTCAAGCCCCATATTGGGCATGGAGCCTACTTAGGAAAAAAAGAAAGTTAAAATCCTTCAGTTTTTCCTTTGATTTTGGCTTGATCCCATGTTAAGAATGATGTGAATTTTGCCCTTTTCTGGCCTTTGAAGTTTCTAGATAAATTTCAGGCTTATTATGTATGATCAACAGGGCTGAGGAGAGAAGATATTAACCTATTCCAGACATCAAGAAATTAGTTGCAGAGTCCATAAATTTAAAAGAAATAAAAGGAACAAATCTAAAATATAACTGTCTTTTGCACGATAGAAAAGAAGATTGCTAATGTTTTAGAATAAGGGAAAATATTTGTATGTGGGCTAAAGATAGATCTTTCTGAATCTGATCCTAAGTGTGATAACCATTTGGGAAAGTAAAAGTGATTACCTTGTGAGCAAGACAATAAAACTGTCTTCATATATTAAATTCTAATACTTCTATATCTACTAATTGAAAAATCCATTCTTGTTTTATGTATCTTTAATAGTACTATTTAATATAATATTTGAAGCTTTCAGAGCACTATAGAGACATTATTGGGGTTTCAGAGCAGTTGAATAGTTATAATGTGTTGGATATTGCCCCAAACTTCCAATTAGACACTAACTATATGTAAACAGTCATACCCAGTGAATTTACATCTTGAAAAATATATCTGGTAAGAGGTAATAGATTAAAAATACCAGAGAAAAGAAAGAAACCAGTGTTGTATGAGTTTCAAAGCACATGCAGTGCTATATAAAAGCAGAAAGCCTACTCTCTGAGAGTTTTTAAAAAAGGGATATCCTAAAACTTGAGTCCTGTCTGGTTTTTAAAAAAAGAAGTTTGAGTTTGCCCTTCTCCTTTAAGTCATTATCTTCCTTTTTGATGAATGATAGGAACTCATCTGCTCAGAAAGGTCTGAGAACTAGCTAAGTTGCTTAGCTGCTTTTTAGGCTGGGGGCAAGTAGGAGTGGGTGGATAGAATGCTTCTAATTGAGTGATGAACTGACCACTGAGAAACTCCTAATGTTTCACCACTGCCAAAATCGAACTAGACTTGGATCCACACGCATATGATCCAGGAAGGAAATGTCCCTTATTGTGAAAGACCATAGGGCACTGTGGGCAGTGTAACAAACAGAAGGGTTACACCCCAACTAAAAGGACAAGCTGTTCTACGTAGTTTCAGCCAATTGTAAACAGTATGTGGGAATGTGGGCTGCATGATTGTTAACAGGATGGTTGATAAAACTATGCCAAAAAGTAAAAGATAGTAAAGAATGTGGAAAATTTGTGAATAACACACATAGCAGTACAGCATGCTTCCTAAAAAAGTATGGGCTTTCCAGCTTCCCATAGGGGCATGGCAGCGGATCATTCTGCCACTTGCCAGGTGTGACGCTGCCATTCTCTTAGGTTAGAAAGAAGTGGCAGTTAATACTCTCCTGGCTCCTCCTTAACCCCCTGCTGTCTGCCTGACTGTTTTAGAGTCTTAAACTGGGTGCCCACCTACTTAACCAGCATTAGCGATAGGTGTAAAACACTATGGGTAAGATTTCTGAGTGTTTAATGCAAAACCGAATGAAGCAGTATAGCTTCTTTCAGCAGGTCTAGATAATACTGATAAGAAGTGTATTTCTGCATTTCGTTCTTTGTGATTCTGCATTCTCACACTATCAATATAGTAAGATTATCATTCTTTGACTTTCTAAAACATTTCTCATAGTTTGAGGGAAAACAAATCCTATTGTAGTTGCTATTTGAACTACCTAGTGAGATGATGTTCTATTTAAGCAAATTAAGGTATCCACATTCTTCCACCAATTCAATGTTTTGTTTCTTGTATGTACTTTAAAAAGAAAAAAAATATAACTTACTATTGAGTGCTTTCCATCTGCCAGTCACTGTGATACATATAAAATGAATTGGCTTGCTCAACATTCAGAATAATCCCTATGAAGTATGAACTACCATTATTCTTCCACATTTTGTAAATGAGGAAAGTGAGGCTTATAGAAGTTAATTTGCTCAAGATCCTACAACTAGTAAGTGCAGAGATAGGAAACACCTAGATTTGTTTGACACATACTTATGCCAGATTTCCTCCAAAGATCTCAAAAAGCAAATGATGTTATTTTATCTCATATATAGCATACTGATAATGATTATACTGGGTATAGGAAAGTGCTTAATGTTCTTAAATGATGATTGGATGTCCAAATTTTGGACAAAGTTTGGATGAGATACATTTGGCCTATTCACATAGGTAACCTGATATAAAAGATGATTCTTTTATTCAGTGGTTAAAAGTAATTTTTAAAAAAGATACAAAATACAGTACTCTCATCTTGTTTATGGGTGATAATAAACACCAGTATTAGTAATTACTCTTAAGGTAACTTGGCTTCCTTTTTAAAAAAAAAATATATATGTATGTATGTATGTATTTATTTATTTATTTATTAGAGACACAGAGAGAGAGAGAAACAGGCAGAAGGAGAAGCAGGCTCCATGCAGGGAGCCTGACGTGGGACTCGATCCTGGGTCTCCAGGATCACACCCTGGGCAGAAGGCAGTGCTAAACCGCTAAGCCACCGGGGCTGCCCTTGGCTTCCTTTTCAATAATGTTTATAGTTTCTTACCTTTCTTACCATGCTTATGTATGTCATCTAACTTTTGAAATTTCAGGGAAAATTCTAGGGCTAATTTCTGGTCTTTGTATTGCTATAAAACCTACCTCTATCTTACAGAAGGAATAATTTATTACAGGCATAGGATATATATTAGAAAGATGAACTGAGGGCTTTTCTCCATCATTTTCATTATGAAAAAATTTCAAACATACAGCAAAGTTGATGGAATCCTACAGCAAATACCCAAATATCAACTTCATGGATTCTAAATTTTGCTCTCTATATTTTATTACTCATCTCTCCATGTTACTTTTATGATGCATTTCTTTTTATATATATTTTTTATTTATTTATTCATGAGAGACACAGAGAGAGAAAGGCAGAGACACAGGCAGAGGGAAAAGCAGGCTCCATGCAGGGAGCCCGATGTGGGACTCGATCCCAGGACTCCAGGATCATGCCCTGGGCCGAAGGCAGGTGTTAAACCACTGAGCCACCTGGGCTGCCCCTATGATGTATTTCAAAGTAAATTGCAGACATCAGCATGCTTCCCCCAATAATTCAACATGCATGTAAGTAGAGTTTAATGTTTAGTTTTAGGTTTTTTTTTTTTTTTTTAAGATTTTATTTATTTATTCATGAGAGACACACACAGAGAGAGAGAGAGAGAGGCGGAGAAACAGGCTCCATGCAGGGAACCCGATACAGGACTTGATCCCTAGTCTCCAGGATCAGCCCCTGGGCTGAAGACGACACCTGAGCTGCCCTAATGTTTAGTTTAAAAAAATTTTTTTTTTTTAATTAAAAAAAATTTTTTTATACACTTACATACAATGAAATGCACAAAAGTTAAAAATAAGCTTGCTGAGTTTTTGCAAATGCATTCATCTGTGTAACCCAAAACCTTTTCAAAATTAAAAACACAGCAGTCATTCCAGAAAGTTTCCTCATGTTCCTTCAGAGTCAATCCCTACCTCACCTATCAGGTGTTAACTACTGTTCTGATTATTTTGCCTCACAGATTAAATTTGCCCATTCTAAAACTTTATATGAATGAAATCATAAAAAACAAAATGCTTCCTTCATTCAGCATGTTTTTGAAGTTAATTCATGTCACATGTACCAGTGATTCATTCCTTTTTATTGCTGAGTAGTCTTTTGTATGAATGTGCCAGTTTGTTTTTTCCATTTTCCTGCTGATGGACACCTGGGCTGTTTCTGCTTGCTTTTTTCTTTCTTTCTTTCTCTTTCTTTCTTTCTTTCTCTTTCTTTCTTTCTTTCTTTCTTTCTTTCTTTCTTTCTTTCTTTCTTTCTTTCTTTTTCTTTCTTTCTTTCTCTTTCTTTCTTTCTTTCTTTCTTTCTTTCTTTCTTTCTTTTATGAAAAAAGTGCTCAGAACATCTTGGATATACTTTTTGTGAACATATGTCTATTCCTCTTGGGTAAATATCTAAGGATGGAATTGTTGGGTCCTACGGTAGACATATGTTTAGCTTAATAAGGGTCCTACCAGACCCTTTTTCAAAAGGATCATGTCATTTTACATGCCTGCAACAATGTGTGAAACTTCCAGTTGCTTCACATTTTCTCCAATACTTGTGGTTGTTAGTCTTTCTAATCTTAACATTTATGATGAATGTAAAATCTTTCCTAGTTGTTGCTTAGATTGTTTCTACTTGCCCCTAGCAGCCCTCTTGTCAAGTTACCCTCTTTATCTTTTTTAATCTCACCCCCACCAGGAACTGCTAAAAACATTCTTTCTTCATGATAATAATTAAGATAACTCAAAACTCAGCTTGAGTTATTCTTTCTCAAATATAGAATAAATTGTCATCAAGGAGCTCTGTTTCCTTTAGTGGAGACTAATAGAGAACAAACCTGGGTTGCTAATAGTACATGTTAGAATGACTTACTGGAGCTGGACAGGATGGCACCAGACAGAAGCTCCGTAAAACATTGTAATAAAACAGAAAATGGGATTTTTCTTTTAAAGATTAGAAGTTCATGTTATTTGTAAATCAGATGAATGTTTTTTTAAAGACTTGTTTGTTTGTTTGTTTATTTATTTAAGAGGGAGCACACACACTTGCAAGCACGGTTGAGGGTGGTACAGAGGGAGAGAATCCTCAAGCAGACTCCTCACTGAACTCAGACATGGGCTTAATCCCAGGACCCTGAGATTATGACCTGAGCTGAAACCAAGAGCCAGATGCTTCCCAGAATGAGCTACCCATGTGCCCCAATCAGATGAATTCTTGCTGTAGTATGAAACCATATTAATATTAAATAAACTTTATCATTTTCCCCAACAACTATATTGGATATTGAAGTGTTTTTTTTTTTTAAGATTTTATTTATTTGTTTATTCATGAGAGATACACAGAGAGAGAAGCAGAGACATAGGCAGAGGGAGAATCAGGCTTCATGTAGGGACCCCAGGATCATGCCCTGAGCTGAAGGCAGATGTTCAACCACTGAGCCACCCAGGTGTCCCTCACTGTGGCTTTAATTTATATTTCCTTATTAACTATTGATGATAAGCACATTTGCATGTGTTTATATGCCATGGATAAATTTTTTAATTTAAATTAATTTTATAGTCCTAAAAACTGTGTTCATCTTACAGAAAATATGTGCTGTGTTTTGGGAAGGGTGGGGAACCATAGTACAAGCCTCATCTAAACTAGTAATGTGTAAATTTTACATTTCTTAACAGTTTTTGAGGTATAGTGGACATAAAACAAACTGCACATATTTAAATTGCACAATCTGGTAAGTTTTGACGTGTATACAGCCATGAAACTATCATCACAATTAAGATATTAAATACATTCCTCATCCTCAAAACGTTTCCTCTTGGTTCTTTGTAATAACCTTTGCTTCTCTCTCCTATCTTCCCAAAGCAGCCACTAATCTGTATCTGTTGCTTTAGATTGGTTTGCATTTTCTGGAGTTTTATATAAATGGGCCCACACAGTAAGTACTCTTTTTTTTTTTTTCCTGGCTTTCATTCAGTATGATTATTTTGCGATCCATCTGTATTACAGTTCATTCCTTTCTATTGCTTAATAGTATTCCATTGTATGGTTATAACCCACAATTTGTTTATACATTTACCTGCTGATGTACATTTGGGTAGTTTCCAATCTTTGGCTACTACAAACAAAGCTACTATGAACACATAGTACAAATTCTTTGTATGACATTTGCTTTATTCCGTTGGAAAATACCAAGGAGGAAATGGCTGGGTCATATGTTAGATTATCCTTACTTTTTTTTTAAGATTTTACTTACTTATTTGAGAGAGAGAGCGTGTGTATGAGCAGGGGGAGAAGGAGAGGCAGAAAATCTGAAGCAGACTCCACACTGAGCGCAGAGCTTAACACAGAGCTCAATCCCATGACCCACAAGATCATGACCTGAACCAAAACCAAGCAGATACTTAACCAACTGAGCCACCCAGGTGTCCCTATGCTTAATTTTTAAAGAAATTTCCAAAATGGCTATGCCATTTTATGTTCCTATCATCCCATCATCAGTACATGCGAGTTCCAGGTGCTCTATATCCTTGCTAACACTTGTTATGGTCAGTGTTTTTAATTTTAGAGAGTTAGCTTAGGTTATATGGTGTGAAATATGGATCAGAGTTCTTTTTTTCTATATGGATATCCAATGCAAAGGGGATACTATTACGTCTTTCACCATTAAGTATGATATTAACTGTAAGTTGTTCATAGGTGCTCCTTATCAATTTGAAGAAGTTCCTTACTATTACTAGTTTTCTGAGGTTTTTATTGGATATAGATGTGGAATCTGTCAAATACTCATTCTGCATCTATTGAGATGATCATATGGTTTTTAGTCTGTTAATATGGTAAGTTACACTGATTTTTTTTTTAATGCTAAACCAATCTTGAATTCTTGGGATAAATCCACTATCAAGTGGATTTTCTAAATTTTCTTTTCTTGTTTTAAAATTTTATTCACTTGGCAGAAAGGGAGCATAAGCAGGGGGGCGTGGCAGGCAGAGAGGGAGAGGGAAAAGCAGGCTTTCTGCTGAGCAGGGAACCTGGTAAGGGGCTCAATCCCAGGACTCCAGGATCATGACCAAAGCCAAAGGCAGACACTTAACTGACTAAGCCACCCAGGTACCCCGGTACTTCTAAATTTATTTAAAAAATTTTTAAAAGATTTTATTTTATTTATTCATGACAGACACAGAGAGAGAGGCAGAGACACAGGCAGAGGGAGAAGCAGGCTCCACACAGGAATCCCTGGTCTCCAGGATCATACCCCAGGCTGAAGGTGGCGCCAAACCACTGGGCCATCGGGGCTGCCCAAATTTATCTAATTTTTTTTTTTTTAGATTTTTTTTTTTTAATTTATTTATGATAGTCACAGAGAGAGAGAGAGAGAGAGAGGCAGAGACACAGACAGAGGGAGAAGCAGGCTCCATGTACCAGGAGCCCGACGTGAGATTCGATCCCCAGGTCTCCAGGATCGCGCCCTGGGCCAAAGGCAGGCGCCAAACTGCTGCGCCACCCAGGGATCCCTTATCTAATATTTTAAGTCAGTTTTTGCATTTCCACTTTTTCATGTGTGTCATTTCCACAATAATGAATTCATAAAATTTACCATTACATTTGTACTGTGGTACACATTAATTGTTTCAAGTTCATTACATTTAGATGACTTTCTTCCTTTATAAATAATTTCCAGACATTTTTGGACCATTTGCCAAATATTTCATTCTCATATTAACAGAATTTAGCAAGTTAGGACTTATAACCTTGGAGAAGCTCTGGGCATGTTGCCAGCCTCTCCCTGTCTTATCTTAGCCAAGAGAGTTCATATACTAAATAAAATTATATCTGACTTAGAAAGTCAGTTTATACCTATTGTGATCCCAGTGACCTGCCTGAACCCATTTAGTTCAATACACTTTGAAACTTTGGTGGATTGCCGCAGAAGTGATGAAACCTAATAGTTTGCTAAATTCATAAAGATGACAACCAGTGAAATGAGTGAAATGGAAGACCCTGTACCTGCTCAGATAATATGCATCCATAAATTGATCTCTCAAATGAAATTTTCAAAAGAAAATGATTTATCAATAAATTCTTTATCAATTCTTTTTTCCAGTAAAAGTTTCAAGGCTCAATTAAAGATTTTTCTTTTTCTTTTAAGAGGACATCTGCTCGAGATCCCTGGGTGGCGCTGCGGTTTAGCACCTGCCTTTGGCCCAGGGCGCGATCCTGGAGACCCGGGATCGAATCCCACGTCGGGCTCCCGGTGCATGGAGCCTGCTTCTCCCTCTGCCTGTGTCTCCGCCTCTCTCTCTCTCTCTCTCTGTGTGTGTGTGTGTGACTATCATTAATAAATAAAATAAAAATATATAAAAAAAAAAGAGGACATCTGCTCAAGTAGACAATCATTTCTGAAGTCTATTTTGAACATTTTTTCTTTGAAAAATCACAAACTGGGCAGCCTGGGTAGCTCAGCGGTTTAGCGTCGCCTCGGCCTGAAGCGTGATCCTGGGGACCCAGGATCGAGTCCCATGTCAGGCTCCCTGTGTAGAGCCTGCTTCTCCCTCTGCCTGTGTCTCTGCCTCTGTGTGTGTGTGTGTGTGTGTGTGTGTGTGTGTCTCATGAATAAATAAATAAAATCTTTAAGAAAAAAAAATCACAAACTCCAACAGCACAACTTTTCAAGCTTTATCTGTAAGAGAAACAAGACTGGTTAAAGCATGTAAAAGAATTAACAATTTAAAAGCCATTCTAATACTTAATTTTCCTGTCTATAATCTCTTTCTCTCTTTAGAAAGCAAAATCAGTGAAAGTTAAAGCATTTCCAGCTCCAACTTATCCCACATCTAAACCTCAGTTATTACATAATTTCTGCTTCAAAATATGCTGACACTGTATCGTGAACTCAGAGGTCCTTGAGACCACTACTACATCTAATATAAAGTCCCAAATGTCACTTATTCAGTTTGTCTTGGTTTCCCTTACCATCTGTATTCCTGGTCCTATGGTTTCCATATCAATTTCTGCCAGAAAGTCTTGGTTGCCTCTGCCACTTTGGCTGCCCAATTTTTCCCAACTCTATTTTCTGAAGAGACTCTCTTTTCCATTAGATTTTCTTTCCTACTTTGACCATAGAATTGAGGGGCCATTTCTGGGTTCTGTATTCTGTTCCATTGATCTATGTGTCTATTTTTGTGCCAGTACCATATTGTCTTGATGATCACAGCTTTGTAATACAGCCTGAAATCCAGAATTGTGATGCCTCCAGCTTTAGTTTTCTTTTTCAATATTCCTTCAGTTACTCAGAGTCTTTTCTGGTTCCATACAAATTTTAGAATTGTTTGTTCCAACTCTGTGAAAAATGCTGGTACTATTTTGATAGAGATTGCATTAAATGTGTAGATTGCTTTGGGTAGCATAGACATTTTAACAATATTTGTTCTTCCAATCTGTGGAACATTTTTCCATTTCTTTGTGTCTTCCTCAATTTCTTTCATGAGTGTTCTCTAGTTTTCAGAGTACAGATCTTTTACTTTGGTCATTTATTCCTAGGTATCTTATGGTTTTTGGTGTAATTGTGAGCAGGATCCATTCCTTGATTTCTCTTTCTGCTTCTTCGTTGTTGGTGTATAGAAATGTAACAGATTTCTGTGTGTTAATTTTATATCCTGCCACTTTGCTGAATTCCTCTATCAGTTCTAGCAATTTTTTGGTGGTCTTTTGGGTTTTCTACAAAGAGTATCATGTGGTATACAGACACTTTTGAGAGTGAAAGGAAACATTACTGATCATTATACCTGGACCACTAAGTACAACTAAATGCTTCAACATAGACGAGCCGTGGAGAAGCCACATAAACTGCACCTCAGAGCAGTATGGCAGGGACAGGTTAGTGAGAAAGGGGGAAGACTTTATCCTCAGCTCTAATCTGCCCCTCTTCAAATGTTCAGACATAACTCCCCTGAATTTCCAAATTAAACAAGACAGAATTCACCTTGACATCAAAGGGCAGGAAGCAAGGGGAACTCAGCAATATGATAAGAGTTTAGGTCCTAGCACTGGCAGGTTGTGCTGCCATGAAGTTTGCAGAATCCACACAGAACAGAGTAGGTAACGGTGGCTGGAATAAGAGAGGAGTAAGGCCAAGAGTATCTGAATTTGTGCAGGATGTCTGAAAAAAGGGAGAATTGGCAAAAATTTGTAAGAAATTAGATTTCTTCTGTGTGTTTGAATCCTGGTCTGCTTTATATCCAGGGAGTAGGGCTTATGCCAGAAAGATGACAGAGGGCACTAATCAACAAACTCAAACCTAGAGAAAAAGACATTAGCCTTATATCAAAGATGGTTAAATGAATGTACCTTCTGTATTTTAAGTTAGAATAAAATGTTTACAGATTATATATATCTTTATATATATCTTTATGGTTTACTTTTTTTTTAAATTTTTTTTTAAATTTTTATTTATTTATGATAGTCACAGAGAGAGAGAGAGAGAGGCAGAGACACAGGCAGAGGGAGAAGCAGGCTCCATGCACCGGGAGCCCGACGTGGGATTCGATCCCGGGTCTCCAGGATCGCGCCCTGGGCCAAAGGCAGGCGCCAAACCGCTGCGCCACCCAGGGATCTCTATGGTTTACTTTTTAATTAACTGTCCTACCTTCTTCAATAACATCAGATAATAGAGTTTCTTTATTCTTTTTAAAAGATTAAGCCTTATTGATTTTTTAAATCTTTTATTTTAATGGGGGGATATTGATTTTTTTATGGCAGCCTTGTTGGCTGTAATTCACATACTGTAAAATTCACCTTTTCAAAGTGTAGAATTCAGTGGTTTTTAGTATATTCACAAAGTTGTACAGTCATCAGCACTATCTAATTTCTAGAACATTTTCATAATCCCAAAGAGAAACCCCGTATACATTAACAGTCGTTCCCATTTCCCTCCCCAGCAACCCATAGCAACCACTAATCTGCTCTATGGATTTGCCTATTTTGCACATTTCACATAAGTGGAATCATGCAAAATGTGGCCTTTTATGTCTGGTTTCTTTCAGCATGATGTTTTCGAAATTTAATCTGTGCTGTAGCATGTATTGGTACTTCCTTCCTTTTGATAGTCAAGTAATATTTCATTGTAAATGTAACACATTTTGTTTATTCATCTGTAGATAGACATCAGGTTAATTCCAATTTTTACCTATTATCAATGCTGCTATAAACATTTGAATACACATTTTTTGTATACACATTTTTATATAGATACATGATTTCAATTTTCCTGATAAATACCTAGGAGTCGAATTAGTGGATCACATTGTAGCTCTATGTCTAACTTTTTGAGGAACTGCCAAACTATTTGTTAGAGCAGCTATACCATTGTGTATTCCCAACAGCAGTGTATGGGAGCAGTACCACTCCACATCCTTGTCAACACTTGTAATTTTCTGTTTATTACAATAATGCTAGTGGGAATAAGGTGGTATTTCATTATAATTTTGATTTTTATTTCCTTCATGATTAATGATGTTGAGCATTTTTTCATGTACTTATTGGCCATTTGTATATTTTCTTTGGAGAGATATTTACTCAAATCCTTTATCCATTTTTTAAAAAGATTTTATTTATTTATTCATGAGAGACAGAGAGAGGCAGAGACACAGGCAGAGGGAGAAGTTCCTTGCTTCCCGCAAGGAACCCGACATGGGACTCGATCCTGGGTCTCCAGGATCACGTCCCAGGCTGAAGGCAGTGCTAAACCGCTGAACCACCCAGGCTGCCCCCCTTTATCCATTTTTAATGAGATTATCTTTTTATTGTTGAGTTATGAGTTCTTTATATATTTATATATTTCTTAAAATATTCCAGATACAAATCCCTTTTCAGATAATGTGATTTGCAAACATTTTTTCTCATTCAATGGGTTGTCTTTTCTCTTTCCTAATGGTGTCCTTTGAAGCACAGTTTTTAATTTTGATGAAGTTGGGGCACCTGGGTGGCTCAGTGGTCGAGCATCTACCTTTGGCTCAGGTTGTGATCCTGGGGTCCTGGGATTGAGTCCCACATTGGGCTCCCCACAAGGAGTCTGCTTCTCCCTCTGCCTGTGTCTCTGCCTTTCTCTCTCTCTCATAAATAAATAAATAAAATCTTTAAAAAAAATTTTTTTATGAAGTCAATTTTTTTAAAAGATTTTATTTATTTATTCATGAGAGACAATGAGAGAGAGACAGAGACACAGGCAGAGGGAGAAGCAGGCCCCATGCAAGGAGCCCGATGTGGGACTCGATCCCGAATCCTGGGATCATGCCCTGAGCCAAAGGCAGACGCTCAACCGCTGAGCCACCCAGGTGTCTCTGAAGTCAAATTTTTAATCTATGTTTTCTTTTGTTGCTTGTGCTCTTGATGTTATATCTAAGAAACAATTGCCTAGATCTAAGGTCATAAAAATGTACTCTTATGTTTTCTTCTAAGAGTTTTTGGTTAGCTTTTACATTTAAGTTGATTATTTCAATCTATAATCCTGAAATGAATGAAATTTAATGTTAACATTACTTATTTTCTTACTCCTTATTCCTCTTATGCAGGAAAAGAAGTGATAGTTTGATTCCAAGCTTATTCACAACTGCAAGGCTTGGGACTGCCCTGGGAAAAGTGAGGATGAGGGGTATGAGGGATGTTGGCTGGGAGCCCATTCCCAGTAGGATTTGGTGAGAGAAACAAGCACCAGCTGCTGGCTTACTTAGAGCCTGGAGGAATAAGATTTCATCTGTTCCTAAGAGGACGTGTGAGAGAAAGATACTGCCAACATACCAGTCCATTGCTACTAACAGGGATTATCTCCTCCATAATTCTTAATGTTTCCCCTAAATTCAAGTGGATGTGGTTTTCACATATTCCTACAATGAGCGAATTCACACATTCCATGATAGAGTGAAATTAATACCTGTTATTTCATAAATATTGGTAGCAAAAGTAGTGACAATGCTATAAACTTACTTGGCTTTTTGAGCAATTAACTTTTTCTGTCTCAGAATCTTAGAATTTTAACAATGTACTATGATAAATACCTCATGCCCATTTTGAACTTAATAGACTACACAGAAGTATCTAAGAATACTTTTTAGTTATTTCAAGGACAGGCCTGCTGATAACTACTAAAACATTTTGACATAGCAACCTCTGTGCCTATCTCTTGAGTTTGATCACTAAATTCATTAGGTGCTCTATCTACAAAGAGCAGCATTGTTTGTCTTGTTTTAAATATTTTATTTATTTATTCATGAGAAACACAGAGGAAGAGGCAGAGACATAGGCAGAGAGTAAGCAGGCTCCCTGCGGGGAACCTGATGCAGGACTCCATCTCAGAACCTGGGACCATGACCTGAGCCAAAGGCAGACACTCAACCACCCAGCCACACAGGTGCTCAAGAGCAGCATTGTTAGGGTTGCTTTTAGTGACATTGGAATAAAACAAGATGTATTTTAATAACTACTGACACCAGCTACAAGAAATGTATGTTATACAAGGAAGTGTAGCTAGTAATAAAATGTTGTTGTTAATGAATACTATAATTACAGTAGTAGTATACAGATTAATGAAATAAGACTTTTTGTGTCCGCTGATGTTAATCTAAAATTCTGATGAATCAGAAATTCTATATTTAGATGAGTTCAGAAGTACATAGTCACTGACACTCATTCTAATAATGTCATTCATGAGTATCTTGGACATGTACTCATCTTCGAAGTTTTGAAAAATATATTGGTGATTCGAGGAGAATCAACAGATTTATCAGGAGGGAGAAGGATTTGCAAAGAGTTGGGGTGTTTTGTTTGTTTTTGTTTTGTTTTTGAGCAGAACAGTCCAGACTCATGAGGAACGGAGAGATATCCTTAATGCAGTAGGGACCCAAGGTGTTGGAAGCAGTTGGAAATGACCCATTTGGGATTGGATTGTGTCAGGGTATGACTGAGAATAGTAAACCTAGGATTCACAGTTCAGTGGAGCTTCTTGTCCCCATGTTCTTTATCATAGATGGAACTTAATTTGAAATGGTTTTTTACAGTGTCTTTGCCAGATTTGGATCTGCATTTTAAGAATGGAGTGTAGATCTCTTCAAAGAACCAGTTACTATGGGCCACCATGTCTCAGTGTCCCTTAGATATGCCGTAACAGGGTACCACAGCTCTATTGCAGTGACAAAATTAAAAATATTTGAAAATGAAAAGTGATTTCTCTCTCACCCTCTTTTTGGATCTATCTCTGGGCTTTCTCTTTCTTATGCCTATCTTTTACATTCAGAGCCACAGTCCACCTGGAATTGATTTTTGTTTTTGTGAGATGGGAACTAACTCTCTTTTCTCCCTTTTTGTAAAAAAAATCCAATCAATTCAGCACCATAAATTCCACATTTGTATTGATACTTTTGTCATAAATTATATGTCTATATATGGACTCTGTTCTGTTCCATTGGTCTATTTGTCATTAGTTTGGCCAATATCACACTGTATTGGTTACTGTAGATTTATAATATATCTTAATATCCAGTAGAGTATGTCCTCACACATTTTTCTTTCTCAGGAATGTCATGGTTACTCTTTACCCTTGACATATTCTGTGCCTTACACTCTTGAATCTATTTGTCAATTCCACAAAAATTAATTCACTGCAATTGTGATTGAAATTAAATTGACCATAGATAAACTTAGAAATGACATCTTTACTTATTTTGAATCTTCTAATACATTGACCTAGTACATCCTTCCATTTATTTATGTCATTTTCAATTTCTCTAAAAATGTTTTTAGGTTTTCTGTATTGAGGCATCACACATGTTTTTTTATTGCTAGGTATTTGATATGCTTTGATTCTGTTATAAATGGTATTGTTTTTGGGATGCCTGGGTGGTTCACACATCTATGAGTATTTCTATATTATAAATTCCTAGAGATAGACTTATTGCATCACATCCCCCATACAAGTTACATCAATTTATATTCCCACCAGAAATGTAGAGGCATGCCTATATTCTCACCAAATGCATTATAAAACTTTTGATATTTATCTTTCTAATAGGTAAAAATGATATTTCATAATTTTGATTTGCATTTTTTTACTTTGGCTGAGATTGAATATTATACACCTAAGAGAAATTTTTATTTCCTTTTCTGTGAACTATTATGTTTCTAGTCTTTGCCCTTTTTTCTGTTGGGTTTTCCAGGTAATTCTTAAGAATCAGATAGTTTGCAAGGTCTTATCACTTTACTGCTGTGTTTCTATTCAAGAGAACATTGCTTACAAAATACTAAAATATACATAGGTTATTTGCTTGGTGCAATTTTAGAGAAACATACCAAAATGCCTTTTGACAAAGTATATATGTAGTGTTGCAATTTCAGTATTTCATTGAACTCATTAAAAAGATTTTATGGGAGTTGGAGAAAAAGAACTTTCAAGGTACTCATGGAATATTAAGCAAAACTGATCAAATGCTGCACCATCGAGCAAGTCTCAAGTGTCCCAAATGTTATTCTTTACATATGGAAGAATATCTTTTCTTTCGTTTCCTACCAAGAACCAAGCTTATGTAGATTTGCTTCTGCTGAACTTTTAATCCAGTCAATGAAGTTGTGCATCATTTATCTGAAATTTAAATTAGTGTGTAAGTCTGAAGTCCTAGAATAGATAAGATATCATGGACTTGAAAGTATCCAGGTAAAATGGGCAACAGATTTTCTTATCTTATTTCTTTTGCACTTAAAGTTAATTGCACCTTCTAATGATATTTTCGTGGTAGGAAATTAGCCCAGCTTCTTCCACACCCATAAACTTAAATATAACTAAACCTTAAGAATATAAACACTAATCATTAACTAAGTACTTTGCTAATTGAACTGAACTCTGTATCTGGTTTTAAGATTATAATAATCGTAAATTCCTTTGGGAACCTGGATGGCTTAGTCAGTTAAGTGCCTGACTTGATTTTGACTCAGGTTGTGCGTGATCTCAGGGTCATAAGGTGGAGCCCTAAGTCATGGCTCTGCGCTCAGCCAGGCGCCTGCTTCTCTCCTTCTTCCTTTCCCTCTGCTCCCCCCACCCCCACCCCGCTCGCACTCTCTCTCTCTTTCTCTCTCAAATAAATAAATAAATAAATAAATAAATAAATAAATAAATAAATAAATCTTTTAAAAAATTCCTTTGGAAGCAACCGAAGAAAGGATTTTCTTATCATCCAGGTTTTCCAGTTTAGGAAAACAGGATATCTAATGCAAAATATCTTCAAAATAAAGCAAATTCACACGTTACTTTCAAGGCTTTTGACATCTTTGGAGACACAGTAACATATTTATTTGACCAATAGAATATATTTTTATACTTTCTATGCTTAAGCCATAATTCTATTTTATTAAACTGCACAAGGATTTGACAATTCACCTTCAGAATATAAGTAAATAGCCTTAATACTATGGTTAGAAAAGCTGACAGTTAACCAGGTTGTTAATTTTGCAATGCATGTACTCTTTAGCACTTGCCCGTGAAAAACTCTGACATTTTAAACTTTGGGCCATAGGTAAATGCCATTTTTTAAATATCAAATTGTTTTAGAATTGGAAGAATTCTAAAGATTTCTAAAGAATTCCTAGATTTATTCCCCTACTTAGTCATAGGTGAAAAGTGAAGCACAGAGAGATTGTGGCTTGCCCAACAGATGAAAGCAGTTCAAATACACAGACTTTCTTTGTCAGTTGGCTTCCAGCATAGTAGCAGAATTATTCTAAGTTTCACTTTTGATGCACAGTAGATGGCTAGTGATGGAGACCATCCAAGGGAAAAAACCTCTCATTCTTTGGAGTTGGATTTTGGTAATGAAGGGGACATAAATTATTCTAGTGCTTACAGAGAATCAGCACTTGAAAGGCTCACACCAACAAATATCCTTATCCCCCGAATCATACCACTAGAATCAATATAAAGTTCTAAATTTGATTTTGAAAAACTATTTAAGGTCAGAATATATGAGTATATTCTTCTCAGTTTCAATGCCTATGCTGAACCACAGAACTAAAGCTGGACTTCCAGATCATTGTACATTTCCATAAAAGACCTTCCTGTTTAACATGGGTGAGTTATGCAAATTCTCTCAGAATAAATTTTAAAGTTAACTTCTGAAGGATACGAAATAAAATTGTATCTTGATTATATATACTCATTGTACTCATCTAGTGTACATTTGCTCAAGTAATAGAGAATTTATTTTTTAATTTTTTAAGAAGATTTTACTTATTTATTCATGAGAGACACAGAGAAAGAGAGAGGCAGAGACACAGGCAGAGGGAGAAGCAGGCTCCATGTAGGGAGCCCAATGTGGGACTCCATCATGGGACTCCAGGATCACACCCTGGGCCAAAGGCAGGCACCAAACCACTAAGCCACCCAGGCGTCCCTATTTTGAGAATATGTACATATTATTATATCCCCAGACACACATCAGAAAATATCTGGAAAGGTAAGATATATGACAAAATGATGCTAGTAATTTATGGAAGATGGGATTATAGGTGAATGTTTTGCTTATTAGTTATCTTTATTTCCCAGGTTTTTTTTTTTTCAAAATAAATATTATTGGGGCTATTTTAAAAATTAAAAATACAGTGACGCCTAGGTGCCTCAGCGGTTGAGCATCTGCCTTTGGCTCAGAGCGTGATCCCAGATTCCCGGGTCCCACATTGGGCTCCTTGCATGGATCCTGCTTCTCTTTCTGCCTGTGTCTCTGTCTCTCTTTCTGTGTCTCTCATGAATAAATGAATAAAATCTTTTTTAAAAAATTAAAATACAGGAAACAAGAAGAAAAATTAACCCAGGTTTCTATGATAGTGATCCTAACCATCTTATCATCTGGATTCACACACCTTATCCCATATTGTGTCCTGTCAGAGAGCCTGAGCCAAAAGTATGGGCATAACTGACTAGGGAGCTGGCCCAGAGTTCACTCTCTAGCCTGTAGCGTCCATATGGAGAATTCTATCTTGTGACCCGCTGCATGGCAGCTGAACTCCAACATAATGTCTTTGACTATGTCATTGGCTGCTTGGGACTGCCTTACAACTCCAACCCTGGGTTCCATCCTGAGAGACTAACCTCCTTTCCAGATATTTGGCAGGAATTTGAAGATGAACGTAACATTCTCTTCAGGCGAAGCCTGCATTCCCTCCATCCCCATTTGCTAGGTGCTCTGTATGGATAGACGTTTTTGTGATTTGTTCAGCATAACCAACCACCTGGACTACCTGGACCTGCACGTACACAGGCAGACTAAGACTATTGTTTGTAAGACTCATGCTGTGTGAATAGTTTAGGAGCCTAATTGTTTAAAATATCTGAGGGCACCTGGTGTCTCAGTCAGTTGAGTGTCTGCCTTCAGTTCAGGTCATGATACCAGAGCCCTGGGATAGAGCCTCTGCTTCAGCTCCCTGTCCAGTGAGGAATTTGCTTGAGATTTTCTCTCTCTCCTCCTTCTGCCCACCCCCTACCCCCCGACTTGTGCATGCTCCCTCTCTTCTCCACTTTCTCTCAAATAAATAAAATCTTTAAAAAAACATACTATCTGGCCTCCAGGTCAGCAGAACTGGCCATTCTGTATGGACACCAAAAGCTACAAATCTTGTCTCACATCCCCTCTTGCTTGCTTGTTCCAGGCTGGGCTGCCCACCCTCCCTGCCCCTGAATGGAATCCAGAAGGGGAAGCAGACACTGTCTTTTAGCCCAGGTTCCTTGAAAAATATAGAAACATGATAACATGGAAGAAGACCAGCAGCTTCTAGGACACCTTCTCCTTGTGACCAAGAAGACAGCAAAGGCTGAGAGTCTGGGAGGTGGATACTGACTTGTGATCAATGATGGAAAGATGGGCACACAGTATATGTATCATCTGCACATTCACATACTTGGGGGCCGACAGCTCCAGTGGCCTCCAGGTTGAACCAACCAACTGACCAAGATCGCCAGACCTGGATGCTTGGAGGGTTGGGGGGAAAGGGATGCTAATAAACTTGCTCTGCCTCAGAATACACACACACACACACAACCTTGCTCTCCCTCCAAACAGCGTGTAGGCAAATAGATGTTTCATTTTTTTTTTAAGATTTTATTTATTTATTAATGAGAGACACAGAGAGAAAGGCAGAGACACAGGCAGAGGGAGAAGCAGGCCCCATGCAGGGAGCCTGATGTGGGACTCGATCCCAGGTCTCCAGGATCACGCCCTGGGCTGAAGGCAGTACTAAACCACTGAGCCACCTGGGCTGCCTCCAGATGTTTCATTTCAAACCATATTATTTGCCCTACAACTATGGCCCTTAGGAGTATGGTCAGTTGGAAGTCTCATCTGAGGCTCCATCCAGGCCTCTCAATCAGGACTCCAGCCTGGCTGTTTCAGCAGGGCTTCCCCAGCTAATGAGGTTGGATGTTGGAAGTACCTATTTTTTTTTAATATTTTATTTTATTCATGAGAGATACAGAGGGAGAGGTAGAGACATAGGCAGAGGAAGAAACAGGCTCTCTCAGGGAGCCTGATGCGGGACTCGATCCCAGAACCCCAGGATCACTACCTGAGCCAAAGGCAGATGCTCAACCACTGAAGTTATCCAGGTATCCCCTGTAAGTACCCAATTTGATGTAAATCTGCCTTATTCTCATTTATTGCCTACCTTCATCTATGTGTAGATTCCTTTCCTCTTCTGTTTCTATTAGGTTTTAATAATAATAATAATTATTATTATAAAAAAAGTTTTCTTTCCTTTTTGAAACTGAAACATGGCTGTTGTGAATCTTTTGCAGAACACTAGGATAGAAACGTAAAGAGAGCTCTGGTCTTTGTTTTGTTCACCAATATGTTCCAAGAGTCTAGAAGAATGCCTGGCACATGATAGATTCTCAATACAGAGAACTAATTTCTTCTGTATAAGAAATGGCTTAGTCTTTTACAGAGCACACAAAGTAGCAATCTCTTTATATTCTAGGACAAGGATATCTCCTTTGCTTTCTTCCTCATTCTCCATCTACTCTTATTGCATCTCCTGGAGGAGGATTTCGGACTGGTTAGTCAGAAACTTGGACAGTGATTAGGTTGAGTTTTCTAGGGACAGAAAGTTCAAAGAAGTTAGAGCTCAGTAAAAGGTCAGTTGGTCTTCCCCTAATACCTTCCTTCTACATTCTCTCTCACCCTGTGGCTCCATTCCTGCTTCCCCGCCCCAACCCCCACCGTTGCTAGAAGTAGGTGCTGGGTCTACTTTTCCTCATATCTGAATTGATTACAGGTGCAGGACTCAGGTTTAGTATTTGGAGGGGACTGAGCATTCCATGAGGATAGAGACCTTGTCAATTTTTGCTCTCAATTATGTTCTCAGCACGAGAATTATGTTCTCATGCCTGGCCGTTCTCTCCCTCGCTTTGTTTCTCTGTCTCTTGTCTGTCTCTGTCTCTCTGTCTCATCTTTCTACAGAGAGAGGTCGTTTTAAATGAATGAATGTGGAAAAATAGACCAAACCATGCTTTGGATAATTTGGGAGAAAGGACACTTCCACATGATCTAGCTTAGAGTATCAGATTACTACTCTGAGCTAGGGGGTCAAAATCAGCTCAGTGTAAAATGCCACTTTACCTTCCATGTGCTGGTCATTGAACTGGGCATATAGTTCCATCAAGAACCTTGAAGTTTTACTGAGTTCTCTGATCATAATATCATTTAAGAGCCTCAAATCTCATCCTATTTCCCAATATGAGTCAATTTTTTTAAAAAGTTACAGCATTTATGAGAACTAGGGTCAGGCATCTTAAAGGAGACCGTACAGGATACATTCTATAGAACCTTCGAAAAAGCTTACTGATTTGAGATATGGAGCCTTGGAAAATTACAGATCTCTGTCCCTGGCACTAGCTAAGCATCTGAAAGGGTCACAGCTGGCCAGGCTATGGTTCAGTTGTGATTGTCAGGTGCTAGGCTCCTTGAGGTGGAGCTTCTTAAACTATAATGTGTGGATAATCATCCCCTACAAGTTTATTAAAAGGCAAACTCTGATTTAGTAGGACTGCAGTGGAGCGTGAGGTCCTGCATTTCTAACAAGCTGGTCCATGGACCACACTTCGAGTAGCAAGGACCTAGAACACTGACTCCCTCTTCTTCCCATATGCAAGAATTGCTCTTGCCTTACTCTAGTAGAGCAAAAATAGTTTTTGAAAGTGGCAAGCTATTTAGGTTTATGTCTGTTTAATCACTTTCTTTTTGATAAAACTAATATCCAGGTAAAGTCCTTTCCTTTAATATATGTTAAGCAACTACCCAGGAAGAGAGTGAATTTTTATTTATTTGTAAAAAATATTTATTATTATTTTTTTAGAGAGACAGAGTGAACATGAGAGGACGAGCAGGAGGGGCAGAGGGAGAGGGAGAGAGAATCTCAAGCAGACTGTGCACTGAGCACAGAGCCTGAGGTGGGACTTGATCCCAGGACACAGAAATCACGACCTGAGCCAAAACCAAGAGTTGGACGCTTAATCTACTGAGCACCTAGGTGCCCCCAGAGTGAATTTTTTTTTAATCATCTGTCTCGGGGATCCCTGGGTGGCTCAGGGATTTGGCACCTGCCTTTGGCTCAGGGTGTGATCCTGGAGTCCCGGGATCAAGTCCCGTATCGGGCTCCCTAAATGGAGCCTGCTTCTCCCTCTGCCTGTGTCTCTGCCTCTCTCTCTGTGTCTCTCATGAGTAAATAAATAAAATCTTTAAAAAAAAAAAAATCATCTGTCTCTTCTTCTGCAGAGGCTTGATTTTGAAATCTTAATCTACTTAAGTATCCCAGATTTTGATCAGTGTAAACGTAACAGAATGCAAACCTGTGAGAAGCTAGAATATTATTTCTTTGTTTCCAGCATAGTTTAGGGTGAGCACATTGCATATTAAGCAAGGAATCTGATTTGCAACTAAAGGACTCCTTTTTCTCAGCACAATTTTTTTTAAAGATTTATTTATTTATGATAGAAAAAGAGAGGGGGCGGGGCAGAGACACCAGAGGAGGGAGAAGCAGGCTCCATACTGGGAGCCTGACTTGGGACTTGATCCCGAGACTCCAGGATCACGCCCTGGGCCAAAGGCGGGCGCTAAACCGCTGAGCCACCTAGGGATCCCCGTCTCAGCACAATTTTTATCATGCCTATCATTCCTCTCTTTTTTTCTCAGCATTATCTCATCATTCTTATGATTTTTTATTTTGCTATATCAAATTGACTGCTATTTGGCCAAAAAAGATCTTATAATTCATTTCACGGTCTTCTCCTTATTTATTTTACTAAATAAAACTGTTTATTTAGAGAACTGAGAACTGTTATTACTGTTCAGGGTGGCAGTAAACATGATTATATTTGCAAAGAACCCATGAGTCAATTTTAGTTGCTTCTGATTTGTCACTACTCAATCAGACTGGAAGGAGTCATTAGGCAGAAGAGGGCTCATGCGACCACCAGATCCTACCCTACAGTGTGTGAAAAGAAAAGGTCAGAAATCAGAGCATGACATTTTTGGGGAACACTACAAATAATTCAGGATGGTGGCAGTCGAGACTACTGGAGGGGAGTCGAGAGAGATGAGGCTCATTCAGAAAGGTCTTGCAAGCCATGCCAAGGAAGTTTTCTTTAAACCTGACGCCACTGAAAGATTTAATCAAGGGAATGTGCTCAGGCTTGTATTTTTGGATTATCTTTTGATGTAGTGTAGGAAACACATAACCCGAGGGAGGTGTGGCAAGACTAGATGCGAGAAAACCTATTGCATGGTTGTTTGCTTATCTAGGTTTGATAATAGAGCTGCTGGAATTAAAGTATCGGAAAAGATGGAGAGAAATGATTGGATTTCTCAAGGGGTAAAATGGACCCATTAACTGGATGTAGGGGCTAACAAGGGAAGGCAACCTCAAAAGGCAAGTAGTATCCCTCTCCCTAGTGATATGTGAAGAACATGGAAAATAGAACGTCATGTTGTTCTCATGCTCAGCAAAGAATTAACATGTATTATTTCCTAGTAAATACTTCCAAAGCTCTATGTTAAGAATTTATTGTGGGGGATGCCTGGGTGGCTTAGCAGTTGAGCATCTGCCTTTGGCTCAGGGCGTGATCCTGGAGTTCTGGGATCGAGCCCCACATTAGGCTCCAAGACACAGGCAGAGGGAGAAGCAGGCTCCATGCAGGGAACCCGATGTGGGACTTGATCCCAGGACTCCAAGATCACGCCCTGGGCCAAAGGCAGGCGCCAAACCGCTGAGCCACCCAGGGATCCCAATAAAAATCTTTAAAAGAAAAAAGAATTTATTGGGAAGTAAAAATTACACAAAATTTTATGTATTTATTTTAAAGATTTATTTATTTATTTATTTATTTATTTATTTATTTATTATTTATTTATTTATTTTAGAGAGAGAATGCACAAACAGGGAGAGGAGCAGAGAGAGACAGAAAAGCAAAGTCCTTGCTGAGTGCAGAGCCTGCCGCAAGGCTGGATCATATAAATCTGAGATCATGACCCAGACCAAAACCAAGAGTTGAGGCCTGACCAACTGAACCACCCAGCTGCCGCTAAGCAAAATTGTATGTAAATGGTCAAAGGGGAGGAACAAGTAATCACAAAAGAAGAAATACAAATGAGCAATTAATAAATGATAAATGCTACATTGTATAGTGCAAATTATAATGAGATAGTATGTGATGTCCATCAGATTGGCAAGCTTTTTTGGGGGGAAGGGGAGGGGGATAAGGAGAAAGAATCCCAAGCGGGCTCCATGCCCAGGACAGAGCCCAACACAGGGCTCGATCTCACGACCCTGAGATCATGACCTGAGCTGAAATCAAGAGATGCTTAACCGACTCTTTCTGAGCCACCCAGATGTTCCCTAAACATTTTAAAATACAGAACAGGGATCCCTGGGTGGCGCAGCGGTTTGGCGCCTGCCTTTGGCCCGGGGCACGATCCTGGAGACCTGGGATCAAGTCCCACATCGGGCTCCCGGTGCATGGAGCCTGCTTCTTCCTCTGCCTGTGTCTCTGCCTCTCTCTCTCTCTCTCTCTCTGTGACTATCATAAATAAATAAAAAAATTAAAAAATAATAATAAAATAAAATAAAATACAGAACAATGATATTTATTGGCAATGATGTGAAGCCACATGATCATACAGTTCTGGTCAAATTGCTGTAATCTTTTGTAGAATAATTAAGCAATTTGGTTAAAAAATTTTAACCTAGTAGTTTCACTTTTAGGAATTTGCTTTAAAGAAACAACCAGAAGTTATTTATGTATAAAGACATTCATGAAGGCAATTTTCTAGAAGTGAAAAACTGTAAGCAACAGAAATGTCAATCCAAAAAACAGGGAATTTATTAAATAAATGATAGGGGCAGGCCAGGTTGCTCAGCGGTTTAGCGCCCCCTTCAGCCTAGGGCGTGATCCTGGGGTCTCAGGATCGAGTCCCATGTCAGGCTCCCTGCATAGAGCCTGCCTGTCCCACTGCCTGTGTCTCTGCCTCTGTGTGTGTGTGTGTGTGTGTGTGTGTGTGTGTGTGTGTGTGTGTCATGGGGGAAATAAATAAAATCTTTAAAAATAAATAAATGATGGGAGTTTAGCACAGTATCTACAAGTGCAGAAATGGAGCCAAACACTTGAGTTTGAATCTCAATTCCACTACCTCCTTGCTGTGGGAACTTGGGGAAGTTGACTACCTTCTGTGCGGCTCAGTTTCCCTATCTATAAAATGGGATTTTTGTAAGAATCAAATTATTTCATACATGGAGAGTTCATAGAACTCTGCCTGGGGCATACTAAATTGTCAAGAAGCATTAGTAATTCTCATGGTTTTAGTATGACCATCAATCATCCATACACAGCGTGATCCATATGGAATATGATCACTCCATATTGATAGAGGATGAAGGAAGGTTAGGTCTCCACCTGGGGACCTTGATGGTGGTAGGAAATTCTGAGTGTTGGGAGTTCTTGTACAAAATGTGGGTGCTAGGAAGAAGAATAGCCAAGAAAAGAGGAGAAAAGTATAGAAAGAGGGGGCAACAGGATACCCATGACAAACAAGTTCTGTGTGACACTCTTGCCTGGCCTGGCAATGCTTATAGAACACATCTGCCAGACCATCAGTAAATAAATACTAAACAATTAAGGGACAGGGTTTTATTATTGACAAGTATGGCACTCAGGACAGCTCAGCATTTAACAATAGCTCTGGATTAAGAGGATGCAAAGTTTTTCTAGGTTGGCTTTCCAAGAGATGTATCAAGTTCTTCAAGTGTTCTTTTTTACAATCCTATCACAGTAGGATGGTGACTATACTTTGTAAGATGTGAGTTGGATTTAGCCTTCCCCCGGATTTCTGGGTAAAAAAAGCAAAAATAAGCTTCAGAGATCATTTAACTCAGGGGTTCTCAACTTTTTGTGTGCCATGGACTCCTGTGGCAGGCTAAATAAAACCTATGGACCTCTCCTTCGAATACTGTTTTCAAATGCATAAAATATTTAAAAATAGGATTACAAAGAAAACCAATTACATTTAAAAAGGAGTTATCAAGGGACCCCTGGCTGGTTCAGTGGTTGAGCTCCTGCCTTTGGCTCAGGATCGTGATCCCGGGGTCCCCAGATAGAGTCCCGCATCAGGCTTCCTGCATGGAGCCTGCTTCTCCTCCTGCCTGTGTCTCTGCCTCTCTCTCTCTATCTCTGTCTCTCTATCTCTCATGAATAAATAGAATTTTTTAAAAAGAAGGTTGATATGGAAGTGTTCTAGAACATTCCTTCCCTTGCTAATAATTCTCTGACTTGATCTTAGGCTAAATAAAATCTTAAAAAAAAAAATAAAAAGGGGTAATGATAATAATAATAGTAGAGTGCTTTGTTATTGATGCATTAATAAGATCTGCTGCAGGTCTAATAACTGCTGTCACTTTAAAAAATGCTGAGCATACATGATATATTGAGATGTCTATAACAACTCTTAATGAGACATAAAAACAGTGATTTCTATTGGTGACAGAGTCATAGTCGCTACAAATACTAGTGGGGTTTGCATCTCCCCGCCCCTGCCCATCCAGATCCTATCCACAGACCCTGATCTAGTTCCAAGCCATCCTGTCACAGATTAGCAAACTGCAGCCCAGTGTTGGGCCCCTGTAAATTATCTAATTATATAGCAAGTAGTAGCAGATTGAAGCCCCAGAGCAATGAATACTTCCTCATTCCAAACTGCTTCCTGTTGACTGAGATCTCAAGAATCTAGTCTTAGAGGCAACATATAAATGACAGAGGCCAACCAAAATTATTTTGGAACAAAAATAAAATTGGAACTTATATTTTCTTTTTCTTTATTTTTTTTAAGATTTTATTTGTTTATTCATGAGAGACACAGAGAGAAAGAGGCAGAGACATAGGGGGAAGGAGAAGCAGGCTCCATGCAGGGAGCCCGATGTGGGACTCGATTCCGGGTCTCCAGGATCACACCCTGGGCCGAAGGCAGGTGCTAAACTGCTGGGCCACCCAGGCTACCCTGCTTTCTCTTTTAAAAGAATTTCTAACAGGGGTGCTTGGGTGGCTTAGTGGGTTGAGCGTCTGACTCTTGGTTTCGGCTCAGGTCATGATCTCAGGGTTGTGGGATCAAGAGCCCTGAATCCAGCTCCACAGTCAGCCGAGAGCCTACTGGGATTTTTTCTCTCTCTCCTCTGTCCTCCTTCCTGCCCACCACCACCCATTCTCACACACTCACTCTCCTTCTCTCTTTCTCAAATGGATGAATAAATCTTTTTTAATTAAAAAAAAAAAAAGAACTTCTAACAGAAATTATAATCTCTTCCTGAAATCCAGGTCAGTTTAAGCTGATTGCTGACAAAATTTATTTAGCCTAATATTTGATCAAGGAAAAGAGCCTCTGTGCTCTACTTTCAGAGTTCAGTGATTCCTGAACTTCAGTGATTCCATGATTCCTTCAAACTTCAATAAAATATTGAGATCCATTGGCCAAAATTCGATAAATATATTTCTGAGACCTCCTGTCTATGAATTCTCTTAAAAATATTGCATAACTTAACTCCTATTATTTTGAAGGCAAACAAGGAAGCATCCCATAAAGTTCTCCAAAGGTAAAATGATGTTTGGCTACTCATAAATAATAATGTAACCCAGTTTTTCACATACTTTGATGTCCCATGAAGTCCCGTGTACTTCTAAAATCAGGTTGAGGGACGCCTGGGTGGCTCAGTGGTTGAGTGTCTGCCTTTGGCTCAGGGTATGATCCTGGAGTCCCAGGATTGAGTCCCACATCGGGCTCCCTGCAGGGAACCTCCTTCTCCCTCTGCCTGTGTCTCTGCCTCTCTCTCTCTCTCTTTCTCTCTCTCTCTCTCTCTCTCTCACATGAATAAATAAAATCTTTTTTTTTAAAAATCAGGTTGATATGGAAGTGTTCTAGAACTTTCCTTCCCTTACTAATTCTCTGATTTGATTTTAAGCTCTCCAATCTAATCCTCTAGTCAGGTAGTCCACAAATGTGTTCTTAAATGCCTTTCCTCTGTCAATAATTGTCCTAGATTGTATTTCTTCTTAACTAATTCCTAGAGATAACAATTTGCCTGCCAGCACACCTCCGATGTGTAGATCAACCACTTGTAGTTGATATGTAGTCCATCTCCCTACCCAGCTCTTTTATCAAATTCTAGTATTTTCTGGGTATCTATCCCTTGCCCTTATCACTACAGGGCCAGGTCCAAGACAACTGGGAATCTCCCCTATAAACCACCACCCACAGAAATTATTCAAAGTATCCAAACATAAGTTTGTTCTACTTGCTTACCTTGCCTCTCCCATTCCTTCCCCCAAAAACCACAGTAAAGGCTCCAGGCTGCTGTTCCCCTTTCGGCCTGCTCATCTTGTTTTGGTGCTTTCCTGTATGGCCCTGCATGGCTTTGCAGGCATTTAGGACTTCCAGGGCTTTCTGTTCCTAGGGAGCCATGAATATAAAAAAGTAACTTCTTCCTTCATGGCAGTCCTTTTCATGTCTGTTTGTTGAATGCACTCATCCACAACAAGTCTCAGCACATTTTTAGACACAAACCCTAAAAGAGCAGCAGCAAATAAAGTAGACCAAATCCTCACCTTGAAGTTTGTATTTTTTTGGTCTGGGGTTTATAAGTTTGTGTGGGGAGGAGGGCTATAGAGTAAATTGAACCTAGGGATGACCAAGACCCATTATTTTCTTCTTCAGCTGATTATTTCCTGCTAACCTATGGAGTAAAGGTGGTTGATGATATTTGGGGAATCAAAGAATTGAATCCTGGGATCCCTGGGTGGCTCAGTGACTGAGCTCCTGCCTTCGGCCCAGGACATGATCCTAGGGTCTCAGGATCGAGTCCCACATTGGGCTTCCCGCAGGGAGCCTGCTTCTCTCTCTGCCTGTGTCTCTGCCTCTCTCTCTTTCTGTGTCTTTTGTGAATAAATAAATGAAATCTTTAAAGAAAAAAAAAATAATTGAACCCTATTTCCCTCTTTCCTGGACAAAGGCCAGACTCTGCCTAGACTAAGCTCTACCTACTAATGTCTGGACTGAGGAGATAGGGCCAGAATAGGGTTCTTGTAATTTTATTTTGCCAGATGATTAGGAGAAAGCAAGATGATTAGGAAGAGTTACTAATCCCTTTCCCATGTACTTCTTGCCTCACCAAACTCCCAAACTCTCCTGGGATGATGATGGAAGCAATTTTAAAAATTAAATGAAGGGTCAGTTAGATCTCACAGAGCAGGATAGAGTGGGCAAACAAAAGTAATGCCTTGATCTGACCAATCCCCCTCTAAACCCTCCCAGCCATCCATGGGGAAGAGGACCTTACTGAGTTAGGCCTTTTGCCTGGGCACCTCTTAGAGTGATTTCCTTACTTCCTCTGTTCTCCCCAGGTATCTTCCTCTTCTTGTGTCTGCTTCCCAGGCTGGTGTACCATTCGGCTCCCTCAGGAAGAGAGTTACTTTCTACGTCTTCCCAAACTGGGGTTCCTGAAATGAAATCTGTCTTTACTCCAGCTCTGCCCTCTTGGGGCAGGTAAACTCTAAGAGCCTCTTGAGAGGTAGTAGAGGCTGATTTCACAGCCAATCTCCCCACAGCCAGAGCTGGAGCTAATTTCCTCATCAGTTCCCTTAGAGGAGAAACATCCCAGCAAAGCAAATATTTGTTCGTGTTTTTTTTTTTTCCACAAAGACAACATAGTCTAGCCTCACATGGGGAAGTATATTCCTCTCATCAACATGGGTTTTTGTTTTTTCAAAGTCATAATCCTTGCTTTATTTTGCTACGGAGCCTTTGACCACTGCCTGAGCTTGGTTATATCATGGGTCATGGTGTCAGCTGTGAGTCACTGAGACAGCTTTCTGATCCCCAAATCTCTTGTCTAGTAGAAGGGAGAACAAGATGTGAGCTCATTCCTCCTGCTAGTGGTTTTTTTCTTGTTTCATGTTATTTCTCCTTTCATAATATGTCCCAAGAAGGCATAGATAATTAGGTGGGGCTAGGATAACAGTAGTATTAGGTGAGATGATTTTTTCACTTGTCTGTCAGGTTCCTGCAGGAAATAGCTAATTTTCACAAAGGCTTAATTGAAGACAGTGTATGAAGGGAGTGCTTACAGAGGTCCAGGCAGACTTAAGAAAACCCAACAAGAAGTGGTGAAGACGGGGGACAAGCAAAGCAAGGTGGCACTCAGCACTACATGTAGGCCTGTGTAAGCAAGTGGGTATGGTGTTACTTGACCCTGGAAGAATTACAGCCATGGAAGAGGGGTCACTCAAATATTGTTGTGGCAAAGAAATGCAACCACTGCAAAAACCATGGCCTGGGAAGGGGGCACTGAGAGAGAAATAGGTTGATCTCTCTTTCTTCCTGCCCTCTAATCTTCTTCACTGCATTGGCCAAAGCCAATTGGAAGCCAGTGGGCAAGGAGTCTGCCAGGGCAGAAGGCAAGGCAAAAAAGGATGGAGAATGGAGAGGTAAATAGAGTAACCAACACACAGTCAATATTTGAAAATTTAAATAATGGCGCACTTACCCTACAAACCCAACCTCTCAAACCAAACCTGCACCAAAAGAAATGCAACATTACCTTATGGAAGTTCGATAGATAAATGGCATATAGGACACGTGGTTTCTAATCTCAGAATGGATGGGGTTTGGATTTTCTTTGCCTATCCCTTCATATCCTATCTCCTTACTCTGCATTCCATGTCTGTCAGGGACAAAACAAAACAAAACAAAATCTATGTCAACATGTACATGCCTGAAGCATCACAGGTTTTTAGGAAGGCTATCCTGTGCTGTTCATTGCCCCACCTCCACCCCCTCATCTTTTCCCACACACATCAGGAATCGGTTTTGATAGCATTGCTAACAGATTATCTAGTTTGACTTTGGTGGCAAATTGTTTACCATCTCCTAAGGGAAACTTCTAGTATTGAACAACTCTTGTTTTAAAAAGTTGTTCATATTAAGCCACAATATTTATTTAAAAATGTTCCTCTTTCGGATGCCTGGGTGGCTCAGGAGTTGAGTGTCTGCCTTCAGCTCAGGGCATGATCCGGGTCCCTGCGAGGATCCTGCTTCTCCCTCTGCCTGTGTCTCTGCCTCTCTCTCTGTCTCTCATGAATAAATACATAAAATCTTAAAAAAAAAAAAAAAATTTCCTCTTTCAAGTAGCAAGTTTTATCACAGTTAGGTCCTTAAAGGATGTTGAGAAACAAATAGAGACTGGGCTTGAAAATTGCCTGAGCAGGGGATCCCTGGGTGGCTGAGTGGTTTAGCGCCTGCCTTTGGCCCAGGGCCTGACCCTGGAGTCCCAGGATCAAGTCCCACATTGGGCTCCCTGCGTGGAGCCTGCTTCTCCCTCTGCCTGTGTCTCTGCCTCTCTCTCTCTCTCTCTCTCATGAATAAATAAAATATTAAAAAAAAAAAAAAAGAAAATTGCCTGAGCAGACAAAGCCAGTTTAGTCATACAAGCAAAGCTTAATTTAGCTCATTTTGTAAGACTAATTTGACAGAGGTCATTTCTTGCTTATGCCTCTGGAAATCATAACCAAAACTTCAACTGTTTCCCAAGATTGACACAAGATAACCACTGATCAATTTCCTATCTTTTATGAAAATTCTAATATTAAAACCAATCACTGTAAAAAAAAATAAAGTCACTGCTGTCTCACTACATAAGCTGCTTTATAACAATATACCTATGCCCCTGAAACTCATTCTGTTTTGATTTGAATGCTCCTAGTTTGCAAACTGTCTTTGCTGTGTGCCCAGTAAATAAACTTTTATTAATCACTACTTCCATAATTCATTGGTTTTCTGTTCTTTCTGAACTTTTGACAAGAACAACTTTAAAGCTGAAATCCTCTCAGTTTAGCTTGTAGCTTCAAGATAATTCAACACCATCCATACCATTCGGCCATGTTTTCATTCTCCTGAGATGTTTTGTTAAATGGAATCTGGAATCCCAGAGATTCTTCCTCTCATTCTTCCTGCCTGTGAGGTCGCTACAGGAGGGCTGGGTCCCTCAACTCAAGGCCAGAACTTCATTGAGACTGCCCTCCTTGCACAGCTGCCTCTCTGGATTCCAGTAGCCCGCTTCTCTTTTTAGGCCTGGGCTCTGCAAAACCCTTGTGGTTTCCTACACCCTGCCCACAACTTTGTAAATAGTTCCTGTTCATTATTAAATTGGCCAGTTGGAACGCACCAGCTATTTCTTGCCAGGACCCTTACACACTTGGTAGGATTCATTTACTGAGTAACTACTATATCCCAAGGAAGAATAAAATGATAAATTAGACAGTTAATACTCTCAAGGGGGCAGCGTGGGGAGTGGAGACAGCCACAGGAACAGATGATTGATTATGTCACAACTTGATAAATGATGCAGAGAGGCATTGGTTGGGGAGGTGGGTGAGTAGAAGCATAAAATATTTAGAGGCAAGGGCAGATTCAGAGAAGTTGTCTTGGTGGAGACCTGGTCAGGAAAATTTAGAGGCAAGGGTGTGGGTAGAGTGGTCAGGAGCTGGGTGAGAAGTTTACAGCCACAGACATCAGGGCCAGTCAGCGTGTGAAGGGATGAGAGGGGAGGAGGGTCAGGCGGGGCCAGACTATAGAAAGCCTTGTCCTGCAGGGAGGGGTCCTTCCTTTCCATTTGTTTATTCCCCCTCTCTTTCTCCACCAAGGGAAAAATAATGACATAGGTGAAGTCTGCAGCCTCCTACTCATAACCCTTAATCCTGCCCCACTCTCAGGACTTGACACTCCTACTTCTTTGGCTTGAAACCGGTCTTTTCTGTTGAAAAATCACTTGCATACACCACCTGCACATCCGAAGGTCTTTCAAAATGGCAACAAGACAATATGGTAAACCAGTCCTTGGAGATGAGTGCATGTTCCCAAATGCATTCTAGACGCCCTAACAGCCAGAGCCACCTTTTTTTAAAAAAAATAATAATTATTATTTATTCGTGAGAGACAGAGAGAAAGAGAGAGAGGCAGAGACACAGGAGAGGGAGAAGCAGGCTCCATGCAGGGAGCCCGACGTGGGACTAGATCCTGGGTCTCCAGGATCATGCCCTGGGCTGAAGGCAGGTGCTAAACCGAGGCGCCACCCGGGCTGCCCCCACCTTTTCTTTAACAGCAGCAGACAACAGCCTAAGGGAGAAGGGTGACAGTGATGCTGGCAAGAGGGTAAAGAGTGAAGCTTCACTAAAGTGGGGCTTTGGTCCAAAGTAGTCTGTGTAGGTGGGCATTTTTAAGAGCCACTATTTATCACGCTGTCTAGGCAAATCCAGGGCGCAGGACCTATGTGTCTTCCCTCCCTACAGCTCAAACTACAAGTGGTTTCCTTGCGAGGCAGAGCCTCCTTGGCACATTCCTGCCCCGCCTGAGCACAGCCAAATGCCCAGGGCTGCGGCTCAGGAGGCTTCGTTAATCAAAACCATCACACGGCCCCCTCCCCCTCCTGTTTTCTCAGAACCTCGCGTGAGCACCGCTGCCTTGGGCTGCCCCCAAATGAGTAAGAGAACAGGGCAGGGCTCAGGACGAGCGGTGGGGGATCCCCGGGTGGCTCGGCGGCTCGGCGCCGCCTTCAGCCCGGGGTGATCCTGGAGACCCGGGATCGAGTCCCGCGTCGGGCTCCCCGCATGGAGCCTGCTTCTCTCAATCTCTCTCTCTCTCTCTCTCCGTCTGTCTCATGAATAAATAAACTTTAAAAAAAATTTAAAAATGAATCAAAACAAGCGGTGGGCATGGAGTCCTCCAGGCGGACTGGCTGGTCGCCGCCCGCAGCCGTCCGCCGAGGAGGCCCCTCCCCCGGGCGGGGTCGCTCCGGAGTCGGCGGCCGAGTCCCGCCCCCCGGCCGGAGCCCTAAGTCGGCCCCGCAGAGCGCGAGCGGCCGCCGCGCGGGGCATGGGGCGCTGAGGCCATGGACGGCTACAGGGGCTTCCTGGGGCTGCTGGTGTCGGCGCTGCTCGTCGGCTTCCTGTCCGTCATCTTCAGCCTCGTCTGGGTCCTGCACTACCGGGAGGGGCTCGGCTGGGACGGGACCGCGCTCGAGTTCAACTGGCACCCGGTGTTCATGGTCACTGGCTTCGTCTTCATCCAGGGCATCGGTACTGGGCACGCCCGGGGGGCACGGGGGCCCGGGGGGCAGCGGGGCGCCGGGGGGCAGCGGGGGCACCGGGGGGGCAGCGGGGCGCCGGGGGGCAGCGGGGGCAGCGGGGGGCAGCGGGGGCACCGGGGGGCAGCGGGGCGCCGGGGGGGCAGCGGGGCGCCGGGGGGCAGCGGGGCGCCGGGGGCAGCGGGGCGCCGGGGGGCTGCGGGGCGCCGGGGGCAGGGGGCCGGGACCGCCCGAGACGCCCTGCAGGGGGCGGCTGACCCGTACGGCCGCCCCACTTGGCGGACTCCTCGCCGCGAGTGCCCGGGGCGCCCCGCAGGCATCCCGGGCCCAGCACCCCGGGCCGAGGACGGAGGCTGCAGCGCCGCGCGTCCCCACCCTGGGCCCCTAAGCCCCCCAGTCGCCCCCGGCCCCCGAGACGCCCGTGAGGCCTTGCTCCCAACTTTCTTCAGGGCTGCAGATTAGGAGAGGAAGGCAACGGGGTGGGGTGCGGGGGGGCGAGAATTTGCCTTCGGTCCCATCCTCAGCCCCGGGAGAAGGGCCGCGGCAGCCGACGGCCGCGGGCGCTGAAGCCTGGGCTCTGGCGTCGCTCCGCCCAGGCCGTCAGGGTCGGGAAGCCGCCAGGCCCCCAGGGGGTGTTGGGCCCCCCGCCGGGCCCTCGGACAGCCTGGAGCCCAACTTGTTGGCGTGGCTGCGCACCAGCGAACTCCCCCTGCGGGGCTCCCTGCGGGGCGCGGGCCCCCGGGATGCTGCTGCCTGAGCGCTGAGCCCTGGGCCCTGAGCCCTGAGCCCGCCCTGGGCTTTGCTGTGCACGCTCCGGGCTGAGGCTGACCTGACCCGGAGGGCGGGCCCAGCTGGTGGCCGACTTTGTTTTTGCTTTGGGGATATAACTGACATAAAGCATTACGTGTTTCATGTGTGTGACGTGGCCATGTGTATGATTACATATAGGATTTATATAAATCGGGATGGTCACCTCAAGAAGTCTGGTTAACATCTACCAACTCACATAACTACACACTTTTTTTTCTTGTGATGACAACGTTTAAGATGTACTCTGTTAGCAACGTTGAAGATCTACTTTCCTAGCAATGGCTCAAATATACAATATAATGTTATTAATGTAGTCCCCGTGCTGTACCTTACATCCCCAGGACTTATTTTATAACTGGAAGTTTATCATTTGGCTTTGTTGTTGTTGTTGTTGTGTGTGTGTGTGTGTGTGTGTGTTTTAAGATTTTATTTATTTATTCATGAGAGACAGAGACAGAGACAGAGACAGAGAGAGAGACACAGGCAGAGGGAGATGCAGGCTCCATGCAGGGAGCCTGATGTGGGACTCCAGGATCAACCCTGGGCTGAAGGTGGTGCTAAACCGCTGAGCCACCCAGGGATTCCCCTGGAAGTTTACCTTTTGACCACCTTCACCCATTTTGCCTGTGGGCCCTGCGCCCCCCCCCCCCTTCCCTCTAATCCCTGGCAGTTTTTATTGTGGTTGTGTGCTCAGTGTCCTAATGTTTCCTTCTTGGGCTGATTGGCTGGAGGAAGCTCTAGCTAGTGGTGCAAGCAGACAGCATTTATTTGTAACCACTTTTCAAAAAAATGAAGTCAAGGCCTGGCAGATGGAGTATTTAGAAGAAGGTAGAAAGTGGTGGGCTGGTGTTCTATCTCAGAAGGTAACGGACTATAAGTGTAAAGGCTTCAGGAAGAGGTGCCCACCTCTAGATTGAAACCTCTAGCCTTGTCTCTGAGCAGGCTGCCTTTTCTCCACCAGTATGTGGCTCTCCAGAACAAACAAATGAACAAAACTCCAACCTCATTCCCAAATAAAAGACTTTTGTTTCCGTGCAAAACTTGTGCTGCAGGCGTCCCGCAGGTGTGGCCAGCATCTCCCCCTCCCCCCAAGTAGTGGCAGACATTGCTACTGCTTGGTCCACCTGGTTTGCAATAGGCGTGGGGGTGCGAGTGCCATCAGCCAGCCAAGTTAATGTTACGTAAGCTCCAGTTATTTTGCCATGGACCTAAAATGAGAAAAACATACTCAAGTTCCAAAGTTGCTGTCATCAGAAACACTCTTTCCTGCATGGTGGAGCCCATAAGTGTGGCCAGAGCTGTCAACATCTTCTGTTTGTTCAAAGAGTCTCTTGATCTCTTCCAACTAGACTTTAGAGCAGCTCCTAATACCAAGAAACTTCCCAGAGTATTCTCGTAATTGAGGGTAAGAGAAACACAGATGGTATTAGTTGTTTCCTGACTTATCAAAGAGGAGATGGTCACAAAACAGTTGCTAACGTTCATTGAGTGCTTTCTGTATGCCCACTAAGTGCACTCTTTCACAGGTATGTAAGGATAAGTCAAGGCACAGAGCAGTTAAGTACCTTACCCATGGAAGTGATATGTTTTCAGTGGCCTTATTTTCAAGCTTCATTTCTCTGCCTTTATGGCAATATGCCTACTTCCTGCAAAATATTCTTAAGAGGAGCAAAAAGCTTCATCTAAAATACACCTTAAAATTTGTTATTGGGCAGCCCGGGTGGCTCAGCGGTTTAGCGCCGCCTTCAGCCCAGGGCGTGATCCCGGAGACCCGGGATGGGTCCTGCATGGAGCCTGCTTCTCTCTCTGTCTGTGTCTCTGCCTCTCTTTCTCTCTTTGTCTCTATGAATAAATAAAATGTGTGTGTTTTTTTTTCATTGTTATTTGTGTTAGAGTCCATTAGAGTTTTCCTAAAAAGATTTCTAGTTTCTCTAAACTTTGGGCTTTTCTTAATCTGTTTATACTTACTTTTGGGCAAAAACATGTAAATGGTGGATGCCTGGGTGGCTCAGCTGTGTAAGCTGAGTAAGTGTCCTACTCTTGATTTCCTCTCAGGTCATGATCTCAGGATTGTTGGGGATTCTGCTTAAGATTCCCCCTTCCCCACCCCCACCCTCAGCAAAAAACATGTAAATGGATTTTTTTTTAATGGATATTTTGGAAATTTTCATCTGTTGCTTTTGTGCAAACCTTGTTTTCTTAAAGCTTAGTTACTGTATTTCTATTAGTTTTGGAATGTTTGTCCTGTCAACACTCCCCATCCTGTTTACTATTTGGATTCCAGACTTGCAAAGCACTTTAATCAGATAATGCCCTTAATTGACATAAACATAAGCTTTTTCCTACCTACAGGCGCATGCATAGTACTCCTGAGTTTTTGCAAATCTTGCTGGGCCAGCATCTCCTCAGATCCAACAATAGAAGGTCTTCAGTGGAAGGATGTACAGTAAATAGTTGACTTTGCAGGCCAGGAGGGAAATACATGTTACAGACTAACCATATTAACACAGGCTTTTTTTTTTCTCCCCTGTGTAATTGTTTCAGGGAGGAAATTTTTAGGTTTTGGTGTTTCAGATCTCTAGTAATGCACATGATGCAATTGAGTTTGTCTGTGATGCACAAATATTTAGAGATAGGAAGGGAAGGCTAAAATATGGTCATTAAGCATAAAAAGCCTTGCAAATACAATTCCCAAACAGTAAACAATATTTAAAACCATTTGAGAACAAATAAGAGACTTGGGAAGCACCTTTAAGAAGTAAGCTCTGGAGTAAACATAAAAGTTACAAAATAAATGTGTGTGCATGGGGTACACGAGGTACCTACACACGGGAGCCCAAATATATTTTGGGAAATAACACGGGAGCCCAAATATATTTTGGGAAATATATGTAATTCTAAAATAGAGTATGACAGAGATAGGATATCTAAAACAAAAATTTAAGCTAGTGGGGGGTATCTAGTAAACATGAATGAGGAAGAGTTTCAAAGAGAACTTTAGAGGAGGCTTTGTGTTTCTCTAAAAGGAATGTTTCCCAGGAAATCAGAGAAACAACCCTTGAAAAGAAGGCCACAGAAAAGATTGAAACAAATAAACCCTCTCAAAGTGGCAGTTGACCTTTTAAAAGGTTCAGCAAGGTGGAATGTGTTATTTGGCGAAGGGTAGAAAATTCAAGTGTATAAATTTGGTGAATAGAAGTCTCAGCAATTCTATACTCCTTCCTTTTCCATCTGCTTGCTGTATAAACTAAAGGGAGAGAAACTGAATAGTCTTAATTATCTCAGGTTGGCTTTGTGAGAGAATAGAACTACATTTCAGTAACATTTAAAACAAAAAGAAACTGAGTATTTCTTTTTTTTTTTTTTTAATTTTATTTATTTATGATAGTCATACAGAGAGAAAGAGAGAGAGGTAGAGACACAGGCAGAGGGAGAAGCAGGCTCCATGCACCGGGAGCCTGATGTGGGATTCGATCCCGGGTCTCCAGGATCGCGCCCTGGGCCAAAGGCAGGCGCCAAACCGCTGTGCCACCCAGGGATCCCCGAAACTGAGTATTTCTTAAAAGGCAGTTGGCATATCCTATTAATACATCTAAAAGTGACCAAATTCCACGTCAACTTAAGTGTATTTGCAAAGGCTCTTGGGGTAGAGCCTGGCAAAGAAAGTGATGGAGAAAGTGCCGCAGACACTCCAAAGTCAGCCTTGGGGACACCACTGATAATAAAACCTACCAATTGTAGGTAGGTAAAGGGAGGGTTTTTACAGAGCATAGGCACACAATTCAAGGCAACCCAAAACACATTTCTTGTTATAAATAAATGCATGCAGATCTCTTTGTAACTGATGAATGTGTTTTAGAAATGATTTTGTTCACTTTTGTCTGACACCTAGAATGACCCCTAGAATGGCAGATGGTAGGCCAATAAATAGTTATTGGATGAATGATTGGTTCTGTACCATCATTAAATTGTTAGTAACAGAATGCAGTTCTACTCATTTGTAATGATAATAATAGCATCTAAAGTAAAAGTGCCCTCCCTTGTCCCTCAGTGATCATCCTGTGTAGCCAGTTTGGCAGCACTGATTTGTTAGAGAAGAATGGGCATCATATTATATTGGAAATGCATTGTTATTCTAAAGGCCTCAGGCTCATGAGTACTACCTGTGCCTCGTTGCCTACGGAAAGCCATCAAATCTCCCCTTTTCCTTCTGCATCATTAACTTTCACCAGCCATTGGATTATCTCCAACATGTTACAATTGCTATCATCTTAAAAACAACCATACTCTTAACCCCATGTTCCCCCTTCAGCCACTGTTTCAATTCTCTGCTTGCCACAGAACTTTTTGGAAATTTTTGTCAATACCTGCAGTACTGACAAAAAAATACCTCCTAATTCCTCTCCCCCATTCTCTCTTGAACCGACTGCAGTCAGGGCTTTCACTGCACTGCTTCACTGAAATTGCTCTTAACGTAGTTACCACTGGCAAGCACTTTGCGGATTCCAGTGGTCTATTCTCAGCCCTCATCTTGCCTGATCAGAAAGCAGCATTTGGCATAACTGATCCCTTCCTCCTCCTTGAGACACTTCCCTCACTTGGCTTCCAAGACACCCAGCACTCTTGGCTCTTCTCTCCTCGCTGGCTGTGCCTGTCAATGTCCTTTGCTGGTTCCTCCTCATCTCCTCGATCCCTTAAATGTACAGTGCCCAAAGCTCAGTCTTCTGACCACTTCTCCTTTCTTGATGCACTCATACCCTTGGTGATCTCATCCAGTCTCATAACTTTAAACACCCATCTACTCACTGAATCTGATGTTTATGTCTTTGGCCTGGACTTCTCCCAGGAACTCCAGACCCACGTACCATCTGTCTACTCAAACTCTCTATTTGGACGTCAAATAGACATGTCCAAACCTCAACTCTCCATCTTCTTCACACCTCCAAAACCACTCATCACCCAGGTTACCCATCTTAGTAAATGGTAGCTTCATACTTCTTAGACATTCATACAGTCATCCTGGATTCCTCATTTCCTATCATACTTTTCATCCAATCCCTCAGAAAATTGAATAGACTCCAAACTCAAAATACAGTATTATCCAGACTCTGACCATTGGCTGTTTTAGTTATTTACTCCTTCATTGTCTGTCTTTTACTAGAATGGAAGCTTCCTTGTCTGTTTTTTTCACTGTTGTATCCATGGTGCATAGAATGTTACCTAACATATAATTGGCATTCCATAAATATTTACTAGGGGCACCTGAGTAGCTCAGTGGTTGAGCATCTGCCTTTGGCTCAGGTCATGATCCCGGGGTCCTGGGATCGAGCCCCATGTTGGGCTCCCTGCTCAGCGGAAGTCTATTTTTCCCTCTCCCCCTCACCCCCCTCTCCATGCTCGTGCTCTCTCTCTATCTCAAATAAATAAAATCTTTTAAAAATTGTACTAAATTAAACCAAGGGCCATACCTACAAGGATGGCTTGTAAAGTACATATGTGAAGTGGTATAGTATCCACCAGAGTGTCTTTCTGTGTTCAACTAAACATTCAGAAACACAAGACTGCCAAGACCATGCTGGGCACCAGCATACTCAGAAGGATGAAGGACAGGGACCAGAGCTTCCTGCCAGGGCAGCATTGAGTATCCTATTTCAGTGGGCATCCTTTCTGCAGTAGTTCATGTAGCAGCCTCCAGAAACTAGCCTCTCTCCACGATAGTTCAGACACCAGGAGATGAGAGTGGCAGTGGTGGGATCAAAGCTTAAGTGCCCCATGCCCCACAGGAGCCAGTATCTTTTGTAATACTCTAGAGATCTGGTTTCCAGTTTCCTTGCAGGGGATATACAGTGAGCTGAAGAGTGCCCCCCCCCCCCCCCCGATACATCCAACTCCTAATCTTATAGACCTGTGAATATGACCACAGTGTCTGCAGATGTAAAGTTAAGGATCTCAAGGCAGCGGTTTAGTGCCGCCTGCAGCCCAGGGCCTGATCCTGGAGACCCGGGATCGAGTCCCACATCGGGCTCCCTGCATGGAGCCTGCTTCTCCCTCTGCCTGTCTCTGCCTCTCTCTGTGTGTGTGTCTCTATGAATGAATAAGTAAAATCTTAAAAAAAAAAAAAAAAAAAAAAAAAAAAAGATCCTGATTTAGAGTGGGGCCTAAATCCAATGACTTGTGATCTTATAAAAAGAAATGAAAGATCTAGAAAGATGTAGATAGAGAGGGGAAGGTGATGTGAAGATGGAGGCAGAGATTGGAATGATGTGTCTACCAGTAACCACCAGAAGCTAAGAGAGAGTTTTGGACTGGATTCTGCCTCAGAGCCTCCAGAAGGAACCAGTCCTGCCAACACCTTGATTTTGGACTTCTGGCCTTCAGAGCTGTGGGCAAATACATTTCTGTTGTTTGAAGCCACTCAGTTTTTGGTAATTGTTATGGTAGCCCTAGGAAACCAACACAGGATATAAGGGTTATCATTGCACCTTGGAAAGCCCAAAGTTTGGCATTCTTATCAGGTATTTATAGATTTTTTTTCATTGTTTCTCCCAGTCCATATACAGTTTACCAATCGGGGTCACTTTTATCATAAATGACATTGCCTAATAACATTAGTGTGAAGCCGCTGATATCTGTTTATTAGGACAGTTAACCAAAGATCAGATTCTCATGCAAAGGAAGGTAAATGCTGTGTGTGTGTGTGTGTGTGTGTGTGTGTGTGTGTGTGTGTGTGTGTTACAGGTGGGGGGGTACTGTAAAGAATTGGAGAGTGCCTAGTCTGGACAAAATAGGAAACCTCTTAGCTACAGCAGATTGTGGCTACATGGGGATGCCAATAGTGGCTAGAGCTTCCCATTATCCAAGAGAATCCAGATTTTTAAAAACTGGTTTGATCTAAAAGTAAACCAGCCGCAAAACCAAAACAAAACCCGTAAACATTGTGCTGATCAAACAAAACAAATCTATGGACCAAATCCAGTCCATACCTTACAGTTTACAGGTGACTTCTGCTGGAGCGTTCTGTCTTAACTTTGTGGGGTTTAAACATTTTCCCTTAAAAAGTAGAACAATTAGATCAAAAATCTGTTATAATTTTTTTTCCTGTAGGAACTTTCTTAAAAAGTCAAAAAAGGCTTGGAAATAACTGTACAGACTTTGGCTGTACTTTTCTAAGTCCATTCATTCATTCGGTTTTCATGTATCATACGATTTAATTAGCATACATATATTAAGCACTTACTGGATGCCAGACACTGTGTAAAACAAATGAGTAAAATATAGCCTTGTCTACAGGCTGTACTTACTTGAGTTTGTTAGAGCTAAGTTACGATTTTCTTTTTCTTTTTTTTAAAGATTCTATTTATTCATGAGAGACACAGAGAGAGGCAGAGACACAGGCAGAGGGAGAAGCAGGCATCCTTCAGGGGGGGCCCAATGAAGGACTTGATCCCAGGACCCTGGGATCACCACCTGAGCCAAAGGCAGACCCTCAACCACTGAGCCACCCAGGCGCCCCAAGTTATGATTTATTTTTTAGGAAACCTGAGCCCTGTGTATTTAGAGCTGGCCAGGATTTGAAGTTCAGTTCCTAATTTTAGAGATCAAATGGTCAGACAAAGAGGTGTTGTCAGAATCAATACTACTTATAGTCTGTTATAATATTGATATGAGGTGTGAGAAAATATACTTGCTGTCTCTAACAGTGCAGGATTTCTGGATATTTATAAATGTCTAGCAATTAATTGACTTTTTCTCCCTTCATACACTATTTTGTACAAAGTGGCTGCCTTTGTGATGGTTTCAGTGACTTTAAATAGATACTTAAGTGCCAAGATACTAAAACAAATCTTCCAAATCATCCAAATCACTTCCTGCATTTTGATTTTTTTTTAAGATTTTATTTATGTATTAATGAGAGACACAGAGAGAGAGAGAGAGAGAGAGAGAGAGAGAGAGGCAGAGACACAGGCAGAGGGAGAAAAAGGCTCCATGCAGGGAGCCCGACTGAGTCCCGGGCCCCCAGGATCAGGCCCTGGGCTGAAGGCAGGCGCTAAACTGTGGAGCCACCCAGGGATCCCCATTTTGATTCTTTAAAGGTTTTTAGTTTCATGATAGTCATGTAGTGAGACAGTCTGAATACACAGGCATGTTTCAAAGCTCAGATTATTATTATTATTATTATTATTATTATTATTATTATTATTATTATTTTGCAGTGGCAGATAGATTTTACTGGACTGGGACACACTGGGGACCCTCACCCATGACACAGAGTGGGGGTGAGGTTGAAGATAAAAATCTAATGGGTCACTTGTGGTAGAACCACAGAGTCTAGCTGTGCTGGATGAAGGGGAGCCGAGGGCCGGGTTTTAAGCACTTGGCGTCCAAGCATCTGGCCCTGTCAGCCACATGAGGGTGCCTCGGTGACCGTCCTCAGGCTCCCCTGCATGCTGAGCTGGGTTCCTGTGGGGACAGTCAGGCTCTGCGCAGCTGCTGACCGGGTGGTCGGGGCGCCCTGCCCCTTTCCTCAGGTCACACTTGGTTGAGCTGCAGGAAAGCCGCTGCTCCTCTTCCTCGAGGGCCCAGAGCTGCTCCTGCAAAATCAGGATGTGTTCCTCAGGCTCCTCTAGTGACATTCTCTCTTCCGTGTCTTTTTCCTTCCTTCTCTCTGGCTCTTCCTCATCTTCTGTTCCATCATCGCGGCCACATCCCTGCCCGGGCCCCGGAAAGCTTGGGGGGCGCCCCAGGAGGGCGGGCATGGTGGCCCGGGGCGCCCCGCGCAGGCCCTGGCTGCCAGCCCTCCAGCCCTCGGACCTCGCGCCAGGCGGCCCCGGGCGAAGCCTGCCCGCCCCGCCCCCGCCCGCGGCTCCTGCTCCCTCCCCCCCACTCCTGCCTCCCCCCCCCCTCCCCGCCCACGGCTCCTGCCCGGTGTCCCTGCTGCTGCGGGGCTGAGGCTGAGGCTGGGCTGCTGCTGCGGCCCCGGGGGGCCTGGCGGGCTGCGCCTGCGCAGTGCGGGCGGGGCCCAGGCTTGGGGCGCTTCCAGGTTCAGATTCTCTTTGCTAGCCAGTGCCCCAGTCTTTCCAAGAAGATCCCTTTAAAAGGGTTCTCTGCCTTTACGTGTAACCTTGAGGTCTTTGTACAGCCTGGTACATGGCGGGGGTGGGGTGGGGCACGGGGAAATTAGTTGATAATCCTGCTTGGAATGTATACCAAGGGTGTCAAAATAATACTTTATTCAAAGAATTAAGAAGTGTAATGGATATATCATATTTAGGTGTTTTAAACTTGCAGTGTACTTCAGGGCGCCTGGGTGGCTCAGTTGGTTAAGCATCTGCCTTGAGCTCAGGTCGTGATCCCAGATCCTGGGATGGAGCCGCTATAGGACTCCCTGCTGGGTAGGGAGCCTGCTTCTCCTCTCCTCCCCGCTCGTGCTCTCTGTCACTATTTCTGTCTCTCTCTCAAATAAATAAATAAAATCTTAAAAAAAAAAAAATAAATTAGCGCCTACTTCAAACAAACCACTTTTCTTTTATTTGGGGGTTCACTTAAAGCTTATGTAAAGTCGTCAAGTGGGCCCAAGTGTAGGGTACCTGTTACTTACTTGAAAGGATCCTTTGGTCTTATACTAGCTGTAACACTTAGTTCAGCAGTACAGATTGTCTTGAGTTTTTGACTTGTGCATTTTAAAAGAGGATCTGCTCAATTTCTGGGGAGATATGACAATCAATGGACAAAATAGACATGGTCCTAACCTTCATGAATCACAAGACTTAAACACAGAAGAACTAGAGTCAAGTTGTTTTCTATGTCTGGGGACATTCCTCCTTCCAAGTACCCCTCTCCACATTCTAAATTTGCATTACCTGCCATAAGACAAACCTGCATATAGATAGTTCTGCAATGGTATGTGGATGGAAAACCAATGTCAAACCAGAGATTACATTTTATGTATTTTTATTTTTAAATATTTATTTATTTATTTGTTCATGATAGACAGAGAAAGAGAGAGAGAGGCAGAGACACAGGCAGAGGGAGAAGCAGGCTCCATGCCGGGAGCCCCACACGGACTCGATTCCGGGTTTCTAGGATCGCGCCCCGGGCCGAAGGCAGGCACCAAACCGCTGAGCCACCCAGGGATCCCTAGAGATTACATTTTAGATAGTATATATTTTCACATATTCATGAATTGATGAAGCAGTGAGGACCTGAGAAATTTTCTAATAATTAAATTCAATTCCAAGTTACTGTATTTTCACCTTTATTTGTCCAAAAAATTATTACACATGGGTGTTGATTTCCTTTTTCCTTTCTTCCTTGCTTTCTTAAGTTTATCACAATAGCATACTCCACTGCCAATGATTTTTCTTTTAAAAAGATTTAAAATTTGCTTCTCACATATATGTGTTCATGTTTCCCTTCATTTTCTGGGGGTAAATGATCCTTGCCAATGAGGGCCTCTAACAGAAAACCCTTGTTTCAGTTACAAGTAGCTGTTTGATGCCATTTCCCCTCCACACGGGCCCATGAGACCTTTTTCTTCCTTCTCGCTGAACCTCAGGAATGGTGTCTAGGTAAATGCCAAGCCAAAGAAGCAAGATATAGTTAAATTCTGTTCTCTAGGCAGTTTTTATAGTTGTTAAGGGTAGGTTCTTGTTTAAGAAATGTGGTTCAAAAATAAGAAAGAAGAAAGAAAGAAAGAAAGAAAGAAAGAAAGAAAGAAAGAAAAAGAAAGAAAGAAAGAAAGAAAGAAAGAAAGAAAGAAAGAAAGAAAGAAAGAGAAAGAAAGAAAGGTGGTTCAGTCTGTTAAGATTGGCCTTTCCTTCGAAGTCCACCATAGTTGGCTTATTTTTTTTTTAATTTTTTTTTTTATTTATTTATGATAGAGAGAGAGAGAGAGAGAGGCAGAGACACAGGCAGAGGGAGAAGCAGGCTCCATGCACCGGGAACCCGATGTGGGATTCGATCCCGGGTCTCCAGGATCGCGCCCTGGGCCAAAGGCGGGCGCCAAACCGCTGCGCCACCCAGGGATCCCTAGTTGGCTTATTTATACATTTTTAAGAACATTTAAACACCTTATGCAAATACAGCATTTTGCAATTATCCCTCATTTATCTAAAGAGCATTTTAAATATTAATCAACTATGTAACAGAACTTCTTCAAACCCAGGATAAGCAGAAAACCCCATGCCTCACATGAGAGGCTCTCCAGTTTCCACAGGCTGCCTGCTTAGTAGAGATTTATTCACTGTTAGGTTTGTGAGCTTACAAAAATACTGTTATAACTGTAAAACTATTAGGTACTCTTTCAATCATACAGAAAGTAACATAACAGATCCCCATGTATTCATCACCCCAATTTTACAGATGTTCTGATTTTTGCTAAGGTAAAAATTTATAAACTAGAACTTAAAGGTAGTAGGAATAAAAGATAATACAGGATGATAGAGGGAGGGTAAGCATTCTAACTGAACAAGAAACTAAAAGAGGAGATTGAAGAACTTTGAACTAGATCCACAGACTGAAATACCATAATTGCTTAGACTTGTGTGAATCAGAGGAAAGCTCCTCTCCTGCCCTAGAAGCCTCTAAGGGCATTCTTCTCTGGTAATAGAACAATAGGTATTATTGGTAACCCCAAATCATCAATAAAAGGTTAAATTGTGTTCCATTTATGCTACTGCTGGAGAAGGAAAGTCAGTGTGCAACCAATCTAAAAACATTGGAGTAAATGTGAAAGGTTCAAAAATCCAGTTTTAATATGTAAGGGGGAAAGATTTTAGTTATATTGCATTCTTCTGTGATGCCCATTGTCTTTAGAAGACACAACATGAACACACTCATGTACTCGGATCATGGAATGACATCCCAAGCATCTGAGAATTTTCCTGGTAACCATTGTAACTTAGTTACAATAACTACTCTTGACTTCTAACATCAGAGGTTAGTTTTGACTTTGGAAAAATTTAATATAACAGGATCTAGATTGGGGAGAAAAGGTTGTTGTAATATATTGTTCATCATTTGCCTTTCAAGCAAATGTCTTCCAAATATTTCCTTTTCACATGTAGATGTTCAAGTTCCCTCAACTAAGACGAGGGCAATCCCTGGATGATAGGATGATGATGACAATGATGATGACAAAAATAATATTAATTTTAAAACACTAATTGAGATTAAGCAAGCTACTTACCCTCTCGGTGCCTTAGTTTTCTCCTCTAGATGATGGTAATAGTAATTGTACCTTGCTCACAGAATTGAGGTAACAATTATAATGTAAATGTAAACATGTAGAGCACTTAGCATGGTGCTTACTATGTACTAAGGGCTCAACTGTGTGTGTGTCTGTGTGTGTGTGTGTGTAATAAATGAAGTTGACCCAGAAGAGGGCGAGATGTGTTATTAGATTTTTTTTTTTAAGATTTTATTTATTCATTCACGAGAGACACAGAGAGAGGCAGAGACACAGGCAGAGGGAGAAGCAGGCTCCTCGGGTGGAGCCTGATGTGGGACTCGATTCTAGGAGCCCAGGATCACAACCCAAGCTGAAGGCAGAAGAAGCTCAACCACTGAGCCACCCAGGCACCCCATTAGATTTTAATATTATCCACAATTTTATTTTACTACTACATGATCACACAGATGGCAAAAGGCTCCACTGTGTGGATGAAAGGTCACAAAGTCATTGGGTAAAGAGGCATTTGCTTTCCTTGGTAAGTAGAAAATCATATATGGTATGCCACTGAATCAGAGGAGAAAAAGCATAAGGAGAAACCATGTGGCTGAGTTGACTCCAATTTTATTTCTAGACTTTGATCAACCCGCAGAAAGTGTTTTATTTTTTATATTTTAAAGATTTTATTTATTTATTTCACAGAGAGAGCACAAGCAGGGGGAGTGGCAGGCAGAGGGAGAGGGAGAAGGAGGCTTCCTGCTGAGCAAGGAGCCTGATGGGGGCCTTGATCCCAGGACGCTGGGATCATGACCTGAGCTGAAGGCAGACACTTAACTGATTGAGCAACCCAGGTGCCCCAAGAAAGTGTTTTACATTTATTTAAAAAATATGTATGGGGGGATCCCTGGGTGGCGCAGCGGTTTGGCGCCTGCCTATGGGCCAGGGCGCGATCCTGGAGACCCGGGATCGAATCCCACGTCGGGCCCCCGGTGCATGGAGCCTGCTTCTCCCTCTGCCTGTGTCTCTGCCTCTCTCTCTCTCTCTGTGTGACTATCATAAGTAAATAAAAATTAAAAAAAATTTTTTAAATAAAAAAAATATGTATGGGTCATATAACACAAATAAAACTAATGAAATCTGAATTAAGTCAATGGATTATGTTGATGTTAATTTCCTGGTTGTGATATTGTGCTGTGGTTACAATTGGTAACACCATATGTTACCAGCTGTGTGAAGAGTATATGGGCTCTCTTTGTATTATTTCTTAGAACTGTATGTAAATCTATAATTATCTCAATAAGAGTTTTTTTTTTTTAAAAACATACTAATGGAGCTACATCCTTTGAACCCAAGACTGTTCTATGCTCAAGGTTCAAGGAGAAACAGCAAAACATATTCCTGCCCTCAGAGAGGATGAAGTAGGAATGAGAAGGGACTTTGAACTAGCTTTTAGAAGTATAGGGGCACGTGAGTGCACTTACAGGTGGATTTTTTTAAAGATTTTATTTATTTATTCATGAGACACACACACACACACACACACACAAGAGTGAGGCAGAGACACAGGCAGAGGGAGAAGCAGGTTCCACATACGGAACCCGAAGTGGGAATTGATCCTGGTTCTCCAGGATCACTTGGGCCAAAGGCAGGGGCTAACCACTGAGCCACCCAGGGATCCCCTACAGGTGAATTTTTTTAGAAAGATTTTATTTATTTATTTGACAGAGCACAAGCTGGGGTGGGTGGTGGTGGGGGGGAGGGAGTGGCAGGAAGAGGGAGAAGCAGGCTTCTTGCTGAGCAGGGAGTCCAATGTGGGGCTTGATCCAAAGACCCTGTGATCCTGACCTGAGCCAAAGGCAGACACTTAAGTGACTGAGCCACCCAAATGGCCCTACAGGTGGATTTTTTTCGATAAACATTCTCTACAGCACTGTAAATGTATTTTCCTTATGACTTTCTTAACATTTTCTTTTCTCAGGACGCCTGGGTGGCTCAGTGATTGAGCATCTGCCTTTGGCTCGGGTTGTGGTCCCAGAGTCCTGGGATTGAGTCCCACATCGGGCTCCCCACAGGGAGCCTGCTTCTCCCTCTGCTTGTGTCTCTACCTCTCTCTCTGTGTGACTCTCATGAATAAAGAAATAAAATCTTAAAAAAAAAAACTATTTTCTTTTCTCTAGCTATTTCATTCTAAGCATACAATATATAATATAATACGCAAAATATGTGTTAATCAACTTTATGTTATAGGTAAAGTTTCCAGTCAACAGTAGGCTATTAGTAGTTAAGTTTTGGGGGAGTCAAAAGTTATATGCAATTTTCAATTGTGTGGGGGTCACTGATACTCCTAACTTTGCTCAAGGGTTGAGTGGTATAACTTTGTTTAAGGGTCAACTTGTCTACCTGGTTGTACTAAATAGCTTGAAAAGATTGACTGAATATAGAAATGATTATCCTAAAAGTCTCCATGTCCTCAAGGAAACGTAGCCAATCAACATTTATGAGATATCCATATATGCTCTAAAATTAGTAAGTAGCAATCCTTCAGATTTTGGATTAGATGAAAAGAATACTATCTTAATGGTGAGGACTGTCAAGTGTTGTGGAATGGAACCAAAGAACAGGAAGAGTGACATCCTGTGCTGAAAGCTTTAAAGAGGCCGAATTCACATCTTTGTAGGTGTATATGTGTTTCTGCCTGAGATGGATTAGATAGTCTCATATGTTTTTGTGATCCTGTGAAGTTCTACATATTCAAATTATAAATGTCTTTAGTGGGAATGTGCTCTCCCCGCCCCGCCTTGCTGGGACTAAGCAATATACAGGATACACTGCTGATACAATAGAATCCATCTTCCAAGGAAATATTCTTCAAACTTTTTCAACCTGCCATACATTTTCAGATCTCTAAATTTTGCCTGTACTGGAGGGTTGGGAATAAGGATGGGCAAAGACAGGATATTGTCTTCAGAACAAAAATTAATTGCATGCTGGCTAAGGTGATTATATGATTGCTTAAACCAGGACACTTAAAAAAAAAAACAGGCTTTCAAAAATGTTTTTGTTGAAGTCTAATCTACATGCAAAAATGTATATATATAATATATAGCTTGATGAATCTTCCCTCAGTAAATACCTATGTAACCAGCACCCAGATTGAGAAACAGAATATTAGCAAGAAGATAGAAAAACCTTGTATGTTCCTTTCCAGTTACTATACCCCTCCTCACAAGGGCAACTACTATCTTGACTTTTCTTATTGCAGAGATGAATTTTGCCTATTTTTAGCTTTCACATAAATTGAATCCATACAGTATATACTTGTTTATGTCTCATTTCTTGGCATCGGCATTATGGGTTAATCCATATTGTTGAATGAAGTTGTAGTTATAGGTCATTCATTCTCTTTGTTGTGTATTATTCCATGGTGTGAATATATGACAATTTATTTATTCATTCTATTAATGATGGTAATTTGGGGAGTGCCGAGTTTTTGGCCACGACAAATGGTGCTGCTAATAATATTCTAGCGCATGTCTTTTGGTAAACGTGTACATATTCCTCTGGAGTATGTACCCAGGAGTAGAATTGCTGGATCATATAAGTTTAGCTTGAATAATTACTGCTGGTTTTCCAGAGTGTTTGTTGTCATTTAAACTCCTGTCAGCAGAACATGAGACCTCTCTGCCTGCTTCACATCCTCTCCAATACTTGGCATTTTTCATGTTTAGCCATTCAGATATATGATAGACATATACTCATTTGATTTTAATTTGCATTTCTCTGTTGACTAATGAGGTTGATATTTTGCTTATGTTTGTCTCTATTTTTGGATATAATTTTCTTGTAAAATACTTGGGTAGACTCTTTTGTCTATTTAAATCTTTGTGTGTATTTTTCTATTCCTTAGTCTTTTCTTGTCAAACTAAGACACACTTCTATGAAAAAAACAGATCATAAGATTAACAATTTAGTTTTGGATTTGTTGAGTCTGGGATATATGGAGGCATCTATATAGAGACATCCTGAAGCTGTTGAGTTATGTGGGTCTGGAGTTCAGAAAAAAGTTCTGGGCTGGAGATATGAATTTTGGAGTCCCTGCCATGTGGGTAACATCTCAGTAAAAGAGTGAGGGAGGTCACCCACAGAGAAAAAGTCTTAGATCTGAGCCTGAGAGCCACCAGGGTTTGTTCATAAATTGGGAGTAAAGAAGATAAGGGCCAAAGAGCCCAAGAAGGAACTCATGAGAGGCAGGGAAAAGGGGAGAAGCAGAAGCCAAGTAAAAAGGGTTTCATGGAAGGGGGGGTGTTCAGTGCATTGAAGTGTTCTGCTGGTGTTGATTAAAAATAACAACACCACATTCTGTCCCCTTTCCTCCCTTTCTAGCCATCATCGTGTACAGACTGCCATGGACCTGGAAATGCAGCAAGCTCCTGATGAAATCCATCCATGCGGGGTTACACACCGTTGCTGCCATTCTCGTAATTATCTCTCTGGTGTCTGTTTTTGATTACCACAATGCCGGGAATATCCCCAACATGTACAGTCTACACAGCTGGGTCGGACTGACGGTTGTCATACTCTACATCTTACAGGTCAGTGTCTCAGGGTCTTTATAAACATAATATAAAAAGTCAACCAGCTCTGATACCTTAGATGTTTTCTGTATATTCATATTTCTTGGAAATCATCTTCTCGTTCCCCCAACTAGGCCATTTTGTTTCCATTGTGAGTATTCTTGCTTGAGGGGCCACCAGAACCACAGAATTCTGGCTTTAAGCTCTAGTGTGAGATTGTATTTATTTATTTATTTAGAGATTTTATTTATTTATTCATGAGAGACAGAGAGAGAGAGAGAGAGAGAGAGAGAGAGAGAGAGAGAGGCAGAGACACAGGCAGAGGGAGAAGCAGGCTCCATGCAGGGAGCCCAATGTGGGACTCGATCCTGGGTCTCCAGGATCACATCCTGGGCTGAAGGCGGTGCTAAACTGCTGAGCCACCCGGGCTGCCCACTGAAGACATTTTTATTAAGTTAAAAAGACATTAGTGCTTGCCACCTTTGTCATTCAACCTTCTTTTAGAGATTTTAGCTACAAAATAATTTTTAAAAAACTGTAAAAGTAATAGAGAATTTGTGACCTTTTTTCAGTTTGCAGATCGTGTAATGTATGCCTGGTAACCCAAGAGATGACTTGGGTAATAAGAGCATTTGGAAAAGTGGCTGGCTATGATAGCCACTCATAATTCAATAACTTTTGCTTAAACTAGAAACAACTACTTAAATAAGTAGAATTCATTTATAATATGGATATATAAATTATACCTAGGAATAAACTGAACAATGAGGATATAAAATATATAGAATATGTAAAATACTATGAAATCTTTTTGAGAAAACATGGTATAGATACCATGTTAATAATAGAGAAAAATTAATATAAGAGTATCTTTCACTCTTCAACCATATTTATGTTTAATATAATTCTGAGTTTAAGCCCAATGGGAGTCTTAAACTTGCAAAGCAAATATCCAAGGATAATCAAAAAAATTTTGAAAAAGAAGCAAAGGGAGATCTGCCTTATTCAAAACAAGTTATTAACATGAAAGTGAAAAAATATAGTCATGGAAAGAACAGAAAGGACAGAAACTGTCCAAGTACGTATGAGAACTTTTCCTATGACACTATGGTATTTCAATTTAGTAGGGAAAGAATGCTTATTTAGTAAATATTACTGTCATAATTGGTTATCCATTTGGAAGAAACTAAAAAAAAAAAATCTGTCAGGTTTCTTAAGTTAAAAGTAAGAGAGGAAGCAGTGTCTTTTTGAATCAAGACGAATTCAGGTGGAGGTTCTTGGAGCTGCCACTTGTGGGTAGAGAACAGGAAGTCCCACTTCCCTGGAGCAGCAGCAGCTGCTCTCTTGCTGCTCGCTTCCAAGGCCATGACAGCCTGCACTTCAGTCCCAGAGTTTAACTGTGTGCGGACCATGCACCGAGTCTGTTTGGAGTTTGCCTCCACCCAAGAACAACTCAGAACCAATCCTACCACAGAGTATGAAGAGTGCGGGCGGGAGAGATTGGCAAGTTCAGATCCTCTTACCTTAGCATCGTAGGGGGTTGGCTTAGCTTCCATGTCTGGAATTAGCTGCCAAGTGAAGCCAGTGTCCGGGTGGTTTCGGTAAATAAAGGAAGGAGGGAGGCAAGGAACAAAGGCTACAACCAGAAAAGGCTGAAAGGTCTTCCTTCTTCCTCATGTTTACCTATGGATTATAAAGCATTTCAAGTGTCGAATTCTTTTCTACTTGTGAGATGTAGCCTCTGGGGCATTTTAAAAAATAACAAACTACCAGAGGTCCAAACTGTACTCTCTCGGGTTGTGTTCTCTGGATATCTGACCTCTGCTTCTCTCAGCCCGTTGCCAGGAAGGAGATAAGTGGTTCCTGAGATCCTTGAGCCTACCCAGGAAGGAGAGGGCCCATCTTTCCTGAGTCCATAGATTAAACTCAGCAAAAATGTATTTGGGTCTGCTTGTACCTTAGGTGTTCTCTTGACCAAGGCACTTGGGTTGGACCAGCTTGGATCATCTGATCTGCTGCCTGCCCCCTGCCCAATTCTCCAGCCCCAAAAATAGAATCATAGGAATGATTCCCCTACAAAGCAAAGATCCTATATATCTCTTTTGAAGAAGAAATTAATCTGAAATTTCTTAATGACAATCTCCCCCCAAATTTTGCTGACATATCTTTTCTTTTCTTTTTTTTCATCTTTCTGAGATGTTCCTTCTCTCTGCTTCCAAAGCATCCTCTTAGAATAGTTCTCAAAGTCTGATCCATGGAACTCTGGGTGAGGTGTGGGGAAACCAAGATTTTCAGGTGGTCTTTCTGTTCAGAGCAGTTTCCATGATACTAAGATAGTATTTATCTTTGTCTCAGTTTCTTACAAGGGTTCAGGGGACTTTTCCAGAGGCTGCATTATGTGTGATATCCTATAGAACTGAATGTGGACTGGGTGACGGGCATAAGGAGGGCACTTGATGGGTTGAGCACTGGTTGTTGTACTATATGTTGGCAAAAAGAATTTAAGTAAAATACTTAAAAAATTAAAATTCAAAAAGTTAAAAGCGGAAAAAAAAAAGACTGAATGCAGAGACAAATAGAGGAATCCAATGATCCACTATTAAAATGATTTACAAACATGCCACCTGGCTTGCTGTTTTTTTGTTTCACACCATAGAGTTATTTTTCTGTAAGACATGTTATTTATGTAAATATGTAGTGAATTTATTATCATTGTTAAATGAATCAGTATTTTTAGAGGTTTCAGCTTTAATTTCTAATATGATAAATACCAAAAGACTTAACCCATATAAATAAAAGCTCTTTGGGGTTCTCCATTTTAAAAGCCTTATTGTATGTATTTAGAAGTTACAAATCATGATAAAATTAACTGTTATGATTCTACCATCTAACCTAATTTAGAAAACAGAACCTCTACCCCCTCCTACCTCAATCCCATACTCTCTACTCACCTCAACCTCTAGGGGTAGCCATGCTCTGGAAGTTTTTCCATCATTCCCTGTTTTTCTTTATAATCTTACTGCATGCCATGAATCCCCAAACAAAATGTTTAATTTTGCTTTTTTACTATTTAAAAAAATATTCTCTTGATATTCATATTCTGTTGCAACTGTTTTTCATTCTACCGATTCAACTATATAGATTCCTCTAGCTGTACTCATTTTTACTTTTGTACCCCACTATACAAGTATGTTATGAATTTACTTATCCATTCTCCTGCTATTTAGACATTTGGACTATTTTCAGTTGTTTTCTGTTACGAACAATGCTTTATTGAACATTCATGAACACATTTCCTGGACCTCAATGCAAAGGTTACTCTGGGTGTATATTCTTGAGTGGAATATATACTCAGCCTAAACAAGAAATGCCAAACCGTTTTCCAATTTGGTTGATCCCAGTGTGTACCTGCCAGCAGCATATAAGAGTTCCCATAAGTCATATCTTTGCTAACTTGCAAATAACATGCATTCTCTGCAAACTTTTTAATTATTGCCAAACTAGTGGGTTTAAAAATGATGTCCTTTTGTGGCTTTAATGTTTATTTCACTGGTTATTCCTGTTTCTCTTCTAAGAAATCTCTGTATCTTTTGTCCATTTGAAAAATGAGGTTTTTTTCCTTTTCCTTGAAGATTTATAGTTCTGTGTCAGATTCCTTTTCATTTATATATATTGCTTATATATATCTTCTGGTTTGAAGCTTATATTTTCTCTTTTGTTAGTATTTACTGACAAATGGAATTCTCAATTTTAATGAAACAAATGAATCTTTTCCTTTAAGGCTATTATTTTTTATTTTGTTTTGGTAACTTGTTTGTGAGATCTTCCCCACTACTGAGGTCAAAACAAACCAGATTCTCAGGTTCTACTTCAGAACTGCACAATCAGAAACTCTGGGTGAGGGGCCTGGCAGGATGTGCTCACAAGCCCGTCAGGTGATTCAGAAGCATGCTGTTTGAGATCAGTTTGCCTAAGAGAAAAGCTTGTCTGCTTTAATCTGTTAATATAGTCAATTATGTCAGTAGATTTTTCTAATATTAAACTTGAGTGAATTAAAAACATTTTTAAATGTCTCAAGACTCTCTTTTGCTCTCTGAGATACTCAAGTTCTTATCTTTAGTTGTTTTATTTGTGTGCTAACTAGGCTTCTCAGAAAGGTCATTTCACAACTTAATGACTTTTGTTAGCAGGAGGAAATCCAACCTCTCACTTCTTTCTTGCTCAGATCCAGAGAGCAAGTAGTGTTTAAAAACACAGGATTTGCACTCAGGGAGACCTCAGTTTGAATCAGGTCCCTCCAATTGTAGCTGGTGACCATAAGACAGATTATTGAACTTTTCTGAACTTAGTTTGCTCACCTCCAAATTAAGGCTTTTGATACATCCTTTACAACATCATAATCAAAGCCAAATAATGCACGGAAATGCTTGCCTCAGCTTAGCATACTGGAGTGACACGAATCAGCTATTGTTATTAGAAGTATAAGTCTTGTGGGAGGCTCCTTTGTGACCTGAAGATGGCATTTAAAGTTTTATTTCTATTATAGATCCTAGACACCTTCATGATTGAGAACATACATTTTATGGCAATGAAATTTTGTTCATTAGTCCATCAATGTATTCAACAGTTAAATACGTATTGTATTTTAGATTCTTTGGTAGGCTCTAGGGGATGCATTGTTCCACAAGACAAGCATGGGAGAGAAAGGGAGATTGTGAATGTTGGGGTGAATCTATAGCTATGTCTCTGCAGGTTGCAAAGCCCAGCTGGAAAATCGAACACCAACTCTATTGTAATTGAAGGAAGGAGGGAATTGTTGGCTTGGGATGCTTTTTTTGGTTTGTTTTGTTCGGTAGCAGAGAAGTGAGACTGTTTTTCCCATGAGGTGGTAATAAAATCATCTGATAGTAGAAGGCATAGAAGACAGCGAGTAGTTTAAGGAAGAGGGAACATAGAGGACCAGTTGAGAAGTGGGACAATAAAAAGATTGTTGAGCAGTGTTGAAGTGCTCCTAACTGTAAACATCATAACCATGAATTTATAGTGATGTTATTTAAGTCTAGTAGTACCTAGTAGACCAGAGATAGTCCTGAAGACGGCTGAGCCAGTGCTGGGATGTTGCCAGGGAGATGGGATGCAAGACAGTACGGCAAGGAGATGTAGGATATTGACAGGGGAATGTAGTGTTCAATTGTGTATTGTCTCTCTTAATAAACAACTGTGGACATATTCTAGTTGCTGCTGATTAGATATTTTAATCCCAGGAATAAACATGCTTATAACATCTGGAAAATGGCCTAAGACAGGGCTTCTCAAAGTATGGTCCCTAGAACAGCTTCGTTAGCATCGCCAGAGAAATTAGAAATACAGATTCTTAAGTTCCATTCCAGACCTACTGAATCAGAAACTCTAGGGATGGGGCCCAGCAATATGTGCTTTAAGTGCAGGAATGAGTGAGTATATAAAATAGCAGAAAAACGAGAGGACTTCCATATAATAATCTGTAAATCATTTGATTGCTCATTAAATCCAACTTTACGGTTAAAAAAAGAAAAAGCAAATCATACCTAATACAAAAGCTAGCTAGGCAGATATTTCCTAGTTTCATTAATGTTGTTTGCAAATAAAAGCTTTTTTAGGTCTCAAAGTTCACACATATATTTTTTTTAAACTCATTTGTTTCATAAAGTGAGATAAAACTGGAGTAGTAAAATACATTTGTAAATGAGTAGATAATAATTAGTAATTAACTGAGAAAGCCCAGGTATTTACTATAGGAACTTTAAAAGTAAACTTTTATTGTCTATTTCCAATTATAAAAGTAATATAAATACACATTAATTTTCAAATTTATAAAATACAGAAAAAATAAAGAAAAAAACAAATATCATTGATAATGCCATAATCCAGACATATCATTATATTTTGTTTTATTTCCTTCACGCATATATTATGCCTATGAATATACATTTAAAAAATTTTTTTAATGTAATTGGGGTCATACTACATATTCACTTTGATATCAAAATAATAATTTTTAAATGAAATTTTATTCTTCTTTAGCTCTCTTAAGAACTCCATTGTGGTGAAGAACAGCTTTCTGTAGGTGATGGTTCCTAAACACTGGAGCACTTTGTTTGCCAATAGTTGGCTCTTAATACATGTTTGAGAGTGAAAGTAATGGAAGATTCCACTGCCTTCACTTTTAGGGGGTTTTCCAGACTGCGGTTAACCCATATCTCTGAAACAATTCAGGTGAATCAAAAGCAGTGGCCTTCAAACTTTAACATGTATTAAGAATTGCCTGGGCATTCCGTTAAAAAGCAGATTCCTGGGCCCAACTTGCAGAAGTTCTGATTTAGCAGATTTGGATATGTCCCAAGGGATCTCTTTAAAGAAAGGTGCAAAAAAAATAAAAAATAAAAAAATAAAATAAAGAAAGGTGCAAGTGTTTCTGATGCAGGTCTTCTATGAACAACACTTCAAGAACCACTGACTTAAAAGGACAAAGCTGTTCTGTTTCAGTCCACTAGGTTTTGAGCTACCATACTGCTTGTAAGATGGTAAAAAGGAAATTAAGAATGATTATTATGAATTTTTTTTTGATTATTATGAATTATAAATCTTTGTAAGTTGTTATAAATTTGCATCATTTGGAACACTTTTAATCAAAGTTAAGCATTCTGTAATTTTTTCCTTTCCTTTTAAAACTAATTTTCTTTTGCCAAAAAAAAATATTTTTTTAATAGTGAAAATAGCATTATAAGGGGAGTTAAATTGCATGGGGTTCAGTAAGCCAATTTCTGGCAACCTACATGTTTAGGTCATTGAACCCTACAGGATTACAAGAGGCACACAGGATTTCCTTGAATCCTGAAGAAATAAGAGAAAACAGAATCTTAGGAATGAAGAGTCAAGAGAACAGAAATATGGAAAATATGTATTTCCATGAGCAAGTCACATAAAAAGTGTGATGACTTTACTCACAGAGTGTATATATGCTGAATCTTTGGTGGCCACTTACCTGAGCCCCCTTTTCATGGAGAAAGCACAACCTGAACATCGGGATGCTTGCCCTTTGATACTAATGAAATCACTAAATGTCACTGAAGGACAATTAATGACATTCTGAACCACCAAGGGGGACCCTCTGTACCATTTCTTATACACTCAGGCATTTGTGACAATGAGTAGACAATAAAATATGCACACCAGCCTATCGAATGCATTTTTTAACTTCCATTCTTTACCATGTCCCAGAAATTTATTCTAAATGTGTTTTAGGGTTTCACACCCTTTCTGCCTTCGTTCTTCTGGTGTCCCCCAGAAGTCCTTTGATCTCAGTCAGGAAAGATGAGCCGTGATGTTGTGTTTCTCCCTGTTCTCCCTACTTCTCATACTTGTTTTGTTTGGGTGGTAGGTCCAAGGTAAGTACCTGAAAAAATGACTCTTTAGATTCAGTAGCGTAGTGGTCACTAAATTATCTTCACTCTCTGGGGGAGAAGAGAACAGTTAATGGGCTGTGGGACAACAAAACAAATTGAAAGTGTCACCACACATCACTTACATAGAAACCTTGCTGTCCTCTACAGAGAAGCATCCCATGAGGGATTTAATTGTCAAGGAATTGGAGATAACCTCTCTGCAGAATTCATTATTTCCTCATTAAACAAGATTGTCAGCCTCTTGACACATACCATTTTAGGTTGAACTGACTAAATGTATCCTATCGTATTTGGTTTTAGTGACTTGAAAATCTTTACTTCCTTTTCTACTTGGAAATAGATAAAAACAAACAAGAAGGTACCAGAATGTTCACTGTAGCTTTGTTAATGATAAAAAAAAAAAACCCCAGAAACAGGAAGGGCCCCTGAGTGGCTTAGTGGTTGTCTGCCTTGGGCTCAAGTTGTGATCCCTGGGTCCTGGGATCAAATCTAGCATCAGGATTCCTACGGGGAGCCTGCTTCTCCTTCTGCCTATGTCTCTGCTTCTCTCTGTGTGTCTCTCATGAATAAGTAAATAAAATCTTAAAAAAAAAAAAAAAACTAGAACCAGGAATATCCATAGAGAACTGAGTAAATTCCCAGAATTTGGCCATTAAAAAGAATAAACCAGATGCACATATGTTAATGTGAAAAGATCTCTAAGACATACTATTAAGGGAAAAAAGAAAGGTGCAGAACAAGTATGTATGTTAAGATGCCATTTACACTTTAAAAAGTCTCTTTTTGTACACACACAGACACACACATGCTTGTATAGGCATAGGGTTTTCTAAAAGGATATTTGAGAAAGTGGTAATAGGTGTTGCCTTTGAGTAGTTGAACTGGAGCAGAGAAATGAACTTTTCATCTTATGCCCTTGGTTCTATAGGAAGGCTTTTCCTTTTGCACATAATTGTTTTTATAATAATAATTTTAAAAGTAGTTAAAGCTTAAATGATAACCTTTGTTCTTGTTGATGTTCAGCTTCTTCTAGGTGTTCTCGTCTTTCTGCTTCCTTGGGCTCCACTTTCACTCCGAGCACTTGTCATGCCCATGCATGTTTATTCTGGGCTTCTCATCTTTGGAACAGTGATTGCAACGGTACTTATGGGAGTGACTGAGAAACTGATCTTTGGCGTGTAAGTTGCATTTTCTTAATGTTATATTTGAGCTCTAAAATGTTAAATACTTATTCATTGGAAAGATGTGATTTAAACATAACAAAATTTTTAATATTAAAAATGTATTCATTAAACATGTAATATAGCATTAATAATGCTTGGAAGAAGGAAAAAAAATCCAAAAAAATTATACCACTCCTATAAAACAACTAGTTTTGAAGTTACACATGCCCTTTTACTCTTTCTGATGTGCATGTTTTTTATATTAATTGTAATTATGATGCACCTACATTTTTGTATCATCCTTTTCCCAATTTTTAAGTGCTATATTATTTTCAGACTTTTAATTTTTAACAATTTTACACTATTTCAATTGAGTTATTTTAGCATATCTTAGTTTCTCCTTAATATCAAACTTCAAGGGAATTTACATAGAAGGTGTGTCAGTGTGCTTTTTCTCAGCAGATAAATTCAAGACTGTTTGACATGTTGTATCACCCTATTTGTAATTGAACACCCTTTCTCTTTTTTGTAGTTCTGGATACAGTACATTCCCACCAGAAGGTGTTTTCGCAAATACCCTCGGCCTCCTGACTGTGGTATTTGGGGCGCTCATATTTTGGATAGTCACCAGACCACAATGGCAACGTCCTAAAGAACCAAATCCTATCCTTTTTCAGCCAAATGGAGGCACTCGGGAGGGAGCAGAAGGCTCAGCAATAAACTTCAGCCATGTCGACCAATCAGATTCAAAATTAAACAATGAAGTAGCAGCAAAGAAAAGAAACTTCTCTGTTGATGAGGCTGGACAGAGATCTACCATGTAAAATGTTACAGAGATTCGGCCATGTAACTTCACTTTTGAAAACTAGCTCTACAGTTTAGCTTCTCCTGTTTAGCCCCCAAGATGATTGAGCTCCGCAGAATCAATATTTATTTTGCTCATAAAGTAGGATTCCTTTGAAGAGTTGGTATTGATTAAGGCCTATGAACTTACCTAAATTGGAAAAGAGATGATCAGTGTACATAATAGAAGATATAAATTGTGGTTATGTTACCTTTCTTGAGGATCTTACATAGAACAGGTGATCAAAATGTGTCTCTCAAAAAACAAACAAACGAACCAAAAGCAGAAACAAAAATGTGTCTCTCGGTTGGTAAATTTCATTAGTTGTCAGCATCTCTGGTCTCTTGTCATGCAGTCATTTCTTGTTAATTCTGAGAATCCAGTCCTAATGTTTTAGAATCAGATCTGGGGCAGGGTTTATGCTACACAGATAACATGAGTGGAGTACAGAAAAAAATTTAGGAAAGTAACTGGTTCCCTTCTCTCAGCACCTGTCTCCTGCTCTGTCCCCAACTAGTTTGGTCTCAGATTCGCCTTGGAGACCAGGATTTCTATTAGAGCATTTGGGAGCTGTGACTGAGCCAGAGATAGCTAAAGAGATCTTTTCTTGTCACACCTGGAAGTTTTTCTGAAACTCAGCTTTGTCCCAAAGCTTCTGTGGGGTTTGGTGCACTTTATAACTCAGATTCTAAACCTAATTAGAATGGAATATGCCTGAAAACTTACGTAGCATAAACTGCTTCACACCCTCAAAGAGCACTTTTCCCCAAGTTTCTGTTTTTATTTTAGAAAGTACTTACTTGGCACTTACTACATGCCAGACACTGTTCTAAGCACTTTTTAAATATTAACTCATTCAATCCTCAAACTTTACAGGTTAGGTACTATTATTATCTCCATTTTACAGCTGGGAGATCTGAAGCTGAGAAAGGTCAGTAACTTCCCCCAAGGGCATATAGCTCATCAGTGGTAGAACTGAGATTTGTCTCTTGGCTGCCTGACTTCTCAGTTCACGTCCCTAACCACTTCACTCTGGTACATTTTTCTATTATATACTAGTTTGTACGTACTCGGACTCACTGCTCGATAAATCCCAATTGCTGGAGTGCAGTGGAGTTGTTAAAGTTTACCCTCTGGCTTTTTCCAAGGCAGATTAACCAAGGAAAGGCAAATAACCAAGGAAAGGGGCCCCCCCACACCTGTAAATAGAGATGGCACCCTGCCGCAGCCAACATGCCATGGCCCAACTTGATGCCCCTTTGATCTTAAAACTATGTCTTGGTAACGAAGAAAACTTTGGGCAAGAACATCTGTAACTTCAAGATTAATTAATTACGATATTTGTTCTTCAGCATCTTAGCTGCTGAATAGCTTTAGGTTTGGAGATAGAAGAGACTCACGTCATGGTCTGCTCTTCCCAGTGGCAACAGCTAAGGTCCTTCCTGATTTTGGTGGAATTTTAGGGGATATCTGGAGCTTTGGGTTCTTAATAGGGAATTGAGACTCAGAGGTGACATCTTTTGTGCATGGAGACCTCTGTCTAGATTCTGGGCTGACTTAAATGAAAACTTAGAGTAGTGAGGTGCCTGGGTGGCTCAATCTGTTGAGTGTCTGACCCTTGGTTTCGGTTTAGGTCATGATCTCCTGGGTCATGGGATTGAGCCCTGCCTCAGGCTCCGTGCTCAACAGGGAGTCTGCTTGAAGATTCTTTCTCCCTCTGCCCCTCCCCCCACTCATATGCATGCACATGTGCTCTCTCTCTAAAATAAAGAAATCTTTAAAAAATATCTAGAATAGTGCCTATGCTGAAATGATGCTTTTTTTTTGGTTTGGTTTGTTTGTTTTTGGTTGTTGTTGGTTTTTGTTTTTTTTTGTTTTCTGGTTTCTATGCAATTTTAAACTGGACCCTTTTAATGTGGGTAAAAACTTTACAGTTTACACCAAACACTCTTAACCTTTTTGGTGTTTAGTGGAGTTCTTTTTAAGTTAAGTGGTAATTAGCTGAGACTGAATATGAGTTTCACTCCATCATATCCATTAAGCTTCACAGCTAACCATTAAAGATTCCCTCACCAAGACACTCTTCTTAATTCTATTTCCAAAATTGATAAAGGTGTCATAAGTATGCCTAGTGCCTGGCTCAATGCCTGGCACATAGTAGGCACAATTAAATTCAGTATAGGTAGAGCATGCTACAATTTTGGTGTCAGGTAGAAGGAGTAATTGCATTGTCACACACAAACATATTTTTGATAAATGGATGTTTCTTTAAAGGTGCCCAAAATTCCAGTTTTTTAGGGGGAAACGAGTCTGCGACAGCACCAATGATCAAAGCTGCCATTCCATTTTACAAAGGCCAAGGAAGAAGTTACTAGTGAAAAGTTAATTATGGATTTGGCATGAGAATATTCTACTCCATTGCAAAGTATTTGAGCACTCATCATCTCAGCCCTTTATTTTCCCTTTCTTGTGGGCTAATGTGAGAGCAATCTGGTGGATATTATAAGAGCTTCTTTCTCAACCTTTATGAAAACAATGCATAGTAAAATATATCTAGAAAACCTTTCTGAGACTCTTCTTTTAATGGGCTTTTTATTCTAATGGTAATTGTACCTTTATCTTTCAAAAGCTGGTATTTCCTACCTAAAGGCATCTCTCCCCAAAATATCTCATTAAAAAGTCCACAAAAAGAAAAAGGGAGAAGAAAGCTTTAGGTATCATTTCCAAAACAGTGATTGAAATCTTCCCAAATAATTATAGCTTGTATCATCAGCAGCGGTAGTCTGGCTTGGCTTACCCCATAATCTAATTTCGGGGCGGGGGGGACTTTATTTTAACACTCCTCTAAATCAACACTAAAGCCTTTTCTCTGGAAGGGCTTCTTGAGAAACTTAAATGAATATGCTTTTTGAATTAACGTTCTCGAAAGTGTACAGCTTCTTGTGCTTCTCAGTGGCAGGCTTGAATTCACCCTCTGGAACACTTTCCTTTCCTTTCTTTGTGTGGTTTCATTTAATCTGTGCTGGTTAGAAACAGCATCTCAGACCTTAACAATCAAATGACAAAGAAGGTAACTGGACTTTTTAAGTAATACTGACAAGTGGTTTCTGTTTTCTAAAGGACAAAATAAAGAGGATGTCTTGTTTTTAATTAGGCTCTTTTCCCTGCTGAGCTGAAAATTGCGGTGACATCCCCGGTTGACCACAACTGCGGTTGACCACAACTGCCTAATCTAAAAGCTCAAAGAAAGAAGTAAAGTGTTATGCTAATTTTATTGCAGTATGATAGAATTTTTATCTTGTTATGTCCTTTCTTCGATAACTCTGACAGGAAACTGTAACTGCTATGTCTCAGAGCTGCACATAGGAAAGTATGGAAAAATGAAAACTATTATTCTTTATTCCTTACAAGATACCTGAAAACTTTTAAGTGGAAAAGATTGCTATATGTTTGATCTTGCCTTCTTTGGGAAAAATATTAAGTAGCCCAAACACTTAATAATTTTGTAGAAAAAATATGCATCTATTTTTTCTTGACCTGGTTTTATACAGTAATAAAAGTTATTTTGGAAGCTATTTGTGTGTGTTCACCGTTTGTCCAGGCTGCAAGGTGTGGTTATTGTTCTGAAAGTTTCTGTCCCGTGGTTTTTTGCTTGTTTCCTTGTGGAAAGAACATTTTTTAACTTTTATTGAAGTGCAGTCAGGGTTTTGTTTTGTTTTCTTTTCTTTTCTTTTTAATAAAGTGTACTCTGACTACCATACCTTTTCCATTGCTGGAAGGATGAGAGAGGATGGTTTCAAAACTGCCGTGGTAGTCTCTGGGCCGGATCTGAACTGGAACCGTCCTTTAGTGCAGAAGGGACCCATAGGTTTAGGCAACCAAAGCAGATTCAGTTTAAGTTGGAACAGCGTGGAAGGAGGGCATATTTAAAAAGCCAGTTATTACAAAACTCTGTGTTTGCAGTAACTCATCCTTGAGAAAGTACATAACTCACTATGGGTGAATTGTTGGATTTTTTTTTCCAAATAAGAAAAAAGGAGAAGTCATATCTAAGTAGTGCCAATACTCGTTCAATCTTAATTTAACTACTCATTTAGCCTTTTTTTCACCTACTTTTTGTCTCCTGAGAAATGTTTTTTTTTCCTTTTTCTCCTTTTTGTCTCCTGAGAAATGTTAATGGTGTTTTATATTGTGTAGTTGTAATAACACCATAATATTATATACACTGTTATGCAAGAGAGCTATAATATTATGAATTGAATTTTTAGTTACAACATTATTTGTCATCAATTTATATTATTGATTTCAGGAGTGTTGGATTTTATTTCAACTTGATCTTAATTGGCAAGTACTTTTGGTAATTTATAAATATATGACTCAAGTACATTAATATGTAATTTTATATCTGTTAGCTCATTTAATTTAATTTGCAGTTGTAATGGACAATTACATTGTGTGCCATGCCTAGCCTTCCCTACCACAGCTCCTTTTTACTGACTACATATCACCTGTGTTTCTTTGGCCACAGCTAATTGGATGAGAGTGGGAGATAACACATCACCCGTATGTAGCCCCTCCATAGCTGACCAATGCTTAGTGAAGTGGCCTGGTATGAAATGAAAATGTCCTCTTTCATTTTATTTCAGATTGAAGAATGAGAATTTCAGAAGATTTCGGTTCTCTCCTTTCTAGGAACGTGGAATTGGGAAAACCTCAAGATTAAGGCAGGGAGAACAGAAGTTAATGGAGCTCTGAGGAGATCTAGATCAGGGATTAGGAAACTGCCTGTAAAGAGCCAAATAGGTTTTGTGGACCACATGGTTTCTGTGGCAACTCCTCAACTCTGCCATTGTAGCCAAAAGAGGCCACAGACAATAGTAAATGAATGAGTATGACTATGTTCCAATAAAGCTTTATTTACAAAAACAGTGGTAGGCCATATTAATCCCAGAGGCCAAAGCTTGCCATTCCCTGGTCTAGACCATTAGGTAGGGCCATGATAGTGCATGACGGGCTGAAATGGTAAGAAATCAAGAACTATGTGGTAAAGAGAAAATACCTATGTGGTAGAGAGGAAGAATTGGCAGGTGATAATAGGAAACACAAGTGGGCAGTGGAGTAGTCCTGGGGAGGGTGGCCAGCTCAAATTAGTGGCAGGTACTAGAATGAAGACCCATGATCCTGCTGAGGGTTCTTCAGGGCTGCAGTGGATTTGGTTCCATTGGAACTGCTCCCCTGGGAATTATGGGAGATCTCGGTCTCTTTTTTGGCCCTAAATAGAATTCAGTGCATTAAATACCATGACTCCTGCTTTACAAACAAGGACACTTAGGTTCAGAACAGTTAAATGATTGGGATGCCTGGGTGGCTCAGTGGTTGAGTATCTGCCTTCGGCTCAGGATGTGATTCCTGGGTCCTGGGATCAAGTCCCTCATCAGGCTTTCTGCAGGGAACCTGCTTCTCTCTCTGCCTATGTCTCTGCCTCTTTATCTCTGTCTCTCGTGAATAAATAAATAAAATCTTTTTAAAAATAGAGAAAAAAAGATTAAATGCTTGCTCAAGTCAACCCTGGTGAGCAGCAGTCAGAATATACACACAGGTCTTCTGACTCTTAAATTCAGAATGGTTTTCACTATACCCTTGAATCAACACTTCAGTGTACTCATAAGTTGCTACCTAACAAAACTTTGTATTCTAGAAAGCAAAGACTGATATTGTAAGATAAACCACAACTATTCATTTATAAATGCTAAATGTTTTTAACAAGGCAAAGTGGAAACTCTGATATGCCATCACAATAGATAATCTCCAAAGATGACTGTCATCAATTCCTCTTTTCCTGTATGTACACATGGCTCCTTATACCAGGATTGAAGTCTGTTTCCTCTTCCCTTGAATCTGGGCTGAGCCTTTGGCTTCCTTTACCAATGGAATGCAGAAGCGACATTCTGAGAATCTGAGCCCACACTTTAGGAGAACTCACATTCTACTTCCTGCTCTTGGAGTCCAGCCAGTATGCTGTTGAGGAAGTCTGGACTAGGCCACCAAAAGGCCACCCAAAGAGAGCCTGGAGAATAAGAGGTCATCTTGGATGTTCCAGCCCCAGATGAGCTCAGATGCATGAGAGATTCCAAATGAGATCAGTGGAACTACCCAGTGGGGCTCCAGTCAACTCACAGAATCATGAGAAATTATAAATTATCCTTATTGTAAGCCACTGTGTTTGTGGGAGGTTTGTTAGGCAGCAGTGGATATAATACACCACTTTTATTTTAAAAATATTTTTTTTAATATTTTATTTATTTTTTCACAAGAGATACACACACACACAGAGAAGCAGAGACACAGGCAGAGAGAGGAGAAGCAGGCTCTATGCAGGGAGCCTGATGTGGAACTTGATCCTAGGACCCTGGGATTATAACCTGAGCCGAAGGCAGATGCTCAACCATTGAGCCACCCAGGCTCCCCTCCATCTTAAACGTTAATACGTTTCAAAATGTTGCAAACAAACAAACAAACAAAATGTTGCAAACATCAGGAAATTGGAATGGGTAGACAGTTCACTATCATGGAGGGAAAGCATTCAATATTCTATCATTGACTATGTCATATATGACCTTCAGCAGGTTGTGAAATTTTAATTTGCTGAGATTTTTTTTCTAAGATTTTATTTATTTATTCATGAGAGACACAGAGAGAGGCAGAGACACAGGCAGGGGGAGGAGCAGGCTCCTCACAGGCAGCCCGATATGGGACTTGATCACAGGACTCTGGGATCTGAGTCAAAGGCAGACACTCAACTGCTGAGCCACCCAGGCGTCCCAAATTTGTTGAGTTTTTTAAAGCCATGAATTAAATATAAGTTAAGTTATGTCAAATTATTTTTCTGCATCTACTGACATAATCACAATCATATTGTTTTTCCTCCTTAATTCTGTTAATATGGTGAAATACAATGATTGGTTATGAATACTGAACCAATTTTGTACTCTTGTCATAGGTATTTCAACTACATATGTTATAAACCCATAATATAGAATTAAAAGTTTTGCTTTATATATTCATATATAATTTAAAGAAATAAAGAAGTACTGTACTGTTGCTCAGGCCATATTCCAAATGTAAAAAGTCTTCTCAGAAAAAAAAATAAATAAAAGGAAAGAAAGGAAGAAAATGAAATGAAGAAGTAAAAAAACCCAGCCTTTTAAAATTTACTCACATACTTACCATTTCCAGTATTCATCACCCTTCCTGAAGTCTACATTTCTAATTGGCACCATTTACCCTCCTGTGGAAGAATTTCCTTTAGTGTTTCTTTAGTGAAAGTCTGCTAATGAGGAAGTCTTCTTGTCTTTTCTAAAAATACCTACATTTTTGTATTTTCTAAAAATACCTACATAATTTTCATTTTTGAAGAATATAGTCATTGGATATAGAATTCTGGGTTGGCAGACTTTTTGTTGCAGCACTCTAAAAATGTCCTTCTGCTGTGCTCTGGCCTCAATAATTTATGATGCTAAAACAGTAGTCCTTTGTATTATTGTTCCCTGGGATATAATGTGTCTCTTGTCCTAGCTGCTTTCAAGATTTTCCCTTTATTTTTGGCTTCAGCAGTTTAATCATGATATATCTGGGTGTAAGCTTTTTTTTTTTAATCATACTTTGAGTTCATTGAGCTTCTTGAATCCATGAACTGACATGTTTTATCAAGTTTGGGATATTTTTAGCTATGATGTCTTCAAATATTTTTCTGCCCCATTCTCTTTTCATTTTAGAATTCCACTTATAATGTGTTTGACTTTTTGATATTGTTCCTGGGTCATTGAGGCTCTCTCAATTTTTAAAAGTTATATACATTTTTAAGTAGATGAAAGCTCAAGTCATTTCACATTTCTATAGATATTTTATATTCCCTTTACTTTTAACACTTTTAATTTTGAAATAACTATAGATTTACAGAAAGGTTGCAAAGATAGTAGAATGTTTTGTATATTTTTGATCAAGTTTGCAACAATGATTTTATTTTACCTAAATATAACACAATATAAAATTGACATTGGTATAATGTGTGTATATAACCTATGATAGTTTATCATGTGTAGATTTGTGAAACCATTACCACAATCAAGATACAGAACTCTTGCATCACCACAAAGATCTTGCTCATGTTACTCCTTTATATTCACACCCACCATCTCTCCCTCCAGACCACTTAAATCCTTTTACCCTCCCCATTTATAACATAATTGTCTTAAATATTTCCTCTATCTTTTGGGAATCATATCAAATAGTATTATAATTTTTGCTTCAACCACCAAAAAAAAATTAGAAAACCCATTAATGAGAAAATTTGTATCTGCCCCATATATTTACTTTCTTCATTGTTCTTCCTTCCTGATGTTCCAAGATTCATTTCTGTTTAGAGAACTTTTGTAGCTATTCTTTTAGGTTAGGTCTGCTGGCAACAAATTCTCTTAGTTTTCCTTCATCTGAGAAGGGCTTTATTTCCTCCATTCCTGAAAGATCTTTTCAGTGAATATGGATTTATGGATTGACACTTTTTCTTTCAGCACTTGAAAAATGTAATGCCATTCTTTTTGGCCTCCATAATTTCTGATAAGAAATATGTGGTAATTTACATTGTTTATCCTTTATAGGGAGGGTATTTCCTCTTACTGCTTTCAAGATTTTTTCCTTATTTTTTTTTCTTTTGGAAATTTGATTATGATGTGTCTTGTCATGGATTTCTTGGCCCAATCATTTAAAGCATATTTTCAATTATATCCCTGAGCATAGTTACAATAGCTGCTTTAAAATCTTTGTCTAGGGATCCCTGGGTGGCGCAGCGGTTTGGCGCCTGCCTTTGGCCCAGGGCGCGATCCTGGAGACCCGGGATCGAATCCCACGTCGGGCTCCCGGTGCATGGAGCCTGCTTCTCCCTCTGCCTGTGTCTCTGCCTCTCTCTCTCTCTCACACTGTGTGCCTATCATAAATAAATAAAAATTAAAAAAAAATTAAAAAAAAAAATAAAATAAAATAAAATCTTTGTCTATTGAATACCAATATCTGGATCATTTTGAAATGAGTTCCTATTGATTGTTCTTTTCTCTTGAATATGGGCTACATTTAGCTATTTCTTTGCATGTCTACCAATTTTTATTGTATCCTGGATATTGAGAAAGGTTGAAGAGACTCTGGGTTATGTTATATTCCTCTAAAGAATATTGACTTTTTTTTTTTTTTAAGATTTATTTACTTTGAGAGAGAGAGCATGCATGAGTGAATGGAAGGAGGAGCAAAGAAAGAGAATCTTTCAAACAGACTCCCTGCTGATCAAGGAGCCTGACATGGGGCTCAATCCCACAATCCATGAGATCACCACCAAGGCCAAAACCAAGAGTCAGACCGTCAACCAACTGAGCCATCCAGGTGCACCTGACTTTTTACTGTATTTTTTTGTTTTATTTTTAAATTTTTATTTATTTTGTATATATATTTTTAAAATTTATTTAAATCCAGTCAATTAACATATATTATTGGTTTCAAAGGTAGAGATCAGTGATTCATCAGTCTTATATAACACCCAGTGCTCATTACATCATGTGCCCTCCTTAATGTCTTCGCTCAATTATTTCATCTCCCCACCCTCTCCCCTCCAGTGACCCTCAGTTTATTTCCTATATTTAAGAGTCTCTTATGACTTATCTACCTCTCTGATTTAATCTTGTTTTATTTTTTCCTCTCTTCCTTTTTCTATGATCCTCTGTTTTGCTTTTAAAATTCCATATATGAATAAGATTATATGATTATTGTCTTTCCCTAGTTGACTTATCCTGCTTAGCATAATATTCTCTAGTTCCAGCCATATCCTTGCAAATTGCAAGTCTTCATTTTTTTGATAGCTGAGTAGTATTTCATTATATATATATATATATAATATATATATATATATATCTCACACCTTCTTTGCCCATTCATCCATCGATGGACATCTGGGCTCTTTCCATCATTTGGCTATTGTGGACATTGCTGCTTTAATAAACATCGGGGTGCAGGTGCCCCTTCGGATCACTACATTTGTATCTTTGGGGTAAATACCCAGTTGGAATAGTACACAGTAGTGTAATTGCTGGGTTGTAGGGTAGCTTTATTTTCAACTTTTTGAGGAACCTCCGTACTGTTTTTCAGAGTAGCTGCTCCAGCCTGCATGGTTGTTTAAGACTCAATCCGTATACTCCATTTACCCTGAAGCAAGCAGCTGCTGAAGCCTCTGCTCTTTTAACAGATGGGTTAAAAGAATCCATCTTAGATGGGTTGCTCAGTCTGTTCTATACTATGTATAGTTCCAGGTTGACCAGAGATGTGAGTAGTTTACTTGCAGAATTTAAGGCTTTTCTTAGAGGTTGTCTTCTTTCCAGGACTCTCCCTTTAGTTTCAAGCTACTGTGGTCAGATTGAATTTTATTCTCTGGCTCTTCAAGCCAGTACACCTGATCTGAGCTCTAAAGGAGATGCCGAACTTAACAAGGCAAACAAGGCAGACAAGGCAGCGTGATGTTTGGGTCTGTTTTACCAGATCCTGACCATCTTGTAAGCTATTTAATGGCAGAGATTGGTCCTAAGCCTAGCAAGGAACCACTGCCTAGGAAAACCCCGCCCTGGCTCCTGCTTCTCTATCTATTGCTCATTATCTCTTCCTCCCTGATTTCTGTAAGTGTTGGAGAGTTAGGATTTGTACCCTCAGGCTTATGGTAGGGCCAGACAGATATATGTTGAATGTTTACAGAAGGTTAATCAACAAGATAAGCAGGCTATGATAGCAAGAGAGATGGTCAGTGGTGAGTAAGAGAAATAAGCATGGGGCAGCAGACCTGGTGAGAGCTGTTGCTCCTCTGTGGCTGGACAGTAGGGATTGTTGTTTGGCCCCAGGCCGAATTAAATCTCCCTTCCTGGCTCACTGGCATTTTTTCTTAAACTCTTCATTCCTTAGTTTCTCAGCGCCTTCACCTTACTATTTTTCTCTCATCAAGAGCCATTTGCGGGATCCCTGGGTGGCGCAGCGGTTTGGCGCCTGCCTTTGGCCCAGGGCCCGATCCTGAAGACCTCGGATCAAATCCCATGTCGGGCTCCTGGTGCATGGAGCCTGCTTCTCCCTCTGCCTGTGTCTCTGCCTCTCTCTCTCTGTGTGTGACTATCATAAATAAATAAAAAATTAAAAAAAAAAAAAGCCATTTGCATGAATGTGCAAGGGATGATGGCAACTAAAGAAGGCACTTCTAATTTGGAAGAATTTTCCTGAGGCCACTTGGAGAGTTTGATATGTGCCCACAGCAGACAAGTGTCTGCTTCTACCTGGAAAACAGATGAAGAGACAGAGAAAAAAGAAAAGGGTGAAGAGACAGGCTAGCTAGTTGTTCAAAAGGAAGGGGGTGGATAGAGAGGATACTGCTGTGCTGGGTTAGGCCCACGGCTCCAGAGGTTGTTGGACAAAAACTGCATCTCCAGTCCACAGGGCACTTAACTCTGTCCTTAGCCAGCACCTAGAAATCTGGGGATACCTAAAGCATTTCTCCTTTATTTTTTTTTATTTTATTTTTTTTATTGATTTATGATAGAGAGAGAGAGAGAGGGAGGGGCAGAGACACAGGCAGAGGGAGAAGCAGGCTCCATGCACTGGGAGCCCGATGTGGGATTCGATCCCGGGTCTCCAGGATTGCGCCCTGGGCCAAAGGCAGGCGCCAAACCACTGCGCCACCCAGGGATCCCGGTATTTCTCCTTTAAGAGGGTCTTTTGACTTTTCTTTAGGTAGCCCTCTTAGAAAAAAGCTAAGATGACTTCTCGCTGTGTACCTCCCCAGGGTCCATATCTCTTCTTACAGAGATAATCTGGATAATCTGCTGCATGAAGGACAGTCTTGGGCCCCACAGAATAAATCTTTAACTATAGAATGTTAGGTTTTCAGAAGTTAGAGAAGAGGAGAAGAGAGTATAAGCTGCAAAGGGCTACCTATTTAAGGACAGGCAAATTTGGATGGAGAAGATGCTGGATAAGTGGGGTATATTGGCTTCCACAACCTGCCAACCTCTGTTCTTGTTGGAGTAGCCATGTTAATGTATATTGCAAATCTGGGTAAGATGGTATGCTGTTTTTCAAAATAAGACAAAGAACAACCATAAAATTACCTAAGTTTTCTTTCTTCTTCTTTTTTTTTTAAGATCATTTATTTGTTTTATTTTATTTTTTCATGAGAGACACAGAGAGAGGCAGAGGCAGAGGCAGAGGCAGAGGCAGAAGCAGGATTCCTGCAGGGAGCCCGGCATGGGACTCCATCCCAGGACCCTGGGATCATGACCTGCGCCGAAGGCAGACACTCAACCACTGAACTAACCAAGCACCCTCGATTTATCAGTTTAAATCGACATACAAAATGGGATGCATGTTTCTTTGCTTCATTAAAAATATTTTTTAAATTCTATTTCTACCCTGCAAAATTATATTAAATGTATAAAGTTGTTCCTCAACCCATTTCAATTCTCTGGTTCCCGACCTTACAAAGTACAAATGTTTGATTGCGAGAAAGAAACTCACAAGATTTACAGGTTATGAAAATCTTTGTTCCCTCAAGGAAGACTAGGAAAAGGGCACTGTGGTCAGATGGTCAAGTTCCGGTTTCCTCCAGCGCTCTGGTGGATCCTTGTTCCCAGAGGCAGCCCGATGTACATGGCCATGCTTCCTCTCAATCTCTCTCTCGTATCCAGAGCACTGGATTGTGGGTGAGGGGCAACAGGAGACTGAGAATCAGTACCTCAGTGATTATCTATATGGCAATGATTCTTTAAAGAGTTCTTGTCTTTGGAAACAATGTCCAATAGAAAGAGAATGGACAAATACAATGTCATACTATAAAAAAACTACATCGCCAAAAGTTAACACTATAAGTGAGTATTTAACAATATGGAGAACAGTTCATAGAATATCAATGAGGAAAATAAACTGTATATGAACAACTGGTAAATGTTAATGTGCATAATATATATGGTTATATAGTTCTCACTGGGACAGAGTAGGATTATAGGCATTTCACTTTACTCCTTTTCTTTAAGATTTTTTTTTTTATTTGACAGAGAGAGGGAGAGCACAAGGAGGGGGAGCAGCAGGAAGATGGACAGACACTTAATGGACACTTAATGGACTGAGCCACCCAGGTGCCCCAATAATGGGCATTTTAAACATCCCTCTTTTCATTTTATCTGCATTTTCTATAATCGACATGTATTACTTCTATACTAAGAAAATATCACAAATACTTTAAAATATGTCTTATCAGAAATCCATCTGCCTGGTTGACATCACCCAAATCTTTGTTTTGTCTAATTTAACAAGAACTAAAAGGTAATATTTTTAAAGCCAAAATAAGTGCTATGTCAACACCAGGAAAGTAGAGCCAAAGCATTTGGCAGAGCACAACTTGGTCAGGCACCAAACTGGCCTGAGAACCACTTGCTTTGCAGCACTGTTGATCCTCACGTCCCCAGAGGCATCAACATCTCCAAGTTTTCCAAGGGTAATGTAAGTTACTGGAAATTGGTCAATGTCAAATCCTCCAAACTGGATAAAACAGGAAGATCTGGATTCTGGTAAGAACTCTGTCATGGTCCAAGAGTGTAACCTTGGACAAGGTGCTTGATCTCTCTATCCCCTGCAAAAACAGGCCCTTCTTATTTACTCACCAATGATTCATGGAAGCATTCCTGTGGGCATAGGCACTATTCATAGGCACTGCCCTAGGCTCATGTTAGAATGTTATGAACCTATGTTATTTTATAGACTTGCCTCTAATTTAATTTATATTACCATTCCCATGCTTCAGCACAGAATTATCCAGAATTTTCAAGGCTTAAGAGAGGAACAGAACATTTGTAATCTAAGCATTAAGATTTCCAGAAATGAAAGTTACTGTGAGCTTTTTAAAAGTGACAACAGAGGCAAGACTGGGATTGGGATAAGGGATAAACTGAATGAAGAGTTAGAGATGGACCAGATTGGAATCCACTTGGCTTAGAACAACTTGGAGGAAGGGGGCAAAGGGGAAAATCCCTGGAGCGAAAGCAGTGGAGAAAATTATAGATCATGGTAGTAAATTCCTAAGCATGATAGTCTAAATGCCTTATTTTCCCTCAATGTACAATTCATTATTCTTTTCAGGCAAGAACAATCTGAACCGAACAATATTCCTGTGTTCTATTATTGCAAGAGAGGGAGAGATTAAACCAAACATCCTTGTCCTTGAATATTTAATATTGTACATAATGGTAATATCATAGATTTTGACAAAATGGAAAGATGGCCAAAATTCAATAGAGACTGGTGTTTTGTTCCAGAAAAACGATGGAATAAACATGGCCATAAAGGACATAATAGTGTCAGGAAAAGATATTTTTATACTTCTCAGAGGATATTTATTTATTTATTTTAAAGATTTTTATTTATTAATGAAAGACAGAAAAAGAGGCAGAGACACAGGCAGAGACACATCAGGGAGCCTGATGTGGGACTCGATCCCAGGACTCCAGGATCACGCCCTGGGCCAAAGGCAGGCACTAAACCACTGAGCCACCCAGGGATCCCCCTCAGTGGATATTTAGATACATTGTGAGGCACAGCATTTTGTTTTCATTTTGGTATATCATAATTTGCACAACTGCTTACCAAGAGAACTCAAAGGGCCACCAGTGGTAAACAACTAGACAACAAACTAGGTGAGAAATGCTCACATAAGGCATGTACCCATTCTCAGATGCCACCAAAAACAGACATGGATAAATGTCATGTAAGAAAACAAATAGAGGCATCTGAGTGGCTCAGTCAGATGCTTAACAGATTTTGACTCAGGTCATGATTGCAGAGTCGTGAGATCAAGCCTCACATTGGATTCTATGCTGAGCATGGAGTCTGCTTGAGATTCTCTGCCTCTCTCTCTACCTGTCCCCCAGCTCTGTCTCTCAAATAAATAAATAAATCTTTAAAAAAAAAGAAAAAAAAAGAAAAAGAAATATGAGTTATTCAGTAAGGAAAACTGACCACTAATCAGAAATTTAACTATGAGAACAAAAATTCCTTTGGGCAAAACTTGGTGAGCACATTCCCTCTTCATGAGACTCCAAAGAAACCAGTGTCATGTTATTTTAAAGAACTCCACTGGGCTCAGTTATCTTAGCCAAATACAGGGTTAGTAAGGTAAAAGTGCATTGTGTGTAAAAGTGGACAGTGGTTGATGGGAAAATTAAGCTAGTTAGATGCCCTGAGGTCAGGACTGGAGATATTTCTGGCCAGTACGACAGTTTGATTCATTAAACGAACACTAACAGCAAATTAAACTCATTTGTCATTATACAAAAAAGTAACAATGTTCCATGATTCATAACTCTACAGTTCTCTTACTTGTGGTAAGAAGCTAAGAAAGCTCGAATGAGATCATACTAATGTTTACCCTTTGGAATCCAGAAATGTGCCATTTGAGGATTTTGGCAGCTATTATATTCACAGACAGGTGCTCCGTATATAATCTAACACTATTGGAGTATTTTGTATGTGCAAAGGCCTGCTAGAAAACTTCTCTTGCCTCTCTCTCCTGCACACGTGCACATCTCTGCTTTTCTAAGAAAAATGCTGGAGCATTGTAATGCTCTATGGATTGTTCATTACATAGCACGCAATGAGGGGCGCCTGGGTGGCTCAGCGGTTGAGCGTCTGCCTTAGGCTCAGGGCATGATCTCGGGGTCCGGAATCGAGTCCCGCATTGGGCTTCTTGGGGGAGGCCTGCTTCTCCCTCTCCCTGTGTCTCTGCCTCTCTCTGTTTGTCTCTCATGAATATTAAAAAAAATTAGTAATGAATTATGCAAAGTACATTTGATCCTCCAGAGCCTCATCCCTTACTAATTGTAAACTCTTTAGCAAGTCTATTTCTGAATTACAGCCTCTACATCTTTAGAGTGGAGCTAAGAAAACCTTTTAATGGTGGTTTTATAAACAGATTCTCAAATTTTTTGATACTCCTCCCATTGAGAGGTGGAATCCAATTCCTCTCCTTAAATATGTTCCAGACTTGGTGACTAATGTCTAAAGAATGGCATGTGGCAGAAATAATACCATGTGACTTCTGAGACTAAGTTCCCCTTGGCTCTCTTCCTTGGAATGATTGTTCTTGGAACCCAACCACTTCACCATTCGGTGGAAAAGCCTAGCCGCCACAGGGAAAGGTCACACATAGAAATTCCAACAACAGTTCTAGATGAACTCCCAGATGACAACCAACATCAGCTACCGGACATGTGAATGAGTTTTCAGATTATTCTAGGCCCCAATCTTTGAACCACCCCAGCTGACACTGAGCAGAACAGAGATAAACTGTCTTCTTCCAAGTTCTCCAGAACTATGGAGTAATGAGCAAACAGGTATTGTTATGATTTTGAACCACTAAGTTTTTGGGTGGTTTGTTATGCAGCAACAAATGACTGGAACAGATTTTGGTACTATGACAAAACAGAAAACTTGTGGGGATGACTTCAGGACTGGTCAGACTGTAGAATTTGGGCAGGTCCTCAAGAAATTGTTACTGGAAGCTTTGTGGCTTTTTTTTTTTTTTTTTTTTTAAGATTTTATGTGTTTATTTGACAGAGAGAGAGTGCATAAGCAGGGGGAGTGGCAGGCAGAGGGAGAGGAAGAAGCAGGCTCCCAGGGACCCTGGCATCATGACCTGAACTGAAGGCAGACACTTAACTGACTGAGCCACCCAGGCATCTCGCTTTTTTTTTTTTTTTAAGATTTATTTATTTATTTTAGAGAGTAGTAGGGAAGCGGCGGAGGGAAAGGGAGAGAGAGAATCTTAAGCAGGCTCCATACCCAGTGCAGAGCCCCATGTGGGGCTCGACCTCACAACCCTGAGATCAGGACCTGAGCTGAAATCAAGAGTCCGAGGCTTAATGGACCACGCCAGCCAGGCGCCCCAGCTGCATGGCTTTTGAAGAAGTTATTGGTTAGGGTTGACAGGAAAGTGAGGAAAATGTTATTGGGAGCTGCCATAAAGTGGTACAAAGTTCAGCAATATCTATCATCTGTGGTAATGTGAAAAATAGAAAATATACAAATTAATTGAATGGTCCAAGAGATTTTCCAGAAGAGTGCTACAGGTGCTGCCTGGTTTTTCTCTGACCACAATAAAATGCAGGAGGAGAGAAATAAGAAAGCACTGGTACGCATAGAGGAGCCAGGAATTGCTGGGTTGGAAAATAACAGCTTCTCTTTCCTCACCTCTCCAAATGGCAAAAGAAATGACTTCCAGGTTGACTGGTTTCAGAATGCTATCAGGAAAACACAGATCAAAGGTGAGGCCACCAGCGGGACTCTAATGGTGGCAAGCCCTGGCAAAGATTTTAGGTAGATTTTAGGTGCTGCTTCGGCGACCTTTGCAAGCAGACAAAAGGCCCACAGACAAGTGAGGGTGTTACCAGACTGTAGTTTTGGAGAATCTAAGGTAGAGAAGAGATTTACTGGAGTGGCTTTTGTCTGAGTTGGTGATAAACTGATTCATAAGAAGCCTACAACTTTTTTTTTTTTTTTTTAAGATTTATAATCAGCTTGGACTGAGAGGGACAGTCTGGCTGTTGGATCCCCAGACTTCCAAGGGCTGAGGGGAGTCCAGAGGACTACTAGTAGCAAATATGGGCTACCTTCATTGGAGAAGGAAGACTGGCTCCAAGGATGGAACCAAGGGTGCAGTGGGCAGAGCCAAAGGTTACTTCCAGGAAATAGGGCTGAGCACTAATTGAGGAACTGGCCACGTGATCTCAGGTGGATTTCAGAGCTGCTGTGTACCAGTGACAGAGGCCTGCCTCCCCCTTTTTCTTTTTTGAATAGAACTGTGCACAGCACTTCTGGGAGTGTGTCCCACCACCGTGTACTAAATGTGGTCGGCAGATGGCTTGTCTCCTGATTCCAGTCTTCAGATTGAAAGCAGCTGCATCCGGAGAACAGTACCCAAGGAGCCTCTGCTCCCCTGAACCTGATTTATGTGTCCAGATCATGGACTTGAATGTGAGGGTACAGCAGGTGCAATGTTTAAGGGATCTAGGTATGGTGTGTGTGTGTGTGTGTGTGTGTTGGGTGATGAGTGTATTTTGCATGTGTAGGGGGAAATGTAAGTAATTTATGTACAGGGGGTGAGTTGTGATCAGCTTAAAATATGTCCACAAAGTATTTGAAGTTCTTCCCAACAAAAAGTAGAGCCTAATTCTGCTTTCTTTGAACCAGAGTTGGCTTCAGTGACTTGCTTCTAACAAATAGAATTTGGCAGAAGTGATACCATGTGACTCCTCCAACAAGCTCACAAAAAGAGAGACACCTTTCACCTTGTTTTCTTTTTCTTGGAATGTTTGCTTTTGGAACCCAGCCACCATTTTGGTAGGAAGCCAAACAGCCACACAGAAAGGCCATGTATAGGTGTTTGGCCCCAGCTCCAGCTCAGGGCCCTGCTAACATCAGCATGAATCAGCAAACTCTGGGTGAGTGAGTTTTCTAATGGCCTCAGCCATGGGGCTCAAGCCACCCTAGATGGATGCCATAGGGAGCAAAGACAAACTGTCCTTTCTAAGCCCTGCCCAAATTACAAATTCATGTGAGAAATAAATGCAGTCATTGTTTGAAGGCACTAAGTTTTGGGGTGGTTTATTATGCAGCAGAGACCCAGATACTGATTCACAAATATCTACTAGAAATATCCACATATCTCAACAAAACCTTCTGACAGCTATATCATTTTATGAATTAGAAATTACAGTTGCTTTATGGTCCCTAGCTTCATCACTTGTAATTCCGGGGCCTCCAGTAACCCAGTCTCCTGAGCTTCATTTTCTGCAACTCTTAAGATAGAAATAAAAATACTTGTCTTTAAAAAAAAAACCATTTATGAAGATTATATAGCAACAAGGAAAATGATGATATGTTGTAGGTTATATAACTAGATTCAGGGCAGCCCTGGTGGCTCAGTGGTTTAGCGCTGCTTTCACCCAGGGTGTGATCCTGGAGACCTGGGATCAAGTCCCACGTCGGGCTCCCTGTATGGGGCCTGCTTCTCCCTCTGCCTGTGTCTCTGCCTCTCTCTGTCTCTCATGAATAAATAAAATAAAATCTTAAAAAAAAAATAAAACAAAACTAGATTCAAATGATTACAACTGTAAAAATGTGTGGATGAGAGACAGATTAGATTAGTGGGCTTAAAAGTGATTTTCCAAATTTCTGTAAGATTATTTACGTTAGTAATCAAAAGAACATAAGCGTTTAAAAAAAAAAATCCCATTGCACTTCCCAGCCCAAACCCGGGGAATGAGTTGGATTATTTCTTCTCACTGACCTCCCTGCTGGTTAAATCATGTAAAGTGGCTTGGAAGACTAATGGGGACAAAACAGCATCCTGTTACTTGGAGTTCGGAGGTTAGCCAAGGGTAGACTCCAGAACTCAGATTTCCTGCCTCCCCAGCTAGGACACCATTTCCTCACACTGTAGCCTCTCAATACTAGTTAGTTTTTACCTATAGGGGTTAAACATGAAAACCAAAGCCATATTGAATGCTCATCTTTTAAATAACCAGCAGTCTCAGCTATCTGAGCTCAGAGGCCATTGTGATCCAATGGTCAGGGAGTTGGTCAAAATACATAGATTGGAAGCTTGCCTTCCCCACATACTATCTGGGGTTTTTGCAGATGTGGGTAAGGATCTTGAGTGGAGATCATCCTGGATTACACAGATGGACCCTAAATCCAATGATAAGGGTTCTTATAAGTGAGGAAGACACAGAGAGCAGAAGACCATGTGAAGATGGAAGGAGATATAGGGGTCATGTAGCCACAAACCAAGGAATGTCTGGAACCATCAGAAGATGGAAGAGGCAAAGAAGGGATTCTCCCTTAGGGCCCCTGAGAGAACACAGCCCTGTGGACACCTTGATTTCAGGCTTCTAGCCCTCAGAACTGTAAGAGAATACATTTCTGTTGTTCTGAGCCATTGAGTCTGAGCTAATTTGTATGGCAGCCCTAGCAGACTACTGGAATGGGTGAATCTCACAACCACAACATTGAAAGAAAAAAATACTCAGGGTGCAGGGAAAAAATGATACGGAAATAAAAATTTAAAAACATGAAAACTGGTGCACCTGGGTGACTCGGTTGAGCATCTGGGTTTTGATTCCAGCTTAGGTCATGATTTTAGGGTCCTGGGATCCAGCCCCACATCAGGCTCGCTGCTCAGTGGGGAGTCTGCTTCTCCCTCTCCTTTTGTCCCTCCCCCTCCTTGTGTGCACACTCGCTCCCTCTCTCTCAAATAAATAAATAGATCTTTAAAAAAAAACCTGAAAACAGATACTTTGTATTATATTAATATGTATCATATATTAAAAGCAACAAGTGGGAATAATAAATAACTGGGAAGTGACAGGAAAGAAGGGGGGGACACAGAGGGCTCCAGCTGTATTAATACTACTGTGTTTCTTAAGCTGAGTGGTGAGGGCAAGCATGATCAAAATCATATTTTTAATACGACTGTGTAGGACTAAACTATTTTGTAATAATTAAATTTAAAATAACATCTAAAAGGAAAAAAGGAGAAGGACAAGAAGGGAGGCTAATAACACCATGAAGTCAGGGAGCTTCTTCCTTGGATAATGCGTGACCTTTCAAATGTCAGCCAGAACAACATGATTTGGTATGTGTTGTCTCCTGACACTTAATAAGCAGATGAAAATCACTTTGTTAATATTCAGAGTTCTGATGTGGTTTATACATAATTCCAATATTAACCTTTTTCATTGGAAAAACACCTGTATGGCGCTGACTCTGATTACTCCCTGTGGATATTGCTTAGCTAAAAATTAATGTATCATACTTTTGAGAGTGACAGACTGTGGGTTGGAATAGGAGAAAACAGTAATTTATAAGATGGAGTAATTACTGGACGATCCAGGTACTATTTACTGACTTTCTTCTTCTTTGTTCTCAAGCCAACAAAATTATTGAGTCCACATTCCCAGAGTCTCTATTAGCCGTAATCTTGGGTTGTCTATCAAAAACAATACTGTCGGGGATTAATAAACACCACAAGCCCATAATAAGCCGCACAGGCCCCTGGTGCTCCGCTGTACAGGGGAGCTCAGCTGAAGTGTCACAAGTGTCACTGCCTGGGCTGCGAAGCCTTTGCTCCCTTGGGGCAGAAGCCACCTCTCTGGCTGCGCTACCTGCAGTGTCCACCAGGTGGTAGCAAGTCCTCGGCTGCCGACCGGGGCCTCCGTGGGCAGCTGAGGCCGCCGTTGACTTCCCCCTGTGGCTTCAGAGTTGCTTTTTTCTTTTAGAGCTGGGATTTAGAAAAATATTATGACCATTTGCAATTAGAAAATTATCCAGGTTTAATCACAACTGATATAAACCAGAATCTGGTATGTGGTGTAAGCAGTCTCACATTTTTTCCTTCTTTTTTTCAGTACACTTAGTGATCTACTTTTTTTTTTTTTTTTTTTTAAGATTTTATTTATTTATTCATGAGAGACACACAGAGAGACGCAGAGGCACAGGCAGAGGGAGAAGCAGGCTCCCTGCGGGGGGGGAGCCTGATGTGGGACTCGATCCCAGGACTCTGGGATCAGGACCTGAGCCAAAGGCAGAGAGGCTTAACCGCTGAGCCACCCAGGTGCCCCAATACTTTATTAAATATTTTTAAAAACATGCTTACTTTCCAAAATGCACTAAGCATGTGAATAATTTTAAAATAATAAAACATTTATATTGTGAAGGCACAGTGGGAGTCAACATCTACAATAATCAAAGAAACAGATAATCTTCCCAACAATTTGGATTGTGTAAACGGTATCATGACAGCAGGTAAAAATATGGCTGGTCCCAGTGGTCTCCTTTTGTAGGGCACTGTCACTAAAATCCAGATTCAGCTGGGAAATGTCACATCAAGTCTCTAGTTGGCTTACTCTGTCTTACAGTGCCCAGATTCAAAAGCTCTGAACGCTTAAGCACCTACAGCCCCTAAAAGGATAATTAGAAAATTAGAAAGGGGTCCTCAGAAATTCCTGAGCTGACACTGCTCTTTTTTTTTTTTTTTTTTTTTTTTAGTAGGCCCCACATCCAGCAAGGAGCCCAATAGGGCTCCTGAACTCAAGACCCTGAGATAAGACCTGAGCTGAGATCAAGAGTGAGATACTTAACCAACTGAGCCACCCAGGTGCCCCTTTTTTATTTTTATTTTTATTTATTTTTATTTTTTTTAATTTTTAATTTAAAGAAGACTCTTGCATATTCCTCAGATATAAACATTCTAAGCATGCTTGAGATATATCAAGAAAAAGAACCATGAACGAGAAAAATGCCTTCTCTAAACTGTGCATAAATGTAGAATACCAGAAGCAGTGTGGTAACAGAATGATCACTGGCTTTGGCATCTGGGAAGACAGATTTGAGCCCTTTCCCTAAGGAACTATGGGATATGGGATATCTCTTCTGTGTAATGGATTTAATAATATCTCTCCTCCTGACCTCCTGGGTCTGTGAGACTCACATGGAACAAATAATCTAGATGCTCAATAAATGTTTGTTGAACATTGTTAAAATCAGTATAAATGATGGTGACAGGACTTTAAAAGCTGTACTTTGATAAACAACCCATAATATATAACCACAGGGTTTTATAACTAAAACATAATGTAGTAATGGTTTTCAGAAATGAACAGTGAATATCTTTCCACTCATGCTAAGTAGTGGTTTTCAACTCTGGGAAGCTTTTCAAAATTCCCAGTGCCCAGGGGTTTTGGGGTGGGAACCAGCCGTTGTTTTTTGTTGTTTGGTTGGTTGGTTAAGTCGTCTGGGTGATAATAACAAGCAGCCAGGTTGAGAACCACTGCTCTAATGCAAAAGGAAGTAAGTGTCATTACTGAATATTGGTTATAATTGAATCAGAGTAGAAATGAGTTTCTAGTTGAGAGAAAATGTCCACTATTTATGGCCAGAAATACAGGGCTATGTCTAGATTGCTTTTCTTTGTTATAACACTCTTTCTCTTTGTACAAAAGAAAACTTGCTTGATGAAGAAAATGTGAAAAGCACAATGAAAATAAAACAACAAAAGGAGTCTAAATCTGTAGCCACTGAACACATTGGGGCGTGCTCTTGCAGTTTCTTTTTTCTTGTGTATATATGCATATTTTAAAAATGAAAACAGACTCAGGCCACGTTTTATAGCCAGTCTGTTTACTTGGGAATCCAACGTGCACATCTTTCATACCAATACACTTTCTTCTGTGACATAGTTTTGTTTTGTTTTTTTTTAAAAATATTTTATTTATTTATTCATTCATGAGAGACAGAGAGAGAGAGAGAGAGAGAGAGAGAGGCAGAGACATAGGCAGAGGGAGAAGCAGACTCTACACTGGAATCCCAATGTGGGACTTGATCCTGGGACTCCGGGATCACTCCCTGAGCCAAAGGCAGACACTCAACCACTGAGCCTCCCAGGCATCCCTTCATGACATGGTTTTTAATAGCTACTTTGCAGCTATTAGATGCATCATAATTTCTTATTATTTAATGTTCACTTGTTTTCAGTTATTCTATTGTTATAAAAATATTACAATAAATTCCTGTAATACAGTTTTTGCACAAAGCTCTGATAATTTCTGTGACTAATTTCTCCACCTTTTATATTTACTCCTGATTAGTTTGATTAGGCTTTAGATGAATCAGCAAGAAGATGAACTTCTTAGAAATCTTAGCCAGCTGGATCCAGCTTGAACAGCTGGATCTCTTAGCCAATACTGTCAGGTAGGAAAGCCCAATATTCACTAGGTTAGTGGTTCTCAAAGTTTGATGTATGTACAAATCTGTTGAATGCAGAGCTTGTCAAAATGCTGATGTGGGTGGAAGCTGAGTTCCTGGTTGCCTAACAGGCTCCTGGGTGATGCTGATGCTTCTGGTCAGTGGCTCTCACTTGAGTAGTGAGGGCCAAGATTATATTCCCATTAGACCCAGTACACATGTGTCTCATCTTTGGGTTTCCCAATTGTATAAAACACAATGACTTCCACAAATAAAGGGGCAGAGTTGAAATGAATATCAATTTTTAATAATGTGTTTATTCAAGCCAGTTGATTTGGACCTTTCTTTTGAAAGAAAAAATTATGTTCTTTTAGCATTCTCTTTCATTTCCAGGTGACCAGAGGCAGCTTTTATTTCAATATTAGTGATTCTAAAAAAAAAAAAAAAGAAAAGAAAAAAATATTAGTGATTCTATAAAAGAGAAAATTCATGGGTTTATATCTGAGACTGATGATATATCATGGATCCCAAAGGTGAATGAACCAGCTTACCCTTTCATCCATTAATTATTGGAATCTTTCTACTTTCACAGTGGCCCTATTGGAAATCTGAATTGCGAAGTACAAGCTTAGTGACTGGTGGGATTTTCCAGGATATGTCACATTTATTTTTGACCAGGAAAAAATAAAAAAACCAATACTTCACAGTTTTTATTTTAACAAGTTAAGGTAACCCACCATATACTTTAAGTATTGACAGTTAGTGTTTAAACAACTTTTATTACAAAAGAACAATGCATGTTCATTGTAGGAAATTTGGACATATTAAAAGGTAGATAAAAAAATTAAATTCAGGATGCTTGGATGGCTCAGTGGTTGGGCATCTGCCTTTGGCTCAGGGTGTGACCCCTGGGGTCTTGGGATCGAGTCCTGCGTTGGGCTCCCTGCATGGAGCCTGCTTCTCCCTTTGCCTATGTCTCTACCTCTCTCTCTCTCCGAGTCTTTCATGAATAAATAAATAAAATGTTTTTTTAAAAAAAGAATTAAATTCTATCACCCAGAGATAATTATCTTTGTAAATAATCTATTACAGGGACACCTGGGTGGCACGGTCAGTTAAACATTGGACTCTTGGTTTTGGTTCAGGTCATGATCTCAATATCAGGAGCCCTAGCCCTGCAATGGTCTCTGTGCTCAGCAGAGTCTGCCTAGGATTCTCTCTCCCTCTCCCTGCCCCTCCCACTCATCCTTGCTCTCTCTCTCAAATAAGTAAATAAATAAATCTTAAAAAAAAAATCTATTACAAGCATCTCACGTACTCAGCAGTTTAGGAAAATCCTTATTCCCTTTCTGGTTCATAAAATCCACTTCCAGACACAGATCTTGTACATTTGTTCTACTCCTTATCCTAGAAAGTAGGCATATTAAATCCAACACACTCTTAAGAACTATTTCTTTTTCATATCCTCTGTCAGTCACATAAAATATGTTTTATTGGGGGGAAATTATTATTAGAGCACCTAAACTTTTATACTTATTCTCATAGTAAAATTATCCCACTTTTACAAGTGGATATTTGTTTAACAGTTTGTAGGGTTTTTTTTCCTTAATATCAGTCTAGCAACCGTTCCTTACTGAGGCAGCAGTCCACAGTATGACAAGCTAATTAAATTAATTAACCCCTGCATGTCAGCTCACATACTGTGTTCAGTCAGTTAAAATGCCATAGATACTGCAGAATAATTATTAGACCCATGACTTGATCAGTGTTTTAGACTTTACAATAGGTCTACATACAGATATTCCGTATGTATTTTATTATGCTGTCACCACAGCAACTCTGTGAAATGTTAGTTTTATCTCTGTTTTATAAGTGACAAAACTGAGGTGCAAAGACGTTAAGTGATTTACTAAAAATCTCACATTCAAGGAGTAGCAGAACAGTGAAAATGGTACCTTTTAAAATTTTCTACTACTGACTCATTTTGTTCTTAATTTTTCTACTAAAATGTTCAGAATAAAAAGGCCTTCATTAAAAAATATAAGATACAAAGATGCGGATTTTATGCTTCTTGCTATGCTGTAAAAGTTCCTTTATCTCTGAAAAGAAAATAAAAGTATAGGGTACATATGGGAACCCTGCCCTGTCTTTTCAGTTTTTTTTTGTAAATCTGAAATTGTTCTTAAAACGTTTATTTAAGGGGTGCCTGGGTGGCTCAGGTGGCTAAGCCTTCAGCTCAGGTCACGATCTCGGGGTCCTGGGATGAGCCCTGCGTGGGGCTCCCTTCTCGGCAGGCTTCTCCCCCTGCCCTGCCCCCCTCATTCTCTCTCTCTCTCAAATAAATAACTTTTTAAAAGTTTATTTAAATGTATAAAAAGATAATCTTATAAAAGTGTATATATCATGTCAAATATCTTGGATGTAAATAGTTCTCAACTAATTCCCATTTCTGCCTTCACAGCCTATAATCCTGTGATGTCCTACGACCACAGACGTCTGGTCCTCTTGATATTCAGGGGTAGACTGCTGAGATTGTCCAGCCAAGAGACACATCCCACAGAATGTCTCTCAGCATCATGCAGCATCTTTTCCAGTGTGGCCCGAGACACACTTCCCATTTAGGTTTCTAATTCTTCCAGTCCCAGAAATATGCTGGCGTCCCTAAATTAAATTTCACCTTTTGGAAGATGAGCATTGCTAGGGATGATTGCCTTCACATGCTGGCTGCACTTCAGGGCACAGTTCAAGTGCCCGTGTCCCCTTGCTGTCCAACAGCCCGCGACACTGCCTTAGGCCTCTCTGCCATCGCACAGCAGTGACCGGCTGGCGAGTCTTCCTGCAGGGTGGTGGCACAAGATGAGGTCAGTTTGCCTGCCTGATGGCATCATACCGAAAGTCACCTTTCTTTTAGGAGTAAACAGAACTGAAGTGTTATTAACCTCTTTTGTTAAATATGACCCATCCTTGCCTACTCTTTTCCTTTACATCTTCTGTCTTCCAACAATGGATCTGCCAGACGGCTTCTTGGGGCATTTGGGAAATTGAATTTGGAGAAAGAACTAAGGATGAGAAGTGCTCAGGCTGGTGGTAGTAGAAAAATTTCTCAGAGAGGACCCCTGATTTTTATGTGGGCATGTGGCCTTCCCGAATCTCCAACTCCCTTGCAACTAAGCATGGCCATATGGTATGGTCATATGACTAAATTCTGGCCAACGGGACGTGAGCCAAAATAATGTGCACAACTTCTAGGCTATGCCTTGAAGAGGAGGGGTATGTTCCCTTCTCTCCCTCTTTCTGCTAGCAGGAATATGGGTGTGGGAATGGACCATCCTGGTCATGAAGATGAGGGCAATATCCAACAAGAGAGAAAAAAACTGGGCACCTGGGTGGCTCAGCCAGTTAAGCATCTGCCTTCAGCTCAGGTCATGATGCTGGGGTCCAGGGATCAAGCCCCGCATCGGGCTCCTTGCCAAGGAGGGAGCCTGCTTCTCCTCCTCCCTCTGCCTGCTGCTCCCCTTGTTTGTGCTCTCTCTCTGTCAGATAAATACATGAAATTAAAAAACAAAACAAAACTGGGCCCTTGACTACTTTGCAAAGGAAAGCCCTAACTTTCACATGAGGGAGAAATCGTCTTCTGATTACAGCCATGGCATGCCATTCTCATTGCTTCAGTGGATTTCTCCCAATGTCAATATCTGCATCAGCCCCTGGGGTCCCTTTCATGCACTGGGCCCTCCCAGCACCCCCTACCCCACTATGATTATCTAGGCCAACCTTAGGATACTGCAAAGGATAATTTGTTCCGCACTTTCTCTCCTCTCTCTCTCCTCTCTCTCTCTCTCTCTCTCTCTCCTGTGGTTCTTAGTTATGTTCTCTGTGAAAAGCATTACACAATGTTCTTTCCCTCATTCTGTTCTCTGCTCTGAGCCTTTGGTCACTCAATCAATCTTTCTCACTCTCTCTAAGGCTCTGTTATTAAGCTCACCACTTTTGTGCTGTTGGCATCTATTAAGGCTGCACATTCTGCGGTTCTGCTGCTCGTTCTTGGCTGACTTGTTGCACAGTCGAGTGGGGCAATTTATCGCCTTCAGAAAATTTTATCTGCACTTACATAGGAAAAGGACAGGCCCTCTCACCTAAAACCACTGGGAAGATTACTTTCTCAGGGAAAACAAGCAAATTCTCACTGTCCTATCTCATGACACAGCCACTCCTGCAAGAACTCACTGGATCTTGCCCAGATCCAGGGACTGTAATGGGCCCCATCCACCCCTGCAGGAAAGCTAGCAGCTGTGGGGGTGGAGGGTCATTCAGGCAAGCCAGAGCAAATTGTATCTTGAAACAGAACAACTGGTAGTCCAGGCAAGCTGTTGGCACCAGAAAGGTGCTGTCAGAATTGCAGTAACCTCTTTAATGGAAAGAAGAACATGGCATTGAGAAATCCAGGAGCAGTTACATTTGGAGAACTAGGCTGGCAGTTAGTATTAGAGAGGACCTTCAGCAGGGAGCAGGACTCTAGGCATCAGAAACGTAATGACAAAAAAGAAAGACGAAAGAAAGAAAGAAAGAAAGAAAGAAAGAAAGAAAGAAAGGAAGAAACATAATGACAGGACTTTGGGCCCACGGGTAGTGATTCTCAATTGGCAGTGATTTTGTCCCTCCAGAGAACATGGGGTCATGTTCAAATGTGGAAACATTTTTAGTTGTTATAACTGGGGGATGCTAGTGGCATCTAATGAATAGAGGCCGGGGTTGCTGGTAAACATTCTATCATGCATAGAGCAGCCCCTGCACACAGACATACACAATAAAAAATTGTCCAGCATGTAATAACAGTAGTGCCAATGCTGAGACACTCCGCCCTAGGGAGACTAATATTAAAAGGGTGAGATCCCTATTGCAGGGATGTTGGGAGTCCTGAACAGTCTGCCAAGGCACAAGCTCAAGATGAGGAAAGTAAGATGTGGCCCCAAACCAAAGCTAGCCTATAGGTCAGTGAGGCAGGACAGAGTCCTATTTTTCAGAACTGATGCAGTGTCATGACCAGACTAGGAGCAAAGTAAATTCATACTAAATCCCTAGGGGATCCCACTAGACCAGCTTAAGCCCCTCTAGAAAACTAGGAGGATTGTTTTACAGCAGGATTCTTACCCTAGTTCCACAAATCTTTTGGAGGCAGGGGAAGATCCATGAATATAGAAAAGGGGATCTTGATCTTTCTCAAATGATGCGCAAAATTATGTGTTTTTGGATTTTCCTAGGGTAAGGATCCAAAGCTTCCTTCAGGATCTAAACATAGGCATAAGACCCAGAAAAGATCAAAACCCACTCTTGACGGCCTGGGGCATCAGGCTGAACCTGCAGGAGAGGAACACAAGGTCTTAAGAAAGAGGAAAATGAAAAACCAATGACAACCGCTAGCAGTAATTAAACACCGCGTGCCAGATACTGTTCTGTTGCCTAACTCAGGTTAGCTCATTTAATCTTCCTAACAATTTTATGAAGCACATACTATTCCAATCCCATTTCATAGGCGAAGAAACTAAGGCTAGACTTTCTCTAAGACAATGCTTCCTAACTTTCCTCACACCATGGCATCCACGTGCACACACACAGACACACACATACACCAAGGCTATTTTTTTTTAAGATTTTATTTATTTATTCACAAAAGACACAGAGAGGCAGAGACACAGGCAGAGGGAGAAGCAGGCTTCCCAAGGGGAGCCTGATGCAGGACTTGATCCCAGGATCTCAGGATCATGACTCGCGCAGGAGGCAGACGCTCAACCACTGAGCCACCCAGGTGCCCCACCGAAGCTATTATACAGAAAGACTGTTAGAATTAATAAGAGACTTTATTAAGCTGGCTATACATAAGATCAATAAACTACAATTGAAAATCTATACTTTAGCAACAAATATTTAGAGAACACAATTAGAAGAGAGATGCCAATTATGAGGCACCTTGGAGTAAATCCAACAAAACCTATGCAAGATCTTTATGGAGGCATCAAAAAGTATAGTAATATCCATCAAAGGCACAGTGGGGGTAAAGGGACAAGGATGCTTCTGACCAAAGGCAGCATGGCCAAGGGATCTGCAGCCCCATGTCTGCTTCTCATCTGCCTGCCTTGGCCTCTTCAGGGCCGAGGGTTGAAAATCTCTAAAGCCATTCAGAACACACCAGTGTTCTGAATTTGCTTCCATGACATACCAGATAGAAAACTCTGCTACTAGCATCAAAGAAATTGAATGATAAGTCTTCCAACAAAGAGAACACTAGGCTTAGCTACTTTTGATGGCAAGAACAGCCAAACATTTAAGAGACAATTTCAATCATATGTGAAATCTCACAGCATAGAAAAAACCGAGAATAGTGTCCAACTTACTATCTGAGGCAAGTGTAACCTTCATACTAAAACCAGGGAAGAATTGGGAAAATAAACTTTCAGGCCAATATACGATCAATAGACAAAACATAATTGCAAATCTACATGTCAGCAACACATAGACAGAAATGAGTGATGCTAATTACGAGGGCAACAGCAAATATAAGATCTAACCACAGATGGCTAAGTCTCTGATTGAAAAAATCATAAAACCTCAGTAAAGGACATTAAAGGAGATGTAAATAATATTTCCCTTAAACTATCTATAGATTTAATGATATTCTATTCATGGAACAGGATAAGCTGGCCCTAAACTATAGTTCAACAGAGAGCCAAGAATGACCAAAACAGTCCTGGCGATGGACGGATAGAAGCAGTGACCCTACTACAAGCTATTAAAATTTGTTATAAAGTCTTCAGTAATTTGGAACATATTATTGGTTCAGAGGTAGGTCAATGGACCAAAACAGAGTCCAGAGTAAGACCCATGAATAGATGAATATGCAGAGAACTTGTCTATCACATTGCAGATTAGGAGGAGGGGGACAGACACCTCAGTATTTTTTTAAATTTTATTTATTTATGAGAGACACAGAGAGAGAGAGAGAGAGAGAGAGAGGCAGAGACACAGGCAGAGAGAGAAGCAGGCTCCGCACAGGGAGCCCGATGTGGGACTCGATCCAGGACTCCAGGATCACATCCTGGGCCAGAGGCAGGCGCTAAACCGTGAGCCACCCAGGGATTCCCCAGACCCCTCGGTATTAATTGATGAGCCGTAAGAGGGAAAGGGTTAAGTGAACTCCTACCTCACCCCATACACAAAAATTAATTCTAAAAAAAAACATTAATTCTAAACGGATAAAAGGGTCAAAGACAAAACTTTAAAATTTTAGAAGAATATGTAAAATATTATCTTTCTAATTTGGAGGTAACAAAGGATGTCTTAACACCAAACTGGAAGCATAAATTCAACTACATTAAAATAACAAAACTGTTGTTCTTCAAGGGAGTGAAACAGAAGCCAAAAACTGGAGGGAGACTCACTACACAGCGTAGACTCAGGTGTCGTAGCCAGACACAAGAGCTCCTTTGCATCAATAACAAAAAGATAAAAATCTACTATACAGATGAACAAATATGAACAGCCTTGAACAGGGAACACATCTAGGTGATAAATAAACATGTGAAAATACGCTCAGCCTCATTAGTTACTAGAGAATTAAAATGAGTTCCTGCTTGATACTCATCAGATTGGCCAAACCAAAAACGTCTGACAATAGCAAGTGTTGGTGAGAATTTGTAATAATGGTAACGGTATCAAACACTGTTAGTTGGTAATCTGGAACTATCCAGGAAAGCTGAACATGTGCCTTAACCCTACCACCAAGCTGTTTCTCTTCTGGTGTGGTAAGCAGACTTTCTGGATAGTTCCCCACTCTCACCCCATGAGCTCCACCTCTTAAGTTTCCATGGTGGGTAAATTCCTCCTCTTAAGGTGGGCGGCATCTAGTAACTGGCTTCTAACAGAATACAGCAAAATAGAATACGGAGAGTCACCTCTGAGAGGTTTCAAAAAATTGCTTTCTGCCCGACTCTCGTTCTTTTTTTTAAAGATATTTATTTATTTATTTATTTATTTATTTATTTATTTATTTATTTATTTATTTATTTATTTATTTATTCATGAGAGACACAGAGAGAGGCAGAGACATGGGCAGAGAGAGAAACAGGCTCTCTGCAGGGGAGCCTGATGCAGACTCCATCCCAGCACCCCAGGATCATGACCTGAGCCAAAGGCAGACACTCAACCACTGAGTCACCCAGGTGGCCCTCATTCTTGCTCACCCGTGAGAAGCAGGCTGTACCTTTGGAGAAACCCACATGGCAAGAAATGAGGGCTCCACCCAACAACCAGAGAGGAGCTGAAGCTTGAGCCTAACAGCCCAGGAGGAACTGACCCTTGCTAACAACCAAGTAAGTGAGCTTGGAAGCAGGTTGTTCCCCAGAAGATGATTAGAGCACCCACCCATATCTCAAGGGCAGACTTCATAGAGCCCAGAGCCAGAGGACCCAGTGGAGCCTCGTCTGGATTCCTGGTCCAGGATTCCTGGAAACTGTGAGATGATAACTGTATGTTGTTTTAAGCTGTTAAATCTGGGGGTGAGTTTTTTATGCAGCAGTCTGAGCACGAGCACGTTGGTAGGTGGAGTATGGAGTACAGGTGAGTTGTACTCACCCAGGGATGTTGATCCTTTAATCACTGGGGCTGCCAAAAGCAAGCAGGTCAAGGGGGCATAGGTAGAGTTCAAGAGCAGCCTCATCTGTTTACCCCCGTGTGCCGTACAATATTATGGGGTTTTTGATATGTGTGCCATGAAGTGAAAAAGGTAGGAAAGCCCTAGATTATAAAGTAATTTCTCTTGCTTGTGAAGCGTGTATGGTAATTTATAATTTCTGGGACAATGTCCTCAATGTTTCATCGCCTCAGAACTTGCTAAAGTTCCAAACTTTCAGACTCTGTCTTAGATCTAGGAAATCGGACTCTTGTGGGGTGCGGGCAGCAATCTGTGTTTTTAAAAACTTTCCGGATGATTCAGATACAGGTGAAAGTTTGAGAAATATTGTTCTAAGAATTTGTACATTTCATCTGTCTTCAAATTTATCAGCAAAGGTGTGCAAGTCTTCCTAAATCCTTTTAGCATCTAAATTATGTACTCTTCTCCTGGCTATGTTGTTTGTGTTTTCTCCTTGTTCTTGGTCAAGCTCTCTGAAGGTTCGTCACTACTTAGTCTTTTCAAAAGATGTACTTTGCTGTTTATTTTCTGTTTCATTAATTTTTTTCTCTTATTATTTCCATCCTTCTACTCTCTTTAGGTTTATTCTGTTACTCTGTTCCTGTTAACCAAATATTTGGGAGCACTTTTTTTGGGGGGGGAGCACTTTTAACCAAATATTTGACTTACATTTATTAGGTAGTAGGTAACACGGATGATATAAATTCTGGCTCTAAACACATGTTGTAACCGATTTGTGGTTATATATTCTCCAAGTATTTCTCTCACTTTTTATTTAGATCTAAAGACAACAGGTATATCCTCCTCACTGTCTCTCTCTGGAGGGTGTTGCACCCTCCACCACCCCTGAGTTCTACCCACCACCCACCACCACCCCTGAGTTCTACCATCTTGAATGCACGTAGTACAACCTTTCTGGAATTTTGGCTTTCTGCAGAAAGTTTCCAGGCCATCCTCTCAGCATTTATATATAGGCCTTGTGTTTTTTTCTGTCCTCTTCAGCATATGGACACCAAAATTAGCTAGAAACCTCTGTGCCAAACACTAGCATCAGATAGGTCAACCTCTGTGGATTTTTACTCTTTTTTATTACCTATGGCAAGGATAGTCTTCCTTTTCCCAATAGGCAAGTGTATTAAAAGATACTTAAAAGTATGTTTTATCCAAAATTTTATTTTATTTTTATTTTATTTATTTATTTATTTATTTATTTATTTATTTATTATCCAAAATTTTAAATTCCATACTGGAAGACATTTTCTGGACCTCTCTAGTCTTCCATAGAACTAGAAATAGAAGTTTTCCTATTTATAACATAAACATCTTCTTTGTTTTTTCTTTAATTTTTAAGTTGAATGCTCTTTTCCTTTTTAAAAGCTTTTTTAAATTTTTATTTTAAAATTTAAATTCAATTAATTAACATATAATGTATTATTGGTTTCAGAGGTAGAGGTCAGTGATTCATCAGTCTTATATAATACCCATTGTTCATCACATCACCTGCCCTTCTTAATGTCCTTCACCCAGTTACCGCATCCCCCCACCCACCTCCCCTACGGTAATCCTCAGTTTGTTTCCTAGGGTTAAGAGTCTCTTATGGTTTGTCTCTCTCTCTGATTTTGTCTTGTTTTATTTTTTCCTCTCTTCCCCTATGATCCTCTATTTTGTTTTCTAAATTCCACATATGAGTGAGATTATATGATAATTGTCTTTCCCTGATTGACTTATTGCACTTAGCATAATATCCTCTAGTTCCATCCACGTTGCTGCAAATGGCAAGATTTCATTTTTTGGATGACTGAATAGTATTCCATTGTGTGTGTGTGTGCGTGTGTGTGTGTGTGTGTGTGTGTGTATTGCATGATATATATATATATCACATTATATATATATCACATCTTTATCCATCTGTCGATGGACATCTGGGCTCTTTCCATAGTTTGGCAATTGTGGACATTGCTGCTATAAACATTGGGGTGCAGGGGCCCCTTTGGATCATTACATTTGTATCTTTGGGGTAAATACCCAGTAATGCAATTGCTGGGTCAAAGGGTAGCTTTATTTTCAACTTTTTGAGGAAGCTCCATACTGTTTTCCAGAGTGGCTGGAAGAGGATTGCATGCCCACCAACAGTGCAAGAGGGTTACCCTTTTTCTGTATCCTCACCAACATCTGTCATTTCCTGACTTGTTCATTTTAGCCATTCTGACCCATATGAGGTGGTATCTCATTGTGGTTTTGATTTGTATTTCCCTGATGCCCAGTGACGTGGAGCATTTTTCCATGATCTGTTAGCCATTTGTATGTCTTTTTGGAGAAATGTCTTCTGCCCACTTCTTGATTGAGTTATTTGTTCTTTGGGTGCTGAGTTTGACAAGTTCTTTATAAATTTGGATACTAGCCCTTTATCTGATATGTCATTTGCAAATATCTTCTCCTATTCTGTTGGTTGTCTTTGGTTTTATTGACTCCTTTGCTGTGCAAAAGCTTTTTATCTTGTGAAGTCCTAATAGTTCATTTTTGCCTTTGTTTTCCTTGTCTTTGGAGATTTGTCTAGCAAAAAGTTGCTATGGCCAAGGTCACAAAGGCTGTTACCTGTGTTATCCTCTAGGATTTTGATGGATTCCTGTCTCACATTTAGGTCTTTCATCCATTTTGAGTCTATTTTTGTGAATAGGGTAAGGAAATGGTCCAGTTTCATTCTTCATGTATGTGTCCAATTTTCCTAACACTGTTTGTGGAAGAGACTTTTTCCAATTGGATATTCTTTCCGGCTTTGTCAAATACTAGTTGACCATAGAGTTGAGGGTCCATTTCTGGGTTCTCTATTCTGTTCTATTGATCCACGTGTCTGTTTTCATGCCAGTACCATACGGTCTCTGTGATTACAGCTTTGTAGTACAGCTTGAAGTATGGAATTGTGATGCCATCACTTTTTGTTTTCTTTTTCAACATTGCTTTGGCTAATCAGGGTCTTTTCTGGTTCCATACAAATTTTAGGATTATTCGTTTAAAACTCTATGAAATAAGTTAATGGTATTTTGATAGGGATTGCATTGAATGTATAGATTGCTCTAGGTAGCATAAACATTTTAATAATATTTGTTTTTGCAATCCATAAGCATGGGACGTTTTTCCATTTTTTTGTGTCATCTTCAATTTCTTTCATGAGTTTTCTATAGTTTCCTAACTACAGATCCTTTGTCTTTTGGTTAGATTTATTCTTAGGTATCTTATGGTTTTGGGCACAATTGTAAATGGGATCAACTCCCTAATTTCTCTTTCTTCTGTCTCATTGTTGGTGTACAGAAATGCAACTGATTTCTGTGCATTGATTTTAAATCCTGCCACTTTGCTGAATTCTTGCACAAGTTCTAGCAATTTTTGGGTGGGTCTTTTGGGTTTTCCATATAGAGTATCCTGTCTTCTGCAAAAGAGTAAGAGTTTGACTTCTTTTTTGCCAATTCAGATGCCTTTTATTTCTTTTTGTTGTCTGATTGCTGAGGCCAAGACTTCTAGTAATATGTTATACAGCATTGGTGATAGTTCTTTTATATATATATATATGTATATCTATATATTTAAGCTATAAATTTCCCTCTAAATCCACTTTACCCCACAACAATGATCAAAATAAAATTTCATTACTATTACTATGCAGTATTACTATTGCATGGGAGCAGTGCAAAATGATCTCTATGTATTTTCTCATTAATCTTCACCTAATGATATGTGTACAATTATCATTTATCATTTTATCAATGAGGAAACTGAAGTGAGGAAAAATTAAGTAATTTCCCTAGAATCTATTTAAAAGTAGGTAGCATGTAGGGGAGCTAATATTTTAACCCAGGTTTGCCTGAATTCAAAATGAGTTCTTGCAACCAATTCAAGTCTATTTTCTGGAAAGGAAAAAAAGAAGAGGGGGATATTTGAGATGAGAGTGAAAAGGAAAAAAATGACATCATTTTTAGTGCTAGAGTAAAAAGCACCACACAATTGAACTAAGGGAAGGTGCAGGTTATTAAGGGAGTAATAACAACCTAACCCAAACTCAGAGAACATGGTGCAAAGTGAGGAAGTGGAGCGAGCAGTAACAGGTGTGCACAAACACTGCCTGGGCTCCCAGGCGCCCTTACAGAAGCTCAGAAGCTCGTTGTTCCCTAATTCAAATTGTTATTAATTTGTACTTTCTTGGCAATATCTCAATTGAGGAAAAAAAAACTATTTGTAATCCAAATGGCCAAATTTGTAATATATAGAACCATCACTGACCAACATATTTTTAGCCCAAAACAAAATAGTCTCTTCTGCTAATCCCAGACTTGGATCCAAGCCAACTGGCTTCTTGCTTTTATTATTTGCAACAGAATCCAGGATTCAGAGTGAATAAAAGAGCTGAACAGGAATATAACTCCCGGTAATATTGTCTCTGCGCCTTGTGCACTTATCCTTTTTGCCTCTCCCCAGGGGAAAAGCAGTTATTCTTACTTATGCTAAATCCAGTTGTTCCCCACAGTGGCCATGTAAATCTTGGCACAGAGTACGCAGCAGAATAAAAAGTCAAGGCAGTGGGAGGTGCTCACACGAGAGCAACAGGCAGCCACAAAGCCCCAAACTGTTCCATCCATTTTCTGCTAAAAATAAAGGGTTCTATTCATCAAAAACTTTTATATATTCTTATGATTTTTCTTACAAAAAAAAAGCCAACATGATATGCCGGCAAAGAATAACAACTCCCGGTTCACAAACCATGCCATCCTTTCATTTCCCAGAGTAAGCAAATAATCCAGAGAAAGGACAAGCAGGAGAGGCTTGGCATTTGCCGTATTCGTCAGACAAAAAAAATCTTCTGCTAAAAGGGATCTGACCTCAAATTAGACATCAAAATTGTTCAGTTTGAGGGAAACTGTCTCCTTTCTACACACCCATTTAACCAAACGAATTTACCCAAAGCCTACACATGAGAGATGTTATCGCTTTGTTTTAATGTGACTTCTAAATATTAGAGGTTTCTGGTCATTTCTTCCCAGCCTAGGAGAACTGATTAGTTAGAATTCACCAAAACTGAAAGATTATTTAGATCTTATTTTTTTTTACTGTTTCCCATTTCCTCTCAATCTTTAAGAATGATCTTTCTGTTGTAAATCCAAATTATTGTGTGCTTTAGAAAGTTTCCTCTCCTTATTAACACAATAGGACTAACTAGAATTTTTAAAGATTTAAAAAGTCACAATCCTACCCTGCTAAGAAGTCAGCTGGATTCCATTTTCTAGGCTTCCCCTGTGCCCTAAATTTGCATGCATTCATCTTACATACATACACACATTGTTGTAATCCTAGCATAGATTGGATTTTAAAAATCCCTACCGTTTGATCATTTCCTGACTTTTTTTTCTTTCTTCCTTTTGTGCTTGTAGAATAGTTTGCCTAGAGGAGAAATCACGTTGGCCCAAGGCTACTCATTCTTCATCATTATTCCACACGCGTAAATCCTACCTCTCTAACAAGACGAGAAAATCCTTTAGGAGTTTTTCCTATTTTCTTCTGGGCTTTCCACAGACTCTGGGAGAGTGTTAAATGCATAGAAAATGCTTCAGTGATAGAATGTTTTCAGTTATTCATTTGCTTTGCTAGGTGTTCACTTAAGTGAACTAAGAGTTTATGGAATTGAATTTAAATTTCTCATTAATAAGACCATAATTACTTGAAATATGCAGGAATTTTACTAGCAAACACCTCCAGAGCAGCAAGTCACTGTGTGCATGATCTCTTTCTTCTTTTTTGAGGTAATTTAAAATTTTATTTAAATTCAGTTTGCCAACATATAGTATAACACCCAGTGTTCATCACATCACATGCCCTCCTTAATGCCCGCAGCTAGTTACCCCATCCTCCCACCCACTTCCCCTTCTGAAACCCTTTGTTTCCCAGAGTTAGGAGTCTCTCATGGTTTGTGCATGGTCTCTTTGTGCCTACTTTATTATGTAATTTACTTAGTATATGACCACCTTCCCATGAGACTGTAACCTCTTTGAAGTCAAGAATTCTATTTTTTTTCATCTTTATACTTTCAGCATCTTCCATGGTTCTTTGGATGCAATGATCACTTCAGAGTGTACACTGAATGTCAAATGGCTACTGGACACCTACCTTAGTGGTCTTACAGCTAATGTAATGGGAAAGCAAGTTTAGTTATTGTCACACCATGAGAAGCAAGTTGAAGAACAATGCAGCACAATGTGATGCCACCACTTCTATGCTTCAAATGTTCTGACAAGGAGAATAAAAGACATATGATATTCAAACATTTTTTTAAGATTTTTATTTATTTATTCATGAGAGTCACAGAGAGAGAGAGACGTAGAGACCTAGGCAGAGGGAGAAGCAGGCTCCATGCAGGGAGCCTGACATGGGACTCCTCCATCCTGGGTCTCCAGGATCATGCCCTGGACCGAAGGTGGCGCTAAGCCACTGAGCCACGGGGCTGCCCAAAACATTTTTTTAAATAAAATAAAAATTTAAAACCCAAAAAACTCCACATGATGGAAAAAAAAAAAAAAAGCCAAGTGACTTCAGATCTATTCTGAAGAATAGATTCTGTGAATCTAAAAGACAAACCAGTCATTTTAAAAATGTTTTTCTTTCTTCTTTTTTTTTTTTTTTTAGAGAGAGGAAGAGTGAGGGGTGGAGGGTTGGCACAGAGGGAAGGGAGAGAGAGAATCTTAAGCAGGCTCCACACCAGCATGGAGCCCCACGTGTGGCTCCATCTCACAACACTCAGATCATGACATGAACTGAAAGCAAGAGTTGGATGCTTAACCAACTGAGCCACCTACATGCCCCTAAAATGTTTCTTATGGAAAACTTCAGATATATACAAAAACAAGAATGTTTAATAGAATGTCCAACATCAAGAGTTATTAACATACAGCAAATCTTATGCCATTTATGCCCTGATCCATTTTCTCTCCCTACTGGATTAGTTTAAAGCTAAATCTAGACATCAAATCATTCTTTTGTAAACATTGAGGATATACCTCTATAAGAAATCTTTCATTAGACATAACCAAAATGTCATTATTTCTAAAAAAAATATACTTTCTTCATACCATCAAGTATCATCAACATTTTAATTTTGCCTCGTTAATATTTTTCAGAGTTTTACCATCAGGATCCAAAGAAGCTCTTGCTTTTCATTTGATTGTCTTTCTTAAGCCTCTTTTAAACTATCCATTCCCTCTCGCTCCTTTTTCCTTTTGTAATTTATTTGTTGAAAGAGCTGGGTCCTTTGTCTTCTAGAGTTTCCCATATCCTGTATTTAGTGATTGAATCCTCATGCTGTGTGAATCATGTTCTTCAGTTCCCTGTACTTACTCTAAGCTAGTAGTTAGATTTTTCAGCCCTGTCCAGTAGAATTTTCTGTGATGATGGAAATGCTCTATATTTGCATGCATGGCTATTGCACTAGTGTGATCGAGGGACTGAATTATCTTATTTTGTTCTAATTAATTTATATTTATATAGCCACAAATGGCTAGTGCTTGCCACAAATGGCTAGTGCTTGCCACAAATGGCTAGTGCTTGCCTATTGGACAGTACAAACAGATTAATTGAAATTGAAATAGACACCTGTTGCTATTCCTTACTGTATTGGATTCAGGTTTGCTTGTGTATCAAGAATGCTCTGTAATGGTGTTTCCACTAGGGGGAGAAAAATGCCTGGTTGTCTTCTGTAATGTTAGCAGCCCCCCCTCCACGATCATTGTATCCATTCATTCATTAGAAGGTGGCAAAATGATTGTATTTTATTTTTATTCTTCTTCTTCACTTATTAGCTTAACTCTATCAAGAAAACTTCCTCTTATCAACAGTTTTGTTATGAGGTATAATTTATATAAGAAAGGCGTAATAAATGCTTGATTCCTTTTTAAGAAAAATGACTTAGTTTCCTAGCATTCTCCAAAGATGATCAATATTTTTTTGTTTGCTTAGCATCATTATAAACTCAGAAATTTTAATGTGTTTCTTTTTTTTATTATTTTTTTATTTTTATTTTTTTAAAATTTTAATGTGTTTCATTCCATTTTGTTATTATTCATCTTGATGCTTAAATTGTCTCATCTTTGGCCCATGAGGGCCGCTTCAAATTGGCTTCTGAATCCTTTTATCACGACCCCCTTAGTTTTTCAAAGCTTCCTTGCTTTCTTTTTTTTTTTTTTTTTTTTTTGCTTCCTTGCTTTCTAATGTGACAAGATAATCCAAACTCATCAGAATCATTTCCTGCCCCAGTTAATTAACTATTTCCCCCAAGAGGCTGGTTCCTTTGGTGAGAAGTTGTATTTAGAAACTATAGTCTGGGTGCTGGGGTAGACTGATGAGCCTGGGTTCATCATTGTCTCTAGGCTTTTCTAGTAGATAGAACCAGGACGTATTTTTTTAATAGAAAATGCGTTGTGCATTTATATTTCTAACTCAAATTTGGGATTACATGGTTTTATTTAACTTCTCTGATTTTATATTTGTATCTTTTTTCTATTAAAAATCTTGATTCCTCATGAATCAACATAATTACTTACTTGCCTTATCCTATTACATACATAATAGTTTAGAACAAATTAGTCCAATGTTATTACTGACAATACGACTACCAGAAAAAATGTCATTCTTTTTTGGTGTTCTTTTTGTCTTAGAGTACATCCCAGTCAAATTATTGGTTTAAAATACCTTGAAATAGTTTTCTGTGCAGTTAAGCTACCTACTCAATACACAACTAGGTTTACTAACTGCATTTTTAAACTTTCACAGTTATTCCATTTTATTTTAATCATGCATAGTGTTCACATGATTCCAAAGTGGTATCTCTAAGTAAAGTAATTTGAGAAATGTCTGGCTTCTGGTTGTATTCCCTCCTTTTGTTCCTTCCACCTCTCTGGGAAATTTATTTTAAATTGGATGTTGGTTTATCTTCCACTTAAGCTAGTAAATCTGGAACTTTCAAAAATCACCATGTCCCTTGAGCCACAAGCATTCCCATCTTATTTCGCCAGGATTTATCCCATCCCTCATTCCTTCCATTTCATTTGCTCAAAGTGAGGATGATAGCAGCAATGACTCCAGTGACAGTTTGCATAAGTGTGGCTCTGGTCAGCAGTTGAAAATACCAAGTTGTTTCATACTACTTTCATGTTTGTTAGGGTCACAAAGTAGATCTGAAACCATTTTGTATTTTCTGCTGACATAGCCTTTGCCCTCTCAGAGGCAGAATGGTTGCGGCAGTGAAATAGCAGCATCAAAACCCATATACCCTCAGTGAGAAAATCAGGACCATACATTTACTGAATCCTGGAAAAGGAAATCATCTGGAGGAAATAATTTAGCCATTACTCTGCTCAGATCTGCACTTAATGCATTTTAGGTAACTATTATGATCAACACCAGAAATACACTTGTAATAGGTCTTCATGTGTGGCAGCCATGAAAAGTTACCTCGTAGATCTGCAACTGCAGGGGAGTATAATTGACAGAGGCCCCCATGCTGATGGCTCTGCAATCCATTGTGGCATTTTTTAAAAAGAGCATCTTTATTGAGATATAATGCACATACCATAAAACTTACTTAGAAAGTATACAATTCAGTAGTTTTTACTGTACGCACAAAGTCACGCAACCATCACCATTATCTGATTCCATAGCATTTTAATCACTCCAAGAGGAAGCTCTGTTCCCATGAGCACTTGCTCCTCGTCGTCCACTCTCTCCAGCTATGGCAACCACTAACCGACTGTCTCCATGGGTTAGCCAGTCTTGAACATTTCATGTAAATGGGGTCCTACAGCATATGACCTTTTAAGTCTGGCTTCTTTTGCTTGCTGCAATGGTTTCAAGGTTCATCCATGTCATGGTATATACCAGTCCTTCACTCCTTTTTTTCCATTTTGTTTTGCCCTTTTTGAAATCAGGGTAAAACACATATAATGTAAAATTTACCATTTTAACCATTTCAAGTGTACAGTTCAGTAATGTAAAGAACGTTCACACTGTTGTGCACCCACTCTCCAGAACTCTTTTCATCTTGTAAAACTGAAACTCAGGACCCATAAAACAACTCCTCACTCCCCCCATTCCCAGCCTCTGGCAGCCACCATTCTACTTTCCATCTCTATGAGTTTGATTAGGAACCTCATACAAGTGGAATCATATATTATTTGTCTTTGTGTACCTGGCTTATTTCATCTAGTATAATGTCTTCCAGATTCAGCATATTGTAGCACATGACATGATTTCCTTCCTTTTTAAGGCTGAATAATATTCTGTTGTTTATTCCTTTTTATGACCAAGTGATATTCCATTTTATGGATTGGCCACATTTTGTTTATCCCTTCATCAGTTGATGAACACTTTGTGGTTAATATGAATAATGGTGCTATGAACATTTGTGTCTAAGTTTTTGTGTGGATATAGGTTTTCAGTTCTCTTGGATACATACCTAGGGTAGAATCACTGAGTCTATTTAATTTATGAAGAACACTCAGATTGTTTTCCAAAGCAGATCCACCATTTTACGTTCCCACTCACAATGTATGAAGGTTCCGACTTCTCTACACTAAGGTCAATTCTTGTTATTGTCCATCTTTTTAATCATAACCATCCTAGTGGATGTGGAGTATATTTCATTGTGGCTTTTATTTGCATCTTCCTAATGACTAATGATGTTGAACATCATTTCATGCTTACTGGCTATTTGTATATTTTCACTGGAGAAATATCTGTTCATATCCTTTGCTCATTTTTAGTTGGGTTATTTATCTTTTTATTATTGAAGTGTGTTCTCTATATATTCTGGTTTCAAGCCCTTTATCATATATATGATTTGCAAATATTTTCTTCTGTCCTGTGGTTGTCTTTCACTTTTTCGTCCATCATACCAGTTACACAGAGACCATGATGCTCGTAGCTCCTCCTGTCCAATGGCTGAATAGGGCAGGGACACTAAGGCAGGCCCATTCCTAGGAGATGTGGGACTTTTCAACTGTGGTTTAAGGTGACTGTGGCTCAAGAGTCATCATCCTCATAGCTTATTTTGGCTAAGGACTTCCCAAAAGCTTTGTTAAGCCTTCCTGAGACTTCTTAGTGGTCTAGGATCCTTCCGTCTAATCTTCCCTCCCTGTCTTCTTCACCCGGATCAGACCTGCTTTGCAGTCTGACAGCTCTCAGCCTTTTCCCTTCCCTGCCCCATATTCTCTCACTTCGGCATTTCCCTAATAAAATCTCTGCACATCTAATCCTGTCTTGGGGTCCGCTTCTTGGAGGACCTAGACTAACATATCATGTGATGGCAATGTTGACACTAAAGAATGAGTTTAACAGTTCAAGGCCAAAGTTTTTCTGTAATGGATGACAGCAGTGACCAGAAGCAAAAACAAAAGTAGAGATTTGAACTCTCTAGTTTGCCATGGTGTTTCTACTCGGTGAAAAGAGCAATGATTTTCCAGCCAGATAGATCCTAGAAGCTCTGCCACTTGCTAATTTTGTGATTTTGACATGTTATTTAACCTTCCTAAGCTTTAGTTTCCTCATCTGCAAAATGTTATTGTGCTATCTCTTGTACTGTTTTGAAGATTAAATAAAATGTAAAAAGCATCTAGCAAAGTATAGGCACATAGTTAGTGCAAGCTCGCCAAATGTTAGCTTCCATCTCATATCCCCTTAGTGAGGACTTAGCAACATCACACTTAGGTCTTTGGGGTTTTTTTCCCCCCTCTTGGCGTTGTATTCTTTTTAAAAATTTTTAATTTAAATTTTATTATTTTAAAAATATTTTTTATTTATTCATTTGCGAGAGAGACAGAACACAAGCATGGAGAGAGGCAGAGGCAGATTCCTTGCTAAGCTGGGAGCCAGATGTAGGGCTGGATCATGAAGTGAGCCAAAGTCAGATACTCAACCATTTGAACCACCCAGGCGCTCCTTTAATTTAAATTTTAGTTAGTGAACATACAGTGCAATATTGGTTTCCAAAGTAGAATTCAGGGTAGCCTGGGTGACTCAGCGGTTTAGCACCGCCTTTGGCCTGAGGCCTGATCCTGGAGACCCAGGATCGAGTCCCATGTCAGGCTCCCTGCCTGGAGCCTGCTTCTCCCTCTGCCTGTGTCTATGTATGTCTCTCTCTCTCTCCCTCTCTCTGTGTCTCTCATGAATAAATAAATAAAATCTTAAAAAAAAAAAAAGTAGAATTCAGTGATTCATCACTTATAACACCCAGTGCTCATTATAACATATGCCCTCTATAATACCCATCACCCATCTAGCTCATCCCCCACCCATGACCCTCAGTTTGTTCTCTATCACTAAGTGCTTTTTCGGGCTTGCTTCCCTTTCTTCCTTAATTCTTTTCCCGTTCCCATATGTTCATCTGTTTTCTTTCTTAAATTCCACATATGAGTGAGATCATACTGTATTTGTCTTTCTCTGACTTATTTCACTTAGCATAATATACTCTTGCTCCATCTACGTTGCAAATGGCAGGATTTCATTTTTTTTTTTTTTCAGGATTTCATTTTTAATGGCTAAGTAATATTCCATTGTAATATATACCACATCTTCATTCATTGGTTGATGGACATTTTGGGCTCTCTCTATAGTTTCGCTATTGTTGATAACACTGCTATAAACATTGGAGTGCAGATACCCCTTCAAATCTGAATTTTTGCATACTTTGGGTAAATATCTAGTAGTGGAATTGCTGGACCATAGGGTAGTCTATTTTTAATTTTTTTAGGAAACTCCATACTGTTTTCCAGAGTGGCTGCACCAGCTTGCATCCCCATCAACAGTATAAGAGGGTTCCTCTTTCTCCACATTCTTGCCAACAGTCTGTTGTTTCTTGTGTTGTCCATTTTGACCAGTTTTGTTGATTTTGACCATTCTGACCAGTGTGAGGTGGTATCTCATCATGGTTTTTTTTTTAAACATTTTATTTACCTATTCATGAGAGACACAGGGAGAGAGAGAGGCAGAGACACAGGTAGAGGGAGAAGCAGGCTCCATGCAGGGAGCCTGACGTGGGACTTGATCCCAGGTCTCCAGGATCTCACCCTGGGCTGAAGGTGGTGCTAAACCACTGAGCCACCCGGGCTGCCCTCATCATGGTTTTGATTTGTATTTCCCTGATGATGAATGATGTTAAGTATCTTTTCATTAAAAAAAAAAAAAAAAGTATCTTTTCATGTGTCTGTTAGCCATCTGGATGTCTTCTTTGGAAAAGTATCTATTCATGTCTTCTACCCATTTCTTAATTGGATTATATGTTTTTTGGGTGTTAAGTTTGGTAAATTCTTAATTTTTTTTAAGATTTTATTTATTTGAGAGGGAGAGAGAGACAGAGCACAAGCAGAGGAGCAGAAAGGCAAAGGGAGAGGGAGAAAAAGACTCCCTGCAGATTGAATGTTTTTTTGGGGTATTGAGTTTGGTAAGTTCTTTATAGATTTTGGATATTAACCCTTTATCAAATATGTTGTTGGCAAATGTCTTCTCCCATTCCATAGGTGGCCTTTTAGTTTTGTTGATTATTTCCTTCACTGTGCAGAAGCTTCTTACCTTGATGAAGTCCCAAGAGTTCATTTTGTTTTTGTTTCCCTTGCCTCCGGCAGCATGTCTAGTAAGAAATTGCTATGGCTGAGGTCAAAGAGGTCACAGTCAGCTATTTGAAGGCAAATAATAATTTCTCTCTAGGATGAGTCACACACACTTTTTAGGAATAAGCAGAATGTTAAGTATCAATTTTTCTCTTGCCTGTTCCTCAGCCTCCCTTTCCTTGATCTACTCTGGCCCAGCCATTGTCCTCTTGGGTTCCTGGACACTGGATGGATGAGCCTTTCTTGGCAGGGTTCCATAAGTAGGTCCCAGGCTCTGAGCTACACAGCAGGACAATCCAGCTACCTGAGCTGGCAAAGGCTCTCTTCCCCTTCTCACCTCACTAGAACATTCATGTTGCTCTGAAATGCTTCTCTTCGCCTCCAGGCCCTATTACTTTTCCAAATGCTATGCCCATTACCCCCAATATTAACCAGCTTACTTTTTAAAAGAAATTGTTAGAGTCTGTACCTTTCTGTTGTTTTAACATGCTTCATCTTGGCATCGCCCACTCTCTTCCCTTCCGTAGACACTGTAATTTCAAAAGGTCTTTGTGTAAGGATGAGTTTTGAAGTAAGTCTCTAGTCATCCCAGCATATCCATTACCCCAGCAGAAATCATGTTGTCCTTGGAAGTATGGACTAAAGGTATATACAGCTGTGTGGTAAAGATTACAAAGTTATTTTTTACCTGTCAAATACATAGAAAATAAAAATATAAGGTTAATTATGTAAGTTTATAATTTAAAACCTTAAACACTACAAATCCTGTTAGCTACAAATCTTCTAGAAAACATTATTTAAGAGCTGGTTTAATACCCGGATAAAAACTACTTTTACTGCCGTGTTAAGTAAAGGCATCTGATAAAGCCTGGGATTCTGTATGAAAAAAAGAGCAGAGTGACCTTGCAGGGCAGATGGGACCCCAAACCTGGACCAGTAGTCAAATAATTTCTTTCTTAATACAATACTGTTTATCTGGTCCACACTTGGTAAGTAAATAAAAATCTCAGCAAGCAGCTTTATAGACTTGAAAGAGTCTCTCCATCCATCTTCCAACCAATCCTTGGGTTCTCTGCTTCTGATCTCAGCCACACCCTGGGCCCAGCGGGCCACTCCCCCCATCCACTCCTCCCTGTGACTTATCTCTCTCTTCCTTCCTCCTCATCCTTAGATTTGAGAGGTAGGAGGGGAAGAGGGAGAAAATAAAACCATTTGTTAGAGAGCCTTTGGTTGTTCCTGACTTACTTCAGGGTACAATGGTTTGCTACAGAGAACAAAAGAATCTTAATGGATTAAGATTCAGTTGTTTGCTATTATTTTATCTGCCACCTCACATGCCCAAAGTACTCCTAGGCACAACTATCTTACAATTATAGTGGCTTACTTTTCAGTTTTGTAAATAATAAATGCTCATTAAAGCAAATACAGAAAAAATCTTTTTAAAGATTTTATTTATTTATTTATTTTAAAGATTTTATTTATTTATTCATGAGACACACACACACACACACACACACACACAGAGGCCGTGACACAGGCAGAGGGAGAAGCAGGCTCCATGCAGGGAGCCTGACCTGGGACTTGATCCGGAGTCCCCAGGATCATGCCCTGGGCTGAAGGCAGCGCTGAACCGCTGAGCCACCTGGGCTGCCCACAAATACAGAAAATTATAAAGGCCAAAAACAACAGCAACAACACAAAGTTATAAAGGTAAAAACCACCTAAAATTCCACCCTCTAGAGATAGCCATTGTTTCTATTTTGGCAAAGATCTTTCCTGGTATTTCTATATACAACCTATGTATTTTAATATTCTTCAAATAAATCTTGGCTAACAAAAACAAAGGGGGGATGCTACTTATTTAGGACAAGTACATAACACTTGTGTTGGCTCAGAGCTAACATTCTCAGAGGAGAGACAAACACGACACAGAACTTTTCAGGAACTAGAATTACCTCTGTCAGATTCCCCAGAATTTCTTTCTCTTCCTCTTTTGCCCTTCCCCCTGGGGCCACCTCCTTAGAGACACCCATGTCACCCTCAGAAAACATGTCAGGGGGATCCCTGGGTGGCGCAGCGGTTTGGCGCTTGCCTTTGGCCCAGGGCGTGATCCTGGAGACCCGGGATCGAATCCCACATCAGGCTCCCAGTGCATGGAGCCTGCTTCTCCCTCCGCCTGTGTCTCTGCCTCTCTCTCTCTCTCTGTGACTATCATAAATAAATAAAAAATTAAAAAAAAAATTACTTTGGCACTAACTCTTCCGCCTCCCTCTTCCACATTTAAAAACCCTTGTGATTACATTAGGCCCAACCGGATAATCCAGGATAACCCAGTATTAAGGTTAGCTGATTAGCAACCTTTATTTCATTTGTAATCTGAATTCCTCCTTACTATGCAATGTAACAAGTTCACAGGTCAGGGGAGTAAGACATGGGTAGTTTTAGAAGGCCATTCTTCTGCTGCCCACAGTAACCAATCTTTGCATTCATTGGAAAATTTTTTGCCATTTCCTCTTTTTTTTTTTTTTTAAATAAAGATTTTATTTATTCATGAGAGACACAGAGAGAGAGGCAGAGACACAGGCAGAGGGAGAAGCAGGCTCCCAGTGGGAAGCCCGATACCAGATGATCCTAAGACCCTGGGATCACAACCTGAGCCAAAGGCAGATGCTCAACCATTGAGCCACTAGGCATCCCTCACTTCTTCCTTGTAAAAAATCTTCACAGTGATTCTCTGAGAGAAGTAGGGCAGATGTCATAATTACCATTGCTGTTTTGCAAATGAAACAAGGTGTAGTAAGAGATAAAACCCACATCACTGAAGTAATTTGCTTATTCATTCAACACATATTTATAAATCATACCAAAGTTGGGATTAGAACTCAGATGCCTGACTGCCAAGTTCTCTCTCCCTGTTTGTTTCAGCTCTGCACTTTTCTAGAAATGAAAAAAAGTCAGGGCAATTGATTGAGATATTTAAGTCTATACTGTCTCACAGTTGTAGGAGAGTCAAAAAAATAAAAAGATCATTCTCTTTTCTTCCTGCCTTCTGCAAGGAAAGCCAAATTCTTGGATTCTTGGGGCCAGCCTCTTTATTTCCAACCCCCACACTCTACAACTTCACACCCCATTACTCCTCCTTTCAGATAAGAGGATTAAAGTCTTCTTAGGGGCTAGTCAGGGTTCTGTTTTAAAGGTTAACTGTTGAAGGAGCTAAGCTAAACTTGTTCCGTGAGAATAAGATGGTGGACTTGTGAGTTAGTGCACTGGGTCTCCCAGAGGGGAAAGTGTTAGCTTCCTTGAGCCTGGGAGGGAGAGCAGTTAGGCTTTTGGGAGTTTCTGTGAGTGTTGTACCCCTGGGACCTACTTGTAAGCAACATTTCAGATGGAGGTGGCTATATGGACATCTTAATGCAACTGGGTACATAGTTGATGTTAAATAAATAAATAAATGTGGTGGAAGATCCCCAAATTGGCTTTCAATAAAAAATTTCAGACACCAGCCTTCACAATCTCAGAAACCAATTTCTTAAAATCTACATGTATGTGTGTGTGTATGTGTGTGTGTGTGTACACAACACAGAGGAAATACAACTATCACTGACTTATTTAAAAAAACTCATTGTAAAAGGGTAAATGATAAAAAAAAGAATACAGATCTATTAAATTAGAAGACACTAGAAATCAGGAACTGTCATCTATCAGCTGAGTTTTAAAGACACACAGTTTTTGAAAATCCTAAAGTGGCGATTTGAGGTGGATCATTGGTCCTCATCCTGATTTTCCTTTACACTGTCTATGCCCCATGGCAAATCCCCATCCTGCCCCACACAATTTGAACCAGCTTAAGCAAAAGGGGAAATTTGTTGCCTCCCATAGAAGTGCTGGAGCACAGACAAGATGGTCTGCATCCTGGACTCATACTTCCTGGTCTTGTCTCTAATTTCCATAGAAATCTGCCTTATTCTCTTCTACTTTATGTTGGCTTTCTCCATGCATGAAGGAACAGGCTTCTGGCAGTTCTAGGTTTTCACCTTTCCACCTCCCCCACTTTAGGGCAGGGGTCAACAGACTTTCTGTAAAGATCCAGGTAGTAAATATTGTAGACGTGGCGGGCTTCTAGTGGTCTCTGGTGCCTCTCCCATGGGCTCTGTTGCACCTTACTCAGTTCTGCGACTGTAGCACGGAAGTGGCCATAGACAATATGTAAATAAACAAGTTTATGTTCCAATAAAATTTTATTTACAAAACAGATAAAATTGAATAAACTATTTACAAAGCATGTATCTTACAAAGAACCCATAGCTAAAATACATAAAAAGTTCTCTAAACTCAACAGTAAGAAAGCATATGATCCAGTTAGAAAATGGGTAGAACACCTGAATAGACACTTTCCCAAAGAAGATGTATAAGCGGTAACTAAGCACATGAAAAATGTTCAAAATCACTAACCATAGAGAAATACAAATTAAAATAATAAGATATTATTACAAACCTATTAGAATGATTAAAATAAAAATATTGACAGTACTGGGGTGCCTGGGTGGCTCTGACAAGCAGCTGCCTTTGGCTTAGGTCATGATCCCAGAGTCCTGAGATCCAGCCCTGCATGGGGCTCCCTGCTTAGAGGGGAGTCTGCTTCTCCTTCTGCTGCTCCCCCTGCTTGTGCTGTCTCTCTCTGTGTCAAGTAAATAAATATTTAAGAAAAAAAAAAGCTTAAAAATAAATAAATAAAATCTTAAAAAGAAACATTGCCAATACCGATTACTTGCAAGGATGCAAAGAAGCTAGATCTCTCCTATATTGCTGGTGAGAATGTAAAATGGTACAGCTGCTCTGGCAATCAGCTGGCAATTTCTTTTTTTTTTTTTTAATTTTATTTATTTATTCATGAGATCAGAGAGGCAGAGACACAGGCAGAAGGAGAAGCAGGCTTCTCACAGGGAGCTCGATGTGGGACTCAATCCCCGGACTGGGATCATGCCCTGAGCTGAAGGCAGATGCTCAACTCCTGAGCCACCCGGGCTGGGTCCCAGTCTGGCAATTTCTTAAAAAGTTTAATGTATACTTGACATATAATCTAGCAGTTGTACTCCTGAGCATTTATCCTAGAAAATGAAAACTTTTTACACAAGAATTATATATGAATGTTTATTTGTTATAGCCAAAAACTGGAAGCAACCTAAATGTCCTTCAAAAGGTAAGTGGTTAAAGAATATGTGATCTATCCGTATGATGGAATACTACTCCGCTGTAAAAAAGAATAGACTATTGATACACACAACTTGGATGGCTCTCCAGGGTATTATGCTAAGTGAGAAAGTCCAATTTCAAAAGGTTATGTGCTCTTTGATCCCATTTATATAACATTCTTGAAATGACAAAATTATATAGATGGAGATTAGTGGTTGCCAGGTTTGGGGAAGGATGTAGGGAATATGTTATTGAGAAGGGGTAGCAAAAGGGAGTTCCTTTGTGGTGATGGGACAGTTCTGTATCTTGATCATGACAGTGGTTATAGGATTCTGTACATGTGATAAAATGCCATAGAACTATACACAAGACATAAAAAGGAAGTGAACAGTTGGTGAAATCTGCGTAAGGTCTGCAGTCTAGTTAATAGCATTGTGCCAGTGTCAATTTCATAGTATTGATAATGTACAATAATTACATAAGATGTCATTGGGTAAACCTGGGTGATGGGTATTGGGATCTTCCTACTGTTTTTGTAACTTACTGTGAGTCTATAATTATTTCAAAAAACAGAACAGGCAGGAGGTTGAATTTCACCAGGATATTAGTTTGCGATTCCCCTTCTTTGGAGAAAAGAGCTTCTTTCTTCCATTTCCATTCTTCCATTTTTTTCTTCCAAAACATCCCAGAAGAAGACTCTAATTGTCCTGACTTGGGTTATTTACATCTCAGTCACTGTGGATAAAAAAGCAAGGTCATGTGATGGAACTGGTGTGGGATGGAGGCAGTTGGTCCCCAAACAGGGGAAGGGGTACAGGGTAGACAAAAGCATATATGTCTACTATAAAGGGTATCTTAAAAGTCTCAAAGTTAGGAAGTACAGATGGACCTCATGCAGAATGAAAACCAGGAACCCAAAAACCATTAGGAGCTAAAGAAGCTGTATTCTTCATGAAGCCACATATGATCTCTCGTCTCTACTCTTCATGCCTCCGCTTCATCCTTCACTTATTCTGCAGAGTGGCTTTCTCTGTTTGTCTGTGTGGTTGCCCCACAGCCATTGTTCATATATTTTCCCAATTAGAATGCTTATACTATTATTATGCTTGCACTTTACATTGTGTTGAAGGATACTAAAAGATAGTCATATTTTGCCTTTCCACTTTGTGAAATTTGTATTACTAATTACAGGCAATTTTTATTTTATTTTTTATTTTTATGGTGCTATGCTCCTATCCTAGTCTAATAAGCTATGTGTATTATTGTAAAGGCCCAGCAATATGTAACATTTGGGATGGATTTAAAACAAAAAGTGGCCTCTAGTGAAAGTCTGTATATATTATTTTAAAAGTTTAGCAAGTGGGAAAAAAAAGTTTAGTAAATGAAGAACACTTAAACAGAGAAAGGCTATCATCTCTTAGTATGTGATCAAAATTTCTGGGATCCCTGGGTGGCGCAGCGGTTTGGCACCTGCCTTTGGCCCTGGGCGCGATCCTGGAGACCCGGGATCGAATCCCATGTCGGGCTCCCAGTGTATGGAGCCTGCTTCTCCCTCTGCCTGAGTCTCTGCCTCTCTCTCTCTCTCTCTGTGTGACTATCATAAAAAAAAAAAAAGACTCAAAATTTCTGGAAAGATCTTTGGAGGCAATGTCATCCTTTAATTCAATAATGATCTATGACAAGTGGTGGTGTTAGAGAGTAAAGACATGGCCAAAGAGGCCCACCTTCTGGGAAGCTACAGTTCTCAGAAATGGGGGCCATTTACTGAGCAGACACTGCCAAATATGTCTACTACACTACAAAAGGCAAACAGGTCCTGACCACATATGGCATAGCTAGCTAGCTATCAAAATCATGATCCCACTTCCTTAGAGTAGAATTTTCACTGGGAATCAGCTGCTCAGGACTATGTCTCCCAACCCTCCTTGCATCTAAGTGTGGCCATATTACTAATGCCTGCCAATGGTATGTGAATAGAAATGATGTGCACCACTCTAGGCCTGGCTGCCCTCCCTACCTCCCCAGCACCCATTTCATAAACACGTCATGCCTGCTTCCCTTCTGCTGGCTGTAGGCAAAGGACTCTGAAGAACTAGTAAATATTTTAGATTCTATAAGCCATGTAGCCTCTGTTGAAACTTCTCTGATCATTTTGCAATATATACAAATATTGAATCCTTATGTTTTACACCTGAAATTAATATAATGTTGTACATCAATTATCATCAATTATACCTCAGTTAAAAAATAAGTAAATAATGGGTCCTGTCCCCTTGCTTTAATAAAACCACTTTTTTGCACCAAAAAAAAGTAAATAAAATTTTAAACAAAACAAAAACAACCTATTAACTCTGACAGTGTAGCACAAATACAGCCATAGGCAATAAAACAAGTGGCCGTGGCTGTGTTGGAATAAAACTTGATTTTAGTCCAACAGGTAGTGGTGGGTTGGATTTGATCCTCAGGGGGTCTATATTTTTGTGTTGCCTTTGTCATGTGACCTTGGCTACATGATGTAAACTCTCTGAACCTCAGTTTCTTCACATGTGAAATGAAGAAGTTGAACTTGATCTCAATATCTCCGACAACTCCATGACTCTACCATTTTGGTCTATCAACAGTTATTTCCACTCAAGTTCTAGCCAGAATGTATTTCATGTGCATGTTCAGGTATGTGTGTGTGCATGTGTGCATTTTAAGAGATACATGATATCTCTTAAAATGCAATAACCTTCATAGCATCTTACAAAAGTCAGAGAAAATTAACCAAAATATATATATAGCAATTAACCTTTTTTCCCCAGGTTTGGGGGCAAGTAGAGGAGAAAATTGTCAAGAGAAGAAGAAAAGCATCAAGTACTTCTACAGTTAATAGAACTTAACAGATTAAATACAACAAGCAAGGTAGTGAGTGAGTTCCCAATATACAGTCTCATTGAACAAGACCACTGGGTGTTGGAGCTTGATCACAGCCGTCACACAAGAGGAAAATTGAAAGTCTTTCTTTGGGAACTGCACAGCATCATTTATTAAATAAGCACCCTGGGAGCTAAAGAATTGTTTAGTTCAACAGCAACGAGACACATCGAGAAGAGAGGAGTGACGACATGAGTCCTCCAAACAATTGAGCAGTTTGTTCAGTGGAGGGACGTTAATGTGTTAAAAAAGAAATATCAGCTAAAATGATAGTAGAAATAACTGAGGTTTATATTTATGTTTAGGAAGCAACCAACTTTCCAGGAACTCTAAGCACATTAACCCCCTCAAACTTCACATCAGTGGAACACTAGCCAACACTAGAATATGATTATTCCATTAAACAGATGAAAAAGCTGGAAAGGCACTTATTCATGCCACATTTATGTGTTCAAGTTTCCATATACCTAGTGTCACTTTAGGGGACATATTTTGTTGAATATTGTATAGAAGTTATTCCACCAAAAACAATGGTAATAAATATTTTGGTATGATCAATAATATAGGAACAGTAAAAACTCATTTTTCAAATATTAGGTTCTATGTTATTTTAATCCTCACAATCCAGTGAGGTGAGCTGAAATCGTGGTGTGAATCCTGTTGGTTAGCTGAGGAAATGCAATCTAGTCATGCTCACACTTACCTAATGTAACTACAAGCAGAAAAAACATCAGAATCCAGGTCTCCTGACTTAAAAAACACTTCCCATCTGTTATTCATGGTTTCATCTTGGATGACTGACGTGAACTAGAACCAGTAATGTCTTTTCAGGACCAGCATCCTAAGTTGTATGTTCTGATGCCAGTACCTCCTTACATTGACATCTGAGGAAGCATTCACCTATGGTAACTACTCATGGGAAGTGTGCCATTAGGGTCACAAAGCAAGACTGGGACTGTAAGAGGGGCCAGAATGACTGAGGAGGTGACAGGGAGCCATTACTCATGTTTTTCTTCAACTCTGCCAAAGAGGATGCCAACCAATCTTTCAGTTCAACTCTACAGTCACTAATCTCGACATAGACAAAAGTATGTGGCTGGTTCCTCCATCTTGAATCCTTTTTCCCTACTTAGTTAAATCCAACCCAGACTCCAGCTTTCATTTCAAGCACGACTTAGAGAAGAAAGCCTTCACTGACCTCTAGTTCTTTGTAACACACTCCTTTCTTTCAGCACTCTTAATTCACCTGGCAGTTGTATATCTGCCTTGGGGATTACATGTTTATTTGTTACTCTCCCCAGCTGGAGAGATTGTAAGTCCCATGACAGCAGGAATCTTTGCCCACCACTGTGTCCCCTGCACCTAGCAGAGTGGCTGGTCACATAGCAGATGCCCGATTAACATCTATTTAAATAAATTGATGGATGGATGGATAGACGAATGAGGAAATAAATAAATTAAACTTAAGGTCTAGGATTAGGAGGGCCAGGTAAAATGCGGGATGCCCAGTTAAATTTGAATTTCAGATAAACACTGAGCACTTTTTAGTGTAACTATATGCCATAAAATATTTGTTACATACTAAAAAAAAAAAAATTGTTACATACTTACCTGAAAAATTACTTGTCATTTAACTGAAATTCAAATTTACTGTGTTTTTATTTTATTTTATTATTTTATTTTTTATTTATGATAGTCACAGAGAGAGAGAGAGGCAGAGACACAGGCGGAGGGAGAAGCAGGCTCCATGCACTGGGAGCCCGATGTGGGATTCGATCCCGGGTCTCCAGGACGGCGCCCTGGGCCAAAGGCAGGCGCGAAACCGCTGTGCCACCCAGGGATCCCAAATTTACTGTGTTTTTATTTGTAAATTCAAATGTTGAAAATAAGGGAAAACTTAGAAGTGATAGCTCAAATCTTTTAAAATTTAATTTTGCTTTAATTTTTCCTTTTTAAATTCCAGTATAATTAACATACAGTGTTATATTAGTTTCAGGTGTACAATATAGTGATTCGGCAATTGCATACAGTATTTGTGCTCATCATGATAAGTGTACCTTTAATCTCCTTCACCTATTTCACCCATTCCCTCACCTGCTTCTCCTCTGACCGCCACTAGTTCTCTATATTTATGAGTCTGGTTTTTGGTTTGTCTCTCTTTTTCTTTCTTTCTTTGTTTTGGTTTTTAAATTCCACATATGAGTGAAATCATATGGTATTTGTCTTTCTCTGATTGGGGTCTAATTGTAGATCTATACTGCTTTTTGGGGACAGCTTGAGCATGGAAATAGCCAGATTAAAGAATCCTATATTTTCTTTTTTGTTTGTTTTGTTTTTGTTTTTGTTTTCCGTATATTTTTTTATTGGAGTTCAATTTGCCAACATACAGTATAATACCCAGTGCTCATCCCGTCAAGTGAATTCTGTGTTTTCAAATTACTTCCATTCTTCTTTCCCAACCAGTCCCATTTCTTTCAGAATAAGAAACCGAGATGTAAACCTCCATAGTACCATTAGAAATAAAACAGGTATTTTAACACTAATAAATTCCTGGATAATGTATTTCCAATATTAAAATTCCCTTTCTTATAATTTATTAAATTTCTCTCTCAGGACTAAAACCTCAACAATACAGATGGACGATTTCAGCATATTTGCTTATTTACACCCAGATGTAAACATTTAGCTCCATCCCTGAAAAGCCATTTGAACGGCTGAGTTGATACTTGCTCTTCTTTTCCCTTTCTCTTAATTTTCCAAAGTGCTCACATTTCTGAACACAGATTCTATAGTCTTTGTTCAAGCAGCAGACCTTAGCTTCTGGGACATCTGAGAGCCAAGCTCCACGATACTCACATGAATATCTATTTCTGGATTGGAAGCAGACTCACATACATACCTAGGTGCAGTCTTCTAAACCATATGGTGTTCAAACATGACATTCCTTACCTCCAACTCTCACATCTAATAAATTCATCACTTTGGATCAAATTCCAGATCATTCCATCAGTTCTTAAATCTTCACATTAACATCTGATTTGGGGTGTTGAGGCAAATTTCCTTATAAATTTAACACCTGGAAAATATGTTAAACACAAAATTTAAAATCTTTTGAATGTTTTTTGTCTTGTTTTGTATCCAAACCCTAAATCTCGTTATTATTAAAAGTGAATTTTCTTAACACCATGATAACAAATAGGCTTTTATTTCAGTCAAACCATGACCATTTGAATATAGTCAATAACTGTAATACAGGAGGAATTTCAATGGTTTTCCCAAAAAGTTATGTATCCCTCTTCCTCATGTCTCATTGTACATTTACCAGCCTTTTCTTTGACCTTCAAAACTAAAACCCTTGAGATTCATTTTCCTGTTAGCTCCTTTAACATTTACATTAAACATTATGGAGTTCCTTTGCTTATTTTGGTTTGGGGTTTGTTTATTTTTGGAATCTGAATTGTCTTTTTATTTTGTTAGGCCTTCGGCTCTAGAAGCCACAGCAGAGTTTGGTCAAGTTGCTTGATTTGGGTGGAGTCTTTTATGCCAAGAGGAGAAATTCCACAGTTCTCACAGGTCTGATGCCCTTGGGCAGACTTTTGTAAGCTTCTCATTGGAGTTGGAAACACATATTTGTTGCTTGACATCTGACTGTGTTCCCTCAGTCTTTTATTGGACTATGGCTTTCATTACCTCTTGCTAAGCTTCATGAAACCGCCCTTTGTCTCCACTTCTTGTTTCTGTTCCTCGGATCACAGGTTAAACCTTTCTCCAGACTGCAAAGGACTCAAGGTCTTACCCATGTATGACTTTGATCTTTGTCCATCCCATGTCAAATGGAGAGTGACATAGGGAATGAAATAAAGACCGAAACCAAGAGCTCGAAGGCAGAGTTCCTAGAAAGACAGTAATAACCTTTCAGAATTTGACTCTTATAAAGTAAGGTCTGAGATAAGTCATTATTTTCCCCAAGGTTGGTCTTGTTCAAATGACCTGGGACTTAACTCTCTCCTCCAAAAACTGTGGGATGAAGAATCAGTATGATATCCACAGAGAATCTTAATTTGAATGTTGTTTCTAACCCTTACTGGCTCTCAAAGCAAGGAGAAAAATGTTATATATGTTCTTTTAAAAGCTATGTTTTTGAAATTGCATCTTTTGATACCTGTTCTTGGTTGCTGTTACTGGCTAGGATGACCTATTTGCCAGCTCCAGCAAATGATAGCAGTTTCCTGGGCTGAGACTACTCTATAAGCTTATGGGGAGAAAAGAAAAAAAAAATTAGAAGCAATTAAGTTGAGCTAGGCTTGTAAAACAATGAATTAAAAATCCAAAGAGAGCAGGGAACGCAATAATTTCTCTGCCATGGCAGTTTCTCTTTGTTATAAATGTCCTTATTTTTAACATAAGTTTCCAGGGTGCTAAACCAATTACACTGAGGCTATGCTTAAATATTCTCTCTTAAGGGCCTATTTTAAAACATAAAGTGAAGCTTGACTTGAAATTAACCTTTCTGAAATAAATAGTTCTGACTTTTTGCTAGGGAATGGAAGAGTTAGCTACTGTCAAACATGCATTTTTCTCACAAACTGTACAATTACAGTTCTTCAAAATCTGAACAGAGAAGATAAAAGCAACTTGGTTTCAAAAGCATAAAAATTCAAGGTTTGAGGTGGCTTTACATTGATTTTTGAGGAGAATGTAATATTTTCATCAACTGCCCCTTAGATATATTTATTTCTTTTGTGTCAAGTCTTTGTTGACTTTTTGTCATTAAATTTAAAATTTCACTACATGAACCCAGGGGTGACCAATCTGAGCCATTTATGGCTCTTCAAAGCTTGTCCAATCTTGTATGTGTGTATTTTGAAAATTTTGGACTTGCTTCTACTGCTTAAAAATGCCATTACTAATTATATGACACTGTGAGAGTAAATAGTACGTTCTTTGAAAGGCCTAAAACGACATTGCAAGGCAGAGACACATGAGGGCACTGTAACCAACCTCAGCAATCTGAGAGGTGTTTTTATAACAACCTCTGTGAGGTCGTGGGGAGAAATGGGCAGAAGGGAGGATGGGTCTTTATCAATGACATTGATAAATTCTGACTTTTAAATGACATTGATAAATTCTGACTTTTAAACTCAGCCAAGACTTGCATTAGCTTTATTTTTTTGGAGTAAAATAGTGGTTTCTGTTTCTTTTTCTTTTTTTGGTTATTTATGTATTTATCATAGTTGACATGTGATATTAGTTTCAGGTGCACAACATACTGATTTGACAATTATGTACCTTATAAAATGCTCACAATGATAAGTCTAGTTACCACCTGTCACCATACAAAGTTACTAAATATTATTGACTATATTCCCTGTGATATACTTTCATCGCCATGACTTACTTATTTTATAACTAAAAGTTTGTACCTTTTCCTTCTTTCACATATTTAGGGCACTACCCTAAATGCTACAATGGAATTATTTAAAAAAAAGAAAAATAAGATTGGCCCATATTATATGATGTTTAAAAGTGCCCTAAAAAGTGCCTACCCATCCATCACCTCCCCTCAGGCAACCACTAGTTTGTTCTCTGTTTTTATGAGTGTTTCTGTTTTTGTTATTTGTTTGTTCATTTGTTTTTCTGACTCTGCATATAAGTGAAATCATCTCGTATTTCTTTCTCTGGCTGACTTATTTAGCATCAGCCTCTTTTTTTCATATCAGCTTAATGTTATTTTTAAAAATATTGCTTTGATGATATTTGCACTCTTAAGTGTAACCACATCTTTAAATAATCACCATCTCTTCTTTTTCTTTTTCATTGTACAAAGTAGATAATGGAAGTGATTATAAGCGGTCAACAACTCAATACAAATCACAGATTGGATGGATAGGTCAGCTTAAAGGTTTTTAAAATTTATTTATTCAAGAGAGGCACAGAGAGAGACAGGCAGAGACACAGGCAGAGGGAGAAGCAGGCTCCTGGCAGGGAGCCAGATGTGGGACTTGATCCCTGGACAGGGGATGAGACCCTGAGCCAAAGGCAGATGCTCAACCACTGAGCCACTCAGGCATCCCTGGATAGCTCCACTTAGACAAAACTATCTGGAATCAAAAGTGGGCACTGTTAGACTTACTAGGAAGGAACAGGAGACTCCATTGAGAAGCCTCTTCTCTCATCCAAAACGCAATGAGGTGTCTACACTGGTGCTAGAAAAAACTGCTGAGGGTGGAAACAGAAAGTAGTGCACTGGCCAAGTGTTCTCTGGCTCCTGGTAGTTCTATTGGTGAGTTTGTTGAACGGTGTTTTCCCATAGTGGCCTTTTGCGTCAGAATCCATAAGGTCTTCACACTCACCTGGATTGTAGGATTTGAGCGTCTAGACTGCAGATTGTAGATATACTCTCCTGGATTGTAGATGACAGTGCCTGAGAACCTCTGAGCAGCCCAGCTGCTGCATTTGCATTGTGTTCTTGTCCCAGGCCCACACATCTTTCCCTTCCATTCATGCCTGCTGCTGTGTGGGGAGATGAGACCACACTGTAGTGTGCCCAGAACCACAGGAAATGAATGGTGGCTACCATGACTGAGGGCACGTTACCGACTTTATGATAACTACAGCAATTATTTGCTGACTGTTCAAAAGTATCCCAGGCTTTTGCTAATGGAACAGACATTTTCTGCCTTCAGGGTGAGTTGGTGAGGTGGGACATTACCAAAACAACTGTAACTCCCAGAATTCTACATAGGTTTTAGGTAGATATTTATTCTTGCCAAATGCATTTGTGTTTTACACAATTTTGTAATGCTTTACATAATTTTATTGGACTTAATTTTTAAAAAGTGAAGCTTGTTTTAGGCTCCAGTTCTCTTTTTACAGTTAAAGTTGGGCCCCTTTTTTTCACTCATCATTCATCTACATTTCCAGATACTATTTTTACCTAGTCTGAAGACCAGGGTTTCTAGGAAAATTGGAAAAGCACCCAAGTGGCTTTGCAAATTTTATTCTAAATGAACTCATTGAAAATAATTTTTTTCTTGCAGTCTTTAAAATCATGTGTATAAGTGAATTAACTTTGAGCGCAGCCAAGTGCAAATCCAGATGCCAATTTTCCCTTTACATCCAAGTAGATTTATATGCTTTGCCTACACAAAATAAGAGTATTTTCTCTGTTATTAGTTTGTTAATGGATCAGTTGCTAGTAATTTAATGAAGTGATTCAAAAGGAAAATATTCCAGACCATTTTAAGATTGGCCCATATTAGAAGCAGCCCACGTGTCCATTAATAGATGAACAGATTTGGAGATGGGGTATAAATATACACAATGAGATATTATTCCATAAAAATAATGAAATCTTCCCATTTGCAACAACACAGATGGATCTAGACATTTTAATAAGCCAGTCAGAGGAAGACAAATACCTTATGGTTTCACTCATATATGGAATTTAAGAAACAAATGAACAAAGGGAAAAAAAGAAACAAATCTAAAACAGACTCTTAACTATAGAGAACAAACTGGTGGTTATCAGAGGGGAAGTGGGTGGGAGGATGGGCTAAATAGGTGAAGGAGACTAAGAGTATACTTATCTTGGGGTATATCCAGGGGATCAGCACCTGGGTGTCTCAGTTGTTCGAGCAGCCGACTCTAAATTTCAGCTGAGGTGGTGATCTTGCAGTCATGGGATGAGCTGGGCTTTGGACTCCACACTCAGTGGGGAGCCTGCTGGAGATTCTCTCTCCCTCTTCCTCTGTCCCTCCCCTGCACTCACTCTCTCTCTCAAATAAATCTTAAAAAAAAAAAAAAGAATATACTTCTCCTGATGAGCACTGAGTAGTATATGGAAATGTTGAATTACTATATTGTACACCTGAAACTAATAAAGCACTACATGTTAGCTACAATGGAATTATTTAAAAAAAAGAAAAATAAGATTGGCCCATATTATATGATGTTTAAAAGTGCCCTAAAAGAGTGGATTTGCAGAATATTTGGATTTTAGTTGCAAGCTAGTCTTATATACAATGACGTAAATAACGGTTGCAGACTCCATTGTGCAGATATTTCAGGTTAGTACTGATTTAAAATCTCTACATTCCAGGGTACCTGGGTGGTTCAGTGGTTGAGCCTCTGCCTTTGGCTCAGGTCATGGTCCTGGGGTCCTGGGATCAAGTCCCACATCAGGCTCCCTGCAGGGAAACTGCTTCTTCCTCTGCCTCTCTCATGAGTAAATAAGTAAAATATTTTTTTAAAAAATCCCTACATCCTAGGCCCTCCTTTTATATCCATTGAATTAGAATCTCTAGAGATTCGATCTAGAATTCACACTTTCAAAACACTCCCCTTGCCAGGCAGAGAATGAGTGGAGAATAATTGTTTGGTTATCACCTGGATCAGCCAGTCCTTGGTCCTGCCCCTCCCAAAGGGAAGGGAGTACTGAAGCCTGTGTTTGCGCACCTGAAGACAGAAGTTCAGAGGCCTTAAGATAGCCCCACAGTAAAAGAAGGACTGGGATTCATCTGCAATCAATCAGCGCCAAGGCCAGTCTCTCTCCACTTCCTTGCAGGGAGAGAAGAATCTGCAGAAGAAAACTGGAGACAAAACATTATGAAGCAGGGGCCTGGGGTCCCCTAGACTCCTGATGCCTTGGCAATAACCATCTGGCCTGGCTGTTTCTGAGAGTTGCCAGAGGGATATTTTCCAGTTGCTTCCAAATCAGTCTGCAAGCTCTCATCACTCAGTGTCCCCTCCATTTCCAGTCCCTGCTTGCTAGTTCGTGCCATCCCATAGATGCTTGGGGAGCCATGACCTCACCAGGACTGCGATGCTCAGGGACGCAAGGGGCTGCTTCCGGGCAGAAGTGAGAGAACGGCCCCCCTCCAAACCCACCTACCTCTGGACCCAGGCATCACACCTCCAAAAGCCTCCCAGGAACGGCTGTCAGCACCCAGTTCTTGGTCTCTGGGCATGGTGGCTTGTGCCTTGCTCATGAAGTTATTGTAGCAGCACTGAATCTTGCACCACGAAGCTTCAAACACTGGCATCACATTAACAACATTTTATTTTTAAAAGAAAAATTATCACTTAAAATATATAAGGCATCCACATTTTTATTCTATTCCTTAAAAATTTTAATTCCAAAACTGGCTGGAATGTAAATGAACTCAAAGGACCTCAGTGACCCGCAGAAAACAAATGAGAGAAACGGACCTACTAGAGATTTTTATCCTAGACCCAGGTATGAGTTGAGAGCTTTGCTCTGCAGTCTTTATTTCCTCCAGGATCCTTTCCTCCTGCCTTTTCCACTGGCTTTGCTTGTTCTTTCACCTCTCTGCATATCAAACACCTGACAAGGACATTTGGTAAGGGCTTTGGTCACCCACTCATGCCTTGCTCCTAGCTCAGGATTGGTGGAAGCTAGAGCACTTATTTTATATATGTTTTAATATATATATTGAAATCATATATTTATGTATTAGTGATAATCTAGTTACCAGTGAAAATACTAAGTGGGGGTGCCTGGGTGGCTCAGTAGGTTAAGTGGCTGCCTTCAGCTCAGATCAGGATCCCAGGGTCCTGGTATTTAGCTCCGAGTCAGGCTCCCTGCTCAGCGGGGAGTCTGCTTCTTCTCCCTCCTCCCCCAGCTCATGCACAGATTTCTCCTTACTTCTTTACCATATGTAGACAAACATATATAAAGTTATTTAGTAAGATCTAAGAGACCATGCAGATCATTGGGCAGAGGCCTTGTGTCCATGGGACTGAGGTAGTAACGCACTATGGCATATGACTTTTTTTTTCAAGTCCTTTCAACAAGTTCTTTCGCTGGCCCTCTTCCAGGCTTTCTTTGTCATTATTCTCATCCCTGATGCCAAAACCGTGCATCATGGTATTATATCAGACCTTCCCTCTTGGACCTTGCTCTGTACTTCAAAATTGATTCCTTCCTTTTCCATATTCCCATAACCACATTCTTGTTCCCTCTGTGCCCTGCTCATTACTGGTTTTCAAGAAAGAAAGAAAGAATCTAATCAACCCATCCTCACCAAGATGTCAATAGTAGATTTTTTTTTAACAACTTAGTCGTTCCACAGATAGCTCTAAAAAGATTATTCCGGACAGGGCAGAGCCCTAATCCAATGAACTAAATATCTAGTGGGTTTTGTCTACCAAGGGAACGGAGTAAGGTAGATCAGGGACAGCAGTGGGAATGTGGTGGCAAGGAGCTAGCTGGTTTCCCCCTGTGGGGTTGATTTCATCACCTTGGATGAGAGCCCGCATGTTGAAAAATTGCCACTGTTTTTTCTCTCACTGAGCTTGATGGCATTATGACTTGTCCTTCAAATTTTATCTTGGGCTCAGTTTCTAGATATTATTCAGCAGGTCAGCCCATAAAACTTTCTACCTTCAAAAGAAAAGAGTTTCCAGAAAGCAACCTCTGCCATTTTCCTTGCAGAGGGAAGGAGATATATCTTCATAAAGACATCCAGAAACAGAATTTTAGACATTTAGTATAGGGATTATGGAGTCACTTCTAGCCAAGATTCGAGACCATCTCCAGCCTTTTTTAATTTTTTTATAAAGATTTTATTTGTTCATGACAGACACACAGAGAGAGGCAGAGACACAGGCAGAGGGAGAAGCAGGCTCTATGCAGGGAGCCCAGTGTGGGACTCAATCCAGGGACTACAGGATCACGCCCTGGGCCAAAAGCAGATGCTCAACCACTGAACCACCCATGCGTCTCCATCTCCAGCGTTCTAAAATCATACCACATATAAGGGAATCTTATAGTCTCACCTTGGATAGATGTTAGATATCTATAGTTTTATATCATCATTTTATAACAAAATTCAAAATAGAAACACACACAGTTAATAGAGTATATACTGACATAGTGGTGATCTGCTTTTCCTTTCTTTATTTCTTTTTTTCAGGCTTAGGTCTATCTCAGACAAAACATCCCACCATCCCTTTCTTCCTTAGGGCCCAATTTCCATTCACCTTCACATCTGTTCTCTCATTGCACCTATTCCTTCCCCAACCTGGAGTTTTCACACTCACCTTCCTGGGCATTCTTCCTTCCCTGTCATACCACTTCCCTAGTTTACCTGACCCTAACTTTCATCTTTGCCAGGTCCACAGTATCAACTAACTAATCAATCAGTGTTAAATTGTGCTAGTGGCTCAGGTATTTAAGGTTAGCTCAACATCCAAAAATCAATATAATCTATCACATCAACAGACTGAAAAAGAAAAATCACATTATCTTATCAATAGATGCAGAAAAAGCATTTGACAAAATCCAATATCCATTCATGGTAAAAACTTTCAATAAACTAGGGATACAGGGGGACACTTCAACTCAATGAAGAATATCTACAAAAACCTGTAACTAACATCATATTTAATAGTGAGAAACTTGAAGGTTTCCCACTAAGATCAGGCAAGGATGTTCCTTCTCACCACAGATGACATGATTGCCTATGTAGAAAATCTGAGAGAACTGACAAAAATACTCCTGGAATAATAATCAATTTATAGCAAGTTTGATCGATACATGATAATATTCAAAAGTCAATCACTTTCCTAGGTACCAGCAATGAACAAATAGAATTTGAAATTGAAAACACAATATCACTTGCATTAGCACCCCAAAATTGAAATATCTAAATATAAGCCAACAAATATGTACAAGTTCTATATAAGGGAAACTATAAAACTCTGATGAATAAAATCAAAGAACTAAATACATGGAGAGATAGTCCATGTTCATGGATAAGAAGACCCAATATTGTGAAGATGTCAATTCTTCCTGTAGATTTAATACAATTCCAGTAAAAATCCCAGAAAGTTATTTTATAGATATCAACAAATTGATTCTAAAGCTTATGTGGAAAGGCAAAAGGCCCAGAATAACTAACACAATATTGAAAAAGAAGAAAAAAGTTGAAGGACTGATACTACACAGCTGCAAGACTTTATAGTAAGTTACAGTAATCAAGACAGTATTGTATTGGTGAAAGAATACACAAATAGATCCATGGGTTAGAATAAAGAGCCCAGAAATAAACCCACATAAATATAGTCAACTGATGTTTGACAAAAAAGCAGAGACAGTACAATGGAGCAAAGATAATCTTTTCAACCATGATGCTGGGACAAGTGGACAACCACATGCAAAAAGAAATCTGGACACAGACCTTATATCCTTAACAAAAATTAACTCAAAATGAATGAAAGACTTAAATATAAAATGTGAAACTATGAAACTCCTGTAAGATAATATAGAATACCTAGATAACCTGGGTATGGCAATGACTTTTTTTCTTGAGGTTGGGTTAGCCGGATTGGAGTATCTGTCATTTACTAATTATTTCTTATATGCCTGAGAAATTATCCTAGGATCCTACAATGTAGAAAAATGAGAACTTAGGGAACTGCCCAAAGCCTCAGGGCTGTGGAGAGATAGAAACAGGATCAAAGTCCAAGACTGGTCTCAGAGCTCATTTGCACCATTCCCTGCGGCCTCTAGATTATGGGTTTATCATGGAAAGATCTAACTCAGGAAGAGTCAGATGGAAGAGATGCATAGGGAAAAGTGTGTGGAAAGTGGGGAGAATCTTCCATGCCCTGTCCAACTGCACCACTTCCAGAAATCTCCATATGTTCACCAACCATAAAGCTTGGCAATGACTCTTTCAATAAAATTCTGAAGGACAATTCATGACAGAAATACAAAATTGATAGGCTAGATTTCCTTAAAATAAAAAATTTCTGCTATTTGAAAGTGTCAAGAAAATGAGAAAACCACAGACTAAGAGAAAGTATTTGCAAAAGCCATATCGGACAAAGAACCGTTATCCAAAATATATAAAGAACTTTTAAAACTCAACAAGAAAACCAACAACCTGATTAAAAAGTGGGTCAAAGACCCTAATAGACCTCCTACCAAAAAAGATGTACAGATGATAAATCAGTACATGAAAAGATGCTCCAAATCATATGTCATCAGGGAAATGCAAATTAAAACAATGAGATACCACTAAACCCATATTAGAATGGCCAAAATCTGGAACACTGACAACACCAAATGCTGACAAGGTTGTGGAACAAGAACTCTCCTTCACTGCTGGTGAGGATGCAAAATGGTACAGACACTTTGGAAGACAGTTTGGTGATTTCTTACAAAACAAAACGCACTCTTCCCATATGATCCAGCAATTGAGCTCCTTGGCATTTACCTAAAGAAGTTGAAAATTTATGTCCACATAGAAAGTTGCACGTGGACATCTAGAGCAGCTTTATTCATAATTGCCAAAAGTCAGAAACAACCAAGACATTCTTTAGTAGGTAAATGGATAAGTGAACCTACAACTGCTCTAAAAAAAATATCATCTTAATAAAAGCAAAATTGTGCCACCAGGGCTCTCCCAGATAGTCAGCATTTAAATCTGGAGATTTCCAGAGACAAGATACCAGGTAGGTGTCTACTCTCTGCATTACGGACTATGGGTTTGTGATGTCTCCAGGTGCATCATTTTTTTTTTTAGAAGATTTGTTAAAGAGGTGGTGATCAGATTTTTTAAAACACCAAAACATATTTCTAAAGCAGACTTATTTACCTGGACATTTCTTCTTTCTTATTCTTTTTCCTTCCATCATCCTATTTTCTAACTTCCTCTTTCTTGTGATTTTTTATTCCTTTTTCCTCAGGTTATTAAAATTCACAGCACATCACGAACAGATTAATCTGATAATCACAAGTAAGGGCCTTACTTGTTTGTAAAACCAGACTTATTTTAGTCCTAGGAGTATAGCTGATGTTATTGGCTTCTTCTCTGTGAAATGTTTCATAAACTAAAAATAAGTGTATATTTTATCTAAGAAAAATAAAATGAACTCTTATATACCCACATTTGCCCATTATTTGCCTCTCCCTAGTCCCACCCTCCATTCTAAGACAATCATTATCCTGAAATTGCGTTTATGATTCTCTTGTTTTAACTTTATTGCTTTACCACATAAAGTTGTAGTGCTCAAAGATAAGTGGTTTAGTTGTGCATGTTTTGGACTTCATATAATGTACTCTTTATTTCTCAACTTCCTCTCAATATCATGTTTGTAAGACTCAGCTCTTGATCTGCCCAGTAATAGTTCATTTACACTTTCCATGGGAGTCTACAGGATGAATATACTACCATTGTATCCATCCTTTTGTTAAAGGACATTTGAGTTGTTTCTAATTCTTAGATAATATGAATATTAATATTTTTGATGAATATATGAATGTATTTCTGTTGGGTATACATACAGGAATGGAATCAAAGAGAATGCCCATCTAGATAATGGGAAACTGTTTTCCAAAAAGCTATATCAATTTAAATTCCTACCAATAGTTTATGAGAGTTCTTGTTGCATCATATCCTTACCAGCATTTGATATTTTCCTACTTTTAAATGTTGCCAATATGGTGGATGAAAACTGGTATCTTCTTATGATCTTAATTTGTGTTTTCCTGATTACTCATAAGGTTAAGCATGTTTTTCATAGATTTATTGGGCATTCATATTTCCTGTCTGTGAAATGCCTGTTCATGCTTTCTGCTTGTTTTTCTACTGGGTTGTTCTTATCTTTTTATATTGATTTCTAAACATTTTTATATGTTCTGGATGCCAATAATTTGTTCATTTTATGTGTTACAAATATCTTCTTTCAGATTATGACTTATCTTTTCCTTTTTTTTATTAAGGTATGCTTGACATACAATATCATATTAGTTTCAGGTGTACAATATAGGTATTTGACATTTGTATATATAGAGAAATGGTCACCATTTCTCAGATTGTATAACTACAATCTGTAAATTAATACAATATTATTGTCTATATTCCCAATGCTGTACATTAAATACCCAAACTTATTTTATTTCCACAACTGGAAATTTGTACTTCTTAATCCTTTTCACCCATTTTGCCCTCCACAACCCCCTTCCCCTCTGGCAACCACCAATCTATTCTCTGTATCTATAAGTCTGAGTTTTGTTTTGTTTGTTTTCTTCTTAGATTTCATATATAAATGAAATCATACAGTATTTGTCTTTGTCTATCTGACTTATTTCACTTAGCATAATATCCTTTAGGTCCATCCATAATATCTTCTAGTTCCGAATCATTCCTTTTTATGACTGAGTAGTATTCCATTGTGTGTGTGTGTGTGTGTGTGTGTGTGTGTACCTTATTTATCTACTTATCCAACTATGGACACTTAAGTTGTTTCCATATCTTAGCTGTTATAAATAATGTTGCAATGAACATAAGAATGCATGTATCTTTTAATTAGTTTTTCCTTTTCTTCAGATAAATACCCGCTAGAGGAATTGCTGGAACATATGGTAACTCTATTTTTAATTTTTTGAGGAACCTCCCATACCATTTTCCGTAGTGGCTGCACCAATTTACATTCTCACCAACAGTGCAAGAGGGTTCCCCTTTTTTCACATCCTCACCAACATTTGTTATTTCTTGTGCTTTTGATTTTAGCCATCCTGACAGGTATAAGGTGAAGGCCATTGTGATTTTGATTTGCATTTTCCTGATGATTAGTGATATTGAGCATCTTTTTTCTTTTAATTTTATTTATTCATGAGAGACAGAGAGAGGCAGAGACACAGGTAGAGAGAGAAGCAGGCTTGCTGCTGGGAGCACGATGCAGAACTTGATCCCAGGACCCGAGGATCACGACCTGAGCTGAAGGCAGATGCTTAACTGCTGGGCCACCCAGATGCTCCTTGAGCATCTTTTCATGTGCCTCTTGGCTCATTTTCTTAATGGTGGCCTTTTGATAATCAAGGGTTCTTAATTTTAATGCTATAAAATTCATCAAACTTCCTCTATTAGAACTTTGTGTATCTTGTTTAAGACACTGAAGTCATAAAATAGTTCTTCCATGTTTTTTTTTTAAATTTAAAAATTTTACTTCACATTTGAATCTTTAATACAAGCTGAAATTGAAATTTGGGGTGTGGTGCAGGGTATGGAGTCCAAGTTCACTTTTTCACCCATATGGGTATCTAATTTTCCAGCACCATTAATTGACTAACTCTCCTTTTCTGAGTGGTCTGCAATACCAGCCCTGTTCTAGAACAAGTTTCCAGATATGTGTGGGTCAGTTTCTAGACTTTACATTCTATTTACCCCTATACCAGTGCCATAGTGGCTTAATTACTATAGCTTTATGTTAAGTTTTAATATCTGGGTGGAGCAGATGTCTTCATTTGGGTATCCTTCAAGAGTGTCTTGTCTTGTCCTGTCTTGTCTTCCATACCTGATTTTAGAATCAGCTTGCCAAGTTCTATCGAAAAGCTTTGTTGGGATTTTAGTTCGAATTACATTGATTTTTAGATTAATTTGGAGAAAATTTGTACCATTATGATACTGATTCTCTCTTCCTATAATTATCCTATTTCTATTCTTTTCACTTAAGTCTCATTTAATATTTCCATTTAATATCTTCCTTTAATATCTATTCATAGGTATTTTTAATATAATATTTTAAATGATGAGTATTTTTAGAATCGCATTTTCTGTTTGTGGATCTAGAAATGTGTTGACTCAGGAAGTCAGGAATTGTAATAATTTATGTGTTCTTTTAGATTTTCTTAAAAACATTGGCAATTTTATTTTATTTTATTTTGGCAATTTTATTTTTTATTCTCCCTTCCTTCTCCCATTATACTTCCAATGCAATATTGAACTGGAAATAGTAATAATAGTGGGCATCTTTGTCTTATTCATGACTTTAAGGAGAGGGATTTTAACATTTCACATTTAATGTTTGCTCTATGTAATTGGGAGATGCCTTTTATCAGAGTGAAATGTCCTTCCTATTCCTGGTTTGCTAAACACTGTTTAAAGTCATGAATTCTTCTTGCTGTATGTCAAACATTTTTTTTCTACGTTGATCAAAACATTCTTGTGCTCTTTCTCCTTCATTTTGTTAATATGTGAATAATAAAAAGATTTTCTAACATTCAACTAATTCTCCTTTCCTGAAAATAAACCTAATCTCATCATGGTTTATTATCTTTTTTATGCATTGCTGAATTCAGACTACCAATATCCGCGATTTGTACATCTACGTTCATGAGAAAAATTGCCCTGTAAAAGTTCATCTTTTTTTTTTTTTTTAAGATTTTACTTATTTATTCATGAGAGACACAGAGAGAGAAAGAGAGTGGCAGAGACACAGGCAGAAGGAGAAGTAGGCTCCATGCAGGGACTTGATTCCAGGTGTCCAGAATCAGGCCCTGGGCTAAAGGTGGCACTAAACCTCTGAGCCACCCGGGGTGCCCCTTGTTCATCTTTATAGTTCCTGTGTCTGGCCTTTGATACTATAGTTATACTTGCTTTGCAAAATGAGTTAGGTAGTGTTCTCTGGTTCTTCTTTGAATGCTTGTCCCATTTATTTCTGTGGTTTTTAATTTGATTCCTTTCATCCCACCTCCCCGGTCTTCCTTTCCCACACCTCTTCTTCCTCTTCTCCTTTTATCAGGAGAAGTTCCCTCCTGCTATATTCATTTTCTCTTTCCTTAAAGAGCTTCCTGGACTTAAAAGCATCAAGGAAATTGTACTGAAGCCCAAGTATCAAGATATTTTAACTGATGTTTTTAACATTTCCAAATATAACCTTTCTTTGTGTTCAGTGTGACCAATTAATACTGCCTAGATGTGAAAAAAAATAATCTGGCAGTCATTTAAAATAATACTGATTGTTAAATGGGAATTTCACTCCTCTGTTCCTAACTACTTATTTTGAAATATTTTTGAAACCAATTCAGTCACATTCATAACATGGTAATTCTAGACCTCTCTGCCTTGTGACACTCAACAATGAAGGGAAACAATTCAGTTATGTAAAAGAACAAATCAAAATTTCATGAGGGCAAGAGCCTTTTCACAAATAAGCTATGATGATTTTCCAGGTTTTTCTATGAACCTTTAGTTCCTTGCTTTATATTTCATAGACATATGTCCTCTCTTCTCCTTTCAGATAGCACAAATGTAATTTTCTTGATGGATCATTATTTCTGAATGGTAACGATTACTTTAATTCTCTGTAAGAAAAATCTGGGACCTTTTTTTTTCCTTTATTTTAGTTGAAATGTAAATATTTAAAAACCCTCCATGTCAATTTGATTTCTTTCTTTTTTTTTTTTTTTTAAGTAACTTCATGGCTAAATACCAAATGCTCTTACAAAAATGCAAATCTCTTATTCAAAATATAATTAAATTATAACATACACAGTTTATAAGCAATTATAGTTACATAATGTATATAATTTGGAATTTTTTTGTTAAAAGGCTATAAATGCACAGTTACTATATTAGAACAAGAAATACTATATCTTTTTCTGGAAATAAGATATACTATTGCAAAAATACCATTGGTATTTTTATAGGTAACAAATATAGGTAGGTAACAATGTAAAGTAGGCCTCTATGAAAGAATACCAATTAAGCCTCCCTCTTTAGGAATTCTACAGGGGTCCTGCCAGTTAATTAGGTCATTTTGTGCTGAGAACAGACACGAACCTCAGAATCTATGTGACCATAATTCTATGGTCATATACAACGATTGTTAAGATTGTTAGTGTCTATTTTGTATTACTTCTTGTGAGCAGTCCCTCCTCAAAAAAACCTTAACTGAATTGAAATATTTCAAAGTGGGGATTTTTGAGTTTTCAAAGATTTAAACAGAAACTCCATTTTTCTCAGTCTTAGTGTTGAGTTACCCAAATATCTATGTAGGAAGAAGGACTTCATATTAGTTTTCTAGGAATGATGGGGGGAAATGCCATAAACTGGGTAGCTTAAAACGACAGAGACCTATTTTCTCCCAGTTCTGGGGACCAGAAGTCTGGAAATCCGAATGAGGTGGGACCTCACACCTTCGAAGACTCTGGGATAGAATCCTTGTTTCTTCTAGCATCTTGTGGCTCCAGGTATTCCTTGGCATGCAGTTGCAGAACTCCAATTTCTGCCTCTGTCTTTACCTGGCCTTCTTTCCTATGTCTCTGTGCCTTCTCTTCTAAGAACACTGGTCATGGATTTAGTGGCCATTTGAGTAATCCAGGATGATGTCATCTTGAGATCTTCAAGTTAATTACATCTGCAAAGTCTTTTTTTATTTTTTAAAATATTTTTTTAAAATTTAGATTCAATTTGCCTACATATATTGTAACACCCAGTGTTCATCCCATCAAGTGCCCTCCTTGCCCGTCACCCAGTTACCCCATCCCCCCCACCGCCCCTCAAAGGCTCTTTTTTTGGATGAGGTCACATTCACAGGTTCTTAGAGTTAGGATGTGGACATATCTTTCTGGTGATCACTGTTCAACCTGCTGCAGACTTAATTCTCCAACTACTGGTGGGTCTACCAGAAGGCAGTGTCTCCTGTCAGCCTTCTTTGGGGATTGCCTCTTTGAAGGACTGCTTTGTCCAAGGCTTCCTTCTATGGGCAGCCCATAGGAAAGTGGATATAAAGTGGATCAAAGTGATCAAAGGGGATGTAGAGGCCAGGCCTTCTTGGCCCAGCCTGGAACAATACTGCAAAAACATTCCAGTTCTAGAGCCCTGCTGTGGTGAGGTGAGGTCTTCATTTCACGCTATCCCAGAGCTCAATCCTCTCCTTCCCTCTCTTCCTCCCCCCTTCTTCCTTCTTCTCTTTGTCCTCCTCCTCTTCTTCATCTTCCTTCTCTTCTACCTCCTTTTCCCTGAGGCTGCTTAACTGGGAACCCAGCCTGAAACACTTTGATGAAATCATTCATTCATTTATCCCATTATTTATTGATTCACATACTCAATTTAATTACATCAACAAATATTTATTATCACTTATTATCAACAAATATTTATTATCACTGCATGCCTGGTGCTTTCTTTCATAAGGATGTTATAGTGAATATATTTGAATCTTTCATATATCAGTATCTCTCAGTTCCTAAAGCTGACCATCCTGGGGCCTCACTTATTAGTTGCAGATAATAAGGGCTTAGTAGAAGACCTTACAATTTGACATGGAAAATCTCTTCTGTTCTGGATAAATCCCAACCTGATATAAGCTGCTATTGCTGTGATTTTCAGTTTTCCCCTAATAAAAGCACCTACACAATCCATCAATTGAGTGTCCTGATCTAGCAGAGTTTGTGTTGACTCTAGACTTTTCACACTGTTTTAGTTTCATCTCTTAACCTTTTAAAATCTCCATATAGAGACATGGAAAGAGGAAACAATGACAGATTCACAGTATTAGAAGCATCACAGGACTTCAGAATGTTAAGGTATTATCAGAACCAAAAAATCATGTGCAACCCAATCCCCTTTCACTGCTAATGGGAAAATTGAGAGCTCATCCCACAGCTGCCTGAATCACGTAGTATATGTGACTTTGGTTGCTTTATGGAGGAGTTGTTGTCTCCCCATCCAGTCTGTAAAGTCTTTTGGACAGAATCTGAACCTTATACTTTCCTACCCTGCTCAGTATCTATAAAAATAAGAGGTGGGTTTTGAATAAATAATTGACTTATTGAGCCCTCTTCATCCAGCAAAACTATTTCAATCAAATGGGTAGTTTTAATCTTTTCTATATATGCAGAGACCTCTAGAGGAAATCTAATAACTTCCTTTCTCACTCAGATCCTGGGCTTAGCAATGATCACTACCAAGGAGCTCCTCCTAAAAACATAACCCAGCTTTGCACAATAGTCCAGAAATGTTATATGTATGCATATAATTTGTAGTAGCCCTGTTCCATCAAAGTAAGTTTATAGATAATGAAACAGATTAGAAATAAAATAACACTATTTTTAAATTTAAGTGTTTAAATACATAATAATTATTGTTTCTATTCTACCTCATTCTAAAAAGGATTTGTGTTACTTACCCATATTTCAATATATTAAATATATATAAGTATTTAAAAAACTAAGAAGATGGGAAAACTGAGATAGAAAATAAGATAAAGCTTGGGGGTGACACTAATATCCAAAGTTCATGACATTGCTAGTGGTAGGCCTAAAATTTGGCTGTGAGCATTTCAATTAATAGCAGTTACAGTAGAGTGGTTCAAGTTCCCAAGTCATCAGAACCTGTTTCACCCCAGATGGTGGATCTAAACCAATCACAGTAATCCTATTCCTCTTCTCAGTAAGTGGTTTAAGAGTGTGTATATGACCTAGGTACTTGAGTGGCCCAGTGGTTCAGTGCCTGCCTTTGGCTCAGGTCATGATCCCAGGGTCCTGGGATTGAGTCTTGCCTCAGGCTCCCCATAGGGAGCCTGCCTCTCCCTCTGCCTACATCTCTGCCTCTCTCTCTGTGTGTCTCTCATGAATAAATAAATAAAATCTTTTGAAAAAATGTATATGTGACCTATTTTTGGTAAAATAGACGTGAGAGAAATTCTCCTAGATGAGGCGGAGCTTTTCAGGAAAGGTCTCCTTATTCTTATGTTTAAAAGAAAGACAAAAAATATACAGTCCCTTTCTTCCTCTGGATGTTGATGTGTCTGGATATGATGCCTGGGCTAATGAGCCATCTGAGGATCAGCCCGAAAATGAAGCCAAAACATAGGAGGTGGGGATAAGTAGAGACAAGGGAATCCCTGTGAAGAAGAGCTGGGGCCATGATACATTCCCCTGGAGCTACATTCCCTCTGACGTCTGGTTATGTTGGTTATGGCATTTTTTGGTGGTTTAAGGCAACTTGAGTTGGGGTTTTTCTGTTTCTTATAGCCAGAAGCATCCTAAATGGTTTAAAAGCAGCAGTTAAGGATAAAGTTCTGAAGTCAGACAAACCTGGATCTATCATTTAACTTGTTCTTTTTTTTTCCTAAAGATTTTATTTATTAATTCATGAGAGAGACACACAGAGAGAGGCAGAGACATAGGCAGGGGGAGAGGCAGGTTCCTTGTGGGGAGCCTGATGCAGAACTCGATCCCAGGACCCCAGGATCACGACCTGAGCTAAAGGAAGATGCTCAACCACTGAGCCACCCAGGCATCCCTATCATTTAACTTGTTCTACGTAAACATGAAAAAGACGTAAAACCTTTAAACATTAGTTCTTTCACTTGTACTTTAGGGGATATAATACCTACTATAGTCATCCTACAAATTTAGTGGAGAAACAAAGCATGTGAAATGTTTAGCACAGAACCTAATGCATCGTAAGTGCTTAATAAAGAGTAGATTTTTAACACTGAGTAGAAACACAGGTAATCAATACCTAAGTGACTGGCTCTTTGAAATGGCAATTGAGCTTTCTCAGGCTGTAATTCAGGCTCTCAATCTGTCTTTAGTGAGGATGGAAGACAATTGACCACTTCTTATAAAACAATCCATTACATGTTGGACAGTCATTGTTAGGGGTCTCATTTGTTAATCTCAGCTAAATATCTAAAACAAAAACCATGAACAAAGCAATTTATATCCAATTAAGTTGTGTGTGCTTTTACTGAAAGGACACAGTGTGACAAGGATAGGACTCAGATCTCACTGCCAAGTGTCCAACAGACCGTGACCAGGATGGTCTTTACTATGTCTGCTCTTCTTTGCCAATGAGCTCTTTTGAGTCTGATGGGTGCTATCAACACTAGTGACTTTTGGTATAAAGGGTTTCTTCCTACATCAGGCCTTGCAGAAACAAATCCTTTTTCTGCAAGGCAGAAAGACAAGAGACAACAGTATTGTTCCATTTGTTTTCAAGGGGCTGCACATGGTCATACATATATACTCTTGTATAAACTGCATTTTTTAATGCATCATAACATTACAAATATATTTCCATATCAATAAATACATTTCTGCAATTAAATGTCTACAATGTAATTTTTTTTAAAAGATTTTATTTATTATTCATGAGAGACAGAGAGAGAGAGAGAGAGGCAGAGACACAGGCAGAGGGAGAAGCAGACTCCATGCAGGGAGCCTGAGGTGGGACTCGATCCCGGGTCTCCAGGATCATGCCCTGTGCCAAAGGCAGGCGGTCAGCCACTGAGCCACCCAGGGATCCCTCTACAATGTAATTTTAATAGCTACATAGTATTCCATTATATAGGACCTATATGTTTTATGTTATAAATAATGTGCATGACTAAACCATTAGTGTGACACTGTTAGGTTTTTCCAATGTTTTTGTTGTTATAATTAACAGAACTGTGATAATTGTAACTAAATTCCTTTACACCTCCTTATTCAATTCCTAATTTCCTTAGTATAATTTTTGCAAAGTGGAATCACTGGTTTAAAGTGTTTGTACAGGGCAGCCTGGGTGGCTCAGCTGTTTAGCGCTGTCTTTAGCCCAGGGCCTGATCCTGGAGACCCAGGATGGAGTCCCAAGTCGGGCTCCCTGCATGGAGCCTGCTTCTCCCTCTGCCTGTGTCTCTGCCTCTCACTCTTGTGTCTCTCATGAATAAATAAATAAAATCTTTAAAAAAAAATAAAATAAAGTGTACAATATTAAGTTTTTAAACATAGATTGCACAACTTACCAGGCACATTTAAATATTTTTACGAATTAAATTTTCTACTTAGAGAAAATTCTGTTGGCCTGTTAAATCATCATACTAAAACTTTCACTTTCAAAAAATTAAAGAAAAATTTCACTTTCTCAATACTTAACAGATTCATAACTTATTGTAATAGGTATTTTTTATTTTTTTTAAAGATTTATTTATTTATTTATTCAGAGAAAGCGAAAGAGAGGCAGAGACACAGGCAGAGAGAGAAGCAGGCTCCATGCAGGAGCCGGACGTGGGACTTGATCCGGGGTCTCCAGGATCACACCCCAGGCTGCAGGTGGCGCTAAACCACTGCACCACCGGGGCTGCCCTGTAATAGGTATTTTTAAAAATATTTATTCATGAGAGACACACAGAGAGAGAGAGAGAGAGGCAGAGACATAGGCAGAGGGAGAAGCAGGCTCCATGCAGGGAGCCTGACATGGGACTTGATCCTGGCTCTCCAGCATCATCCTCTGGGCCCCAGGATCATGCCCTGGGCTGAAGGTGGCGCTAGACCGCTCAGCCACCGGGGCTGCCCTGTAGTAAGTATTTTTATTCAAAGTTAAAATAATTTTATTTACTAATGGATTATTTTCTTGAATTCTTCTATACTCAGAATCCCAATAACTGGGTTTGTAGCTCAATCTTTTGGTCTGTTAATATAGGCAAATCTCCCTAGTAATTCTGTTCATTTTTTAATTAAATTGATCATATTACATAGAACAGTAAGATGTCACCATTTAAATTAGGTGAATTTAAAGTTGAATATGCTAGACCTTTTTGATTTGCGAATTTACTTGTAAAAGCCATGCCCACTTAGCAGTTAAATGCTCAATCTTTTGATATTAGCACAGCATGAAAAGCAACAGTTTTTATAATTTGGTAGCAAACATTTACTTTAAATATATGCATATGTATACATATATAATGTGTGCAAATATGTGTATATGCATATATACATACATATATCACATTTATTCTAGAAATATGCTTTATTGCTTACAGATATGGAATAAATTAACTACCAAGCCAAATATTTGCAAATGTATTTGTTATTGCTTCTAATCTGTAGAGAAGACCACTGGCTAGGTGCTCCCTTTGCTGCTATTTCGATCTTAGCAAATAAGAATACAATTTAGCACTTTGCTTGGTGATTAACTCTGTTCAAAGGCTCAAGGGACACTAATGGTTAGGCAATACACAGGGTATTTTAACTTTAAATTTTAGCCTAAATTCACAGCTTGGACTACTACTTCATTCAAATAAAACTGAGAAAAATCTGGAAAAATTTGACCCTTTCAGGGACAACTGTTATGACAAACATGAATTTCCGTAAGTGAATGTAATTCGAGTATAGAAGATGCGTTAAAAGACAATATACTAATTCTATCTATTTGGGAAGCATTGTAGACATGGGAAGTGGTAAGTCATTTTGAGAGGAAAATCTGATTTTTTAGAAACACAACAAATTGAGCAGCGGTTATGACTTTAATCATCTGAATGAAACAATGAGCTAATTATATATAATGACTTGCTGCTGTACTTTCAACACCTTCGGGGATCAATTTCATCCCAAAGTGAACAGAGCCAGCACCACATGGTCTGCTATCAAGCACTGACCTCTCTGATTCAAATGCAAAATGCTATTGCAGATGAAATTCACTGGGACAAAATGTTCAATAGAAAGATTACATTTCCAGTGGGGCAGAAAGATATTTGCCAGCATCTCATTAAGGCTTTGATACGAAGTCTTGGATTTCAATCAGCATTGAGATAGAATGGCAATAATCCAGTAGCAAGAATGTGTCTGGGGCTTTGTTTCCCATAGCATTATGCATTTTTCCCCATCTACAATAAAATCTTGAAAAAATGTCCAAGGGAATAGATATGGAAAGAAATAACCTTGTAGTCATTTTAATGTCAGCCACACAATGCATTCAGTAAAGCCTCTGTGGCCTGATAACTTTGCCTCTCACTAGGGGAGGAGAGGTGACATCATTTACATTTAGCCCAACACGTGAAAAAGCCTGAAATTCTCTGCACCGTAAATGTAGCATCAATTCTTCCACCTTTGCAGCCCCACCTCCCATCATTAATATAGTCCAGCCATTTTATCACTGGCATTTTTATCCTCTTCCCCTGGAAGTAATTTACCGACTTAATGGAAATGTGAGAGATTTGCTTTAACAGATTTTATGAATTTAAGCAAAAGGTCCCACTGAACATTTCCGTTTGGAGAGAGGTTATTCTTTGGCCAGGAGGCATTTGTAATAGTTCAGTAATCAAAAAAGATTTGCCTTGGACTTGCTAATTTGCTCAATCTCTTAAGTAACAAAAGGGTCTAAACTCTGCCTCTCAATTTAAAGTGAGCCCATAAAAGCTTCCAGTTTAGCAAGAAAGCTAATAATCCACAATCTGAGCTTTTAACCCCATTTCAATTTGTGCAAGTGTAATATCATTAGGGACTGATTTCTACTACAGAGTAGCCATGGCTTTTCATGGAATTTAGTTCTTTATCTAAGAGGAGGTAGGGTTGCGAATGCTTCGAAGACTAGCTACTGCAAAAATAAAGCTTGTTTCCCCTGAAGGATCAGAAGCTGGGAAAACTGCAAATTTCATGGAAAAGTCTCTTTCCTATGAAACTTGTGGTCAATGCAGCCAGGTAAGAACTCTGGGTTGGATTTCGATCGAGGGGGGTGGAAATTTTAACTGTATTCCTATCTAATTGGCATGGGTTGCATCTGAAAAAGATGCAATCAGATGTATGTATCCCCAGCATCAAGAATAGTGCCAGGCACTGGGATGCTCAGTATATACTAGCTGAATGAATGAACTGTAATAGAATGGAGCCACTGTTGCCATTTGGTCAGGGACACTGTCGCTTTGCCTCAGGCTGCCTCCACATCCTGCCATTCTTTTTGACTGGCTCCTTTGGGTTGGTTGCTACAGCTCCTCCTGCTTCCTGATGCCTCTTCCTGGAACCAACTAATCAAACCCCACAACTTTAGTGGGAAAGTGACAACTGAGAACTTGGGGTAAACTTATTTGCCAGATTCCTGAGACAGTTCTTATTTCCCAAATCTTGTTTCACTGCCCTTTAAATCATTAGCTTATCACAATTAAACTGGAGGGTGGGGAGAGGAAAAAAATAAGATAGCAGAAAGGAGGGAAGAGGTTTTGCTAAAGCTTAATTGAATTGAAGTATCTCCTCTGAATATGTCATTCTGTGAATTATTAAAAACCCCAAGTAAGCATGGACAATCTCCACACCATAAGGTAAAAGGTTTAATTATATAAGCATAGGTGGCTCACCATCTTCTGATATGCAAGATAATATCATCAGTGATGAGACTAGCTTTGGTTGGTTCATAAATGTTCCTGAAGAATCAACTAGAAAGAAAACATGGCACACTTAGGCAACTGGGAGTAGTTCTGTTTGACAGAAACATAGGCAAGACTTTTTCCTTATCAACAGTATCTTCATCTCTATTAAATTCTTTGTGAAATATCCTCCCATGCCAATACAGGATCACTCTATATGGACACCATCAGGACCTTTACCTGACCTATCTCATTGCTTTGTTAATAGTCTAAACCATGCTGAAGTCTTTCAACTTTTATTTTTTTTTTTTAATTTTTTATTTATTTATGATAGTCACAGAGAGAGAGAGAGAGGCAGAGACACAGGCGGAGGGAGAAGCAGGCTCCATGCACCGGGAGCCAGATGTGGGATTCGATCCCGGGTCTCCAGGATCGCGCCCTGGGCCAAAGGCAGGCGCCAAACCGCTGCGCCACCCAGGGATCCCAGTCTTTCAACTTTTAGAATCAAAAAATAGAACAAATACCACTTTGGTTAGAATTAAAGTTCCTGTGGGGGCGCCTGGCTGGCTCAGTTTAAGTGTCTGCCTTCAGCTCAGATCATGATCTTCTGGTCCTGGCATCAAGCCCCACATCAGGCTTCTTGATCATCAGGGAGTCTGCTTTTCTCTCTCTCAAACTAAAAAAAAAAAATCTCTAAAGTTCCTGTGGACTACTCCTTGCCATAGGCAAGGGAGAGGGGCGGGGGGAGGATAACATGTACAGGAATTCTTACCTTTGTAAATTATGCTTACATTTGTATTTTTTTTTTTATTTTTCAAAATGTGGACAAATTTTGTCTTAATTTTTGAATTAATGTACATATGCAATATAAATAGTCAAATAATAGTACAGGGGCTGTGCCACAAATTTCCCCACCAATAATATCTCCTCTTTTACCTGTTTATCTTTGTTTCTTTCTTTTTTCCCTTTTTTCTTTTTTTTTTTTTGAGATAAAGTACCCCCCCCCACACACACACACACACATGCACATACACATGCACACATGCACAAGCTCAGGAGGAGCAGAGTGAGGGGGAGAGAGAGAATCCTAAGCAGCCTCCGCAATTGGTGCAGAGACTGATGCAGGGCTTGATCTCACCACCCCAAGATCGTGACTTGAGTTGAAATCAAGAGTCAGATCTTAACCCTCTGAGCCACCCAGGCGCCCCTATTTATCTTTGCTTCTAAATAATATTCCTAAGCCACTACTTCTTCAGTTTTAGATTTTATCTGACTTCCTGCTATGAAAAATGAGAATTCTTTCTTGCCATCATATTCTGCCCTTCACTCCTCTTCATATTCCTAGGTAGTTATAACAATTTCATTCAATCGATCTTCAATGTTTAGGTTATTATCATATTGTTAACATTATTCACAGCAGGCTACACAATATATCATAAATACATTTTTTATGATACAATATGTATTTTCTCTAGCAATAATTGCCTCAGCTTCTCATTTGTGTAATTTTCTGGGATTCATCCCCAAACTCTCTGAAAGAAGTATAAACATCCTTCCAGTTCCTTCAGACACGTCAAGTAATCTAGCAGTTCCATGTTAATTGTTTAACTGACATCCCACTGGAGTCCCAAGTTTGCTAACTTCCATCTGGCTTGGCTGTTAAATGCTGAGAATTTCCTCCGCCCCCCCCCCCCCCCCGTCCTATACTGCCTTCTCTGTTCCACAGACCCTATGTCTTCTTTCTTGGCCTACTCACTTGTTTTTGCAGAGCACTGTCACCAAATTTCTTTTCTTTCTTTTTCCCCAAATATTATAAACTTGTACAAGCAATAGAAACTACTTATTGGGTGTCTTTTTTAGCTACCCATTTTTCATACTTGACTTTGAAGGTTGCTCATCAGCTAGCCTTAAAAGTAGGAGATGATGGTGATGATGATGGTGCTTCAAATGGGTTCAATGAAATCATAAGGGTCCTTAAGTGTGGAAGTGAGAGGCAGAAAGTCAGGGTGTCAGAATGATGCAATGTGAGAAAAGTATGACTTATCATTGTTAACTTTGAAGGTGGAAGGTGGCTGTAATCAAAGGGATACGAGTAGTCTCTGGAATCTGGAAAAAGAAAAGAAAACAGATTCTCTCCTACAGCCTCCAGAAAGGAACACGGGCCTGCCAATAGTTTATACTCAGTGAGACTCATTTCAGACCTCTGAACTACAAAACAGTAAAATAATAAATTCATGTTGTTCTAAGACACTATGTTTGTGGTAATTTGTTATAGCAGCAATGAGAAACTAATACAAGGAGGTAAGATAAATATACACACACAATTAGCAGTTTCATCAAGTAGGATTATGTAATTACCACAAGCTTACATTGCGTAGTTTGTATAAAAGGCTAAAGGAAATCCAGAGACATGAATGTGTAGTAACAAACACTCATTGAACAAGTACAAGATGCGAGGCACTATGTAAGATGCTTTAAGTTTGACATCTTGTTGGGTTAATTCCAGGGATTTGATAGTTGTAAAGGAAAGATGGAAAATAGAGAAAGACAATTGCCTCCTCTATGTAAGAGGCTTACATGGTCATTAGATATGAATTTAAACAGAATTTGGGGTGCTGTGCTCTATTTTGGTTGTTTTGCAGAGTGTTCCACTTAAAATAGCAATCACTTTTTAACGTCTGGCTGAGGGCAGCCTGGGTGGTTCAGCGATTTAATGCTGGCTTCAGCCCAGTGCCTGATCCTGGGATTCCGGGATCGAGTCCCGCATCAGGCTCCCTGCATGGAGCCTGCTTCTCCCTCTGCCTGTGTCTCTGCCTTTCTCTCTCTCTCTCTCATGAATAAATACATAAAATAAATAAAAATAAACAAAGTCTGGCTGAACATGGACCTCAGCCTTTTGAGTTGGGAGCAAATGACTTAACTCCATCCATTGCTGTTAACCATTAGACACACAGAGACCCAAAGACACATACGCCTGAACTGAACTAGCCAGCCTACAGAAGTGCTAGGGAGAAGTTTGTATAGTGAGAGTATCTGGCATGATGCCCTTGAACCTGGTTGAGCTTTAAGTATGAGAACAAATATATTCAAATCCCTTCATGGAGGCACATTCTCTGAAAAAATCAGAGGAAGATAGAGGTCAATATATGTATTAAAGAATTAGAGGCCAAGGAAGAAAGAAAAGAATTCTACAATTCTCTGTTTATTAGATTAGATAGTTTAAGCAAGTCAGCAAGCAATGGGCTTGGGAAGCTCTAGGGTTTTCATTTTGTAATGTTTTTAAGCTTTTAGCCTCTTAATAGCTGAGTTACATATTTGGTCAATTAATGTCTAACCGATTCCACATTCAAATCCATGAATTGAATTCAAATCCATGAATTTGAATTCTCCACATTCAAATCCCTTCATGGAGCCTACAGTGAAACAAAGACAGAACAATTGTTCTAGGCCCCCGCTGTTGAGTCAGCGGTTTTATTTCCTTTCATTAAGTAGAGTTTGGTCTTGGAGCTCTAGAAATTACTTACTTATTTGGTCACAAACTCATGGCAAAGAGCAGAGTTGAGCATTGACTCTTCCCTATAAAACAAGATTAACCCTTCACATGAGGATAAGGCAAAGACTTTCAAAGTCACCTTGATTAAATCCTCCTAAAAACAATTCTACCTCAAAAGCAATGCAATAAAGGAAATGCTCACCTCTGTATTCCTTTCACATGCTATGGGCATATCTTGCTATATAATAAACATTTCCAGTTGTCTCACCTATGGGTATTCACAAATATATAATTTTTTCTCTGAGAATCTGAACTGTTGTTAGTGATTAGAATTCCAAGGCACATATGCTAAGAAAATGACTACGAGGCCTGATTATCTTACAATAATATTCTTCACTTGTTAATTATTTGTCCCATTTGGCCTTAGCATCAACAAATCTTCTTCCCTTCCCTCCATCGGAAGTTGCAATAATGTTTTCACTCGAGGCTCCAGTTGCCAGGGCTCTGTAGGTACCCTCAGTGCCAGGAGTGCTACTACAGTGCCAAGAATATGGGCACTTTTTTTTTAAAAAAGAGGAGTGTGAAAAAAAAAAAAAAAAAAAGAGGAGTGTGGATTTTCAAAAATGATGTTAAACTACTCCCTTATGTTAATCAAGACATTCTTTGGCCTCTCCCTGGTTGCAAGTTCTTGTGGTTTACAGTACATAGAGGAGAAAGAGGAGAAAGAAAAAGGAATCCTTTGTCCTGACTGCTTTATCCCACATGCCATTTGAAGGGAAGCATCATGCATTGACAGTACAACCCTTTTTTTGTTTTACATACTCCAGACTTGAAAAGAGAGACTACACCAAAATCCAAGGAAACAGAAGAAAAAAAAAATCAGAGGAAGATAGAGGTCAATATATGTATTAAAGAATTAGAGGCCAAGGAAGAAAGAAAAGAATTCTACAATTCTCTGTTTATTAGATTAGATAGTTTAAGCAAGTCAGCAAGCAATGGGCTTGGGAAGCTCTAGGGTTTTCATTTTGTAATGTTTTTAAGCTTTTAGCCTCTTAATAGCTGAGTTACATATTTGGTCAATTAATGTCTAACCGATAGAGCATATACAATTTCAAATTCTTAAAATGGAAAAGACTCAAGGCCAGGAAATATTATATAAGGGAATATTTTGGTTAAGACAATCAGGACTTGAATAATATCTTCCTCTGTTTCTCAGGATAACAAAATCTACCTTCTGGTTTTGGACACAATGTTTTGATTATACTATTTCTCTAGGGATATTTGAAGGGGGGAATGTTGATTTATTTATTTATTTTTAGTAACTTTGCTGGAGTGAACTGAGTGATTGACAATAACTCTTTAGGACAATTTTCCAGAAAAAAGGGAAAAAAAATTTTTTAAGGATTTTTTTTTAAAGATTTTTAAAAAATTTATTCATGAGAGAGAGAAAGAAAGAGAGGCAGAGACACAGGCAGAGGGAGGAGAAGTAGGCCCCATGCAGGGAGCCCAATGTGGGACCTGATCCCGGTTCTCCAGGATCACACCCTGGGCTGAAGGCAGTGCTAAACCGCTGAGCCACCTGGGCTGCCTGAAAAAAGGAAATTTTTAAGAAAAAGGAAATTTTTAAATTAAATTCTGAACTAAGAAAGCAGTATAATCTATTTTAAATTAACACTTTATTATAATTAATTAAGTATAAAAAGCAAGGATTTTATATAGTTTTCCTAGATGCAGAAGATTGTATTCAATTCACTGAAGTACTAAAGAATAGAAGAGCTAATGTTTACAGAGTATCTGCTGTGTGATTTACAGAGTACCTACTATGTTGTGGGCACCGTGTGGTCATTTACATGCATGTAAGCATCAATTAGGTACTAGTATCCTTATTTTTCAGATGAGAAAACTGTGATTCAGACAGGTGAAGCACTTTTGTCTAAGATCATATAATTTGTAATTGATAGAACCAAAAAAAAAAAAAAAAAAAGAAAGAAAGAAAAGAAAAGAAAAAGAAAAGTCCAGATCTTAGTCCAAAGCATGTCATCATTCTACCTCTCCACTGTGCCCTCAGGGAGTTAGCTATCTAAAGGTGGATATGGAAAACACTCAAAAACATATAACAAAATCAATACTATTAATACCTATAGAGATGAATCTCTTGGTACTTCAAAGGAAAGACAGAGAGAGGTCATTGGGTTGGAGATGGCAAGCCTATGCTAAGCCTTCTAAGCAGAGTATGATTTAGAGTATGATTTACATAGCAGAGTGGCAACCATCCCAACAAAACCCTTCAGCCCACCTTGGATTCCTGCTGATTAGTAGAGACATATTTGATTAGGACACATGAGCTAGTCAAACCTCCCCGAACAAAGGCTAGGCCCAGCCCATTTCTGATTTCTACTATGGATACCTGCTTGTTCTGGTTTTTGACTGGCTCACCAGCTATATCTATCTTACCCACATGCTATCTTTCTCACTAATGCCAGCCTCTTTGGTTTATTCTCAGTTCCTTAAACATTCCTAGCTCTCTCTCTCACCCCCCTCCCCATTTTAGGGTTTTGACACATACCTGTACCTGCAATGTTCTTCAGCACTGCAGTGTACTCCAGTATCTCCCCTCCAACCCATCACTCCAATCCATCAGGATACTTAGATGGAATCACCAGAAATTGACTCCGGCTGATTTAAACCTAAAAGACATGCATTGGAGTATACTGAGTGGTTCACAGAATTTATAGGAGGGTTGGAATACCAGGTGTGGAGAAAGAAACAAAGCAAAGCTAGACAAACAGAACTTCAGGCAAAATCACACCCAGAGCCAGTCTGAAGAAGACTCTGTTGCCTTTGACTCTGAATGCAAAACTCTCTTACACAAGGAAATCCTAGAGTCATTGCTCCAGAAACAGCATTGTTACTATAGTCATTGCCACTAAAATAAATTCTTGGCTCTGCTTCTTGCTATCAGGAGCTTCTGATTCACTGCCTTGGGCAGGTAATTCTGTTTGTCCAAGCCTGGGTCATGTGCCTAAACCCTAGTTAAGGAAGGCTGAGAAAGTGAGTTCGTGGGCTTTGGAGAAGCCTGCCTCTTACCAAGACTCACATAGTGGGAAGGCCTTAAGAACAGGAAAGGAGTTCAGATGCCTGATAGCCATAAAATTCCTTTCCTTCTTCCCCTGCTTGCCTTTTCAAGACTGGCCACTTTACAATTCAGGTCTTTATTGTACTACTTCTCAGAGGTTTCCCTTGACTGCCTTATCTTTTTTTTTTTTTTTTTAAGATTGTATTTACTTATTCATGATAGATACAGAGAGAGAGGCAGAGACATAGGCAGAGGGAGAAGCAGGCTCCCCCCAAGGAGCCGGATGTGGGACTCGATCCCGGATCCTGGGATCAGGACCTGAGCCAAAGGCAGATGCTCCACCTTATCTTAAAAGATCATCAGCCTATTCTTATGTGTACCAGGTTTTATCCTTCATAGCACTTATCACAGTTGATTATTATTTATTTGGACTATATTGTTCAGGAGTACAGGAACCTTGACTTTACTGTTCACATTGTTTCCTGGTACCCAGGACCTTGCCTCACACAGAGCACTCTCAGTAAATAGTTGTTGAATGAACGAGTAAATGTACTAATACTTAGATGGCAGAGATTCCATCTGCTTCGGCTTCTTCAGAGTTAATGTAGCTTTACATTGAAGAAAGAGTTTCCACAAATTACCTTGAAATTAATTAAATTACTTGAAGCCAGAACCACAGTCTTATCAATCAGCACAATACCATGTACAATTTTGCGTTTCCGTTATTTTTTTTTTTAATTTGGTGGTAATTTACCTAACTGGCATGTGATCATGCTGTAGATTTTCACTCAGCAGTTTCTGCTCATAAACAGCCACTTCTCTTGCCTAAAAATATAGATTTAAAAAAATACCTTTTAAAAGGCGTATCTTGTTCTCTGTAATAAATCAGATATAATCTTGAATGCTAATATACGTCAAGTATTTTCTTATACAGAACTTCACTGTTGAAATCTGCAAGTGGCATTAGTGACTGACTAATGACTTTCCATCTGTGTCATTATACCTTTTTAGATATATCTTCCCTACCATTGAGGAGAGTTGAGTTTCCTATTCAGTCCCTTCATGGTGCCTTACCTGGTGTTTTTTATCAACTGCAACAGCTCAGTACATATGTTTTTAATTCACCATTAGCTTTATAGTAATGAGTGTAGCCACTCAGTCGCCACTTCCAACAAGCAGGGTCCTGGCTCTGTGCCTCTGGATTTTGAGCATGGTCTAGTACTTCTGCACCCAGAATCTGATACCTTGACTTCTAGGTTCTTCTCATAGGTTTTTACATTTTCCTTAATGTTCAACATAGGTCTGGACACACATTGTTACTTAGTGAATGTTGGTGGCATGAGGCTAGTAGCTATCTTAAAATCTCTTTTAAATGTGTATACTACGGTCTATTGCCACATTTGGTGTAGTATCCTGCAGGCACTGTCTAGAGCTTACACTAAATGGGCTTTTAAGGATTGTTTCCCCATTTACAAAATTACGTGCAGTATTTTGTGTGCAGGTGAATTTATTCAAGGAGAGATCGCCTTTTCCAGTCACCTTTCTAATGAGTTAGAAGAGTTTAAGAATTACAGCTCCAAAGGTTTCTAAATCTCAAATTGTCTGTTGGAAGTATAGGTATAGACAGATTCTCCCTACACGCATACTTCCTCTAACCCTGTATTCCCTGGAAATGTAGTAATAGTAGTAACAGTAATAATAATAAACATAAACATTGTTGGACACTTACTGTGTGATAGTCACTTTTCTAAATACTTTTTCATATATTTCTTTTCTCTTTCCTTCACACTGAAACCCTATAAAATAAGTCAGCTACCCAAAATCTGTTTTAAAATATAAATTAGAACATGTAACACTTCAGTTTAAAAACGCATCGGTGATTCTCCATTGCCATCAAGATAACACCCTGGCTCATTAGCATTTGTAATGTGGACCCTGACCTAACTCCCACCCCTCTGCACAGTGCACAGCTCCAGGAGGTGGACTGGGGACCAGAGCCCTTGGGACCCAGATGGTAGCAGCTTCCACTTTTGTTTTTAAACAGCAGAACTTTTTTTTTTTTTTTTTACTAACAAAATTGTCATTAACCCCAATATGCAAGATAGGTAAGACTAGCATTTTCGCAGCATGGCTTTATTCCACACATTCAGCTTTATAACATTTAAATTTTACTTCTTATATAAGTTAATCAAACAGCACACTTTTGATAAACACAAACATTTGAAACCAGGGTTAATTGCAGTCTTCATGGCAATGTAAACACTGAAGAAAGTTGAATCAGAGACTTATGGCCTTTCTAAAAATACTCATACAGTATTCTGGGATTCTATGGAACACAATTTGACAAACACTGTTTCAGCATCAAGTTCTTCCCACAGGGCAAGCCTTTCTCAGTCTAAACTGTGCAAAAGCTGCTGAAGATGCCATAGTCTTTGATGCCACATTTCCTATGTCTGCTATACGGATGATACCATGCTTTTTGAGAATGTTTGGATCCTTCTGAGGTGTTTTTATATCCACACCCATGTGAACACCTTTCTCTCTAGGATTAACTCTTCTTTGCCACCTCCTCCCCTGGGTCCTGCTGTCTTACTACCCAGAGCCATTCCCTGTTGACATATTGGCTAATTTCCCTCTAGTTTTTTTTTTTTTTTCTCTGTATAATTGTTTACAAGTAGTTGAAGTCATACTTTATGTATAAATTATATTCTTAGTTTTTACTTGCCATTATAACAAAGGGTTTTCTTACATCATCAAACTCTTCTGAAACGTAATTTTAGCAGTGGTATATGTTTCCTCCATGTTGCCTATACCACAATTGGCTCCAGATATTCTTTTTTTTTTTTTCCAGTTATTCTGTATGGTTGGACATCCAGATTGCTTCTAACTGTTCACAATTATTTTTGAAAGGTCGTGAATATGTTTGTAAATATTCTCTTAAAATTATTTTTGTAGGATGGACTTTCAAATATTGAACAAACTGTTTAATGATGCAAACATTTTTCAAGCACTGAAAATTGTTTTCCAAAACCTGCAACAGTGTATACACTTACTGAAAGCAAGAAAGAGTATCTGTCTACCTGTTGAGGCCTAGAAGTTTTAAATAGTTTCTAACTTGATAGCTACCAAGTTATACTTCTTTATTTAAATTTGCATATCTTCCGTACAAGAAATTGGTCATTTTCACACATATTAGCCATTTTTAGGTACTCTATTGCAAACTGTCTTTTTCTTTGCCTTTTTATTTCTGAGTATACTAGTAATTTTTCTCTGATTTCCATAAATTCTCTGAATGTCAAAAAAATTTATTAGTGGTACATTCATTGATTTTAACCCAAGTGTTCTGCTGCACAGCTACTTGAAAACAATATATCAGGCTTCACTCCTAATTGTTTACTTTGTTACAATGAGAAAAGCAAGATTCCAGTTTGTAACATTTGAACTATTAGAATTATAAATCTGTAAGGTCCAAAGTAATGAGTACTACTATAATTACATTGTAATTCATCCAAAATTCAATGACTATTTCTTGAGAGCCCATCATGGGCTAGACATTGTTCTTAGGGCTGCGGATGCTAAGGCACCAAACAAGGTAGGGGCCCACGCCCCCGCAATTAACTGTCTTCGTTCAGGTACCTTGATAATTTAGATTACACCTGAAAGCGGCCTAACTGATGGCATAAATACTGTTCTTTTTAAATTGTACAATTATTCAGAGAAAAGCTTCATAATAAGTTAAAACAATGAGGGAGCTATTAGTTACAGATGGCACTTAGTGACAGCTGATGTGATAACCTCTCTGGCCCGAAAGTCCTAGAAGATGACAGTTGGGATCATCTAACTCTACCTTCTCCTTCACTTCTATTCCAGTATTTAAAATTAATTTGGCACCAGGGTCAGGAAAATATAAGGACTATGGGACCCATACCTCTTTTGCTTTACCGAAAGTCACCCTTAATGCTGATTCACCTTATACCTTCTAGCAACTTTTTTTTTAGGCTATGTGTGACCAAGTCCCTGCCAATTCTAGGAACATAACCCTTAACTTATGTTTCCATCCCTGGCTTCTTTCATCACTACTGAATTTTCTCCCTGCTGTTAGTTCTCTGGGCCTGGAGCTTGGTTGGACTTTGCCCTGTGGCTGGATTCTCATTTCCTGCTGCTGGCATTTCTCTCATGAAGACGGATCTGCCTGCATCTGATGCTAGTTAGTCATGTTTGCTGCAGCCTGCTCAGTCAGCATCACAGATGTCTTTCTGTTGCCTCCAGAAAATATTTAGGAAATGGAATTAACAGTGATAGATGAGGGATATATAACAGTGATAGATGAGGGAAATATCCTGAAAAATGATTTTGAGGATTGTGCTTGGATGACTGAAGGAATGATGGTTTCATTCAGGGAGACCAGGCATAGGGAAGTTAGCAGCCTTGCTAGGAAAAATGACAGGTCAGTTTTGGGCATGTTGCATTTGAGGTGCCTGTAGGATCTCCAGAAGATATCCAGTGGAGAATTGGGTGTGTGGCTGGAGAGCTCAGGAGATAGTGTTACATTGTATAAATATTTTTTGGTGTACAAATATATATGTTTACATATTACACATATATTTATACACACACACAACATTTTAATTTATTTTGTGGGGACAGAAAGAGAGAGCATGTACAGGAGTTAGGGGAGGGGAAGAGGGAGAGAGAGAATCCTAAGCAGGCTCCACATTCAGCACAGAGTCCAGTGCAGGGCTCAATGCAGGACTCGATCTCATGACCCTGAGATCATGACTTGAGCCAAAATCAAAAGTCAGATGCTTAACCAATGGAGCCACCCATGTGTCCCCACCAACAACATTTTAAAAGCTAAGTATCTGTCAATGATCAAGATTTCTGGAAAGATCACTGAACAAACCAAAGTTCTTTTCCCATTATGCAAATCTGTACATGTTGTTAATCAACATTTCTGTATAATTAGAAACTCATTTCCAAGTTAATGTAGAAAGTCTTCACCATCCTGAAATTTGTCTAAAGTCAGTAAGGTCAAATGTTGAATAAATATTTATTCAAAGAGGAATATTACAGGCCAAGGCTTCTAACCTGAAAATTAATCAGTCTGGGTCTGATTTGAACTTCACATAGGGTTTGTGGTTGTTTAATAGTGTTTTGCCTGCCAATCAGTAATTGTTTTCCACCATTACATTTGAAAGACAACATATTGAATAACCAAGAGTAACTTTAAAACAATAATACAAGACTGATTCTACCACAAGAAACCAAATCAATACAAGAAATTCTGGGGGTGAAAGTATCTGCCTACCACACTTGGTTGGGGGGACCATACTCCTTTAATGGGGCACTCATAATTCCCATTACAGTTAATGGGAGTTGCGTGTGTGTATCAAGAGGCATGCAAGCCTTGCTGTCTCTATCAGAAAATGATTCCTTTTGTGTTGATCTTCTAGCTGTGTTTTCATTCTACCTTTTAAAACCATTACACCTAACAGAGTTTTGAGTGCATTATAGGTAACTTTAAGAAGCCATCATTATCTCCTCTCTCTTAACCACATAATAGGGGGTAGAAAAGTGAGAGCACAGTATATACACCACGCTGAGGAGAAGGAACTTGCCTTGAATTTTTGAACCCTCAGCCTATTTTCTGTAATGCTCAGTGGTGAATCACTCTTAAGTGCTCCATCATTCACTAGGATATGTGCTTCCTGCCAAAGGTTACCAGATTACAAAAGTATCCTCAGCTCAGAAGGGACTCATAATTCACCATCACCTTATTTTGACACTAAGAGAGAAAATATGTGCATCAAGACAAGTAGAGGAAATAGTGAAAAAAAAAAAACCTATATTAAGTTAACAATGCAGCAAACACTCCAAAGGGAAAAATACAGACTAGAACAATAAGAAGGATGATAGAAAAGTAATGCTATTAAATTATGAAGAGAGATTTGCTGGCCAGCTCATGAACACTCCCCTGAGTGAAGATAGTTTCTTAGAGAATTTCATTTAGGCATGAAAGGAAATGGGAAAGTTAAGATAGTTCTCAAAGTTGGAAGAAAATAGGTAGTTGTGCCAATGTCTGATGGACAAGGTCAAATACATTTCCTGAAGGTGAAGGAAGTATCTGGAAAATACTAAAAACACAAATGACTTTGGAAGGGTCTATTAACATGCAAAAGATGAACAAAGTAAGGTCACAGAGGCGGGGTGGTAGAAACCTCATGAACTTAGACAATCCAAGTGAAATGTTAGTAGGTTAACATGTAGAAAAAAATAAGAGAGATACAGTATTTACGAAAAGGTGCTGAGAAATGCTGCATGTTCTTTGCCAGTAAAAAGGTCATAGGAATGTATATCTTAAATTTTAGTACATCTCCTTTTAGCAAAGTTATAACCAAACAAGTGACATTTACAGAACACCGAAAGTGTAATTATCTGAAAGCTTCATGCATTGCTAATGCAACTACAATTTTCTTTTTTGCAACATAATTTCATCATAAACTTTGATGAAAATGCACAAGGTTGTCAACAAACACTTATAAATGCTGTAGTTGACTGCCTGGGAAAGACTTACCGAAGTCCCTAGAATATTTTGAGATGCCTGGATCACTGAGTAATATAACACATTTCTATTCCTTGCAAATTCCTCCCTCTCCTGATTTAGATATGTCTGTTGGTTGGTTGAAGTGCCACAGTTCAATATGCTACTTTTTTTCTAAAAAAATCTTAATTAAATATAACATATATACAGTAAGGAAGACCCTCATAAGGATAGAATTTGCTACAGATTATACAAATACAGAAGATTTATATACTTTTACAATGTACAATTGTACAATAAATTTTTATAGATTATATAAATTTATGTAACCTATGCCCAAATCAAGATATGTGACATTATCAGCACCCTACAAACCTCCCATGCCCTTTTCCAGTCAGTAGCCCCATACCTTAACATCTACTATTCTGACTTATAGCACTAGATTAGTTTTGCCTGCTTTAAAATTTCATGTAAATGAAACCCTGCAATATGTTCAATGTTACTTTTGTAAAATTTTCTATAAGTGGGCATATTGAGTTCAAGTGTAATTCTGGATATGAATATGTTCAACAAATGCATTTTTCCTCTCTTACAAACTATTTCTACCCTCTCTTACAAACTATTTCTGAGAAGTTTTGAAATGCAAATCCCCCCAACCATTGCCCTAAAACAAAAAATCCCTTCAGTACTAATGCTAGTTATGACTCCTCCTCAGTCCTGACAACTTAAGTAGGAGTGACATGATTTGAACTAAATAATATTTGGAGTAGTAACCTTTTCTTAGCCATTACAGTCTTTCTAATCAATACTGATAATGAGTTTTTTTAAAGTGTTTAAATGAAATAAAACAAAAACATGTGTGGGTTTTTTGTGGTTTTTTTTTTTGTTTGTTTACACATGAATATATTTTAAAAAAATTTATATGGGCCACAGGAGAAAGTCTTTGTGTTACCCTAGATTCTAAGACAACTAACTTGTTCTCTAGAAACATTAATTACTAACTCACTTTTTGTGTATCTTTGTAAAAATACACATGGATATTTTTCTTCTTTTTTACACACATGTAATAATTATAGGCAAACTATCCTGTACTTTACTTTTTTCAATTGTAAATTATATTGGAGGTCATTTGCGATAGGCACATAGAGAACCACCATGCTAATTTTAATGGCTTCATGTTACTGCATTCTATGGCTCTGTCCTAATTTACTTAACCAGATTTTAGGATTTGAAAAACAGGTAAACATCCTTGTTTTGGCCAGTGATTCTTTTTTTTTTTTTTTTTTTCAGTGATTCTTTAATCACAATGAGATAGAAATTTTGGAGCACTAAGACAGAAATTAGCTGAAGGATTTTACATATTCTTTATTCCCAAGTAGGTTGATGGAAATTCCAAAGAATATCTGGATATTTCCCACACCACTTTCAACTCACTGCCTGAAAGCAGGAGTCTTCAGCTGATGTAGTGCCCCGGGTGAGTGGGATCAAATAATAGCAGGTGGGAGTCTGGGGTGGGGGGTGGGGAGGTGTTGCCCATGGCCTTAGAGAAACCAGACTCCACAGAATAATCTTGGCTACCTTTCTAATGAAAGGAAGAGGTACTCTGACCTTTTAAAAAAAAAAGCAGTAGTTTCAAGAGTGAAAGTTTCCCCCCAGAAATCAGGAACAAGGCAAGGGTATTCTTTTTCACCACTTTTATTCAACTTTGTAGTGGAAGTTCTAGCCAGAGAACTGGCAAGAAAAAGAAATAAAGGCATCTAAAAAAATGTACAAAAAAGCTGTTAGAGCAAATAAATCCAGCAAAGTTGCAGGATACACAATTAACACACAAAACTCAGCTGTATTTTTATACACTAGCCATGAACAATCCCAAAAGGAAAGTAAGGAACCAGTTGCATCTACAATAGCATTAAAAAAAAAGTAAATGCTTAGGTAAAATTTAACCAAGGAAGGCAAGACTTGTACACTGAAAACAAAACAAACTTTTGCTGGAAGAAACCAAAGAGCTAAATAAATGGAAAGATATTCTGTGATTGTAGATTGAAAGACTTCACTATCGTTAAGATGGCAGTCTTCCCCAAAGGGATCTGGAGATTTAATACACTCTCCACCAAAATCCTAATGGCCTTCTTAACAGAAATAGGATATTCATCCTAAAATTCATATGGAATTTCAAGGTACTTCAAATAGCCAAAACGATCCTGAAAAAGAACAAAGTTGGAGATAATACACTTTCTGATTGCAAAACTTAACTACAAAGCCAGAGTAACCAAAACACTTCCATCGCTCTAAAAAGTTCCCTTATGCTCCCTTTGGCAATTAGTCACTCAATTCCAGCCCTAAGCAGCCACTGATTTGCTTTGGTCATAGTTTTGCCTTGTCTAAGGTATTAGGATGGAATCGTACAGTATGTAGTCATTTCTTTCTGACTTCTTTGACTTAGCATGATGTCTTCAAAATTCATTCATGCTATTACACAAATGAGTAGTTCATTCCTCTCTGGTGTTGAGTAGCTTTCCATCGTATAAGTATATTACAGTTTTATCCATTCGTCATTTGATGGACATTTGGGTTAGTTCCAGGGTTGGTTTTTTTTCCTGTTTTTGTTGTTGTTTTGTTTTCCTTTCTTTTCTATAGTTTCATTCTGTAGTGTCAAGTTCTAGATTTCATTTATCCCATTTGCAGCTAATTGGAATTCTTGGATCTGTGGATTGGTGATTTTTGCCAGTTGTGGAAAAGTGTCCTTTTGGATATTGCCTCTGCTCTCTTCTCTCTCCCCTTCTCTTCTAGAACATCATTAGATCCTTGTTAAACGTTCTCCTCCTATCTTCCACGTTTCTAATCTTTCTTCCATATTACCTTTTTGTCTTTCTGTACTACATTCTGGATAATTTGTTTAGTACCACCTACCAATGCAAGTATTTTCTCTTCTTGATCTACCCCTAGTATTTCTAGGACCCTGGACAAAAGTACAAGTAAAAGACTATACACTATAGAGACATATTTAAGGTCAAAAATCAAACTAATAGGGATCCCTGGGTGGCGCAGCGGTTTCGCGCCTGCCTTTGGCCCAGGGCGCGATCCTGGAGACCAGGGATCGAGTCCCACGTCCGGCTCCCGGTGCATGGAGCCTGCTTCTCCCTCTGCCTATGTCTCTGCCTCTCTCTCTCTGTGTGTGACTATCATAAATAAAATTTTTTTAAAAATTATTTTCAAAAAATCAAACTAATAAAGAATCAAATAAAATATATTCCCTCCCATCGTGACAAAAAACAGGTTTGAGTTTAAAATTCTTGGATACATAGAGCTCTGCCCTATAATATGGCGTAGGATATGCTAACTCTTAACTGCTAACCGCAAACCTCTCTCTTTTTATCCTCAGCTCCATTCCATACTGCAATGGCCATTTAAATGTACACACTTAGGCAGCCAACCTACAAATCCAAATCCCATCATAGCCCTACAAGTCTCATTTCTTGGCCACCCCCTGAGAGTGCAGGCTACCCTCAGGAGGAGAGAACTAGAGAAGAGGTCTACATAAGGAAACAGAAACAAGCTTGAGACTATTTGAGGTGGGAATTTCAGCGTCCCTGGTGTTAGAAGTATGATCTGTAAGGGGGCATATAGATTTCATATGACTGGCCATAGCGTTAGCCATTTCAGATTCCTCAGAGCAGACTCCAAAGTATGAGGCCCAACATTGGGTGTAAAGGTAGTACTGCTCTCTTTAGCTATATTCAACTCATCTCTTGAGTTTTTTTTTTTTAAGATTTTATTTATTTATTCATGAGAGACACAGAGAGAGGCAGAGACACAGGCAGAGGGAGAAGTGGGCTCCATGCAGGGAGCCCAACATGGGACTCGATCCAGGGTCTCCAGGATCACGCCCTGAACTGAAGGCAGACGCTAAACCGCTGAACCACCCAGGTATCCCCCTCTCTTGAGTTTTTAAATTTCAGTTAGCATATTGTTAATTTCCAGAAGATTTAATTGGCTCTTTTTTAAATCTGCTGTTTTAGTCATATTTTTAGTTCCTTTATGTTTTACAATAGTTAGCCATATTTATTTTATATTTGGTGTCTGATATTCTAATACCTGAAGTCTTTGTGGGTCTTATTCTCATATCTTGTTTTGGTTGTTTGGCTCTTGCTTTTGTTGCCTTCTTCCTTTGTGTGTTTTGTGATTTTTAAGCTTATATTTTTTGAAAATTTTCAGTGCGGAATTCTTCAGCGTTGAATTCTTCAAAGCTTGGAATAAGAGGAGTCCCTCCAAAAAGATTCATGTTTGCTACTCCTAGGCAGCTAAGTACATGACAGGTTTGGATAACTTTAAACCAAATTTTCAGCCCATGTTTTTATGAACCATCCAGGTATTGAAATTTCAGGCTGAAAAACCATGTGAGGGCCCACCTGTGATTGTACATTCTCAGAAATTTGCTTCCTCATTCCCGTCCCATCAGTGTCAAAGTTGCTGGGCATTTCTCCAGGAGTAGGGGTAGGTTTCTTAAGTCAAGAATATATTTAGAGGGTGGCTCTACTCTGGGTAGAGCTCAGCGGTTTGGCGCCTGCCTTTGGCCCAGGGTGCCATCCTGGAGTCCCAGGATCAAGTCCCGCATCAGGCTCCCAGCATGGAGCCTGCTTCTCCCTCTGCCTGTGTCTCTGCCTTTCTCTCTCTCTCTCTGTCTGTCATGAATAAATAAATCCTTAAAAAAAAAAAAGAATATATTTAGAGGTTTCCTTTTGAAATAGCAGTCCAGGGCAGGCCTTGGGCTTTGACTCTTGTGATCTCCTGCCTACAAGCTCTGAAAATTCACCAAGTTAGGCATATGTCATTTAGGTTCCCACCTTCTTTTATCCTAAGTGCTGTTTACTTTCTTGCCAGCTCATTGAAGCAAAATGAGGGTGTTTTATCCTACATTTTTAGTTGTTTTTTTTAGGAGGAAGGTAAATCGGAGTACCTAATCTGCTTTATTGCTCTAAAAGTCTCAAACAATCTTAACATTTCTCCAGTCTATTTTTCTTAATTCCCACTGCAAATGCATTGGCTCATTCACATGTAGTTTCTGGCTCTATCAAAAAGCATTCCAACTACATTCCCTGCTTCTAGTCTCTATCCTGCCTCTCCTCTCCATCTCCTATCCCTCCAACTAGGCTGTATCAATTAGGGTCTCAGCTGGAAGCAAATTCACCCAAAGAGTTCAAATGAAGATACTATGATGAAAGGACCAGTTGCAGAAGGGCTGACAGAGGTAAGTGAACAATTAAACTTGATAAAGCTCAAAAAAAAAAAAAAAAAACTTGATGAAGTACTTGGAGACTAGCTACAGAGGGGATGCTAAAGAGACAAAAGAAGGAAATAAAGTTTCCAGAGCCCAGTGAAAGAGCCATTAAGCAGGGGCCACATGCAAAAGCTGTAGCCAGGAAGGAATGAAGCTACTTCTACTATCAGAGATATAACATCAAAGGAGGGAAGAAGTAGGGAAGAGATGCCAAATTTTACCTTCCATCAGTCTTCAGATAGCCTTGCTTAAGCCTCTCATTAGTCAAACCCAAACACAAGGGAATCATCAAAGAAGCTGAGGTCACACACCCACCCACCCCCACCGAGGCATAGAGATTGGCAAAGGGTAGGAAATGAGTTTGAAGGCCAAAAATGCCATCACATCAGACTCTTTTCAGACTACTTCGAAAGTCACATGTCTAATATACTAAATTTACCACACCATCCTCGTATTTAAAATCTGTTGGTGGATTCACATCATCTCCAGGACTAAATCTAAACTGAGATATGTGACTTTGCCCCTGCCTGTGGCTTCATTCTCTTGTTTTCGCCCTTGCCTACAGCCATTTTGAATTATTTCCAGATTTTCCAGTGGTCTATTCTCTCATATTATGTACATTGGCCACATTCTTTCCTCTTCCTAAGGCAGCTCTCTGCATCTTCTTTGCTTGGTTAACTACTAATTCAATCTTCCAAAGTCAAAGATTTAGCTCTGGAGTTACCTCCTTCTGAAAATGTTCTTTTCCAGAGTGTTTCCATCACTTCCCTACTGAATCCCATCATAATGTTTAGTTAAACTGAGTGTCCTGACAGAAATATGCATTTTAGCTCTTTTATACAGCACCCAGCACCATTCCTGGCACACGATAGGCAATCAATAGCAAGTTTTTAAATTAATAAATGAAAACTAAACATTACCAAAAAAAAAAAAAAAGAAAGAAAGAAAACACAGTTATAAGGCCCTTTGAAATTTTAGGTTATGGGGAAAAGTCCTGAAATTCAAAGAATTTTCTTTCTCAAATTTATTTCTGCGATATTTATCTTGTATATAGGCACAGTAAGATAAAGAAGACTAGGCACAGGCCCAAGGACTTAGAATTTGAATCCTAAAGGTTAATCTTAGGTTTGGGCCATGTCCCTCTAAAATGTAGGAAAGACAGTGCTTTGGTGTTAGCTTTGTTTCCAAATAATGCTTTATTTAAGTAAGAAAATTTAAAATGTATATTTCCCCATACATGTCTGGTAAATTCACATTCCAATGACTTTTCCTTTTTTTTGTATATTAAAAACCTAACAACTGTGGAAATCATTCTTGCTTGGTTTCAATAGTATAAAATGGTTGATTTTAATTTAATAAAATTCTGGGACACTTGGGTGGCTCAGTGGTTGAGCATCTGCCTTTGGCTCAGGTCATGATTGCAGGGTCCTAGGATTGAGTCCTGACTCTCCCTCTATGTCTCTGCCTCTCTCTGTGTCTCTCATGAATAAATAAGTAAAATCTTAAAAAAAAATAGTGAAAAATTCTCACTTTTAAAAAATTCTTTGAGAGAGGGCAGCTGGGTGGCTCTGTGGTTTAGCGCCACCTTCAGCCCAGGGCCTGATCCTGGAGACCTGGAATCCAGACCCATGTTGGGCTCCCTGTAGGGAGCCTGCTTCTCCCTCTGCCCCCCTCTCTCTCATTAATAAATAAATAAAATCTCTAAAAAAAATTCTTTGAGAGAAAATTAAAATGCTATCCACCACACTGCAATAAAGTACTGGAGAATTATTTGCAATGCTGATAAACATTTATCTATATTTATTTATTCCAACAGTAGTCATTTTATTTGTAGACTCAAATGAACATTCCATGTGTATGTGATGAAATTTAGGAGAAAATATGGGAATTGGAAGTCTTTATTGCTGGGGTGCCTGGGTGGCTCAGTTGGTTGACCACCTGACTGTAGACTTCAGCTCAGGTCTTAATCTCAGGGTGTTGAGTTCAAGCACAGCATTGGCTCCACATCTATCTTAAAAAAAAAAAAAGAAGTTTTTACCGTTAATTTTCTTTTTTTAAAAAATTTTTATTTATTTATGATAGTCACACAGAGAGAGAGAGAGAGGCAGAGACACAGGCAGAGGGAGAAGCAGGCTCCATGCACAGGGAGCCCGATGTGGGACTTGATCCCTGGTCTCCAGGATCACGCCCTGGGCCAAAGGCAGGCGCCAAACCGCTGCACCACCCCTACTGTTAATTTTCATAACTCTAACACTCCAGCTAGTCAAGTTTACAAAAGCCCAAGAATGCTAGTAAAAACCAAGACTTACGAATCTTTTCCTATTTAAAGATAAATGGTCACATTTTTGACAGAATGGGTTACACTACATTTTCAAAATTTAGGTTTATATTTTAGATATTGCCTAAGATGCCACATGAAACAACTATAAGGCACTTTTCCTCCTAAAACTGGTGCATATATCCTAAAAAAATGTTTTTCATGTGCAGTGTAATACATAAGTTCACCACCTGAAAATAATCCATAAGATCTGGCTAATGTTGAGTCAAAGATCTTATTATATGACACATGTGCATGCATGCACATAACATATACAACACACACATATATTAATAATATGTATGACATGACATTAATATATTAATACATACCAATATATATGACATAATATTAATATACATGACATAATATATGACATATATTGTGTAAAATACATATATAAATATATAGTATTGATATACATTAATATATGTGTTATTAATGCCATGTTATTAATGACACGTGTAAAATACATATATTAATATATATTTATATGACATTAATAATATATATGACGTAATATATATATGACATATGTGTGTGTGTGTGTAAAATACATAACACATAGCACTGAGCAACGGACCACAGTACGTTAAAGGGAAGCGCTGGAAGCTTCTCCTTGGAGTACTGAAGATAGAAGGCCTCGAAATCGGAAACCGCGAGCTCAGAAAAACACTACATGTCCCAGCATGCTTCGCGACTACCATAGACCACAATTCCCAGAATGCATTGCTCGTGGCTCGCAGGTTTCCCTTGCCGCTGGGGTTTGTAGTTCTCCCCCTGTGATCCAGTCCATCTGTAAGGCGAGGGCGGTGCGGTTGCTTACTTAGCGCCCGTAGACCTCAGGCGTCTTGCAGTCTTGGCCAGGTGCAGGCACTTAGGGTCCTTCGGCTGGCTGAGTCCTTTGTCTTGTCTCTTGGTTTCTGCTTTACACAGGTGAGTCACCGCGGGGCTGCCGTTCACGCCGCAGGGCCCCACCCCTTCTTTCTGGGAGCGACCTCCTTCGGGTTGAAGCCGTTTGTCCCTAAGCTCTCGCCGTAGTAGCCGCCGCCCATCCCTCTTTGTGTGCTTCGGGAAGCCGCGGAGCTAGTGGCGGCGACTCTCGGGAGTTGGGAGTGAGGGAGACGGACGTTCCGCGGAGGTTGCAGGCGGGCGGACTCTTCCCCATCCCGCCAGCTGACAGGTGGGTTGCTGTGCTTCCCTGAGGCCCTTCCGCCTGCTGTCTGCCGTCGGGGCTCCGAGGGCGGGGTGGCGGTGCCCGCTGCCCGCTGCCCGCGCCGCCCGGCCCGGCTCCCGGAGGAGAGCGCGGAGAGCCGCGCGGGGACTCAGGCAGGCCGGGGAGACGACACGCCCCGCTGCCCTCCGCTGCCTCTCCTGACCCACCGGGGCTCGCCCGGCGCCCCAGGCCGCCTCTCCCAGGCGCCCTGCCTGGGCCGCGCCCTGCTGGCCGTGACCTCGGGGGGAGAGTGACTCCTTCTCGCCTTGCTCCATTTTATAAGTAAAAGTCATCGCGACACGGCGTTGACAGCACCGCGCAGGTTGGAAAGCGCCCAGACGTGGAGGCTGTAGCCCGAAATTCCAGAGGCGTTCTCCTCCTTGTAGTTTCGGGAAAGTGGACTTGTCAGTCACGGAGCTTCCGGCCCGGGAGGATGAGCCGGTCAGACTTTGCTGCTGTCGGGCTTTGACTAGACTAAATGTATTTAGTTTAAGTATATTTAGTAAGCTAGTGGTAATTTTTGTGGTTTTTTGCTTATCCCAAATACTACTGTTACACGCCAGTTTTAGAATTTATGGGAATTTTTGTCTGACCGGATATTGTCTTTTATCAGATTTCTAGGGATGAGTGCAGAGCTCTGGCCGTGGATTTGATCTCCGTCCTACAGCCCATGTTCTCTCTCTCTCTCTTTTTTTAAAAAAGATTTTATTTATCTATTCTTGAGAGAGAGAGAGAGAGGCAGAGACACAGGCAGAGGGAGAAGCAGGCTCCATGCGGGGAGCCCGACGTGGGACTCGATCCCGGGTCTCCAGGATTACGCCCTGGGCTGAAGGCGGCGCCAAGCCGCGGAGCCACCCGGGCTGCCCTGTTCTCGGTCTTAATAGTCGGAGACATTGTGTTAAATTTGGGCATGTGAGCATTAAAGAGCTTACTGTGTGCTAGCTACTTTGTTCAATTCTGAATATTCATTTATATAAATTTCCTTATAATGTTTTTCTTCAAGTCTCAGTAATATATATGTTTGTTTGCTTATTTATTTATTTAAGATTTTATTTATTTATTCATGAGAGACACAGAGAGAGAGGCAGAGACACAGGCAGAAGGAGATGCAGGCTCCATGCAGGGAGCCCGTCGCGGGACTCGATCCGGGGACTCCAGGATGATGCCCCAGGCTGAAGGCGGTGCTAAACGGCTGAGCCACCCGGGCTGCCCCCATATTTATTATTATTATTTTTTTTAAAGATTTTACTTGTTTACTCATGAGAGACACAGGCAAAGGGAGAAGCAGGCTCCCTAAGGGGAGTCTGATGTGGACTCGATCTCAGGACCCGGGGTCATGACTTAAGCCAAAGGCAGGCAGACAGACGCTCAACCACTGATCTACCGAGGTGCCCGTCTGCTTCCATATTTAAAAATTAGATTTTATATGCTGTCTTTCCATAGCAGTGAACTTTCATAGCTTCTTGAGATTATTCTCCTCTTGAAGACTAACTTTTTAAAAGAGAGCTACTTTAACCAACGTAATGATGATTCGTCAATGATTATGTTTTTTAAGGTCGCAAACATGTCGGACAAAAGTGAATTAAAGGCAGAGTTGGAACGAAAGAAGCAGCGGTTGGCCCAAATCAGAGAGGAAAAGAAGAGAAAAGAAGAAGAAAGGAAGAAAAAGGAAGTATGTTTTATTTTTTAAGTAAACAATGTAAAATAATTGGATTTAATCTCAAATAGTTATGCCTTTCTGTAATACTTTCAGAATAGTTAAAAATCCAGCAGTCGTGACTACAAATATAGCACTGTAAGTGAATTTTCCTTTAAAGAAACCAGATATGTTAAAATGACAAAACTGATAAATTAAAATATGATTTTTTTTTACTGAATAAAAATATTTCATATAGATTTGATTGCATTTTGGGGATTTGATTTATAAAAGCCCAATTTACGTAATTTCTCTTCTAGGAATGTGTGTATTACATAAGGTGAGGCACATCTATCTTTTAATGGTTCATGAAAACGTGGCATATATATCATAACTTAGTTTGGATTTTGAACTTAGTTATCTGAATGTTTTGCCAGTTTGTACTGCTAACAGTTTGTCAGAATAAAAAAATAGAAAATACCTAATAGGTTATTTAATTGATTAGGGAGTTTGTTATCTCTTTCATCAGGAAATATTTTCACCAAGTAGTAGGTTTGATACAACCTTAAATAGAGACCATTCTCAATAGAGTTCTAGTAAGTAATCTCCTGTGTGTTCTGATTTTTCACATCACCATTTCATGTACAGCAAATATACATTGACCCTGAGCTAAAGCTATTTTATTTGTTCCTGCATTGATATGTACATTTTCCCCAACTATTTGGACAGATTTGTATACTGTTACCACAGATACGTTTTAAATGGTCAAGTGTAAGATAATTTGTCCTAAGGGTGCCATTGGTACCAAGGTTTTCTATTTGATAGCCAATAGCCAAGACTTCTAGAAATCTCTTAAGGGAAAAGAAAAATCAGAAAAATTGAAAGTATGATTTATGTGCAGCATTGCTATGATGTTGTAAAGGCTTGTAAACTGAAGAATTTTGTGTGATACATTATCATAAGAACATTGGAGGTTTAAGTTAGCTGTTTGATTAAAAGTTAACTGATAGAAACAGGAGTCCGATAGGCAGAACCATTCCAAAGTAGTATCTATATAGCCTTAAACCCTTCAGTGCTGAGAACGTATTTGATTTTTGTTTTCTAAAGATGGCTATAAGAGGCATAAATAGCCTCCTGGAGGTATCTACTACCTGATTTATAGCTAATTTAAAAGTTATGAAACATCACAAGAGATGATTTAATAGTATTAAACAATGAGTCTACTAATAACATTGCTGTTTATACAGATAAAGTGTCAACTTGATAATATAGCCTGTTTGGCTATTTTGATGAAGTTTACTGATGACCTCTTTAAGTTAAAATGGTATTATAGAATATAATGATTGACAAAATTCACTGCAAAATAATTGTATGAGTAATAGTTGTTTGGTCAAAATAGGCATCTGAGGTCTATATGTAAAACTTTTCCTTTGAAGGCTTAGATTTCATTTGAGATGTTTTGGATGCTTTGAGATTATTGAGGCTTATCTAGTTTACCTGGAAGATTTTGCTAAAAGAGACTGAAATAAAAGCTGACAATATTTTTTTTTTAAAGATTTTATTTATTCATTCATGAGAGACACAGAGAGAAAGGCAGAGACACCGGCAAAGGGAGAAGTAGGCTTCATGCAGGGAGCCTGACGTGGGACTCGATCCCAGGTCTTCAGGATCAAGCCCTGGGCTGAAGTCGGCCCTAAACCGCTGAACCACCCGGGCTGCCCAGCTGACAATAATTTTGATAACAAATGTTTTGTGTTATGCAAAAGTGAATTTTAACTTTACCAAATTCAACCATGTTTTTAGTGTCATAAAAATAAGACCTATAGTTTAAAAAGACAAAAATAAAAACCTTTCTCCAGATGAATTTTTGACAAACATCTTCTACATAAAATTGCATAAATACAATGAAGACTTCATACAGAAGTTTGAGATATTCATACTGATTTTCAACAAATCACATTGTCCATTTACTTAAAATTTGTTACCTCTTAAATAATTTAATCTTTTTTTTTCCCACAGTGTTGTGATATTTATATCTAAGCTTTTGTGCCACTAGAGGAGGTTTCCACAATTCCTAACTGTGGATAACAATTTCAAACTATAGATAAATAGAAGTTGACTGTACTTTTTGAATTTATTAGGTAAAAACTTTTATGGGAACTCCTTGATTATGAATCATTTGGAGATTACATACTAGAACTCTACGGAGAATGGTTTTCATTTAATATGTGTGTTCAAAACTCAGTCTATCCCCCAGAGTATACATTATTAGTATATTATTTAAAATACACTTTTTTTTTGCAAACGGAAATGTTTCATACCCTATGTAAATTTAAGTTTTTAACTTTAAAAATCTAGACTGATCAGAAGAAGGAAGCAGTCGCTCCTGTGCAAGAAGAATCAGATCTTGAAAAAAAAAGAAGAGAAGCAGAAGCATTGCTTCAAAGCATGGGGCTGACTCCAGAATCCCCCATTGGTAAGGATGAGAATATATCCATTTATAAGACCTAAGAATAGATGCTATTCAGCTCAGGTGTATCTGAGATGAATGCATCGACTTTAATATATTCAGCATATTTTTCTTATTTCTGTCTCTTAAAAATGATTGATCTTATAATTTATTCAGAATTATATTTTTTCACATGTGCCAATATATGATTATTTTGTTTTTTTAAAAGGGTTGCAAGATTAAGTGTACTTATTAACATACACTGAACAACCAATTGACTTGTCTTATTAAATCAGTAATTTATTTCAACATTTGTTGAACAGGTTTTCTGTGCCATACTGTATTTAGTTCAAAGATGACTGTGATTCCTTATCTTAACTCTGTATTTTTTTCTGTAGGTTAAAAAGAGGTATAATAAATCAAAGTTCTAAAAGGGTTTTTTGTATTTAGAGGTATAGGAATGGAAGGAAAAGATAGCCTTCTAATTTCACTGCTAATAAGGGAAATAGTATTGGTAGCTTATTTTGGCAGCAATTTGACTTGCTCTTTTTTTTTTAGCTATTCATTATGATAACGGTACTAAACCATAAAGCTGAAATAGTAGAGATACTGAAAACAATCTAATTACATGTCAGAAAGCATTAGGTGCTTGCTTAAAATAATTCTGATCTGGACGCTGTTACACAGTATTTTAGTTTGACATGGCCTTTGTCATTTAGGGTTCATTTGTGGGCTAATTCCATCTAGTTAAGGGGATAAATACCAGAAATAGTAACTGCTATTTGCCTGTTGTGAAACTACAACACAACTATTTCTAGAGCAGATATTTCTAGAAGGTTTCAAGATGAAAAAGCTTTCAGGTCATTTGCTTTTTTTCTTAATGGCAGAATTTGAAGATTGAAATATATTAATTTATATGTATTTAATAAGTTTACATTGTATATTGCAATTTTAAAAGTAAATCAATCAGAACCAGCATTGTTAAAATAGTAACTAAACCAAGTTCCTTGTTAGTTGGATAGTCTTTGATCAGTTTTTCTGTCATTGGCTTTCTTTTTCTCCTGCAGAAATTTTTTTTCCTTTTCTGATTTTAGGACTTCAGTTTCACTGAATTCACTTGCTCATATTTTTCAGTTCATGGCCCTCCTCCATTATCAAGTCTTGAAAGACCATTCTTCAAGGGGGGTGGGGTGTGTGTTTCTCCCTCTTTCCCCATCTCCAATTTCATTTCCCTTCCCAGTCTGCATTAAGTACCCATTCTTGCGTTTTTAACTTTTGATCTGTCCTACATGTGTTTACACATTTCAGAGTTTCATATGTGTGTGTTTGTATGTTTAATATACATAAATGGCCTTGTATCATTTTGTTTGTACCTTTTTGTCAAGCAGTATTTGAGACCTACCCATGTTGCTAAGTACAGATCTAGTTATTAATTTTTGACTGCATAATATTCCATTGTATTTTACTTATATGTTCCCCAAGTAATATGTACTTAGATTGCTTCTATCTCTTTGCTTTGCTATTACAGTCAATACTATAAAGAATATATACTTTCCCATTGAGAACTGTGGAAAAGTTTCTCTGGGGTGTATGCATAAGAATTGACTTGCTGTGTTATTGTGTTTAAGCTTACTTACATTTATTAGATTCTACGTACCACTCTCAAGAATGACTACTGGTTTACCCTCCTAATGCCAGTGAATGAGAAAGTGACTATTTTATCATATCTACATCATCGCCTGATTTTATTCAACTTTCCAGTTTTTGCCAATTTGATGGATATAAAGTAGTATATCAAAATGTTTTAATATGAATTTATATTTTTATACTGAGGTTGATGGTTTCTCAAATATCTATTTTTTGTCTTCTATGAATTGCATATTCATATCTGTAACCTATTTACTATTGGAGTTCTTTATCTTCTTGCTGTAGGAGTTCCTTGTATATTTTAGGAGAGGACTTCTTTGTTTTAGTCTTTCTAAAAAAAAAAAAAAGCCTTCTCTCAGTCTGTTAACTCTGTTTATAGTATCTTTCATTGAAACTAATCCTTCATTTTAATATGTTCAAATCCTTCATTTTGATAATAGAGCTGCCAATTATAACCCTTTTTCGTACTTTTTGGTCTTCTTTTTTTTTTTTTTTTAAGAAATCCTTTCTTTGAGGACACAATATATATTTTCCTACATTTTTTCTTTTTTTTTTTTTTAAGATTTTATTTATTTATTCATGAGAGACAGAGACAGAGAGAGAGAGAGAGAGAGAGAGAGAGAGAGGCAGAGACACAGGCAGAGGGAGAAGCAAGCTCCACACAGGCAGCCCGACATGGGACTTGATCCCAGGTCTCCAGGATCATACCCTGTGCTGAAGGCAGCGCTAAACCGCTGAGCCACCCAGGCTGCCCCCTACATTTTTTTCTATTAGGCTTTATAGTTTTAGCCTTCACCTTTAGATGTTTGGGTTATATTTTTGAATATAATGTGAGTTAGGGATCCAGTCTAGTTTTCTCCATATAGTTAGTTAATTTTCTCAGTACTATTTATTAAATAGTTCATCTTTTCTCTCACTGATATCTGATGCCAACTTTGTCATACAATCAGTTCCCATAAATTCATGACAGTTCTGGGCTCTGTATTTTTACTGTTGATCCAATTTGTCTGGTTCTATACTATTAACCCATGGTTTTAATCACTATGGCTTTGTATTCTGTCGTAATTTCTGATATAGGAAATCACCCCTCTTTTTTCTTCTTTTTCAAAATAGCCCTAGCTTTATAAATTTTTCTTCCTCTATAAAAAATTAAACTTTCCCCTCACCCAAATCTTGCTGCACCATATGCTACATTTAGTGATATGTTTTTAGTTTTTTTAGATATAGAAGATTCTCCACCCACTACTTTTTGCCCTATGGCATCAAGTTTTTGAAGAGAGCGGGCTGGTCTCTAGAATGTCCCACCTTCTGGGTTTATATGATGGTTTTCTCATATTTAGCTTTTGTTCTTCTATCTTTTGTATTTCTTCTCAACTGGAAATTAGACTTAAAAAACTTGTTTGGTTCAGGTTGAACATCTTTGGCAAGAGTATCTCATAAATGATTCTTTGTACTTCTTGTTATATCACATCAGTAGCCCATATGCCTGGTTGTTGGGCTATTGGTGATGCTAAGATTGATTACTAGGTTACAATTGTGACTGCAAGGTCTCTCCACCATAGTTATATTTTTATTTTCCTTATGATTATCAGGTAGTATCTAGAGGTGATACTTTGGCACCATGTGAATATTCACCTCTTCATCAACTTTTTACCAAATGATTTTAATACTACTTGGTAATTCTTATCTAAATCAGATATTAAATTAGGAATTGCAGAATTGTTTTTATAATTCCATCATTCCATCTGTACTTATTGTCTGAAATTCTTCTGTAATGGAGAATTTTCCCTCAGTAATTAGATTTATTTGGTTACTGTAAATGAATTTCCTGTTAGAAAAACAGAAGACATGCTTGATTTTTTTCAATTTAATTACTAATCACCTCTAGGGGTGGCAGAGATTTGGGGTGTATTTTTTAAATAGATTAGGTAATACTTTATTTACAATTTTTATATATATATTTCTAAGTGAATTTATCTTTCTTGTACTGTCCATGCCTTAGTAGTTATGATTTTATTTTTTTAAAAGATTTTATTTATTTATTCATGAGAAACAAAGAGAGGCAGACATAGGCAGAGGGAGAAGCAGGCTCCCCACAGGGAGCCTGATGTTGGACTTGATCCCAGGACCCTTGGATCCTGACCTTAGCCGAAGGCAGACACTCAACCGCTGAGCCACCCAGGTGCCCCAATGGTTGTGATTTTAAAATAAATTGGACAGCTTTACCTTTTGCTATTTTGTAGCACAGTTTGTATAAAGGATAGATGTTACCTGTTCTTTAAAACTTGGTAGAATTCAATTGTAAAACTGCCTGGGATTACATTTTTTTTCCCCAAGGGTTAGTTGAGAGCAGAGGTTATTAGCCATTTCAGATCTCTTTGTAAGGTTATAGTCTCTTCCAGTTTTCCATTTCTTTTTGTATCATTTTGAATTTTTTAAAACCATAATAAACATTTATTATCTCTCAGTTTCTGTCTATTAGGAATTTAGTAGTGACTTAGCTGAGTGGTTCTGGCTCAGGGTGTGTCATAGCATTGAAGTCAAGATGTCAATCAGAGCTGCAGTTATCTCAAAGCTTGCCTTGTGCTAAGATTTGCTTTTAAGGTGCCTTACTCACATGGCTGGTAAGTTGGTGCTGACTGTTGTTAGTGAGAGGCCTGAGTTCCTATCTACATGGGCCACTCCACAGAACTGCTGGAGTATGCTTGCAGAATGTTAGGTTCTCCAGAGTGGTGCGATCCAAAGATAAAGACAGCCAAGAAAAAAGCTATTATTTTTATGACTTACTCTTGGAAGTCATCAATTCCACTATATTCTGTTGATTGGAATTCACAAAGTATTTGGGCATGCTTTAAAACTGCCAAAGTATTTGCAGTAAATTCATAGGTCTCGTGATATTTTGAGATGATCATATGCTTTTTTCTCTTGTAATAGATTAGTTTGATGATTTACAATGATAGCTTTTCTTATGGAGAAGCATGCTTACATTCTGGAATAAACAACTTAGTTATGAGATAATTTTTTTCTTATGTGTTGCTGAATTCATTTGCAAGTATTTTATTTGGGAGTTCTTCATCTATACTCTTAAGAGAATCATACCCGTAATTTTTTTCCTTTTATTATATCTTGTCTGGCCATTATAATAGATATAATGGTATCTGGTTATAGTAGCCACATTAAATGAGTTGTGTGGTTTTCACCTTCTTCTGTTCTCTGACAGATTCCTAAAAAATCTTTCCAGTATTTATTTAAAATTATACCTGAAGAATACAGGATACAGATGAAGGCAGTGTCTACCAAACTTACTTGACAGTAGCCCAAAATAAAAAATACATTATATATCATGACCCAGCATGGATACTTGTTTTTCTTTTCACTACATAATGTATTTAGTAAATATTTTTTAATTATAGAAGGGTAAAAATACTGCCAGAATATTCAAGAGGATTTATTAAAAATACCAATCTCTTCCTAAAATAGACTTTTTTCTTTTTTTTTATTCTGAAAAGAATTTGTTTTTTAAAAAAAGATAAAGCTAATAAAGTGTCTTTTAGCTTCTCATTGGTAGATTCCTATTTATTTGGTGAGTTGACTGTTTTATGAGAGACCCTTGAGAGCAGGGAAAATAACATTTTTATCCCTGGTGTCCAGCACGGGCTAGACACTTAAATGTTTGTTCAATTATTGTTAGGCCATATGTCTTTCTACCTTGTAAGGCCAAATAAAAGCCATCTGCTTTAAAAGCAAAATCAAAACCTGATTGTTTAAATTTCAGAAAAAAGCATAGTGGAAATTGAAATTTGAATATTTCATAAAAGAAGCATGGCTTTTTTAAAATTTTATTTTATTTTTTTTAAAAACCTAAATCTAAGTGGCCAGTTTTAAGAAAGTTAATTTTAGGTACAACTGTTTTCAAGACATATTGTATCCAATATAGAGTTCTTAAGCACTGATGATTGAAAAAAATAAAGTCATTCTCTTTTGATGTATAACTACTGTTTTGATGGTCTTGTAAAGAGATGAAAACAGACACTGTCAATTATTCTGCAGCCTGAGTCTGTATCAGCAAGGCACAAAACATTGATTAGTGTGACAATTTATTATCTGGATTTTCTTTATTAGGAAGAAACAAAAAAACTTTGCCAGTCAAAAATAACTATTGCTTCATTTATTTCCCTTGCACGCCTTTTGGATATCTTAAATCTCATTTTAAAAAAATCTCATTTTTTCCCATTTTTATGAGAAATAATTGACATATATCACTATATAAGTTTAAGGTATATTGTATGATGGTTTGATTCACATATATTGTAAAATAATTTAACAATAGGTTTAGTTAACATCTGTCATCTCATCCAGATATACTAAGAAGAAAAGAAATTTCTTCTGATGACAACTTTTGGAATCTATTTTTTTTTAAGATTTTATTTATTTATGAGAGACACAATGAGAGAGAGAGAGAGAGAGGCAGAGACATAGGCAGAGGGAGAAGCAGGCTCCATGCAGGGAGCCCGATGCGGGACTCGATCCCAGGACTCCGGGATCATGTCCTGGGCCGAAGGCAGGCGCTAAACCCTGAGCCACCCAGGGATCCCTAGAATCTATTTTTTTAAACACTTTTCCTATATACCATATAACAGTATTAACTATAGTCATCATATTGTATGCTTTATCTCTAGTACTTATTTATCTTGTAATTGGTAAATTGATCAGATGGAATGAATGGTTCCCATGTACCAAGTCATTTCTTTATGTTTAGCCTAATTTTAACAAATTATTCATTATACTATTTTAATACCACAGAATTTTATTCTTTTTAAAAATATTTTATTTATTTATTCATGAGAGACACACAGAGAGAGAGAGAGAGAGAGAGAGAGAGACATAGGCAGAGGGAGAAGCAGACTCCCGGCAGGGAGCCTGATGTGGGACTCGATCCTGGGTCTCCAGGATCATGCCCTGGGCCGAAGACGGGTGCTAAATTGCTGAGCCACCCAGAGATCCCCACAGAATTTTATTATTTATTAATTTAATTTAAATGCTGAATTTAAATTTAATGTAATTCAGAACATTACATTAAATGTTCTGAATTACATTAAAGACAATGAGAGAAATGAAACACTTAGAGGAGACTATTGAGAATATTTAAATTTCGTTACCAGGAGAAGAGGCCATAGAAAGGGAAAAATTAATATTTAAGAGAGTTAAGGTTTAAAGCATTATCTATCAGGACAAAAAAAGGAAGTTATGAAAATAAGTTTTTCAAATGTTATTGTTCCAGGCTAAGAGTATCCACAAGGGGGCATTATTGTAGTGAGGGCTATGTGTGAGTATTCAGTATCATAGATTAGCTAGAGGAGGGCTTACAACTTCAGGTTATCTCAGAAGCTCACTCCTTCCATTTTACTGTATCTACCAGCTCCTACTCCCTCCATTCACATTCCTTGACTGTTCACCTTTCTAGGTTCTTCTTCCTAGCAAAAGCCCCTTCTTGCCAGAGGCTTTCTTCTACCTGATAAATAATTGGGCTGTGCCTCATCTTTCATCTCTGAGATGTTTGTGTGGTTCTGCGTGGTTAACTCAAACTTAATTCTAAACATAAATCTGGGTGCATTCCTAGGTAATTTCTGGTTTAATAATTTCTGGTTTAAAAATATTCTAGATGTTTCCTCGCAGGCCAAGAGGCAACAATGTTGATTTTATATCCTTGGAAGGCCAAAATCTAAACTGGTAGGAAAGGCCTTCTTGAGTTTTTGTTCTAGATAATTAAAGAGTCACAGTCTTTTCAATATTACTTATGTGATCAGTGAATCCCATGATGTAGATTTGTTTTTCAGTTGATTCTGTATTTCTCCTCTGGTTCTCAAAGAAGGGAATAAGTATCTTTGTTTTTCATGAACTTCTAAGAAACTTAAATTCGTTCAGATATTCACCTATGTTAATGTTAAATCTTTTGTGCCTTTTTAAAGCCTTGCTTAGGCTATTCTCTCTCTCTTATATATAAATATATCTCTTATATATAAGTATATAAGAGAGAGAGAGATAATTGGAGTGAAAGTAATGAGACTGAATCACTGTTCTTACTAAGCAGATTGTATCTCAGATACTTGGCAAAAGCTAATTAGTAATGGCTTTTGTTATTTTTATATCTGATTGGACTCTTAAATCATCTTTACAAATGAATTCTAAAGTTGAGTCTTTTTTTGAGATTTGAAGTGCTATGAGTTCAGAATTTTTTTTTAACCTCCCTGAATGCATGCTCTTTGCTCTTAGAGGTTGTTGAATCTGAGAGTATGGTGGCATTGCCTTATTGTGCAATTACCGTAGTCTTTGATCTTTCTAGACTAATTATGTTGAAATATGGTAGTGACCAAACAACACTGCCATTCCCTTTTTTTTCTGTTAATACTCTTTTTTCAATAATGATAATTTTCTTTTTCTAGGTTTGCCTCTTCTGTAGTATACATTATTTATTATTGCAAAATGAAATGGGTGAACCAGATAATTTTGAGTGTTAAATGAGTCCTTTCTATAAGCTGGCTTGAAAACTACCTTTTGTGAGAAATGATGGTATAGCTCTGGGATGGAGATTTTTATTGAATTACAAATTTGATGTCATGGCAATTAATTTTGCTTCTGGCTGATAAACTATAATAATTTGGTAGCCTTGCTCCTGTAACTTATATTTATCTTGGGAACTTTTATTTTGACACACTTATTGGCTAGGTTAATATGTTTATGTATGTATAATTACTGTTTAACTTGTTTCCATAAAGAATTTGAGGTAACTTTTTTTTATAATGTAGTCTTAGCTAAGTAAGATACTGTTGAATTTATTGAGTTGAGTCAGTGATACTTGAAGTTATCAGAAAGGGGAAAAAATGCAATAAACTGAAAAAGAATTTTATACTTTATCACAAATAATTAGATTAATAGGAATATTACTGTTTTCCTCCAATCTTCTTAATATATATGTATAGTTAGAAAAATTATTCTCCTAAGCATTAAGGAATACAAAATTTCTTCTTTAATCTTTAAAAGAAAATCTTTAATATGAAAAAATTATGATGCTTCACTATAATAAACACATGCTTGTGCTTCAGCAAAGTAGGCAAACTGGTATGAGATACTATTTATTTCTGTATCGGTTGGGGCTTAGACAAAGGAAAAACCTCACATTGAGAAACAGACAAAAAGATGAGGAATATAACCTAAATGAAGTTAGGGGGCATTAATGTCATTTTATTTTTTTAAAGATTTTATCCATTTGTTTATTTGAGAGAGATTGAGAGTGAGAGAGCACAAGCAGGGGGAGCAGCAGAGGGAGAGGGAGGCTCCCTGTTTGTCAGGGAGCCTGCTATGGGACTTGATCCCAGAACCCAGGGATCATGAGCTGGGCTGAAGGCAGACGCTTAACCGACTGAACCACCAGGTACCCCAGTGTTCTTTTATTTTTGTTTTATTTTATTATTATTATTATCTTTTTTTTTTTTAGATTTTATTTATTCACAAGAGACACAGAGAAAGAGGCAGAGACACAGGCAGAGGGAGGAGAAGCAGGCTCCATGTGGGGAGCCCGATGTGGGACTTGATCCTGGGGCTCCAGGATCACACCCTGAGCTGAAGGCAGATGCCCAACTGCTGAGCCACCCAGGCGTCCCATATTTTTAGATAGAAATCATATTTAGCTACTTTAGGTGTTATACTCAGCATCTAGCACACTGCCATCCACTTGTGAACCGTATGAAGGTGATGTGGTTTTATAGTTTCTAAGAAATTTAGTCACAAAATTAGAAACATTTATTTTTTTTATAGTCCTTTGGAATTCAAGAATTAATCACTGTATCTCAGGAAACATTTTAGCTGTGATTTTTTTCTTCTAATCTTACTATTGGTTACCAATGGAATTTGCCATTCAAAAAATAAAGATGATTAGTTTTCTACCTGTGTTTAAGATGTAATTCATCATTGGGGTACCTGGCTAGCTCCGTCAGTAGAACATGTGACTCTTGATCCTCAGGGTCATGAGTTCACATCTCACATTGAGTGTAGAGGTTATATTACCAAAAAAAAAAAAAAAAAAAAAAAAAAGCAAAAGATAAAATTCATCATACTAAACTTCTACATTTTGTAGATTAGCAAACCCAGCTTCTTCTTTTGTATCATGTATAAACATTTAAATATAATTTTAAGGGTTCAATGAATGTTACTCTCTCTAAAACACAGATTTTTAATTAAATACATCTTTAGGTTAGTTCCTTTGTAATTAGGAACTTCTATTTTCAGTAGACTATTAAAAGGAGGGCTTGCAACTCAACATATAATGTGTCAGTCACTTAATATTATATACTGAAAAATTATTTTAAAAAGATACTTGGGATTGGGGAGATTTATGGTAAAATTTAACCAGAAGATGGCAGTGATGATCCTCCTATACTTCCTGCAATGGTAATCAAAATGTTTTACAAATGTAATAGCATGAAATGTGCACGTTTAAGTGTTGATATATAATGTTAAGAGTGATGATTTAGGGGAAAGCATTTGCTGTTTGTTTTATATACTATGAAAAATGTATATTTTTCTATAAGAAGGGATTAAGAATATTTTGGGTGTCTGTATCTTTGTCTGTACACTTCAGTTTTTTCTGAATACTGGGGTAAGGAAGTTATCATAAGTCTTGCCTTGTTTAAGTTGCATGCATCACTTTATGTTATGCATCATGTCTAGAAGGCATGCTGTTTTATGGCCTGTTTGCATTTTTCACCCAAATTGCTGGAACTAATGGACATTTTAAAGGAGCCATTCCTTTAGCTGTAGTCATTTTCTTTAAATTGGCCCCTTTTCTTTGTGGGGGGAATATGAAATCATTTAAGGTATTTCTGAAATAAATTGTTAGATGAAAATTAACATTTTAAAATGAATCTCAGAAAATTTTTTAATAGTCTACTGAAAAGAGTATAAGTTCCTAATTACAAAGGAACTAACCCAAATGACTTTTGAAGAATATTTCAGAGTTTTGATTTTGACAACAATTATAAGTAATATTTATAATATCTGGTGATCTTAAAAGTGAGAAGTTAGAAAGGGGGGAAGGAATGCTCTCCTTTGAAAATTAGTGCCCACATTTGGTGTTGGCTGGGATGAAGATGCATCCTTTCATAATCTTGCTTTTTATTTTAATATAAAACCCAAATGCATTTTGCCAGAGAAATTGCATGAATCGTCAGCATGCGTTGTTAACTTTGTCTTTCTCCTCTTCTTTCTACTGTTCATTTTCATTCATGTATTTTTGTTTTTTGGTTTGCCATTTTTTTCTTTTTTGTTAATTACTTCATGTTAAATTTTGAAACGTCATAAGCTGAGCAACCTCTCCGTGTAGTAACAGCGGATACCTGTCTATTTCACTATTTAGTCCCTCCTCCTATGTCTCCATCCTCCAAATCTGTGAGCACACCAAGTGAAGCTGGAAGCCAAGACTCTGGAGATGGCGCAGTGGGATCTAGGTACAGTAAATTTCTTTTAATAGTCTAATGATAGAATGCATTTGGTGCCCACATACTGTTGATGCTTTAGAGAGACTAAATAGCTATGTTGAAACTAACATTTTGCAATCTAAGTGGCATAGAAATTATTTGTTGTAAATTAGGGAAATTTTTTTAATAGTATTTTAACTGATTAATTTAGACTGAATAGTTAATTGATTTTATACTAATTATTTTATATTAAAATAGAGATGTTAATTCATTTATTTTTTTATTGAAGCATACTACACAGGTTACTGTGTAAATCTTTTGTATATATAACATAAACAATGTAAATAGTGTATAAATAGTGTATGATAGTATAAAAGTATAAATGTAGTATAAATGGTATAAATACAGTGTAAAATAGTTTATAAATAATGTAAAACCTCTTTGTGCTTAATTTTCCATTCAGTAATTGAAAATCTAAACAATTCAGTTTAAACCCTTTAATTGTGTTGTATTGAGTTATTAATTCTAGTTAAGATAGAAAATAGTAGTGCCTAAAATATCAAGTAGAGGTAACTGCTAAGGAAACAGGAGTGTTTACTGTTTTGAGTGTATTATGCTAAATGAAATAAGTCAGAGAAAGACAAATACTGAATTATGTCACTTATATGTGGAATCTAAAACCCCCCCCCAAAAAAATAAAAATAAAATAAAAAAATAAAATAAAAAAATAAAAAAAAACCCAAAACCAAAGAAATCCAAGGTCATATAGATACAGAGAACAGATTGGTGGTTGCCAGACGTGAGAGATGGGGAATGGTCGAAATGGGTGAAGAGTTTCAAAAGGTACAAACTTCTAGTTATAAAATAAGTTGTGACGATATAATGTACAGCATAGTGACTACAGATACTAATACTATATTGCATATTTGAAGATTCCTGAGAAAATAGATCTTAAATGTTCTTATCACAAGAAAAAATACTTTTGTAACTATGTATTGTGACACATGTTAACTAGAATTGTGGTGATCATTTTACAATATATACAAATATCAAATCATTATATACCTGAAAGTAATGTAATATTATATATATATTTTTTTTTTTTTAAAAGATTGTATTTATTTATTCATGAGACACAGGCAGAGGGTGAAGCAGGCTCCACGCAGGGAGCCTGATGTGGGACTCGATCCTGGGGCTTCCGGATCATGCCCTGGGCTGAAGCCAGGAGCCAAACCGCTGAGCCACCCAGGGATCCCCAGTAGTATTATATGTTATACATACTCACTTAAAAAAATGTTTTCTGCCAAGTTTTCCTGTACTTACGTCTTCCTTATAAAACTATATTTCATATTTGTTTTAGGATCCTGCACACATGTTGAGCCTTGCTTTCCAAAAGTTCAGTAAGATTTCAACCTCTCTCCAAAGACTGTATTGGGGAAAGTATTTTTACTTATTCCTTTTTGACATATGCACACATATGCACACACATGCACGCTAACAGCAAGTCTTTTAAAAACAGCATCATACTTTTTGACTCCCTGTGACAGCTGAAATGAGATTTAAAAACATAGTTAAAAACTTTATTCAGAATCCTCATTTAGGGCAGGAAGGTAAATGTCCTCCTTTGAAAAATCTTTTAACACACCTTTTAATAGGAAATAAAGTTTCTTATTAAGTTTCATCTTTGTGCCTGAGTCCCTCTGACTGAAGTTATAAATAAGTAATGAGTATTGAAAAGACAAGAAAAAAGAAACAAGGGAGCTAGATAATAAACTCAGTATTTTAATCGATTTGTGAATAATCAGGTTATCATTAACAATTAGAAGACAAAAAAGTTTCACCAGTTTGGATTTGAGATGTGTTTTCCAAAACTGTTTCGTAAATAGAACCAAAATTGCAAATGTAAGCTACACTGTCATGGAGGTAAATAATAAAACCATCATTTAAGAAAAATCAAAACTTAAAAAAAAATAATAGTACCTTATAAAATATTATATATTATAGACTAAAGGCTAAATTTATTTAGTCTAAACTTATTTTTACGACTAATTTGGTCTCATACTTCATACTTTTCGTACCAATATGTTAATATTCCTTTGCGGATAAGCAAATGGTATTTTCAGGAGAAAGCTTTTTTTCTCTTCTGCAACATTACTTTAGTACAAATATTTACCCAAAGACTTATTGTATTTATTAAATTTATTTGTATTATAAACTATTTTTATGTAGATAATTTACCATGTTCATTTTGAATTCTGTGTTTTTGATTTTGAATAGTAGAAGAGGGCAGCCCCGGTGGTGCAGCGGTTTAGCGCCGCCTGCAGCCCGGGGCATGATCCTGGAGACCCTGGATCGAGTCCCACGTCAGGCTCTCTGTATGATGCCTGCTACTCCCTCTGCCTGTGTCTCTGCCTCTCTCTCTCTCTGTCTCTATGAATAAATAGATAAAATCTTTAAAAAAAAATGAATAGTAGAAAGATTATTTTATTTAATTTATTTTTTTAGAAAGACTATTTTAAATGCCACATCAGCAAGTTTGCTTTTATTTTTTTTAATAGAAGTCTTTTTTATTTTTATAAAGCTGATTCTTTTTTTTTTTAATTTTTATTTATTTATGATAGTCACACACAGAGAGAGAGAGAGAGAGAGAGAGAGGCAGAGACATAGGCAGAGTGCATAAGCAGGCTCCATGCACCGGGAGCCCGACGTGGGATTCAATCCCGGGTCTCCAGGATCGTGCCCTGGGCCAAAGGCAGGTGCTAAACCGCTGTGCCACCCAGGGATCCCAGCAAATTTGCTTTTAAAACTACTTTGTAACATCTACTTGGTTTTTTTTTTCTTTTAATTTATTGATTTATTTGGGAGAGAGAGAGAGAAAGAGAAAGAGAGAGGGCAAGTGAGGGGGTGGTCAGTCTGAAGCAGACTCCCCAGTGAGCACAGAGTCTAACTCCAGACTTGATCCCATGACTCCAGACTTGATCCCATGACCCCTGAGATCATGACCTGAGCCAAAACCCAGAATTGGATGCCCAACCAGCTGAGCCACCAAGGCTCTCCCGTCTCCTCAGTTTTTGAAATTAACATGAATTAGAGGGGCAGCTGTGTGGCTCAGTGGTTGAGTGTCTGCCTTCTGCTCAGGTTATGATTCTGGGGTTCTGGGATGGAGTCCCGCATCAGGCTCCCTGAGGGGAGTGTTATTCTCCCTCTGCCTATATCTCTGCCTCTCTCTCCCTGTATTTCTCATGAATAAATAAATAAAATGTTTAAAAAAATACATATGAATTAGAATATATCCTTCTGAGTTTGACTGTGAAACCCAGAGTTTATTAGAGACCCATTGGAATATTGTGAAATGGTACAGGGAGTAAATACTGTTAAGAAAAATATTTATTTGTAGATAGGATACATATTCATCAAGTTGCCAATACAGTGTTAAATACTAGATAGATTATTACAGAAAACAGAATATTCTGGTCCTTGCCTTCATAGAACTTACATTCTAATGATTAAACCTTAAAGATATTATTCACTGTACTGAAAAGTTCGAAGCATAGAGTGCTAACTTGTGTTTAAGTTTAAAGTATAGATTTTTAATAAGTTATAAAACAAGAAAATAAGTATTTAAATATCTTTCGGGGTATTTGTTCTTATTAGAGAATGAATATAAGATTTGGTTTCTTTTCAGTTTAACAGGAGAACAAAAAAAAAATCCTCTTTTGAATGAGATAACCTTGTCTTTTTTTTTTAACTTGTGTCTTTTTAATCTTAGTACATATATTGTCTCCTTTGAGAGCAAAGATTCAGTTTTAATTATTAACTTTTAAGAAGGCTGTGTATGTTCTTTTTTATGTATGTATACATGCAAGAGTAAAAACTATGACTTCTACTACATCATCTCCAGATTCCATAGTAGGAAGATGATTAATCTTGTTAATTGGTGATTAATGAATAGCATTTCTAAATATATGGCTTTTAAAAAGAATGCTAAGATCTGAGAATGAGAATGAACTTGAATTGAGCAGGCGTGTTGGTAATGAAAGAATGAAGAGAATAAGAAGAAATATCACAGGAAAATACATGAAGATGTGTGAAATGTATGAACCTATACACTCAACTCTGTTAACTGGGCAAGACAGTCCAAGATTAGTACACTCAAGAAGAAGGAAAAAATATATTAAACATTACCAAATGTGGTATCAAGACATACCTGAATCATTATTTCCAAATGCCAAAAATTTCTATTGGGCCTGGTTGTAATTTATGAATAAATATAAAAGGCCCTGAAAAGTGATATCTCTAACTCTGCAAATTCGGAGTTGAATTTCATTGTTTCTAGTTCTCTTTCTCAGTCACTTCTGTTATCTCTAAAACATAGCTAACAGTTACTCAATTTGGTAATCCATATTTCTTGATCCTTGTTCCTTTTTCCATTCTTGATCATTTTATCTTTCAGGCTTTTGGATTATATTGGAATTTTACTTTATATGTCTGCTGATGCCTTTAATAAACATAATGTATGTTGTGCAGTGTATTTTCGGTACTGGCTATATTTTTAGATAAAGTTTTATTTAATTTTAGACTTAAATGACATCCTCAACAAGGAGCTGTAGGTCACTAATAGCAGCTATACCTCTCATATAATGTAAAGTCTGGGGACAGAACATCCCTTGGAGAGCACCTAGTAGAATCCTTTCTGATTTAACAAAGCCTATTTGTTGCTATTCATTGCTTAGTAGATCTTCAGAGTGACCTTCTCTTTGCATACACACAATCCTGTTTAAATCCCAGAATCTTTTATATTTTTAATATAAAGAATCTCTCTAGTTCAATTTTTTTTTAAAGATTTATTTATTTGTGATATACAGAGAGAGAAAGAGAGAGAGAGAGTGGCAGAGACACAGGAGGAGGGAGAAGCAGGCTCCATGCCGGGAGCCTGACGTGGGACTCGATCCCGGGACTCCAGGATCGCGCCCTGGGCCAAAGGCAGGCGCTAAACCGCTGAGCCACCCAGGGATCCCCCTCTAGTTCAGTTTCATCTGTTTTCATTGATAAATTGTTTAGGCAAGTAAAATATAGAAATCTTTATTGTATTTAAATATTGTAGCTGTTTTAGTTATATAACTTATGTAAGTATATATTAGACAAAAAGGTAGTACTGAATATATTGTGCTTAACTTTTTAATAGGGACTATGAGCATCATACAGTACTGTACGTAATTATCTTATATTCTACTAACTTGTGAGAACGCCAGTGTGATAAAGTACCTTTTGTTCTAGTAATACAAGATTTAGTTTAAGTGGAAAAGATCCCATATAAGTTACTTACCTGTAGGCAAGGCTAAAACACAACCAAATATTTATTTAGAATTGATACTCTCTAGAAGTTTAGTTAATTAGGTAAGTCCTTGGAACACAAAATATTTTTCCTGGGAAAATTTATTTTTTCCTAGAGACAGAAATCTTTAGTTGTTTTCTAAAGCAGATGACATGTAAGCCCAAGGCAGTGCTTAACCCATAAATTACATAGGGGTCACATTTTGGAAACTTTAGCTTTTTTGTATCCCAGTGGAATAGTCTTTGGTTTTCTTACCTAAAGGCTTATGTGTTGATTCATTTCCTTTACCAATATGACAATTTCCTGCACACATTTAATGCTTTGGGCAAGATTACAATATGTTAACTAAGATGTTTCTACTAATGTTTTTTTAATTAAGAAAATTAAAATTTTAGTTATTTTTATAGCCTAGCTTGTTTTCCAAAAATCATGTATTATTCGTGTTGTTGGATGCTTTGGCTGTTCTTGTCCATTATTAGGCAATATTAGCTTCCTGTAATCTGAAAATACTGTCTTTTAACTATTCTGGGTTATATGTTTGCATCTTTAACCACATTATGCTTATGGCGTGCACTAGAGCATTGAGTGATACCTGGTATTTTTTTTCATACTAACCAGAACATGTGGTTTTTAATTGTGAACAGTATTTTAGCTTTACCTATTCATAGAATGTATTTGCTTGACTAACTTATGGCCTTTTTTGCTAACGCTTCATGGTTGTCCTACAACCATTTAGGACGCTGCATTGGGATACAGATCCATCAGTTCTTCAGCTTCACTCAGATTCCGATTTGGGGTATTGAATAGATTTTTTACCTTCCCTCTTCCCTTTATCTTCCCTCTTTTATAATTAATTTGATTCTTTGTGAAACTGTCCTAATATTACTTAAATTTCTAATGTACAACTATACAGTTAGGAAAAGAATTAATATTTTACTGTGACACCTCATTTATCCTCTATCATTAGTGAAAGAAATATTTTATGTATCTGATTTTCTAAGTACCTAAGTCTACCCGTTTAAATGTCCAAAGTCCTTTGATTATCTCTGTAAACTTTTCTAAGCTGTATTACAAACTTCCCAGACTTTTTCTGATATGTATTCTACATGTAACTGAACCTTTTCTGAGTTACTTGATATGAATATTAATTTATTTCCTGATGATTTCTGAGGTTTTAAGAGGAACAGAGCTGTTGGTCATTTATACTATGGCCCCAGATTGCCATTGATTTATTCATTAATTCATTCATTTATTTATTCTAGTCCCCAATGCAAATTATATGTTTGTTGCTGCCATTGTGCCTTTTACTTAATAGCGCATTTCCATTGTTAATTTGTACCTTCTAAAACACGTGACCAACACCGTTTGGAATTAATCTAAAGTAAGAGTAAATAAGTCTTCAATTAGGGCGTGTAAGAAAAGTATATAAGCTTCTTGTACATTAACTGGAAGCTTCTCTGTTGACTGCCCTGAGACTCTCTCCACCCTTAGTTGCTTCCTTATTCTCAGAAAAAGTGGCTTTTGGATAAGTGAGGTATTACCACCCTACCCTTCTACCCCTAAATCTTAGAGTATTTTGTTTGTTGGTTCTAATATTGTGATTTTTTTTTTTTTTTTTTTTTGTCTAATTAGAACCTGTATGCAGTCAAGTTAGTAACTTGTTTCTTATGTTCTTGACTTGGCCATTTTTTTCCCCAGATATGTGAGTGATTTACTTTTCAAGTAGTTTATATCTTAAAACTCAGAATATAGTGTTTCTTATTTCAAATTTTATTCTTAGAACACAAGATTACTTCAAGTCTGCTTAGGTTTTCCCATTTAATTCTTTGATTTCGTACTTTTTTCCCCCCTTTTATTATTTTTTTTCCCCCCTTTTAAAACTAAGATATTCCTAAAGTGGAAAACACATTAAAAGAAATTGTTATGGCCCACTTCTGGGACCCTAGAGAAAATTAATCTATTTAATTACTAATTTTATTATACTTTTTTGTATAGGATTTTGAAAATGTTTTATTAGAAAACAGTTAACTATTACATATCCATATATATTTCAGATATCCTGCTTGATTTTCGGAAGTTACAGCAATGCTTTTATTAGATATCCTTTTAAGTCAGTCTTATAATAGAGAGCCTCTTTGGGAGTTTGTAAGCATACTATATTATTTGATTAAATATTTAGACATCTGATAAATCAAGAAAAAATCTTCCGTATACCTAATAAAAGAGATTTTTCTTTTCATACATTTTCCTCAGCTACAATTGTCTTCTGTTTGTCAAAAAAAGAATGAATTCTGCCTATTTAAAACAGAAGTGACTTTAAAACAGAAGTGTATTCAAGATACCTGTTGCTTTAATTCAGGTGTAGAATATTTGCATTGTAGTTTGTCCGTATATGAATCAAGGACAGTCCTGACTATGCAGAGATTAGAGATTTAAAAGTTTAAATATTTCATTTTAAGATTTAAGTTATATGATTCTCAATTTCTGCAAAGTATAAGTAGAAGAAAGGTTTTCAACAGAAACTTATTTTTCATTCTTAAACCTAAAGCCTCCTAATGGTGAAGGAAACTAAATGTGGTCTGAGTGAGATCCATATATCTGACTCTTCAAAAAAGTCTGGAATCATATCCCTACTAAGAACATTACTCATAACCAACCATATTTAGTCCACTCTGAAATTCCTGTCCTCTAACTCTATTATTACCCACACATTTGCTCTAAGAAACTAAATTATTTGCTTTTTTAAAGTGAAAAACAAACATCTTGAATGATTCAGAAATACCTTTTGTCTTTGCTATCTTCTAAATTCTTTTGTTAGAATGAAGCCAATTCATTGTTCATCTAAAATTTCTTGAATAAAACAAGGATTTAAATTACAATTTGGATGTGCAATGTTTAATTCTTAATTTTCCAAAATAACATGGTTTGATGTAGTTAAAATGTTTCATTTGTTGTATTTAAAAACATTTATCTTCACTTTTTCTAGACGAGGACCTATTAAACTTGGAATGGCTAAAATTACACAAGTTGATTTTCCTCCTCGAGAAATCGTCACATATACAAAGGAAACTCAGACTCCAGTTATGGCTCAACCCAAAGAAGGTGAATATTTATCCTAAATATGATGGTTATTAAATTCCCATTTTGAGTAAATGAATTCTTTCTTTTTTTTCCTCTTCCTTTCTTTTTTGTTTTTTGGCCTATTTTCTAGGGAAACAATACTAACACTGTAAGATTTCTGTATTAATGTGTTTGTTCTTAGAGTTTTAAAACCTTTTCTTTTAGAAGTTAATAAAAGTATAAACCATATGTATGGTTTTTAATTTTGTTGACATAAACTTAAGTTTTTTTTTTAATTAATTAATTTTTATTGGTGTTCAATTTACCAACATACAGAAAAACACCCAGTGCTCATCCCGTCAAGTGTCCACCTCAGTGCCCGTCACCCATTCCCCTCTAAACTTAAGTTTTTAATCTTCATTTTGTCATTGATATGTGATGCTTTAGAATCCGGAAAGCTTAGGAATGTTCTATTTCTCTGTCACCAAGCATAATCCTCTAAAAGAATATATCACACAGTAAATGAAACCATGTGAATTATGTTCTGTAGAGCACGTGATATTCTGATATGCTGTCATTGTTATGTTATCCATATTAATGAATAACTTCAGACCTAATCTTAAACTTTTGCTTTTATGACTTAAGGGCTCTAGTGTGTTGATTTCGTAAACAGCCTTTAATCTGTACGAAATAGACAGATGTATACATGGACATCATATTGAATGTCGAATCTTTTGATTCTTTTTCTTTTTAAAGATTTATTTGAGAGAGAGCACGAGCAAGAGCAGGGGCAGAGGGCAAGGGAGAGAGAACATCCTCAAGCAGTTTCCCCGCTGAGTGCAGAGCCCAACTTAGAGCTTGATCCCAGGACCTTGAGATCATAATCTGAGCTGAAATCAAGATTCGGCCACTTAACCCACTGAGCCACCCGGGTGCCCGAGGAGTTTGATTCTTAAACCAGAAGGAGTTACCATTTTTACATTGGGAACTAATTTTTAAAATCTTATCAGATAGTTAATGATTCAAGTATAAAGTTAATATGATAGTTCTTGTTTTTTTCCAGTTAGGCTAATAAATTTATGTCACACATTAAAGAGGTTTTACATAATATATGTAATACAGGTCCACAGTTTCTTATCTAAAACCTTTGAAGCCACATATGTATTCGAATTCAGAATTTGTTAGATTTTTGAGAAGTTACTAGTAAAGTATATGTGCCGTAAGTAAACACTCCAGCCGCATCCTGGGCATTAATATTTTGGCAGCAGAAGATAAGAATATTCAAACTAAGTAAAAGAAATAATGATTATAAATAGCTTTACTTCTGATCGTGTCAAAGCTTACCACTATATGAGTTATAGATTTTAGAGTTGCTGTTATTTTGGATTGTGATCTCATAATTTTCCTTTTAGCAGTCAGTGCATAAGGAATGTTTTTTCTGTTTGGCCAGGAAAATTTATTCCTGTTTAATTATGGAATATAAAACATTAAAACTTTGTTTATCAATATTTTTAAAATTTCAGTTTCATTACTGTTTCTCCACTAAGGAGAAGCAAAAGTAATATTTACTTCAGAAAGCCCAGAAAATACAAGTAAGCAAAAAGGAGAAAAAAGTCCTTGTGGTGCGTGGGTAGCTCAGTCAGTTAAGCATCCCCAACTCTTGATTTTGGCTCAGATCATGATCTCAGTGTTGTGAGATGGAGCCCCATGTCCCAGCATGGAGTCTACTTAAGATTCTCTTTCCCTCTTTCTGCCTGCAACCCTGCTTTTTTTTTTTTTTTTTAAAGATTTTATTTATTTATTCATGAGAGAGAGAGAGAGAGAGAGGCAGAGACACAGGCAGAGGGAGAAACAGGCTCCATGTAGGGAGCCCGACATGGGACTCGATCCCAGGTCTCCAGGATCCCGCCTTGGGCTTAAGGCGGCGCTAAACTGCTGAGCCACCTGGGCTGCCCAGGCTGCCCGCAACCCTGTTTTTAAAAAGAATCCTTGAGACCTTTAGCTGTTACCAAAGAAAATCTTTAAACTTTCATGTTTATATATAACTCAAATGAAATTAGGATTATACCTATTTACAGGCTATGTACTTTTTAACAACTCTCTTTTCCCTGCCCAGATAGGATGGAGGTAAAATAAATACCTTAGACTTTTTTGTTCACTTTCATCTTGTTCCCAAAAAGAGTTGACATTATCATACATACTATTACATTTCAAAAATTTTGAGGAAATCTGGGTAATATGTTTACCCAGGACTTTTTTTTTTTGCTTGATTATGTGAATGTTCATTTCTGTGGATACATTGATTGGTAAAATAGCTTTCACAGAAGGAAAATCCTTATCTTACTAGAAAAAAAGCCACTGATGATAAACTTGAGACATAAGCAACTTAAAGGAAAGATGAAGTATTGGATGGTATTAATATTAATACTGCAGGATTCCATAATTTCTGGAAAATAGTATTTTATTAATATATTCAAGTATTTTAATGTGTATCTTTCTGGAGCTACATTATTGTATATGTTAACAACAACAACAAAAAAAACCAAGCAAAATAGCCAAAATGAAGGCACAAAGACTCATTTAAAAAGTATAATAGGCTGGTTTTCTTCATCTAATAGTTTGGAAATTTATTTTTAGTTATTCCATCATACTTACGAAATGCATTTTGGATTACTTGAAGTATAAAGTGTTCTGAAACTATTTTGGGTAATACCTATTATAATCAGTTTAAGTGAAGAGTTCCTATTTTTTTAAATAAATTTTTTCTAATTATTAAGGTATTATATTATTGAGAATTCAGAAAATACAGAGAATGAAACTAGTATACTATCTTCCATTATATACAAAAGTAAATTCAAAACGGATTAAAGATTTTAATGTGAGACCTGAAGCCATAAAACTCCTGGAAGAAAACCTAAGCAGTAAGCTCTTTGATATCAGTCTTAGCCATATGTACTTTTTTAGAACAGTTCTCTTAGGCAAGGGCACCAAAAACTAAAGTAAACAAATGGGGTTACATTAAACTAAAAAGCTTTTGCAAAGCCATCAACCAAATAAAAAGGCAACCTATCGAATGGGAGAAGAAATTGGCAAATCATACACCTAAGAAGGGGTTAATATCCAAAATTTATAAAGAACTTAGACAATATAAAAAAAATTTTTTAAATGGACACAGGAATTGAATAGACATCTTTCCAAAGAAGACTTACAGATGACCAACAGACACTTGAAAAGATGCTCAATATCACTAGTCATCAGGGAAATGCAAATCAAAGCTACAGTGAGGTATTACCTCATACCTATCAGATTGGGTAGTATCAAAAAGACAAAAAATAACAAGAGTTGGTAAAAATGTAGAGAAAAGGGAAATCTTGTACACTGTTGGTGCAGCCACTCTAGAAAAGAGTATGGAAGTTCCTCAAAAAATTAAAAATGGAATCACCATACAGTCCAGCCATTCCACTTCAGGGTATTTATCTGAAGAAAACAAAAACACCAATTTGAAGAGAGACATATATATATGTATGTATATATATATAATACATATAGAAAAATACATATATATGTATGTGTATACAGATGTATGTGTATATATGTATGTATATATGTATGTATATGTATTTGTTCATTGCAGCATTATTTACAATAGCTGAAGATATAGAAGTAGCCTAAGTATCCATCAAAAGATAAATGGGTAAAGAAGATGGAATATTCCTTAGCCATAAAAAGTGAAAATTTGCCATTTGTGAAAACATGGGTGGCTCTAGAGGGTATTACACTAAGTGATAAGTCAAACAGAGAAGGGACAAATACTGTATGTATTCACCTGTATGTGAAGTCTAAAAAAAAAAAAACAACAAGAAAACCCAATCAGAACAGACACAGGATTCACAGATACAGGAAACAAACTGTTGGTTGTTACCAGAGAAGGGGCAGACATTGGGGGTGGGTAAAATAGGTGAAGGGGATTAAGAGGTAGACTTCCAGTTATAAAGTAAGTCAGTCATGGGAGATATAATGTACAGCGTAGGGAATATACTCAATAATGTTATAATAACTTTATATGGTGACAGATGATAACTAGACTTACTGTTGGGGTCATTTTGTGGTGTATAAAAATACCAAATTGCTATGAGTATACCTGAAACTAATAAGATATTTGTGACAGTTATACTTCAATTTAAAAAAATTACAGAAAGGATATAAAGAGGAAATTATTCCATTGTGTAATAATTACTGTTCTGTTTCCAGTTTTCAGTGATATATTTTTTCAAAAATTGTCTATATATACACATATATAAGTTATATACATATATGGTTTTATATCCTATTTGAAATTTGCATTTTAATTGCTTATTTTTGTATGTGTGTAAATTTTGAAGTGTTAAGGTGTAACTTATGGCCATTGAACTAATATGAATATATAACTATAAGACTGGCATTTTTCAAAAATTCTTTTTCCTATTTTTATTTTGCAAGTAATTAAAAATTTGAAAGATCATGATTTGTTAGATAAGCTGATGATCCAGAAGCACAAGATAAACTGTATTCTTTTCAGTTTTAAATTATTTGGGGCAAGGCTTTTAGCATCACCAAACTTCAGCTTCTTTGCCAGATTTTCTGTAAGTAGAGAGACTGTTTCTCCTTCATTACTGTAATGCCTGCTCTTAGTAGTGCCTGGCATGTAGTAAGAACATAGTACTTGGTGAAGGAATTAATTACTTTTACCTACTCAGGAGAATTATTTTGCTTACTTGTGTTACTTATTTTCATGCATTTACTCTAGAAGTAACTACTGGGAAATAGGTTATTTTCAAGTGTTAACGCTACAGTATAATTACTGATGAAATTGGGTGAAAAGTATGATTTGTCTCAGTTCTTAGTTTTAATATGACTATATCATATTCTAATCTTTATTTGCTCTTAGATCCATAAGTGAAACCATTATAGATTCTCCTTAAAGCCTCCTTGAATTCCATGGTGACAAACTGTGTAGCTACAAATATGTTCTCATTTTGTGTCCTATGTATCCCTCTGAATACTGTGAACAAAATTGAATCTGTTAACATCTTTCAGATATATTATTTTAGCTATTTGTAATGGTTCTTCAAACTTCATGTTTAAATTAATAGCTGAGGATTTTAACTGCAAAGAGTGCTCACATATCAGGTAGAGTGTGAAGCACTTTACATTATCTCTAATCCTCTCACCAAAACCATGAGTTAAATATTTGTTCTATATACACATGAAGAAGGTAAAACTGAAAGAGATAGTTTATCAAGGGTCACATAGCTAGTAGCTAAGATTCTAACCAAATCTGATTTTAAGATGTGCTTTCTCTCTCATGCTGCCATTGAAGCAACATGTTCATGCTTTTATGGTGGTAACACATGATAAAAAATTCAGTTTATAATGTAATACAACACAGGCAGGGATACAGATGTATAACTGAAACAATAGTTTTATTAAGTAGCACCTCCTCTTCTCTTGTTATATTTCATTTTTTAAATGAAAAATGACCATAATGTGCTAAATTTATTGGTTGAGTTAGACCTGTAGTTTGAAAAACATTTCATTAAAGGATAGCATGGTTTAGTTAACTTATTTATTGGTATATCTGCATCAGGAAAATATTTTATGGTAATAATTGCCTAAGAGTTATGAATAAACAGCTTTGATCTTTCATTGTGCTAAATATAGTTTTTATTATCTTTACTTATCAGAGGTGAAAGTAAGAAGATAAGTGAACTCAACCCAGTTTCTGATGAGTATGTCTGTGTCAGTACCACTACCTTTAAATTTTTCCTGTGGACTAGACTTAGATATTTTTTAAAGGTCCATGTTTATTCATTTGCAACCTAACAAGTATTTATGATTCTATAATTTTATTGAGTATACCCTATATATGAAGGGACCACGTCATCCTTTCTTTGTTTTTTTTTTGTGGTGTTTTTTTTTTTTGTTTTTGTTTTTTAGTTTCAGGTTGAATTATATAAGTGAAGGAGAATAATAAATTTATCCTGAAACCATGGGGCCATCCCCAGTTATAAAAATGAGATCATTTCCTTCCTATATATAATAATTATTTTCATGTCTAGGGCTCTTACCATTAAGTTTCTTTTCCCAATTTGTGGAAGTTTTAGGAAGAGGGAAAGAAAAAAACCTGAAATTAAGGTTTTATAATGAAAACACTTTGTGCTTAACTATACTTGTACTTATCCATTGCTTTAATATAGTGGTTCTCAAACTTAGCCTGGTTGGTTTCCATTTAAGAATTATGTAACAAATTCCAAAACTCACCATGAGGCAAAATTGCTGAAATTATAATTTGAGTGTAGCAGACAGTAAATTAAACTTGGGTAGGCAGTGTAATCAGTGCAGGAGTAATATGAGTTACTAAATTGAAGATAAAAATTGGTCTTAGGCTTAACTCTTTCTACCATTTTTTTTAAAATGGCTGAATCTCTTCTTTTAAAAAGCAGTGTTTTTTCTTTTGTTTCTTTTGTGGTTTTTTTTTGTTTTTTTGTTTTTTTTGTTTTTGAAGCAGTGGTTTTTATTCTGCCTTGTTTTTCTTTTTCACCATTCTAGCCATCTTCTTGCTTTCAAGTTTACTCTGTGAGTTGGTAGTACTGTTTCTGAACTGAGATGCTTTGCTGTCTTAAAGCACCTACTGTGAATGAAATTGACTAGGAACATGTGACCTTAGTCAATTTCACTCTCTGCAGGTAAAAAGCATCTCATGGTGCCCACAGATATACTCCTGGAAAAGTTACTTTATTCCCTTACCTTTTTAAAGTCTTTAACTCTTTTGAAAATGGCTTTATTTTTTAAATCTACCTTTTTAGTATGGATTTTTTGCTGCTATTTTTAGATAGATTTTTAAAGAGGAAGAAATCCTATGTTATCTAATATTATCAGTTTATTGACACTTGAGGAAACTGAGGCCTGAGGAAGTTAATCGATGAGCTGCTGGTCACAATGTGAGTGAATATAGGGCTACAACCAGAACCTGACTTTTGATTTCCAGTGAAGTGCAGTTCTTATAATATTCCAATTTCTTATCTGTGTGGAGTTTTACAGTTACTTTTGGTATTGGTTTAGTAGCCAGATATTTTTCCTTAGGAACATGTTTTTTGTTTTTGTTTTTTCTTAGGAACATGTTGATTAGTATTTGTAATGTATAGAAAAGTATTATATGTAAATAGCTTTGAATTTTTTATTGCATAATCTTAACATCTATCAGTAATCCATGCTTCCCAGGTAGACTAAATTTGTGGAACCGTTGGTTAATATTACTTTTAAAAATTGTGGAATAAATAAAGCATATAATAAATTAGTTTTAACCCTTAGAGAATCTGTGAGAATATAAATATAATTGAAAATTAAAACATTTGTTCTTAAAGACTTGTAATCAGCATATCTGAAATTATGGCCTCAGAAAAAATGTAATATTTATGAGATCATAGATATCAAGATCTATGTCAGTAATGCCAATACTGCCAATAATCTGAATTTTGTAGAAAAAGACCATGTAGAAAACCAAATCGTGTTAAAGTAAATGGCATAATTGAAATTTTACTTCTTTTTTGTTTTTCCCCCAAGTTAACATTAGATCTGTATTCAAAATATTTCCTGATGAAACAGACTGCTATATATTTTCCCTTGTTGAGGATCTAAATTATTAAGGAAATCCAAGAGATCTTGTATATCAGTCTAGATATTTAAAAAAATAAAAAGAATGGATTCCATTGATCCATTCATGAATCTTTGTCCCAATATAAGGTTCTCTTAATATTGATTTTATTTTATTTTATTTTAAATTTTTTTAATTTATTCATGAGAGACACAGAGAGAGAGAGAGGGAGAGACACAGGCAGAGGGAGAAGCGGGCTCCATGCAGGGAGCCCGACATGGACTCGGACTCGATCCTGGGTCTCCAGGACCTGGCCCTGGGCTGAAGGTGGTGCTAAACCGCTGAGCCACCCGGGCTGCCCTTAATATTGATTTTAAAGAGTAAGGTGTAAGTAGGTGAAATTAGGGACAACTGGATTGAAATGGAATGATTCAAAATGATGTTGATCTAGAAAAGAAAGGATTATTTTTAAAGTATAACAGAAAACTGATCATATCTGACCTATATTTTAAAACTAATGATTAAAACATTTCCTTCTAATCTCATTTTATGAAAGATTTTTTGAAATTATTCATAAGTTGAGTTTTAAAAAATTAAATCATTTTTATATGCAGCAAATTTTCTGATTTTTATTTTTATTTTTATTGTTTTAAATTTTCTGATTTTTAGAACTTAGTGGCAATTTCCTTTGTACCATAAATAATCAGACTACTTTGTAAATTAGGAATACTCCCTAGCACATTAAACTATCTTAAAATAGGGCACATCAATATTAATGAAACTACATAATTTATAGACAACAAACATTTTCTAAACAACATTAATGGACTAATGATAGGACTTGTTTTTTACTTTATAATAAGAATTAATTATGATAAGTGATAGATTTAAAAGTATCACTGTTAAGTGAGGATTTCCTAGGATGTTGCATATTACCTGTTAAATGTGTTGTAACATTTTAAAATAATTCAAAGTGTACTTTGTGGCTTATTCTTAGCTTAAATGTCTCTTAAGTAGAATGTGACATATAGATGAGAAAACTTGCTCTGAAGACTCCTTCCTTCAGCTTAACAAAAGCCACCCATTTTACAGATGATTTAACTTTGATTAACCTACTCCATTGTAACAGATTATTCCGACAACGAGAATTTCATTCTTTGGTGTTATTTCTAGGTGCAGCTTAATTTACAGAACAGCTTTTCTTTCCATCTCACCAAAATACATCACAATTTTGATGTTAACTCAAAGTAAAAATTCACTGGTTCATTAAACCTAGTCTTAGCATTCATTGACAAGAGATTTGTCATTTTAAAAGTAACTGCTACTTTTATGCATTCTTTACTGCTCAGTTTATAACCTTGGATTCCCTGTCAGAGAAAGCATGGAGTTAACCACTTAGCATATTGCAATGAATATTCATCAATAAATTGATGTGACATGGCAGTCCCATTTTCAGTCTTCTTCCTCTGTTGCATTTTTTCTGTTTTAAATACATTGTAGTTTATCATGTAATAAGGACTAGCATAGAAAATCTTCAGAATTATGATGTGTTTTTTTTTATCATGTCAATAGTCCTTTAGTAGCCATATTAGTTTTTAAAAAGAGAAGTGTATTTTGTTCAGAGGAACATTCTCTAATCTGAGGAACATTCTCTAATCTGATATGAGGAACAGTCTCTAATCTGAGGAACATTCTCTAATCAGAGGAACATTCTCCAATCTGATGTTACCGATGGACATTTTTGTCAAATATCTGAGATATATATAGAGATAATTGTTTAAGACCAACTTTATAATAAAAATGTTTTGTACTTTTTAAGATTAGATAATTTGATTTTTGTTCCTTGAAATTTTATTTAGCGTAATCTTTTGACCTGTCATAGTTTTTAAATCAGTTTTTTATCCATCTAGAAAGAGGAGTATGTACATTAAAACAAAATACTGAAAACATGTATCTAAATAGTTGGTAACTCAGCTGCAACTAAACTAATCTATATGGGCAAATAGGCATAGCAAATGCCATGTGAGAGGTAAGATCACTGTCTCTAACATACTTCATCTACATTTTAAATTTTAGAAGGAAAAGATGGTCTATAAACAAGATCTTTTCTGTTAAATATGTAGATTATGAGGTCACTTAGCACTAAAGTACTGACCATATGCATTATGACAGGAATTTGACACCTGTCATTGGAAATAGTACTTAGAAGCTGTATAATGCGACAAAGTTGAGGGAGGAAAATACAATGTGGATAGGAGGCTGTAATTTATAATTCACAGTGCTCAAGAATGACCTGTCCAGCATGTCTCAAAATCTCTCTCCTGGATTTTAGGATTTGCTTACAGTGAACCCTGCTAGTAAACAAAGTTGATTAGGATAACTGATAGCAGAAAAATGGAAAAATATATCTATTCTCAGACTTAATTTTTAACTGAAGTAAATATATCATTATTCTAAAAGTCAACTCCCAAGTTAAATGTAATTAAACTATTTTATTACATTACACCTACAGGTGACTTTATGGTAGAATTTCATCGTGTTTGAGCAATGCAGTATAGAATTGTCACCAGTTATATTGTTTTCAGATTAATAATCTGTTGTATATGAGAATTCATCTAAAAAGGAGTTCTGTCTTTCTCTTTCTCTGTGTGATTATTTTGCCCAAAAAAAGCTTTCATTTTTTTAAGTAGCAGAAAAGCTGTAATTGGCATGCTTTGTAAGGAAGTGTCAATGTGCAAGAGAGTGGCGATCACTAAGAATTCTTTTACGTGTTCTTTCCCCTTTGCACCACCGCCTCCTCAGCGGGGTCACTGAGATCACTAGCTTTTCTTGAAATGGCCATTTTCACTGGCAGGTGCATTATACCCTGTATTTTCAGATTGTTTTTCCATTCTGAATGTTTGGCAGGTTGATTGCTCTGGCTGCATTGACGGAGAAAGGGCTGACAAATGCGGTTGGGCTGGCTGAAAAGACAGTGATTACTGTTTTCCTTTGTGGCTGATTGAGGCCCTTGAAAGGAAAAATTTTAACCTTCACCATTTGGTTCAAAAGTATGAGCATATATTGAAATCATTCGTGCCATTTATCCTAGTTCTGTAAACTTGTCAGAACGTAAAAATCGCTCAATTTCAAGTAATGTAGGATTGGCATACGTCATTATCATTTTGATTAAGTTGGAGGTTGTATCATTGTGTGCATTATACAGTGTCATTTAAAGCTTTTCTTTCCTACAGGTACAGTTATATTTTTATTGCTTATACTATAGATTTAGAAAGATTTTCATAGCTCTCCAAACCTAACACTATGTGTGTGGTTTGGCAGCTGGTGTGGCCTACAAGCTGCATTTTGTTTGCAGGGTAAAGGCTTATCTGTAGGCCTCCTGGAGTGTGGGTAATTGCACAGGCTCACCATTGGGGAGAGACAGGATTGGAAGCAGCCAAGCGGAAGAATGTTGTGCCATCCCTTTGCCACCTTGTAGCAGAAAGACACAATCCCAGCAGTGCCATCTGGTTATTGCTATCTAGTCAGCTGGCCTGGCTGCTGGGACCATGACTTGGCAGCTGGTTCCCATCCTTGACCATTCTTTTGTGTACAGAGCATGTATGTGTGCTTTAGATAATTTTGAACATGGGTCGGGGAAATGACTATAAATAACAAGTCCCCTTATTGAATAGGCCCTCATTACTTAAGATGCACTCTGCTACAGACGCCTGCTGCCATTCCCTTATAGACAAATGACACATCTGTTTAGGCAATGAAAATAAGCATTTTCTACATAAAACCTGAGAAGGTATGCAGAGTTATATGTTCTATAACATTTTAAAGTAAGTCATTTTAAGTTAGTTCTTGATTTGGGGAGATTTTGTAATAAAGTCTTATAAACATTCTATGTTACCTCAATATATATTTTTGTTCAAGTTAAGAAAACATTATTTTAAGTGCTTATTGCCACATCATGCAATGGTAGATAATGAGACTTGCATTTAAAATGACAGAATAGAAAATGTGGTCTCATAGCTATTATCTTTAAAATCTGCCTCTCAAATAGCAACCTGAGAGTTAATGTAAGCCGTCTTTATGCCATACGAAGACCCATTAGACACTGATGGTTTCAGATCACAAGTAAGCAGCTAGCTCTGTAGGCTATTTTAGACATTTGATTTTCTTCGTTCTACAGCATTAATGTGTCAGCATGCTACATAAAACTATGCAGGAGTTGCATGTTGTTCTGTCTGGAATGATAAATGCTTGCAAGCTTTTAGAGATTTCCATGAAGAATTTATCCTAATTGCTAATATATCTTATTTCAGTTTATGTAGTTACAAAATTTGGAATGACTATTAGAGGTACCACATAGGTATCTATAAACCCCAAGAAGTTCCACTTTCTTTAAAATTGCATTGATGAAATTCATACTATTTTTACTTGTTCTGTCTTATCAGCAGTTTACTTCTGCATTTATGTAAAGTTAGTTGTGATACCTTCTGAACTGTTGCTCAAAAGTTCATTGGTTTCATAAAAATAATTTTTGTGTTATTCTGTTTTTTCAGATGAAGAGGAAGAAGATGATGTAGTGACTCCTAAACCACCCATTGAACCTGAAGAAGAAAAAACTTTAAAGAAAGATGAAGAAAATGATAGTAAAGGTATCTGAAAGAATTTAACTTTAAAAAATTTTTGTTAAGGTTTATAAAAAAAATTACTATTTTTGTGTTAAGGTAGAATAAAATACTCCAAACCAAAGAGGTGAATCTGGTTGAAAAAAAATATGTGGCATTCATTGATCCAAACTGTGATAGTGAGTTGACACGATTTGATCGACATAAATTAGACTTCAGGAAAACATTTGTTTTCCAGCTCCCCCTCATGAATTGACTGAAGAAGAAAAGCAACAAATCTTACACTCGGAGGAATTTTTAAGTTTCTTTGACCATTCTACAAGAATTGTAGAAAGAGCACTTTCTGAACAGATTAACATCTTCTTTGACTACAGTGGAAGAGATTTGGAAGACAAAGAGGGGTAATGTTTAATTGCTAAAATTATGGCTTCAGCAATGTTACTTTAAAATTACTTAGATTACTTTCAGATCAAGAGAATTTATAACATCATCTTTTTTTGGATTTGGTCTTATTCTATAGAGAGATTCAAGCAGGTGCTAAACTGTCACTAAATCGACAATTTTTTGATGAACGTTGGTCAAAGCATCGTGTTGTTAGTTGCTTGGATTGGTCATCTCAGGTAAGTTGTAACAAAATTGGTTATTCGCTTTTTAATTAAAATTATTTATAGGCACTTTGAATTATGGAAACCTTGTATATTAAATCAGTATATATCATTTAGAGTAATAATGGATGATGGTTCTAATGTTACTGTATTCATTTTATCTTGTATACTTTGGAAGAAAGGATTGGAAACATTATTTAATTTAAAATTCAAGATTGAATTTATGTCACAACCCAGGTTTACTAACTTCAGTTGCTCACCAAATCCTTTGGTTAAAATTGCAACATGTTTTCATAAAATGTTTTAATATTAAAACATTTTAAATAATGATAGTTTTTATTTAGAGTTGTACTAACATTCCAGTAATCGCAACTCTCAATATACTTTTCCTGAGGAAATGTTAGGTATTTGTATTTTCAAAATAATTTTGATAAAAACAGTTGAGTAACTAAGAATATGAAATGGTTCATGCATAGCATTTTTTTCCCCACTTGATTCTTGTGAACAGTATCCAGAGCTACTCGTAGCTTCCTATAATAACAATGAAGATGCTCCTCATGAGCCTGATGGTGTGGCCCTTGTATGGAATATGAAATACAAAAAAACTACCCCAGAATATGTGTTTCACTGCCAGGTAAGATGGTCTTTTAACAGTCTTCCCTAAGTTTAAGAAGTCATTAATGAATTTAGACAAGTGCCTTTTTTCTTTTCTTGTCAACATAATGATTTCATTGGATTGGCATTTACTAAACCACTTCATGTTTGCAAACAGATGTTAACAGAAAACTGAAGACTTCTCAGTTCAACATGATCTGCCTTTTTTAGCTTTTCTGACATCTCTTATGTTTAATCACACCTAAAGTCCTTTGCAGTTGTGATTTTCTGTTATTGTGATTGATTATATAAAAGGAATCTTTTATAAAATGCCTTTTCTACAGGGACTTTCTCATGAACTTATTTGCTGAATATACAATTAGACGGTTGGCCCACTGAATTACTTATACATGGCCTGAGGAGTTGGAACTAGATAGTTTTAAATAGAAACATATGTATGAAGTAGGAAACAGATGCTGATTTTTAAAGTGGGTTTAGTGTAAGGTTAAAATTTGCAAGCCTATTCTGGTTGCATAAGTTATAATCTTTTAATAATCATAATTCTGAAAAAATGCTTAACTGAATCAAAACTAGCTTATTCTCTGTTGTCAGATTACTGTTAGAGCCAGTTGTCTTTTGATTTAATACTGTAATCAAATTGAAATAATTTTTGCTTTCTTTATAAATTGAATACATTTTACATAAACAATCACTACATTTGACTTTTAAGCCAAAACTATTCTAATGGTATATTTTTCTATTCTGAAATAAAATGAAATTTTTTAACAAAGTCATTTACTTCTTTTTATAACCTTTAAACTCTTAAAATAAAAGGGGAAATGCTTGTATATAGATTTATTTTTATAACTTATCGGGCTTCTTCCATTTGAACCTTAAGTATAAAAATCTTTATTTGCAGTCTGCTGTGATGTCTGCTACATTTGCAAAATTTCATCCAAATCTGGTTGTTGGTGGTACATATTCAGGCCAAATTGTGCTGTGGGATAACCGTAGCAATAAAAGAACTCCAGTGCAGAGAACTCCGCTGTCAGCTGCTGCACACACAGTAAGTAAAGAGGTTATTTCCATTAGACTTCTGCGCTGCTTCACCATTAAATACTTAGTAGTGTCCATCAGAGTAGTCTCAGAATGTGTTTCCTTTGATGTATGAATTCCTCATCAGCCTCTAAGAATGAAGGCCTTTTTTTTTTTTTTTTTGTATTTTTGGAAATCTGTTTTATTTAAAACTCATCTATCTTCTGAGACAACCTTTTATTAATCAACAAAATAGCATCAAACTTCACATTAAAAATATCATCAAGATATGAGACTGTTTTAATGTGAAACAGAATACCTGTGATTATGGTGTACAAATGGTTCCATTTTTTGGTAAAATAACCCAAGAAAACTTCTTTTAACATCTCTTTCTTTAGCATCCTGTATATTGTGTAAATGTTGTTGGAACACAAAATGCTCACAATTTGATTAGCATATCTACTGATGGAAAAATCTGTTCATGGAGTCTGGACATGCTTTCCCATCCACAGGTAGGTTAAACTTGGAAAACTGAACTTTTAAATCAAGTGTTATTTTTAAAGTCTATGTAATTCCCAGCTTATATTTTTCATAAATGTTTTATAATCGTATTTTGATTAATAACAGTTTATAAGCCTAAACGTGTATTAGATATAGTTTATTGTGTATATACTTTATTTTCAAACCTGCTTCATTTAATGAAAGTAAATTTGTATAAGTATTATATAATAAAAGAATTGTTCATAAATCAATTAAAATTAGAAATGTTTCTTAGAAAATTAAAAGTTGCAAGTTTGTAAATAATTTCCTCAATTTTTTTCTACGTAGGATAGCATGGAATTGGTTCATAAACAGTCAAAGGCAGTAGCTGTGACATCTATGTCCTTCCCTGTTGGAGATGTCAACAACTTTGTTGTTGGGAGTGAGGAAGGTTCTGTGTACACAGCATGCCGCCATGGCAGGTAAATCTAAACTGGAATTTGCAATTATTTAAATTTCTCCTTTTAATAATCTCATTAAAACAAATGCCCCTGTTTAAGTAGAAATTTGTCATAGAGCCACTCATTATTTTTGACAAATTGTGTTTGAGTTCAGGTATATAAAATTAAAACTTAAATACTTTTTAAAGCAAAAGATTATTTGGATCATGATATGTTCTGGGTCTTAAGTGTGGTGTGTTGTGGTTTTGTGTGTGTGCATGTACACACAGAAGTTAGTGGTAGGAAGTAGCTTTCAGCAATTGCAGATACAATATGCACATGCCACATACCCGTAAAGTTGTAAATAAGATTTTCAGCTGATTTACCATTTTGATTTATTTGAACCTTGAGCTTTAGTTCATCTTCCTGATAATTGTGTAGTAATGTCACGTACACATTTTAAATTGACTAGTATTTCCCCTGCTGTTCAGTCTGTTTTGAAATTGTCTAGCTGTACCTTACCAATTGTTTCCTTAAAAAAAAAATGGAGTGTCCATATTTCATCTCAAATACAAATCACCTTCACTTCAAAGCTTTTTTTTTTTTTTTTTTTTTAAAGATTTTAGTTAGTTATTCATGAGAGACACAGAGAGAGAGAGAGGCAGAGACACAGGCAGAGGGAGAAGCAGGCTCCATGCAGGGAGCCCGATGTGGGACCCGATCCTGGGACTCCAGGATCACACCCTGGGCCAAAGGCAGATGCTCAACTGCTGAGCCATCCAGGGATCTCCAAAGCTTTTGATATAAAAGTAGTAGCCTGGATTTTCTCTCTTGCATATAGTCTCTCTTTGTCTCTGTTCCATCACCTCAGATAATTGGACTTGTGAGTTTCGTTGCCAACAGCATGTTTATGGTTCAAAATGTACTTAATGCTTTAGTAGTGTTACCAAGTCTGGATTGAGTAACACTCAACATAAGTTACTCTGGGGCAGCCTGGGTGGCTCAGCGGTTTAGTGCTACCTTCAGCCAAGGGCGTGATCCTGGAGACATGGGATCAAGTCCCACGTTGGGCTCCCTACATGGAGCCTGCTTCTCCCTCTGCCTGTGTCTCTGCCTCTCTCTCTCTCTCTCTCTCTGTATCTCTCATGAATAAATAAATAAACTCTTAAAAAAAAACCATAAGTTACTCTGATGTGTTCTAAGCAGAGTTAGGTTTGTTGAAATTCTGTCAAAATGTGATATATAATCCTTAATAAAATGTATTTATAAGCAGTCCACTTCCAAGAGATTTGCCTAATATTTTCACTTTTATGAAATAGCAAAGCTGGAATCAGTGAGATGTTTGAGGGACATCAAGGACCAATCACTGGTATCCATTGTCATGCAGCTGTTGGAGCAGTGGACTTCTCACATCTTTTTGTCACTTCATCATTTGACTGGACAGTAAAACTTTGGACAACGAAGGTATCTAAAAACAGATGTTTGCTCATTTCCTTGGGTTTCTGACACAAGGTGGTGCTCTAATTCTGCATGGAAAAGATGAAAAGCTTTCTAATAGCTTAGAATGATTCACTGATAGATCAAACCTGATAAGAAGTTATGCTGAACATGAGTTAGCCACTGGGTTTTGTAGTTTTCATAAAAGTGTGCTGACAAATATGTTAACCCCACACAAAACCAAAGACCAGTCTTCTCACTTCAGGCTTTCCAAGCACAGAACTGTTTACTCTGAAATGAGTTGGGGAAAAAGCACCTGAGTATTTCTCATAGATCTTACATAGCTGTGTATAACCCAACACAAGGCCATACATTTGCTCTTGGAAGAGCTTTTAAAGGCTGCAGTGGCTTACAGAGCGACGGAAAATGAGAAAAGACAAAAAACTGATATACAATAAAGTTATACATGACAAACTTAAATCATTAAGGAAATATTGTGTAAAGGCATGGGTGAATATATATTTTTGTTTTCCACAATAAATAAATAGTTTTCTTTTAATAACCTTCGGTTATTTGAAAAAGCCACTATATTATAAAGTGCTTTGTGATCCTTTAGCAATTCCAGATGAATGTGACATTGTCCTGCTTCAGTTAAAGTCTCAAGGCAAATCCATGAAGGGAATGTTACTTCTTGTGATAGGCCTCATAGGTTCATTTGACCCCATATTAAATGTAAGAAGCCTTGACTTTGCTGTGTAGCCATTCTGCAGTATTGCATTGTAGTTGGTAAAGCTGCATAATCAGACTATCAGACTATTCTATTTAAATGAGGTTAAATTTTTAAGCTGTATTTTTTTCATGTTTCGATTTGCCTTATTCTAGATGTTGACATTTTGAATAGTTTATCATGAGACAGAGTTTAGAGACCTTCTCTGGTTCTTCAGTTTCTTTGAGGAGACCTAGTGGTCTTAAGAGATATTACATACAGTAAACTCATATATCAAATGCCAGCCTCAGAAATCTGGGATGGACTCGCTGTTCATTCTTGCTCTTTCATGATGTTTTCTTTCAATGTAATGTGAAATAAGTTAGAAAACTTTGCCTCTAAAAGCTTGGCTTTTAAATTTGAGCATTTTCATGTTTGGCATTAGTGAGCATAAAAATAGCAGTTAAGACTAATGAAGGAAATACTTAGAAAAGTGCTTAACACAGTGTCTAACATGTAATAGGCATTTAGCAATGTTCAGTTCCTGATTCATGGGGATGAGACAGAGCTCTGAATGTTTTATCTCTCGTCTGTTTTCTTTCTTGTATTGTTCTTGAATTTTTGTTTTTTTTAATGAGAGTTTTCAATGAGAAAAGGTAGAAGAAGATTCTTACAACTACAAGGAACTGTATGACCTAGCTAGTAAAGCCAAAGCAAGATACAGAATAGGAAAAATGAAGCCAACTATTTCTGTGTAGTCTGCAGGCAGGCCTATAAGTATGTTTTTTGGTGTGCTTTCACCTTAGTAGTCCTTTATATAAACACAAGAGACATATATTTATTAGGTTGTTGGACACCTTCCTTTCTAGTAATTGAAAAGAATCTTTTATGAATTTGTAGATTTATTTTAATATCTTAGGCCTTCAGTTGCTAGTCTTTTAGATTTAAATTTGATGCTTCCATCCCTGAGCATATTACCAGCAAGACTGGAAAATGAAGAATTCCTCTTCATTGCCTAAGCAAGAACAGAACTTCTGTCTGTGATAGCAGACTGATTGATGCTTGCTTTTGTGGTACTCACACAGCTGGTTGATTGGTGGTTGGTATTTTTTATTCTTGTATTTTTCTGTATTTCAACATAGAACTGCCTTCTGAATAAGAATGACAGGCAGGCATATCTCTTTCTTTGCTAATTGAGCTACGCATTGCATTCCTCTGTGGGCTTCATTTATTCATTCAACTGTGATATGTCTACCTCCCCGCCACATACATACACATGTACATATCTCTCCAGTGTTAGTGGCCAAAGGAAGAGCCAACATAGAACAGGGTGTTTTTATATATGTTTAAGGGCCCTCTAAAACTTTATCAGAAGAATTACTTTTTCTTCTAACTTTTCTGCACACAAATAATTCTCTATGAAGGCTAGAAGAGCAACAATATATTAATAAGTACATATTTTTTTATTTGCTTATATCATGGCTCCCAGCATCATTGTTTTGATCTTGGATTTATACTTCATGGTCACCTGTGTTGCTAGTATTTATTTCTACCCTGCCAAAAAACTCAATAGAGCCTCTGTACTCTCCAATACAAAGGTTATGAATAACAGGCAAGGTGATTTTTTTTTTTTTTAAGGATTTATTTGGGGGGGAGGTGGTAGCAGAAAGAGAATCTCTAGCAGACTTCCTGCTGAGTGTGAAGCCCAACATGGGGCTCAAGCTCATGATCCCAAGATCACAACCTGAGCTAAAACCTAAGCTTAACCAACTGAGCTTAACCAACTGAGCTTAACCAACTGAGCTGAGGCGCACCCCAGTAGGCAAGACTTTTAAATAATCTCTTTAAAAACATTGTTCTAATTCCATAGTAAGCTTTCTAAACCAGTATTTTCACTTTCATGAATTTAACAGACTTCAGATGTTTCTCTTCTCTGCCTCTACTTTTTTTAAGGGTTTTCTGACTCTGGAAATGGAGCCCCCATAAGTTGGAAGGAACAAATTATTAAAAATTGCTGTATCTTTTTGTCCTTTGAGATCTGGCTCTATCCTAAGAGCAAAACAAGATTCCTCTTTTTTTTCTCCCATTTTATAAGTCCTCTAAAAAAAAATCCCAGAAACTTCCATTTGACACTGCCTCAAATTTAAAGTAATCTACTTCTGTAGTCAGTTTCTAATTTTTGCCTAGTCAGGAATTTATAATGCAGCGACAGAGTTCTGGATCATCAAATTGTTTTCATGATTTTTTTTAAACTCACTTATTTTTAGTAAAGAAGATAAACAGAGGTAGATGATTTTCCACATTTTGGTAAAGTTTATATCAACCAAGACATTGCTTCTAGTATACTTGGAAGACACTATTACCTTTTCAAAATGCCAGAGTTGAGAATTCACAACAGGAGTACTTTGGCAGCCATAAAAAAGGGTAGGAAGACTGTGTGAGGAGTGAAACTTCTGGATGGTAACCAGAGAATTCCGTAAGAGCTTGATTACTAGTAGACCTTGTAAATTAGCTTAATTTTTACCACATTTAACCATACCTGTTACAAATTACTTTTAAAATACAATAATTATTTATTTGGGGCCACTTTGCATGTATGCATAGTATATATATTATAGTCTCAGAACAAATACCTGTCAGAACTGTATTTACCATTAAGTGTCAAGATTAAAATCATTAGGGACACCTGGGTGGCTCAGTGGTTGAGCACCTGCCTTCAGCTCAGGGCATGGTGATCCTGGGATCCTGGGATTGAATCCCACATCAGGCTCCCTGCAGGGGAGCCTCCCTGCTTCTCCGTCTACCTCTCTGTGTCTCTGCCTCTCTTCTGTGTCTATCATGAATAAATAAATAAAATCTTAAAAAAAAAAAGATTAAAATCATTAATGTGGTAAGAGTAGGTAGATTTCAGACTTCAGTAGTCCATATACACCTTAAATTTTTTTTCACAATCCTGGATGTCTTAAATCCTCTTTTATATTTAGCTTCATTTATGTAATTCTCAGAGAATACCAGTTTTAAAACAGGGTTAAAAAGATTTTCCTAATGTTGAAATAGCAAGTATGCACATATTAGACAAGGTCAAATGAAAAAATGCTTCGAACTTAGAGTGTTTCTTGGGGAAGGCTTTCTGACCTTTGGGACCCAGGCCTCCATGTTAGCATTTGCTGTAGTAACCTGCTGCTTGACTAGTCCAGCCTGTTCTTTGCATATTCAGAAACGTAGTCTTGTCAGTCTACTAGAGTTGATTAGCCAGGGAGTGCTGACTGGAACTAACAGGCTTCTAAGACACCGATATGGAGAGGGTCAATTTATTAATTTAACAATGAGAAACAACTGTCACAAGGCCCAGATACTCATGCTGGCCTGACCAGCTCATTGTTTCCCTGTAGACAACCCACATGGGAAGCCAAATTACAATCAGAAGATTGCTTGGTGAGCAAGGAATTGGAACAAAAGAAGTGTTCTAATTTGAATGTTTAATGGCATCAAGCAAAGATAGTGTGATTCATTCATTTTCACATAGAGATAGCCTTGCCATGGGTGGTAACTCTTAGAATCCACGGGCTGAGACTCTGTCCTGGACAATGCTAGAATAGGATACTGTCTTCATTTTTCTTTTAAAGACTCTGCTTCTTTGTATTTCCATTGCTCTTAATAGACACATTCCTTCTCAAAAAGTTCATATCTTCAGTCAGGTTATATAGGAAGATATTTCTGACCCTGGAATTATTCTTTTTTAAAGAGATTCTGTTTCTCTTCTGATCCAAGTGAGAACATACTTATTTCCCAGTTCTCTGGCAAGCACCTCACTGTTATGTTTGTATATTTACTATAGGATTCGTCGTTATTAATCAAGAACTCCCCAGGTACCTTAGAAAACTATAGAATTATTATATTAGTTTCCTAGGGCTGCCGAAACAAATTGCCACAAACTAGGTGGCTTTAAACAACAGAAATTTGTTATTTCATAGTTCTAGAGGCTGGAAGTCCAAAATCGAGATGTTTGCAAGGTTGGTGACTTTGGAGACTCTGAGGGAGAATCTGTTCCTGTGTTCCTTGCCTCTTCACTAAGCTTCTGGTGGTTGCTAGCAATCCTGGTGCTTCTTGGCTTGCAGCTGTATCACTCCAGTCTCTGCCTCTGTCATCACTGGCATTCTCCCTCCCTGTTTGTGTCTCTGTACAAATTTTTCTCTCTTAAGACCACAGTTAAGCTAGATTTGAGGCCTACTCTAATGCAGTATAGCTTCAACTTAACCTGATTATACCTGCAAAGAACCTGTTTCTAAATATCATCACATTTACAGATTCTAGATGGATGCGAATTTGCACAGGGGGTGGAGCACACTATTCAACCCAACACATAATTGTAAAGAACTCAGAAAAAATTTGGCTTCTCACTTGACCATACAGTGTTTATTTGCATCACTGTACTAGAATGAGCTGCTTTTGCATATCCAGATGCTATCTGTCATTCAGAGAAGCTTGTTTTGATTCATTCTTTTGGCAGATATGTTTGCAGATATTTTATTTGTAAGAATTTTAGAGCTTCAGTGACCTTTTGGCATTATTTAGTTAAGTGGTTCTTAGTTTTGGTCACATTAGAATAACCTGGGCAACTTTTAAAACTTTTAGTGCTCTGGCATGCCAGGCTAATTAAATAAAAATATCTAAGGGGGAGATCCAAGCAACAGCGTATTTTAAAAATTTTTCCAGGGATCCCTGGGTGGCGCAGCGGTTTAGTGCCTGCCTTTGGCCCAGGGCGCGATCCTGGAGACCCGGGATCGAATCCCACCTCGGGCTCCCAGTGCATGGAGCCTGCTTCTCCCTCTGCCTATGTCTCTGCCTCTCTCTCTCTCTGTGTGTGACTATCATAAATAAATAAAAATTAAAATAAAATAAAATAAAAATTTTTCCAGAGTTAGAAGGATTACAATGTATAGTGAAGGGTCAGAACCATTGATACAAAACCTTTGTTTTATAAATACGGAAATAGGGGCTTAGAATAATGAAGTGACTTTTCCAAAGCCTTAAAATTAGTTATTGGTAGCCCTGAGACAATGTTCTGGGCTTGTACCCCTCTTCAACTCCTCCCTACTGCCTCTCCGCCATTTAGGCAGAAGTTGTCTTCAAGTTAAGAAAAAATATTACCACTAAAAAGTACTTTAGGTGATCCATTTGGGATTTTAATTTGCAGTTATATAAAATTAATATTTTATGAAACAGTATTTGATGTTAAATGTGTGATTTCTTTTTTTTAAAAAAATTGTCCTTCGATGATCGTGTTTTCTAAATTAAACTTAAAACAATTATGAAAGGTCTATAATCACATTTAAAAAAAATTTGGGAACTTGTTGCCATTTATTTTTAATATAATCTTTTACCCAGCTATAATACATTCTGCTTTTTTCTCTGGCTGCCTCATAGTGCACTGAGTAGATGAAACATTTCATCTGAATAATTTCCTGAGATATTTAGCAGTCTTCTTTTTCATTATAAACATTATAATATAATTTGCATACAGCTTTTTTCATGTTTTATAAAAATGGAATCATATAATATTTATAGCTGGCTGCTTTTGCTTATTAATATTATGTTTGTGAGATTCATTCATATTGTTGAGTAGAGCTGTAGATTTTTCTCTCTTTGTATACTATTCTGGTATGTAAGTATACCACAGTTTATCCATTCTACTGTTGGTGGTATTTGGTTGATTGCAGTTTGGGGCTGTTATGAATAATGCTGCTACTCGCATAGTTGTAGTTGTCTTTTGATGGAGATAAGCACTCATTTCTTTTGGGTGTATACCTAGGAGTAAAATACTTGGCTATAGGATATGCCTATGTTCTGCTTTAGTAGATACTGCCAAGCAATTTTCCAAAATGGTTTTACCAGTTTATAATCCATATGAAAATAGCATATGAAAATGATATTTTAGTAGCATTTAAATATTAAATATTTAGCATACTAAATATTTTAGTATTTAGTAGCATATGAAAATTCCCCGTTCTGCTGCCTTCTCAACACTTAATATATTCTGCCTTTTTTCACTTTAATAATTCTGATGCGTGCAGTTGTATTACATTGTGGTTTTAGTTTGCATTACCTGAGACTAATGAGGTTCAACAAATCTTTCATGTTTTGTGGCCATTTTATGACATACCTATTCAGGTCTTTTGCCCATTTTTCTTTTGATAACCCCTTCTTTAGAAAATTATCTAGACCAGTATATAGTCTTGCGAACATGTTGTTAATTCTGAACAACTTCTGTTTTAATAATAAATAAAACTATCACCTCAAGAGTAATATACCTTAGCATGGTGGCTCTTAATCATGTTGTGCATCAGAATCACTAGTGCAACAACACCAGAAACACTGATGAATTATTATGGTTGGGTGGGAGGCTGTGTCTGGATTTCTAAAAAGCTCTGCAGATGATTGTGATGCCCATCCTATGTTGAAAACCACTCCGTCAGAGTGAGACTTTATTTGGCATTGTTACCAAAGAGAGTTATAGGAAATAGTGATCTGGAGAGGAAAAAAAACCTTAGTTTCTGTTTCTTGCTTTTAAGTTTTGTAAAAATATTTCTTAATTACAAGCAAACATTTTTGGCTGTTAAGTCATGCCTTTGACATTTACTATATATCTGAAAATTATAAATATTTTTAAACTCTTGATTATAGAAAATTCTAAGTAGATACAAAAGCAAAAAGGAAGAGTATAATGAAGTCATGGTATGATAAACCCATTACCTAGCTCCCACAATTATCAACACATGACCAATCTTGTTTGATTCATTCCCATGTACAATCCCTCCCTACCCCTGGATTTTAAAGCAAATGCAGACATATTTTTTCATCTACAAATATCCAGTATGTATCTTTAAAAAATAAAGTCTAAAAAACATAACCATGATACTCTGTATAACACCCCCCAAAAAATAAACAGTAATTTCTTAGTTTCATTAAATAGCCCATTGATGTTAAATTTTTTTTTTTTTTTTTTTTTTTTTACTATTTGTTTGAAGCAAGATTCAAATGAGCTCCTTATGTTTGTAATTGACACATCTTTTGAGCCCCTCTTAAGATAGGGCTTCCTTCCTTCTCTTCTTGGTTATTGTTACAGAGGAAGAAACCAGGTTGGTTGTCCAGTTAGAGTTTCTCAGTCTGGATTTTGCATTCTTACTGTATCGTTCATAATGTTGTGTATAGTTGTAGATTGTGTATACTTCCACAAAGAGAACTTTACGCTCATGAATCACTTGGTATTTTCCTGTCCTTACAGTGACATCTCCTCAGGTTTTTTGTTTTTTGTTTTTTGTTTTTTTTGGTTATCTGAGGTTCATTCTGCAGTAGCATGCTTGTGGATGCATTATTTTTATATGCACAAGTGTCAGGTTACAAAGGGCAATTTGGCTGTGTATAAAACCCATGATATACATTTTTTTTGATTACCTTAAATATATTATTCTGTCATCTTCTGGCAAAAAGCATTGTTGTTAAAAAGTCTGAGGACAATCTGATTTTCTTTTCCTTAATTGTGACCTGGTCTTAGAAAACCTGAGTGATTACATTTTTTCCCCTTTTCTTTAAAGGGTTGATTTTCCCAGATACACAGGATACTCTTAAATATGTAGTTTCAAGCTTTTATTTTAGGAGAGTTCTCTTGAGTTACTATTTTTCATATATAGTATTGTTTTGATTTTCTTTTTCAGGGGCTGCCTTTATAGGTGTATCTTTTTGTTCATTTCTGTCTACCAGTTTTTAAAAAATTCACTTTATCTCTTTTTTCTTTTTTAAATAACAGCTTATTGAGATACAATTCATATACCATAAAACTTACCCTTTTAAAGTGTGTAATTCTTAGTATACACAGAGGTGTGCACTGTCATCACCATCAAATTTTAGAACATTTTCAAATTTCAGAAAGAAACCTTTATCCATTAGCAGTCACTCCTCCTTTTCCTTTCACCCAGCTCCTGGAAACAACCTAATCTACTTTCTGTTTCTGTGGAACTTCCTGTTATAGACATTTCATGGCATCACAATATGTGATTGGCTTCTTTCACATCATATAATATTTTCAAGCTTATCCATGTGTGGTATGTATCAGTACTTCATTACTTTTATGACCAAATACTACCCTATTATATGGATATATTGCTTTTTGTTTATCCATTCTTTAGTTACGAATTTTTAGGTTGTTTCCACTTTTGAGCTGTTGTGAATAATACTGCTGTGAACACTTAGGTACAAGTTGTTGTTGTGTACATATGTTTTCATTTCTTTTGGGTATATACCTAAGAGTGGAATTGTTGGGTCATGTGTTAACTCTAATTATTAGCATTTTGAGTAACAAACTATTTTTCAAAACAGCTGCACTAATTTACATTTCCACCAGCATGTATGAGGGTTCTGATTTCTTACATCCTCGCCAACACTTGCTATTATCTGTCCTTTTTATTATGGACATCCTAGTGTGTGAAATGAAATCTCATTGTGGTTTCAATTTGCATTTCCCTGATGGATAATGATGTTGAACATCTTTTTAAATGATTACTTGCTGTTTGTGGATCTCCTTTAGAGAAAAGTTTGTTCAAATCCTTTGCCCAATTTTTTGATTGGCATATTTTCCCCTTTTTATTAATGAGTTCTAAGTGTTCTAGATACAAGCCACTTTGATTTCCAGATATTTTCTAGTATTGTATGTGTTGTCTTTTCACTTTTTTGAAGGTATTGTTTGAAGCACAAGAGTATTTAATTTTGATATGGCCCAATTTATTGACTTTTATTGTTTGTGCTTTGGGTTTTGAAACCATTGGCAAGTCCAAAGTTACAACAACTTACTCCTGTGCTTCCTGGTAAGAGTTATATATAGCTTTACCTCTTTATTTAGATGTGTCATACATTTTGAGTTACTTTCTTTTCTTTTTTTAAGTTTATATTTTAATTCCAGTTACTTAACCTAATAGTGTTATATTGTTTCAGGCATACGATATAGTGATTCGTCAATTATATACATCACCTGCTGCTCATCACAAGTGCACTCCTTGATCCTATCACCTGTTTAACCTCTTTCCCCCAGTGTGTACCTTTCCTCTGGTAACCATCAGTTTTCTATAGTTAAGAGTCTATTTCTTGGTTTGTCTCTTTCTTTTCTTCCCTTTGTTTCTTAAATTCAACTCAATTCCATATGAGTGAAATCATACGATATTTGTCTTTTTCTGACTCACTGATTTTGCTTAGTATTATACTCTCTAGATCCACCCATGTCATTGCAAATGGTAAGATTTCATTCTTTTTTATGGCTGAATAATATTCCTCTGTGTGTGTGTGTGTGTGTGTGTGTGTGTGTGTGTGTGTGTTCTTTATCTATTCATCAGTAGGTGGACACTTGGGCTTCCTCCATATCTTGCCTATTGTAAATAATGCAGCTTTAAACATAGGGGTGCATATATCCTTCGAATTAGTGTTTTTGATATTCTTTGGGTAAATACCCAGCAATGTCATTGCTGGATCATAGGATGACCTTTATTTTTAACTTTTTGAAGAACTTTCATACCGTTTTGCACAGTGGGTGTACCAGTTTGCATTCCCACAGGAGTGCCAGAGGGTTCCTTTTTCTCCACATCCTCGCCAGTACCTGTCATTTCTTGTGTTGTTGATCTTAGCCATTCTGACAGGCGTGAGGTGATATTTCCTGGTTCATTTTTTTAAGGATTTTATTCATTCATTTGAGTGAAAGAGCACAAGCAGAGGGGGGGCACAGGGAGAGGGACAAGCAAACTCCCCACTGAGTGGGGAGCCCGATGTGGGACTGGATCTCAGGATCCTGTATCACAATCTGAGCTGAAGCCAGCCACCTGGGATCCCTGGGTGGCGCAGCAGTTTGGCACTTGCCTTTGGCCCAGGGCGCGATCCTGGAGACCCGGGATCGAATCCCACATCGGGCTTCCGGTGCACGGAGCCTGCTTCTCCCTCTGCCTATGTCTCTGCCTCTCTCTCTCTCTCTCTCTCTCTGTGTGTGTGACTATCATAAATAAAAGAAATAAAAATAAATAAATAAATAAAAATGAAGTCAGCCACTTAACAGTCACCCAGGAGCACCTCATTATAGTTTTGGTTTGCATTTCCCTGATGATAAATCACGATGAGCATCTTTTCAGGTGTCTGTTGGCCATCTGGACATCTTTGGAGAAATGTTTGTTCATATCTTCTGCCCATTTTTAAATTGGATTGTTTGGTTTTTTGGGTGTTGTGTAAGTTCTTTATATATTTTGGATACTAGCCCTCTATCAGAGATGGCATTTGCAAATATCATCTCCCATTCCATAGGTTGCCTTTTATAGTTTTAGTGATTGTTATCTTCACTGTGCAGAAGCTTTTTATTTTGATACAGTTCCAATAGTTTTTTTTGCTTTTGTTTCCCTTTACTCAGGAGACATATCTAGAAAAAGAGTTGCTACAACTGATGTCAGAGAAATTACTGCCTGTGTTCCCTTCTAGGATTTTTATGGTTTCAGGTCTCACATTTAGGTCTTTAATCCACTGTGAGCTTATTTTTGTGTATGGTGTGAGAAAGTGATCCAGTTTCATTCTTTTGCAGGTAGCTGACCAGTTTTCCAACACCATTTGTTAAAGAGACTTTTTTCCATTGGATATTCTTTCCTGCTTTGTTGAAGACTAATTGGCCATATAATTGTGGGTCTATTTTGGGTTTTCCTTTCTTGTTCCATTGATCTGTGTGTCTGTTTTGTGCCAGTATCATACTGTTTTGATTACTACAACTTTGTAATATAATTTGATGTCTGGAATTGTGATACCTCCAGCTTTGCTCTTCTTTTTCAGAATATCTTTGGGTATTTGAGGTCTTTTGTGGTTCCATATAAATTTTATGGTTGGTTGTTCTAGTTCTGTGAAAAATGCTGTTGGTATTTTGACAGGAATTGCATTGAATGTGTAGGTTACTTTGGTTAATTATAGACATTTAAACAATATTTGTTCTTCCAGTCTATGAGCATGGAATGTCTTTTCCATTTATTTGTTTCATCTTCAGTTTCTTTCATCAGTGTTGTATAGTTTTCAGGGTACAGGTCTATCACCATTTTGGTTAAGTTTTTTCCTTGGTATCTTACATTTTTAGTGCAATTGTAAATAAGATTTTCTTTTTTTTTTTTTAAGATTTTATTTATTCATGAGAGACAGAGACAGAGGACAGAGAGAGAGAGAGAGAGAGAGAGAGGCAGAGAGGCAGAGACACAGGCAGAGGGAGAAGCAGGCTCCATGCTGGGAGCCTGACGTGGGACTCCATCCAGGGTCCTCAGGATCACACCTGGGCTGAAGGCAGCCCTAAACTGCTCAGCCACTGGGGCTGCCCCGAGATTGTTTTCTTAATTTCTCTTTGTGCTGCTTCATTGTTGGTGTATAGAAATACAACAGATTTCTGTACATTGATTTTGTATTTTGAGACTTTACTGAATTTGTTTATAACTTCTTGCAGTTTTTTGGTGCAGTCTTTCAGGTTTTCTACATATAGTATCATGTCACCTGCCAGTAGTGAAAGTTTTACTTCTTTCTTACCAATTTGGATGCCTGTTTTATTTCTCTTCGTTGTCTGATTGCTGTGGCTAGGACTGCCAGTATATGTTGAGTTACTTTTATGGTATGAGGAAGGAGGGGTGCAACTTCATTCTTGTGCATGTGCAAATCCGACTTGTCCATCATTCTTCTTGTCCATACATTTAATTGTCATGACACCATTAATTGAAGATCTGCCATAATGACTTTGCATGGAATTTGACTAAGATCGTTTTTTGTTGCTTATTGTCTACTAGTAAAATGAGTTTTCCTCTACTTTTAGGAGGGTGAGAATGAGTAAGGATAACTTTTCTGGTTTCGTAGTCTAGGCTAAAACTCTCTCCTGTGTGTTTTGCAAAGTGGATATTTATCTCTCTGTGTCTTATACTTTCTCAGATGTGCCTTTTTTGTTTTTCTCTGCTACTTTTATCTGAGTGTTCTCTTTCCTTTTGTTTCTACTGTGCTGTATGCTACAATTTTGATTCTACTCCTAGCAGTTTCTCTTTGGTGAGACTTTGTCTTAAATAGGGGCTTTGGTTTGTTAATTTTGAGAGTTTATAAAACTCAGACTGCACCATTAGACCTTACTTATAATAAACATTGGAGTGTGCTTGCACTTATTTAGAAGTAGAATTGCACTGAACTCCCTCCCAGTTTCCTACTGTTCTCAGACTCAGCGTGTTCCCTAACACTGCCCAGTGAGTATTTGCTGTAACTATGAGGCTCTTCTGTTCTCTGGCCCCATGCCTTTCCACACTTCTTCCTGCACAGGTGTTTGTACGACATAGGTCTTGCAGTTGGCAGAGGTTTGTTTCTACTCACTTATATTTGGAGCTTTGTGTCCTGATTTTGTTGTATGTATTGTTTGTAAATCTTCGGTTTTGCTCTCCTCATTGCTTTGTTTGGGTTTATGGGGAGAGTTAGAGGAGTTCAAAAAGTATACTGCAGTTGCTGTCATCCTCCCAGAATCCTCTCATAGACAAATGTGTTTGAAGCACATTCTGTTCCTTTTTTAAAACAGTATGGTGTCTACAAGTTAAAAAGAAACTGCAGTACAGTGGTTGATTCTTAGTTCATAATTCAGGTAATTCTGTAGTGAAACAAACAGGAACTTTTCTAGGCTGAGTTAAATATCATAAAATGTTGAATGTATGTTATATTTTGACTATGCTCAGAATCAACTTTTCCCTTTCAGAATAACAAGCCTTTGTACTCATTTGAGGATAATTCAGACTATGTTTATGATGTTATGTGGTCACCCACCCACCCAGCCCTGTTTGCTTGTGTGGATGGCATGGGGAGGCTGGATTTGTGGAATCTCAATAACGACACAGAGGTGAGCATAAAAATAACAAAAATTGCACTGAAAAATAGAAAATTGGAGATTTATTGAATAATTTGTGAAATTCCTTTTATCCCAAGGAATGTAAAAGGGCTCTGTGATTGTAGCTTCATCACAAAGAAACCAAATAAGCTTTGTACCCTTAATAATAAACCGCATGCTGTGCAGAACTGAAGGGAGAAATAATGTTGCCAAGAGCACTGGGGCATTTCCTTTTACTTTTGAAAAGCACTATCATGTCTATAATGTCCTGGCAAAGTCTCATTCATAAGGCAACTGGGATATTTTTCATTCATAGGCTACAAAGCAGATAGTTTCAGACTGTTGAAATATGTTAACCCTAATTCTGGATTTCTAAATTATCTCTTAGCCTTGACAGAATTGTGTATCATCCATAAACATTAGTTTTAGCCTGACTTATTTGAATGAAAGAAAAATGTATTTTGATGACTTGTTCCATGAAGGACTGAAAACATATTGTTACTGTAAAATGAATATAGAAACTAGCAAATTTCCTAATTACTATGTTAAAATCACTTATTGGCGATGAAGTGTAACTACAGCTATTACTTATTTTTAGGTATTTGTATTTTTACCAACTTCAGCTTAAAATGTTCCTTGAATTCTATATTGATATGTGGTGGTAAGAAGTAATATTTTAGCCATTCTGTCAGAAACAATTATTGAAGGGAATGTCTCTTGGTGCCTTCCCCCACATCCCAGTCTTTCCCATATTTCCTCCTGTTTCTGGTGGTAGCCATCGAAATCCCAAAGTAAAATGGTTATATGGGGCAAGGAAGTTATGTATTAGAAATATAAGAGTAATTAAGTGTGCTGACTCCTGGTTTAGTAGTTTGAAGAAGAACATTCAAATACTCATAGGAAAAGGTATCAAACCCTGACTAAATGGTTGGGCTTAATTATACCTTTATAGTTACCTAGAATGGTACCAATTGTATTTTTTTAGTTTGGGTTTTGGTGTTTGAGATTTGTGGTTACAGTTAAATTTGAACCTTTCCTATAATCATTAATTGAAAGAATATATCTAAATTATAGTTTTTCTCTGTAACAGTTTTGGCATTCCAGGAGTTAAATTAGTCGTCCAAGAATGACTAGTGTCAGTTTAAAGGATTACTTTTAATCAGATTTCAAAAATTTTATTGTGCTTCCAGTCTGAGTCACATTGAATGTTTGCTCTGTGTGTGGCAAATAAATCTCTTTTTCCTCAGCATAAGAGAAGTACAGTCAGATTCCGGGGGCGGGGGGGCGGGGCGGTGTGTGTGCCATTGTGTTAGGGTTATCATCCTCCCCTGCTCTAGACAGTTCATGAGAACAAGAGCTTTGGAAAGACCCATACTGCACCTTCAGTATGAACTGTTTCTAGGAACTCTGGCTCAAATCACAGGTTTCAGCTGACAGAGTCACAAGCTACAGAAGTAATTTCTGTCCTTTAAAATTGAACTGTAATCTGTTTATGAGGGCTTTTGAAATGTTTCTTTAAAATGGGATTTTGGCCATCCGTTTTCAAACAGCTTGATTTCTTAAAAGAGTTAAAATAACAACAAAATCCTTTATTAAGAGAAGATCTTTCAAAATGATGTATGTATCCATGGGAGAATTTCTTATATAAGAACTTAAGTTATTTTCCCAAACCATTTTCAAGGATTGACTGTAATGTCATTCATAATATATCACTGAACAGGAAGAAAGTTGGAAAAATTCTTTATCTATTTTCATCTTTGTTTTAAAAAATGTAGCCAGATTGGAAGAAAGAAGAGTTACTGTTTTACATGTTTATAGAAATCTTGATGAAACTTTTAACACTGCACTATATTTTAAATGACTTTAGGTGCCAACTGCTAGCATTTCTGTGGAGGGTAATCCTGCTCTTAATCGTGTAAGATGGACCCATTCTGGAAGAGAGATTGCTGTGGGTGATTCTGAAGGACAGATTGTCATATATGACGTGGGAGAGGTATGGGGCTCACTGCCTGCAATTTTGATACATCTGTTTAGCTTTCAGGGCTTTGTAGTTATGTTATGGTATATTTGTGGCTAAAACTAGTCTTTGAGGTTCATGAATTGTATAAACCATATGATTATAAAGATAAAACTTTTTTCCACGACAGAAGCAACTCTTGAGATTAATTTTCTTTCTAAACTGGATGTTCTGTGTCCCCATGCAATTGATTTTGAGGATAATGTCATACATTGGAAGTACCTTATTTCTTGAAGCACAAATTACTAGAAATTAGAAACTCTTCAGGGAGAAGAAGAAATTTGGAGTTACAGTTGAGTTATAGATTTTGAGTTACAGACTTCAGGGCTTTATAGAATCAAGTTCTTATTTTTCTGCATTTGTAGATTTGTTTGGGCCAGGTAGTAGAAATCAAAAGTTGTTTCTTTTGAGAATTATTTGATGACTGTGTGAAAGGTGAATCTTGACTTGTGAACCTTGTTGCAATATCACTGAATCCAGCAGGATGAGTTGCATCTCTCTCATCTTTAGTACTTGGGGTGGGTATACACAATATCCAGGAGTAATTTCCTTTTTAGCCCTGACTAAAAGAAGCCTTAGTCACTCTTTCTTTTGCTATGCCTTATGATTCCCCATCCCCTCTGGACACCCTGTGGCCTCTAGCAATTGGATCTGAAGGGAGGTAGATTGAATCATTTAGAATAGACAATTGAACTGTCCACATAGATGGAATTGCTCTGTATCTGCACTAATACAGTAGCTACTAAGCACATATGGCTGTCCAACACTTAAAATGTGGTTAGTATAACTAAAGAACTGAATTTTACATTTTATTTCATTTTAAGTAATTTAAGTGTGAATAGTCACACATGTGTCTGGTAGCTACCATGTTGGCTATTACTATCCAATCTGATCTAATATGGCAGGTTAAGAAGTAGGCACATGCATTTGCTATACTGAGTGGTTTGTGCCCTAATATGGCAATGTCCAGATTTCTCCAACATGATAATGACAATTATCGAAAAGTCTGCGTCATCGGATGCTTCAGAGAGGCAAAAGCATCATGAGGCTCTTTTCCCCTTTAGTTGTTTATACATCGCTAATGTGGTAAGAGATAGTGTACCTTCTCGTGAAGGGATTAAGATATTGAAAAAGGTTACTTTGTGCTCCAAACAAAAAAATAAACACTCCTAAGAAACCAGGTCTTTGAAATATGCTTCAAAAACTTTTTCATATTTGGAATAGAGCGAGAAGTAAAAATTTTTGAGGAATTCCTCCTCACCAGCAAAATCCACGAGATACTGCATGGGAGTTATATTTGCAGAGCATCATTGTTATTCTCTCTTGTACTGATGGTGATAACAGCAAAAGCAATTCTGAGGCTGTCACAACACACTTCCCAAACATCATCTTTTGTTTTGAAATGTATTGTAAAGCATTGTTATATTCCCTGTAATTATGGAAAGACCATTTATGTCAATTATTACTTTTTAATGGAAAAGTTATTTGAAAACAAACTGAAATACTGGGTAAGATGATCTTTTTTATTTTAGTGTACATAAAACATTGTCTTTCTTTTAACAGCAGATTGCTGTCCCCCGAAATGATGAATGGGCACGGTTCGGCCGAACACTTGCAGAAATTAATGCAAACCGAGCTGATGCAGAGGAGGAAGCAGCTACCCGAATACCTGCTTAGCTCCCAGAAAGGGGATATTGTAGCCTTAGTGGATTTGGGGAAGTCTCTACATAGGACCTAAGACTATTTGCATGTTTCTGTCTAAATGGTAATTAAAAGGAAATTTCGTGGATTTAACCATGGATTTAATGCAGCAAGTAAATCTTAAAATGTCCCTTTTTATATAACATGCATCTTGTTTTGAATTTGTGTCATTTTTAATACAGATTGCAGCCTTTTCTGAATTCTTATAAACAGGTGTATATTTGGTATTAGTTATTCTTTTTAATTCTTTTCAACTTATAACACTATACAAGTTATTTCTAAAATACAGATTAAGTTCTGCATATTTTTAAATCACAAGTCCCTGTTATACTGATAATGTTCTCACTAACCATAATATGTAAGAACATTATTTCTTAGCCATAGCATGCATACATCTATCCAAGTTCCATTCTAATATCCTTTTTCTTTATAATTCATGTGATAGCTGTCTATAAATAAAAACAAATATGCTTTAACTTTTCAGATTTTCATTTTGATTTAGCCTTGCAATTTTAATTTTCCCATCCCTTTTATAAAATGTCTTTTTTTTATTTCTTTCTTAAAGCTCTTGTTATAAGCAGTCACCTCAAATCTCATAAAGTTTTGTGTCTTAAATATCCCATGCATTATAATGTAATAAATCTTTTGATGCATTATGAATTAATGTTTAACCTGTCAGTGAAAAAAAATTTCTCCTAGGTTAACTTTTGCTTTACTCCCTTATTTACTTTCCATCTGATATGCATTTAGTCTAAAGAATAAACAGAAAGCTGCCTATTATTTTCATTGATTGAGATTATTATGTATGTGAGCTCTCTAAGACTAAAACCTCCTTTGAGATAAATTGATTTCATGCTTGTAGTAGTAGCTATGAGGAAACAGTGTTCAAATGAACTTTGTGAATCACCTCTACATCTTGAGACCTGTTACCACACAACCTTTGTATATAAGCAAGTCTGAAAGGTGAGTGACAAATAGCTAAGACTAAATGTTGAAATCAACCTGTTTCAGGATTAGAGGAAAGCATAATGATCAGATCTTTATTTTATCCACTTTAAATTGTCCATTTCCTTTATTTTATCCACTTTCAGTTGTCCGTCCTAACCTCTTGTCCTTCAAAAGTTAAACTATTGTTTATTCAACAGAAAATAAACTAGGAAAGAAGAATAGACACCAGAATTTGAACATTTTTGTTGTTTTTGTTTTATAATTCTAACCAAGACCCGTTGGAAGATGAATTTCCAAATAATAAAACTTCTAAACTACGAATATCGTCTAATATAAGGAATAATCGACTAGGAATATTAGATCCAACTCTAGTTCTAGCTCTGGCACTCATGAGAAGTATGATTTTAGCCAAGTCTTTCCATCTGTTTGTGCCTCGTTCTTTTATCTAGGAATTAAGTTTGGATTAAATGATTGTTAAATTTCCTTCCAGCTCTAAAATTATTAATTACTTCAGGCAATTCTCCATTTTTATATATTCAGTTTTCGCAAATTAGCACCCCATAATTGCCTATTATATACCAAAGATAAGTTTTTATATTAGTAGGCAAACATCTCAAGTTAGCTCATAGTAGCAATATCTGTGAGTCAGAAATTCAATCAGCAGGATCACACTGTCTTTGTATAGAAAAATTCATGTAATCACTACATTTTTGCCATCAATTTGTTAAAAGGACTAGAAAAAAGGGAAACATCATGACTAAGGTTGGAAATCAAGAGATGTGGCAAATCAGATGCTCTCATTGGACTCAAGTTATGTGTTTGATTGTCAAAGAATAAAGTTAATAAGTACTTAGTACCAGAATTTTTGCTTCTGAGGAATAACTTCTCCCTCCTACCCCAAAATACAGGGTGGACCTTGGCCCATATAACTTAGTCTACATTTTTAGGAACACATAAATTTAATGTGAGGAACTGCCTTTTAAAGTTGACTGAAAAAAAATAATAATAAAGCTGACTGTATGATAGGAAAAAAGGAAGTACTAAGATTGTCAATATTGATGTAAAACCTTCCAACAGATCAAGCTGACTAGAAAAGTATAGTACTGCTTCTTTACTCTTTTACAAATGAAAATCTTAAAATTTTCAAGAATATCCAGTTTTGGAAATTGTACCTTATTTGTTTCCAGTTATACTTTTTTGCTGAGTGGGAACAAGCCATAGCTTTCTGGCTGATTTCTTATTTTGTTTATAGTTTGGTTATTATCTTTTGAATGAGAAATTAAAGATTATTGGTTATCCTTGTTTGTGTTGAGGAAGAACACTGAGTTTTGCAGACAATAATTACCTTACACTGAGTCTCAGAAATAATTATTTTTGGCATAATTAAAGCAAAAACACCCCACAAAAATTCATTGGTAGAGTCTGTCTTCATGCTTATAGATTCAATTGCCTGTAAAATTTAGAAAATCTCTAGATATAAAATATTGTTGCAGTAATGCTGATATACTGCATCTTGAAGGAATGGATGGCTTAAAATTCCGAGAAGGAACTAAAGGAAAGTAATACTAAGAGTGATCCTAGTGTTTGAATATTGTTGATTCATTCTGTTTTGTACTAGTCCTGAATAGACTGTAATCTCTACCTCTTGAACCATATAGAAAGGAAGGGCTTGACTGAATGAAAGAAAATCTAATGTGAAGCATGTGATTTTTCATTTTCCCATTCTAGTAGACAATGCATTTTTAAATCTTTTCCATAGTCCTGGTATTTCAACATTGGTACTATGATATTTTCTAAGTAGGAAAAGCTCTATAATTATGTATATATTGGAGAGGATGGCTCTCCAGTTATAGCTCCAGCTGCTCAATGGTTGTGAGAACTAACTTGTTTCAAACATGACATAGTATCCAAGGTGGTAGTGTCATCAGTGTCGTGCTGAATCTTGGGCATAAGTCTAGGGTAAAAAGCCATTAGCTTTGCCCCCATTTGATGATTTAGTGATTATCCATTTATTAAAGATTTCTATTCAGTTTTTTTTCCCCCCAAGGTACATAGAAACAAGAAAGGAGTTCTTGCTTTCCTGCTATCATCTTGCTGATTGTCAGGCAACTAAAGATCTTACAGGTTTGGGGAAAAGACCTGGGACTCTTTAACTCCTTAAAAAGTTCTGGGAAATTATTTACTTAAATACCTGGTTTACAGATTCTGATGCCTCTAGTGCTACCAAAGAATTTGAAAGTGGCTCCAAAGACAAGAATAAAAGAACACCCTGTTGAGTATTTATTTTGAACTCAAGGATTACAATTAAGAACATTAACCAATCTCCTTGATCTTACTGCCCCCAAAAGGTAATAATTTGCTTGTACTTATTTTAATATGTTGTATTTTTAAAATCCTTTCACCTATAACAAACACGTTTTAGAAAAACAGGCTACAATCCTAACTGAGAATGCAAACTAGAAGACTGAATAGTCATCACATTGCAGTGCTTTTCTCAATAGGCCGCTGCTCTTGGATCTTTTGTTGGACTTTGGGTGTACAGATTCTCTTTCTGCCTGCCATATTCCCAATTCCCTAACTTCTTAAAGTTCAAATGGATTTTAGGTATTTAAGTTTTCAGTATGTAGTTTCTAACCACTGATAGTTTCAACATAGCCAATCAGCCATCTTTTACAAACTTTTCTAAAATTACAGTATTTTGTGTTGTTAGTTTCATAGCAGGAATCTCAGTTTTGGCTTCTTAATATTCCATTACCAGTTCCCAGTCAGAGGATGGAACAGCTTGCGCTCAGGTAAGCTTTCAGAAAGGTCTGTTTCACTTTGTGAGGTCATTTATTCAGGTCTCTGGTAATGTATTATCATGCCTGTCTTTTAATGTACTTGATTTGGTCAGCTGTGGGGCAGTGATTGTATAGGGTGTAGAACACACCTACGTGGTGCTGAACATGCAGAGACCTGCCTCTGGTGACTTCAGAAATCAGATGTACCACCAGTAAGGCTTTGATGGCAAGTAATTTTATCTTTTGTGAATTTTTATACTAGATTTTTAGGAAGTTTTTTCTGAACAAAGTAATGGAAATGCTTTAGAACAAAATTTCTTATAAAGTGTGGCCGGTACATGAGAAAAAGAACACTGGGCTCAAAAGACCCAAATTCTATTCCTGATACCACCATTACCAGTAACGTCACCTGGGACAAGGGGCAGTATTCTATATATGTGTTAAGTGAGGAAAATGTTTGCTTTCTGTGAAGATTGTAGAGATGTATGTGAAAATTTGTAGAATATAAAGTACCACACAAATAAGGGATTGTATTTATTTTTTTTAAGAATACAAAAATGGCGGCCCAGGTGGCTCAGCGGTTTAGCGCCACCTTCAGCCCAGGACCTGATCCTGGAGTCCCGGGATCGAGTCCCATGTCGGGCTCCCTGCGTGGAGCCTGCTTCTCCCTCTGCCTGGGTCTCTGCGCCTCTTGCTCTCTGTGTCTCTCATTAATAAATAAAATCTTTTTAAAAAAATGGAGAGAGACCATTTTGTGGAGCCATCTGTGCAATGTAGTAAGAGCACATCTAAGGATTTAAGTGGCTTGGTGTTCAAGAAAATCTTTTTTTAATTCTGAGACATCACAATGTTTAGGAGTAGCAGTGAACTGAGGGATATAAAATAAAATTACCAATTAAAATAGGAAAAAAATGACCCACTCTGAATTTCCAGCCTATACTCAGCTGTTGCTGTTATGTTACTTACATGTAACATGGGTTGTGATATCTGGACACTTAGAAAAGTGGATGTGGAACCCCTTTTTCAAATCAGTGGGAAAACAAACTTAGTTCGTGACTACCCAGCTACATGTTAGCAGAAGTGGAATCCATTTCCACAAAAATCTAGGGAACAGCAGTGAAAAGATGCTCAACAGAAAGCACCCCTCTGCTCTCTGCTATTATGAATTTGGCTCTTTTAGGTTCTATGTGGAATATCATGCAGTCTGTCTGACGTACCTCACTTAATATCAACGCCCATAAGTATCTCTCCATGTCGGCAGAAATGGCAGGATTTCCTCCCTTCTTGTGGCCGAATAATTGCCGTGTGGGTCCCATGACTGCTGTAGCCATTCATCTGCTGATGGACACAGGTTGTTTCCGTGTCTCCGCTGTTGTGAACAAGGCTGCAATAAATCTCTTCGAAATCCTTTGTTCATTTCCTTTGGATATATATCTAGAAGAGGAATTGCTGGATCACATGGCAGTTCTATTTTTAATTTTCTGAGGAACCTCCATAATTTTTTTCCATAGTGGGTGCACCCATTTACATTCCTATCAACAATTCCTATTCCTATTACAATTCCTATCAAAGAAACAAAGGTTTATCTTCACATCCTCACCAACATTTGTTATCTCTTCTTGATGATGGCCATTCTGATAGGTATGAAGTGGTATCACATCTGTGGTTTCGATTTGCATTTCCCTGTGATTAGTGATGTTGAGCACTTTTTCATGTACTTGGTCATTTATATGTCTTCTTTGGAAAAATAATCTATTTAGTTCCTATACCCATTTTAATGGCATTTTTTGGGTTTATATTGGTATTGTATGAGTTATGTATTTTGGTTATTAACCTCTTATTGGATAAATGATTTGCACATGTCTCTCATTCCATAGGTTGCCTTTTCATTTATTTTTAATTTTTGTTTGCTGTGCAGAAGCCTTTTATTTTATTTTTTTAAGATTTATTTATTCTTGAGAGACACAGAGAGAGAGAGAGAGAGAGAGAGGCTCCACTGCTGAGCCACCCAGGTGTCCCTTGTAGTTTTCATTGTACAGGTCTTTCACTTTGGTTAAATTTATTCCTAAGTGTTTTACTGTAAATAAGATAGCTGTATTTCCTTAGGTGTTTCACTATTAGTGTATAGACATGCAAGCTGATTCTGTATGCTAATTTTTATCCTGTAACTTTGAGCTTTTTGTCCTTCAAGCTGAAGTAATTCTATAATAGGCAGCATATAGTTTTTTTTTTAATCCCTCCAGCTACTCTGCCTTTTTCAGGAATTCAGCCCATCTATATTCAAAATTTTTGATAGGTAAGGATTTACTAATCTTATTGTTTCCAGTTGTTTGTATTTCCTACCCCCCACCCCCACCCCCGTTTCTGCCTACCTTTGTATTGGTGACATTTTATGGTGGTATGTTCTTTCCCCTTTCTAAATCTTTTGTGAGTCCTGCAAGATTCCAGGTTATTGTTTTGCGGTTACCATGAGGCTTATAAAAAATAAAATGTCTCTTAGGTAAAACAGTCCATTTTAAGCTGATAGCAACTGAACTTCAATTGCCTAAAAAGCATCCTTTTGCTTTTCCCTTTTATATTTTTGAAATCATTACTCTTTATATTATTTATTCATTAACAAATTATAGTAGCTATAATTTTTAATACTCTTCCTCTTTAACTTTTGTACTATATTTAAGTGATTAACAAGCATCCGCTTACAGAATTGTGTTTTCTGACTATATATACATATACTGCATAAACGACACCTTTACCAGTGTTCTTTCCTGTGTCTTTATGTTGCTGATGAGTGTCTTTTCAGCTTGAAGAACTCCTTTCACTATTTATTGCAAGGCTGGGCTAGTGGTGATGAATTCTCTTGTGTATGAAAAATTTCTCCTTTATATGAGGTATAACTTGGCCAGATGGTATTCCTGGCTGGCAGTATTTTTCTTTTCTTTTAAAGATTTTATTTATTCATGAGACAGGGAGAGAGGGAGAAGCAGACCCCATGCAGGATCAGGCCCTGGGCTGAAGGCGGCGCTAAACTGCTGAGCCACTGAGCCACCCGGCTGCCCGACCATTACTTCTTTAAATAAATTTTTGGCCCCCTTCTTCCTCTTGTCTCCTTCTGGAACCTCGATTCTTCTAATATTTGTTCTTTTGATTGAACCCTATTGATCACACAGGCTTTCTTCATTTTTTTTTAAGATTTTTTTTTTTTTATTTGAGAGAGCACAAGCAGGAAAGTGAAGAGAGGGAGAAGCAGACTCCTCAAGGGGCAGGGAGTCCAATGCAGAGCTCGATCCCAGGACCCCAAGATCATGACCTGAGCCAAAGGCAGATGCTTAACTGAGCCACCCACACGCCCCTTTTCATTCTTTTTTATTGACTTTTTTCTGGTGTGTTATTTCAAAGTTCCTGTCCTCTAAATCACTTAGTCTGTCTTCCACTTGCTTTTACTCTGCTGCAGATGCTCTCTGTTGCATTTTTTTTCATTTCATTCATGGACTATTTCAGCTTTAGAATTTTTTTTTTTTTTGTGATTTCTATCTCTTGAATAAGTAACTCATTTTGTTCATTTTTTCCCCCTTGATTACATTGGCTTCTGAGTTTTCTTACAGTTCATGGTTCTTCAAAAAAGCTATTTTGCATTACCAGGTAGATTGCAAAATTCCATACTTTTGAGAAGATGGTTATTGGAAAATTAATTTTCTTTTAATGATGATGTTTCCTTCATTTTTTAAAAATTTTTTTAAAGATTTATTTATGATACAGAGAGAGAGAGAGAGAGAGAGAGGCAGAGACACAGGAGGAGGGAGAAGCAGGCTCCATGCCGGGAGCCCGACGTGGGACTCGATCCTGGGACTCCAGGATCGCGCCCCAGGCCAAAGGCAGGCGCCAAACCACTGAGCCACCCAGGGATCCCCTCCTTGATTTTTCATGTTCCTAGTTTGGCTTGCTCCTTTTACATTTGAAGGATATATGGGATATATTGTTCATTGGTGCTGTGATGTTTGGGGTTTTCTTTCTTTTGTGTAGCTATACCTAGCTACATATTCATCTTCTTATTTAAAAAAAATTTTTTTTTAATTTATTTATGATAGTCACACAGAGAGAGAGAGAGAGAGGCAGGGTCCATGCACGGGGAGCCCAACGTGGGATTCTATCCCAGGTCTCCAGGATTGCGCCCTGGGCCAAAGGCAGGGCTCTAAACCGCTGCACCACCCAGGGATCCCCCATACTCGTCTTTTTAATGGCAGAATTCTTAAGCTTTTGTGCTTCCCTGGTCCTTAACCACTTGCCATGCCCACTGGAATCCTCTCAGTTTCCAGAAGGTGGTGCTATAGCTCAAGTTTGTGGTTTCCCCCAGTCCACCTCTCCTGGTCTTTCTGATGGTGTTTACTCGACTTACTGTTGCATCTGCACTCCAGCATGCACAGGGAACTGGCTGTAGGATTGGGGGAGATGTTGGTTTAGCCCTTGGGGTATTGGGGGTGCCTGTGGACCTGACCCAGTTGGGTGAACCTTGGGTGAATCACTCCCAGCGGTCTGTAGGCAGACTTCCTGAGCACCATCAGTAGGAACTGCATTACTTGAATGTCCTTTGATATTCTTACCTGGCTTTCTCCCCACCACCCTCGCTCGTCATAAAGGCCCCTCACCACTGGGGTAGCCAGGGACTCACTGCTTTCCTTTCCCCCATGGAAGGAGTTGCCACTGCTGGCAACTGCCACAGCCTAGGCAGTGTTGCTTTGCGAAAATTCTCATGGTCCACACTGAACTAAACCTGTTTTTTTTGCTCCCATGGTGCGCTGGAACCACCTCTTGTGAAGTCCGGGTTTTTGCAAATTCATTCTCATCCATGCATATCCACCTAGGACAGCACTCTCCAGGTTTGTCCCTGACTGTACCAAGAGGGTTTGAGGCAGTTTTGCTAGTTCTGCAGCCTGTAACAAGGTCTGTCTGCCTATTACTGGATGTGCCGGTGGGCAAGACTCCTCCCAGGTCCCTTGGCAGATGGTGCTCATTCCCGCAACTCCCACAACAGTGCTTTTGTTCACGGATGGATGTCTAATTCATTGTTTAAAAAGGAGGGCAAAAAGAACATTTTTACATCACTATGATCCTGACCAACTGAGGAGTTTTAAAGATAGTTCTGTTTCCCTAATAATCGATTATCACTAAAACTATTTCATGATCCCTAAGAGTATTTGCTGTTAGGAACTGCTTCTTAGTATCGATAGGTGCATCACAAAATTGTCCATGTTAGAAAGCAGAGAGCTGATATTCTAATCGTTCCTTGTAAACGATATATATTTTTTTTTTTAAGATTTTATTTATTTACTCATGAGAGAGACACGCAGAGAGAGAAGCAGGCTCCACGCAGGGAGCCCGACGCGGGACTCGATCCCAGGTCTCCAGGATCAGACCCTGGGCCGAAGGTGGCGCTAAACCACTGAGCCACCCAGGGTTCCCCAACAATGCTTTCTGTGAATGATAATAGTACAACATATAACCAGAGGGCCATCCCCGGAGCCACTATAACAGGAGTACTCTTTAGTATCAGTATTTTATTAGCTGGAATAAAAGAAAGGCTACAAAAGAGTTTTTGTTCTGTTTTCTTAAAGTGATGGTAGTAAGACTGGATCAAAAATGACAGGACAGAAGCACCTACTCTCCCTCTCAACCCGAAATCCTATATAAAGTGCTAAAGCAGAAGAAAAACAAAATCTGCTACAGCACCAAGAAATAAGGGCTAGCAAAAGAGTAGAGATTTTGAAAAATGGCAGGAACATCAAAAGCAGATGAGATCAAAGCTATAGGCAAATAAAACAAATTATAACACAAAGCAGATAAAGACGACTATAAACAGACGAATGAAAAAGAACGCAGAATCAACAGATGGAGAGAACAGGAGGGTACCCATGGGTGCTGGGCAGGGTGATCCATTAGGGAACTGATGCAAAAAAGCTAATCTCCATCCATGGGCCAAGTGGGCAGAAGGGATGTCTATACCCAGGCTGTAACGTAACAGTAGGTGAAGCCACTGGAGCCAGAGAAGCAGAGCTATGCAACCCCCCCCCCCCCAGGTACCTGTACCCTCAAAAGGAGAAGAGAAACCTATACTGAGAAATTACTGGCATAGATTCACCTGGCAGCACAGCACAGCCCACCCCTCCCATCATGGGCTCTGATAACATCCATGGGGGCACCTGGGTGGCTCCTTCGGTTAAGCATCTCACTCTTGGTTTTGGCCTGGGGTCAAGATCTCAGTGTCCTGAGATGGAGCCCTGTGTTGGGCTCCATGCTCAGTGCAGAGTCTGCTTGTTCTTCTCCCTCTGCTCCTTCCCCTTGTGTGTTCTCTCTAAAAATAAATAAAATCTTCGTTAAAAAAAATCCACAAGAGGGATCCCTGGGTGGCGCAGCGGTTTGGCGCCTGCCTTTGGCCCAGGGCGCGATCCTGGAGACCCTGGATTGAATCCCACGTCAGGCTCCCGGTGCATGGAGCCTGCTTCTCCCTCTGCCTATGTTTCTGCCTCTCTCTCTCTCTCTCTCTTTGTGTGACTATCATAAATAAAAATTTAAAAAAAATTTAAAAAAATCCACAAGAAACTCTCAAACACAAAAGTGAGCAACTTAATAAATTGCAACTATGAATCACCAAAATATTTCAAAAAAGTCAATATGAAAGGCCCAAACAAATTTTTTTAAAATGTCCACAGAATAAAGAACTCTAATTAATATCCCAAAGACATGGAAGAGGATATCAGAACCAATAAATTTGAAAAACAACAAAAACCAAGCCAAATAGTCGAGGGATACAGCTAAACAACAAAGCTGTCAGCAGGATGATCACCAGGTGTCTTCCATTACTTGACCCAGAAGTATAGATGGAGAAAATGTGAAGGGAGGCTGGAAGATACTGGGGCAGGTCCGAAAATGACAACATCTATCTAAACAGAAAGGAGATAAATGAGAAAATGTAGAGAGATAAATAGAATGGAAGAGATTCCTTTGGTCTGAAAAGTCTTAGGATTAAAAGGGTTCATCTCCATTCAATGTAGAACCAGATGGTTTTAAAAGGAAAATTTCAAAATACCAACGCTACAGAACAAATCCTAAAAACTGCCAGAGGCCAAAGAAAACCAGTTATATTCAAGTTAACACTACTGGCATCAGTCTCCTCTTCTTTGACAAGAATATATGAAGACAAAAAAAATTACTTTGAACTAAGAATTCTAGACTTTCAGTCCTGCATGTAAGAAGTTTAGAAGTTAAAAAAAAGTTTAGAAGTTGCTACTCTGTCCTAATAGCAAGTAAAAAGCTGAACAAACAGCTCTTCCTGGATGCATAACAGTGCAAACCACTGTTCCCCAAATTGGAGAGAGGAGCAAATCTAGGAAACCACAACATACTGGAGCAGTTACTTCCCTGGGAACCAGTGCCAGGGTGGGAAAACCTGAACAGTAATTGACCAACTGCGAGAGGTTCAGTGTGGACAACTCCGTTAAAAACTCCAGGGGATCCAGTCATGGGGGTAGAGTGGGAGAGGGAATGAACACCTTTTGTGAGTTTTACCACCAGAGGCCCTACCAGTTTCTCACAGTGATTATCTGAGAATAATCCCCTTGTGGGTCCAGCAGGACAAGGGGAAAAAGGAACTATTTTTGAAGTATGCTCGAGCATTCTGTTTTACTTAATAGGGTCTGCCCTCAGGGGAAAGTATTTAACCAGAGCCTGACTTGAGGGAAGGAAAACACCCAACTCCAGCACTCTCTAGCCATCATCTCCCACCTATGAGGGGGAGACAGGGAAGAACTGAGAAGCACGTATATAATTCACAGTCCAGAGGCACAGGATTATAAAATCAGAGAAATATAAAATGCTGCTCCCCTCACAACTCAGTACGTTACTTAAAGGCCTTTTATATAGCAATTTTTTCCACCTAGTTGGAAAAAAAAAAGTATGACTGATATAAAAAGAAAATGGAACCATAGAAAATGCCCCATTAAAGCCACAAAAGGCAGAATAGAAGATAAAAATAAGGAAAAACGGCAACAAACAGTAACAAATAGGTATTAATGTAAGTATATCAATAATCACTTTGAGTGTCAGTGATCCAAATGCACCAATTAAGACAGACTGTGGGCGACCTGGGTGGCTCAGTCGGTTGAGCATCTGACTCTTAGTTTCAGCTCAGGTCATGATCTCATGGGTCATGGGATCAAGCCCCACAGCAGGCTCCACACAGCAGGGAGTCTGCTTGAGAGTCTCTGCCCTTTTCCCAACTCACACCGTCTCTTACCTCTCTCAAATAAGTTAAAAAAAAAAAAGATTTTATTTATTTATTCATGAGAGACACACACAGAGGCAGAGACACAGAGGGAGAAGCAGGCTCCATGCAGGGAGCCCGACGTGGGAATCGATCCCGGGTCGCCAAGATCAGGCCCTGGGCTAAAGGCAGCACTAAACCACTGAGCTACCAGAGCTGCCCTCAAATAAGTTTTAAAAAATAAAAATAAAAATTTCTCACACAGCTGATCAAAAAATAAGACCCAAATATGAGTTGAGTCTTAAAATATAAAGACACACACAGATTAAAAGTAAATGAGTGGAGAAAAATATACCATGCCAACACCACCAATCAAGAGGAAGCAGGAGTAGCTATATTAATTTCAGACAGAGGCGACTATGAAGCAAGACAAGTTATTGGGGATTAAGAAGGATTTTATATAATGATAAAGGGGTCAACTCTCCAAAAAGAAATAAAAACGAATAAAACTGCAAAATACATAAAACAACTATCCTAGTTGGAGACTTCAACATCCCTCTCGGGGACAGATCCAACAGGGAGAAAAATCAGTAAAGCTATTCAACAGCACCATCAACCAACTGGATATAATCAATGATCTGTAGACTACTAGAAACAACAGAATACACATTCTTCTCAGGCTCACATGGAACATTCACCAAGATAGACCACATTCTGGGTCCTAAAACACACTGAGGGCATACAATATCTGCCCTCAGACCATAATGTAATTAAATTAGAAATCAGTAACAAAAACTGGAAATCCCTACGTATGTGGAGATTAAACAACATCCTTCAAATACGTGGGTCAAAAGAAATCTCAAAAAAAATTTAAGTATTTTGAATTAAATGAAGACATCAAAATTCATGGGATGCAACAAAACCAGTGCTTGGAAGGAAATTTAGCATTGAATACATATATTAGAAAGGAAAAAAGATCTAAAATTTATCATCTAAGTTTCCACCTTAGGAAACTGGAAAATGAGCATATTAAATCCATAGTAATTATTAGAAAAGAAATAAAAATCAGAAATCAGTGAATTGAAAACAGGTAATCAATAGAGAAAAATCAATGAAACCAAAAAGCTGGTTCTTTAAAAAGATCAATAATATTGATAAGCCTCTAGCCAGGCTATAAAAAGAGGAATTATTAATAATAACAAATGAAAGTGGAAACATCACTTCAGATCCCAAGGACATTAAAAAGATAATAAAGGAATACCATGAACAACTTTATGCCCACATATCTGATAACCTAGATGAAATGGACTAATTCTAATTCCTTGAAGGACACAATTTGCTAAAACTCACAAAAGAAGAAATAATCTGAATAGGTTCATATCAAAGAAACTGAACCAATAATAACTCTGAAACAAAAGCACCAGACCCAGAAGGGTTCACTGGTGAATCCTACCAAATATTCAAGAAGTTCTATTCTCTGCAATCTCAGAAGGCAAAAGAAGGAGTATTTCCTCACTCATTCTACGAGGCCAGCATTACCCTAATACCAAAGCCAAAGACATTACAAGAAAACAGAAGTGTAGACTACTCTCATAAATACAAATGCAGAAATCCTCAATAAAATATTGGGAAATTGAATCCAACAATGTATAAAAAGAATTACATTGCACAACCAACTGGGATTTTTTCCCAGGCATGCAAGACTGATCAACATTTGAAAATCATCATAACCGGGCAGCCCAGGTGGCTCAGTGGTTTAGCGCCGCCTTCAGCCCAGGGTATGATCCTGCAGACCCGGGATCGAGTCCCATGTCAGGCTCCATGCAAGGAGCCTGCTCCTCCCTCTGCCTTTTTCTGCCTCTCTGCCTCTCTCTCTCTCTCTCTCTCTCTCTCTCTCTCTCTCTCTCTCTCGTGCGCGCTCTCTCTCTCTCTTAATAAATAAATACATAAAATCTTTAAAAAAAATCATCACAACCATCACAACAGGCTAAACAAAAAAAATTGCATGATCATATCAATAGATGCAGAAAAAACATTTAACAAAATTTTGAACACTCATTCTTGGTTAAAAAAAAAAAACAACTTTGTAAACTAGGAATAGAAAAGAACTTCTTCAAACCTGATAAAAAAAGATCTACAAAAAAACCTACAGCTTAACATTATACTTAATGGTAAGAAACATGAAGCTTTCTCACTAAGATAGAAGAGGAAGAACTTTCCCATTAAGAAATGGACGGCAAGGATGCCCCCTCTCACTACTTTTCAACATTGTACTGGAAGTACCAGCCAATGCACTATAGACTAGGAAAGGAAATAAAAGATATACTAATTGAGAAGGAAGCAATAAAACTGTTGGTTTGAAAATGAGCATGAGGGACGCCTGGGTGGCTCAGCAGTTGAGCATCTGCTTTTGGCTCAAGGCATGATTCCAGAGTCCCAAGATCGAGTCCCGCATCGGGCTCCCTGCATGGAGCCTGCTTCTCCCTCTGCCTGTGTCTCTGCCTCTCTCTCTGTGTGTGTCTCTCATGAATAAATAAGTGAAATCTTTAATAAAACAAAACAAAACAAAATATGATTGCTTATGTAGAAAACTCCTGGACCTAATAAGTGATTATAGCAAAGTTAAAGAACATAGGGTTGATGTACAAAAGTCAATTCCCTTACCATATTCCAGCAATGAACATGCAGAATTTGAAGTTAAAAAACAATACCATTTACATTAGTACCCCCAAAATGAAATATTTACATATACCAAAATCTGTAAAAAATTCTACTTGAGGAAAACTATGAAACTGATTAACAAAATGAAAGAACAAAATAAATATCCATGTTCATTAACGGGAAGACTCCATATTGTCAAAATCGTTTTTTCCCCACTTTGACCAATTGACTTCAGTGAAATCCCAACTGAAATCACAGTTAAGTCATTTTGTAGATATCAAACAGATCTAAAGTTTATATGGAGGGGGATCCCTGGGTGGCGCAGCGGTTTGGCACCTGCCTTTGGCCCAGGGCGCGATCCTGGAGACCCGGGATCGAATCCCACGTCAGGCTCCCGGTGCATGGAGCCTGCTTCTCCCTCTGCCTGTGTCTCTGCCTCTCTCTCTCTCTCTGTATGACTATCATAAATAAATAATAAAAAAATAAAGTTTATATGGAGAGGCAAAAAGACAAACAGCCAACACAATATTGAAGAACAAAGAAGACTAATATCACCTGACTTTAAGACTTAGTATATAGCCACAGGAGTCAAGACAGTAGTAGTATTGTAAAACAACAACAACAGCAAAAAACTGTACACAAACATCAATGGAACAGAAGAGAGGCCAGAATTAGACCTACATGAATACAGTCAACCAATCTTTGACAAAAGAGGAAAGGCAATACAACAGAGCGAAGATAGTCTTTTCAACAAATGGTGTGGAAACTAAACATAAAAATAAAAATAAAAAATACATAAAAAATAATCTAGACTCAGACCTTCCACCCTTCACAAAAATTAAAATAGATCAGAGAGCTAAATATAAAACATGCAACTATAATACTACAAGATAACACAGGAGGAAACCTAGATGACCTTGGACATGGTGGTGACTTTTTATTTTTATTTTTTTTAAGATTTTATTTATTTATTCATAGAGATGCAGAGAGAGAGAGAGAGAGAGAGAGAGAGAGAGAGGCAGAGACACAGGCAGAGGGAGAAGCAGGCTCCATGCAGAGAGCCCGACGCAGAACTCGATCCAGGGTCTCCAGATCACGCCCTGGGCTGCAGGCAGCGCTAAACCGCTGCGCCACCGGGGCTGCCAGGTGGTGACTTTTTAGATACAACACCAAAGGACAATCCACGAACCAAATAGTTGATAAGCTGGAGTTCCCTAAAATTAAATACTTCTGCTCTGTGAAAGACAATGTCAAGAGAATGAGGAGACAAGCCACAGACTAGAGAAAAATATTTGTGAAAGCCATATGTGACAAAAGGCTGTTATCCAAAATATACAAAGAACTCTTAAAATAAGTAAACAATCCAATTAAAAAATGGGCCAAAGACCTTAACACCTCACCGAAGAAAATATACAGATGACAAACATAGGAAAAGATGTTCCAGATCATATATCATCAGGAAAGTGTAATTTTTTTAATTTACTCATGAGAGACACAGAGAGGCAGAGACATAGAGGGAGAAGCAGGCTCCATGCAGGAAGCCTGATGCAGGACTCGATCTTGGGACTCTGGGATCATGCCTTGAGCCAGACGCAGACGCTCAACCGCTGAGCCACCCAGGCACCCTAGGGAAATGCAAATTAAAACAAAAATGAGATATCACCACTATCAGAATGACCAAAATCTGGAACACTAACACCAGATGAAGTGTTGATGAGGATGTAGGGCTGTAAGAATTCTCATTCAATTGCTGGTGGGAATGCAAAATGGTACAGCCACTGGGAAGATAGTTTGGTGGTTTCCTACAACTAAACATACTCTTACCATATATCATCCAGCAGTCATGCTTCCTGGTATTTACTCAAAGGAGCTGAAGACTTAACGTCCTGCACCTGGATGTTTACAGCAGCTTTGTTATTCATAATTGCCAAGACAGGCAGCCAAGATATCCTTCAGTAGGGGAATGGATAAACACTTGGTACATCCAATGAAATATTTTGCACTAAAAAGAAATGAGTACTCAAGCCATGACAAGACATGGAGGAATTTTTTTTTTTTTTTTAAGATTTATTTATTTGAGAGAGAGAGAACACAAGCAGGGAAAAGGGGCAGAAAAAGGAGAAGGAGCAGCAGACCCCTTGCTGAGCTGGGACAACCCTCTCCTATCCCCCGAAACAGGTCTCCATCCCATGATCCTGGGATCATGACCTGAGCAGAAGGCAGAGGCTTAACCGACTGAGCCACTCATGCACCCAACATGGAGGAATCTTAATTACCTATTACTAAGTGAATGAAGCCAATCTAAAAAAGGCTATATCCTGTATGATTCCAAATATATGATATTTGGAAAAAGGCAAAAGTATGGAAATTAAAAACATCAGTGATTGCCAGGTACTGAGGGGAGCCAGTGGAGGAATAAATAGAACACAGAGGATCTTTAAGGCAGTGAAAATACTCTGTATGATACATTTGTTCAAACTCAGAATATACACCACCAAGAGTGAACCCTAATGTAAACTGTGTACTTTGCATGATTCTAATGTGTCAATATAGGTTCCCTGAGTGTAACAAATGTACCAATCTGATGGAGGATGTTGATAATGAGGGAGGCTATGGATGTGTGGAGATACAGAAGGTATATATGGAAGATCTCTATAATACCACTTAATTTTGCTGTGAATCTAAAACTGCTTTAGAAAAGATATTTTTCAAAGTAGTAAAAATAAAGGAATTAAAGTGGTACACTACAGCTATAAATACAAATATCTATTTAATCTAATAAATATACTTTACACATGAAAGCAATAAGACAGGAAGATACAAGACATATAGAAAACAAAATTCAATTATCAAAACTAGTAAGTGAATTCACTAAGGTCATAGGATACAAGATCAATATAGAAAAATCAGTTCTGTTTCTATATAGTAATAATGAGCAATATGAAAATATAAGAAAACAATTGCATTCATAAAAACATCATAAACAAAATACTTAAGAATAAATTAAAAGAAATACCAGACTTGTGCATTGAAAAAAGACAACATAGTTGAAATTTTTAAGTATCTAAATAAGTACAGAGAGATTCCAAGTTCATGGATTGGAAGAATAAAGATTGTTCAGATTACAATTCACCCCAAATGGACTTACAGATCCAACAAAATCTGTATCAAAATGCCCACTGACTTTTTTGAAGAAACTCTCAAGCTAATCTAAAATTTGTATGGAAGCGCAAAAGATCCAGCCAAAACAATTTTGAAAAAGAACAAAGCTGAAGAATCTATACTTTCGTATTTCGAAACTGAACATGAAGATACAGCAATCAAGAAAGTGTGGTACTGGCGTTAAGTACCATCATATAGATGAATGTAACAGAATGCAGAGTCCTAAAATAAACACGTATGGGCAATTCATTTATGATGGAAGTACCAAAACAATTCATTAGGGAAAAGATAACTGGACAGCTGCATGCACAAAGATGAACTTAGACCCTTCACACCACACACAAAAATTAACTTCAAATAGTTCACAGATCTAAAAGGGGTTAAAACAGAAAAATTTTCAAAGAAAACAATAGAAAATCTTGATGACCTTGGTTTAGGCAGGGGTCTCAGATGACACCAAAGCATGATCCATAAAATTCAAAAATTGATAAACCAGACTTACACTTTAAAACTTGCATTTCAGGGCACCTGGCTGGCTCAGTTGGTTAAGCATCCAACTCTTGATTTCGGCTCAGGTCATGATCTCAGGATTGTGAGAACAAGCCCCATGTTGGGCTCATGTGCTGGGCATCTCCCTCTCCCTGCACCCCCCCCCCAACAAAAACAAAAACAAACTTTTTGCATTTCAAAGACATGATTAAGAAAATAAACTGGGAGAAATTGCAAATCTGATATAGGACTCATTTCTAGAATATATAAAGACACTTACAACTCAGTAATAATAAAAGGATAAATCCCAATTCAAAAATAGCTAAAGCCTTAAACACAAATGTCTATAAGCACATGAAAAAGATGCCCAACATCATTAGTCAATGTGGTAGATGTTAAAATCACAGTGGGTATCACTTCATACCTATTGAATAACTATAATAAAAGACCATAAAATGTTGGTGAGAAGGTGGAAAAACTGTAACATTCATACATTACTGGTAGGAATATAAAATGATATATTTTACATTTGGGGAAGTGATGGAAATGTACTAAAATTGGATTGCGGTGATGATTACATAGCTTTGTAAAGAATATCTCAGCAGTAAAGCTCTTAAAAGAAAAATTAACCAATCTATCACTAGACTTCCAGTTTATAGCATTGGGATGAGTTAGACAATACCACAAGGAAACAATCAGATAAATAATACAAGATACTCTGTAAGACAAATGACTTACAATGTTAAGGACCAACAAACAGATGAAAAACCATGGGACTATTCCAGAATTAAGAACTAAAGATGCACAGCCAAGATAATGCATCAATATTGATTAGACTACACTTCAGAAAAACAAAGACATTTCTGGAGTAGTTGGTAAGGTTTGAATTTTTATAATATCAGATAATATGAAGTTATTGTAGATTTTTTTTAATGTGTGATAATGGTGTTTGGTTGCAGAATGTCCTCAGTATTAGGAGATGTTTGCTTTAAAAAAAAAAAAGATGTTGCTAAAATATTTAAGAATGATGTACCATGTCATCTGCAACGTACTTGCAAATGCTTCAGCAAAAATAACTGTATTTGCAAAGATAAAGAATGCATGGAAAAGTGTAAATAAGTGAATCTAGTTGAAACATATTCAGAGTTTCATACTACCTCTTCAACTTCAAACTTTTCAGATTTGTAATCTTTGAAAATAAAAAGTGGGGAGGAAACTCAATTACATTTCTATATACCAGGAATGACTTTTTAAAAAGATATAATACTATCTAAATTATGACATACCTAGAAATGAATATATATATACACAATATACAAGACCTCTGGTGATAATAAAATTTTATTCTGACATTAAAAAGACTTAAATAAGAGATATATCATGTTCATGGACTAGAAGGTCCAGTATAATGATGTAAATTCTCCCCATATGGCCTATAGATTCATTGCAACTCCAATTAAAATCTCATTGTGTTTGGTTTGCTCAGTCTTTAGGAGGAAATTCACAAGCTGTTTCTAAAATGGATATGAAAGAGCAAAGAACCAAGAAAAGCCACAAGCTCTTGAAGAATAACAAGGTGAAAGGACCTGGAGTACTACATAACAAAACTTCTTTTCAAGATAGAGTAATGAAGAGAGTGTATATTGGCACAGGGGAAGACCAATAAAACAAATAAATAGTCCAGAAAGAGATGTCTGTACATATCAACACTCAATATATAGCTGGAGAAGGCACTTCAAAGCAGTAGGGAATAGAAGGTCTTTTCAATAAACAGTGCTGCAACAGACTAACCATATAAAGACACAAAAAAATTACCTCATACCACATGCTGAAATCATTTCCAAGTAGGATGAAACCTCAATGTGAGACACAAAACTATAAAGCATTTATGAATGAAATATCAACCATATTCATGAGCTAGAGAGAGAATAATTTTTAAGTGAAATATAAAACATTTTAACCATAAGGTAGAAATATATGTGAACATATTAAAATGTTAATATATCAAAAACACTGTGAAAGGACAAGCCACAAATTGGGGAAAGATCTTGCAAATACAACTCAGAGAGTAGTATCCAAGATATATATAAGAATCCTCTGCAAATTACTGGGGAAAAAATGGACACAAAACTTTAACACATACTGCACTCACCAAAGATGACATCTAAATAGCCGGTAAACATGTTGGCGTTCTCATATGCTGTCAGCAGGAAAAGTAAATAAGTCTTTTTGAAGAACAATGGGGCAGTATATATGAATATATGAAAGGTGTTCAGCCTCATTTGACATAAGGAAAATGCTAAGTAAGACCACAATGAGATAACACTATACACCCAACAGATTGGTAAAAATTAAGAAGCCAATATCCCCTTAGGGGAATATAAATCAGTACAAGAATCTCTGGGAAAGGGCAGCCTGGGTGGCTCAGAGGTTTAGCGCCGCCTTCAGCCCGGGGCGTGATCCTGGAGACCAGGGATCGAGTCCCACGTCGGGCTCCCAGCATGGAGCCTGCTCCTCCCTCTGCCTGTGTCTCTGCCTCTCTCTCTCTCTCCTCTCTATGTATTCTCATGAATAAATAAATAAAATATTAAAAAAAAAAAAAGAATCTCTGGGAAATAGTTTGGCGTGATCTGGCAAGAATCTAACAGACCTGTGCCTCTGTTGTTCTACTCGTAGGTATATATCCTTTTAAAAGTGCATACTCTAGAAGCCTTTGGGGAGCATGCGACTAGATCTTGGGATAAATTCGAGCCCCATGCTGGGTGTATAGATTAAATAAACCTAAAAAGAAAAAAAGTGCATACTCTAGAATACACAGACAATATATCCAGAGCAGCACTGTTTGTAATATCCTCAAATTAGAAACCACTCAGATGTCCAGAGTAAAATGGAAAAATTATATTCATATAATGGAATAAGTATAGATATATACGATTATATGGATGAATCTTATAAACATGTTTAGCAAAAGAAAACAAGTTTCAAAAGTCTACAATATAATTTGATCATATAAATTTCAAAAACAGGAACTAAATATTGTATTTAGGAGTATATGTATACATGTATGAGTGTAAACTATAAAGAAATGAAGAAAGTAGGGCTGGTGTTAAAGAGGAGACAAGGAAGGTGATGGAGACGATCATATGTGGGAATTTCTGAGGTGTATTTTGTGACATGGGTAGTTACATGGGTGCTCACTTTAAGACTTTAAACTATGTGTGTATATACATACATACATGTACATCTCATGTACTTTCTATATATTCCACAATAAGAAAATATACAAATAGCCAGTAAATATGAAAAAACATTCAACCTTTTAAGTAATTAAGAAAATGAGAATTAAAATAACAGTGATCACCTATCATGATTTACTTAAAATATAAGACTGCTAATACCCATTTCTGTAGTTATAAAGAAAAAGGCATTCTTATACGCTGTCAGTAGGAAAGTAAATTAGTAAAGCCTTTCTGAAGAACAATGTGGCAATATATACAAAAATGCAAAACCCATATCTTGTGAATTATCAGTTCCAATTTTAAATATCCCAATGAAATACTAGCGCATGTACTCAAAATATATGTACTAAAAGATGTATACCAGTGTAAAAGATATATACTACAGTAGTGCTTGCAATAGTGAAAAAAAATCAATGTCAATAAGGAAGTATTTATGAAAAGTGTCAGAACCCACACAATGGAATCCTATGCAGCTGTTAAAAACTAAGATAAATCTTTATGAATGGGCATGGAAACATCTCAAAGATATTAAGTGAACCTAAGTCACAGAACAATACACACATAGCATAACCCTGTTTTTAAGATATAAACACGTATATATATTTTTTATATAAAGATGTATGAAAAACAGACTACAAATTTAGACTCTAACCTGTTAGTGATTACCTCTCAGGCAGGGAGAAGCAGGGTGAAGAGGGTGCTTTCACATCTTACTCTATACAGTTGACCCTCGAACAGCTTGGGTTCAAATTGTGCGATCGGTTCACTTTTATGTGGATTTTTTTCAATACGATACTGTAAATGTACTTTCATTATGATTTCTTCTTTCTTTTCTCTAGCTTACTTCATTATAAGAATAATCTAATACATACAACATAAACAAAATATGTGTTAAGTGACTGGTTATGCTATTGGTTTAAGGATTCTGGTCAGTAGTAAGGTATTAGTAGTTCCGTTTTCAAGGAGTCAGTATATGCCAGTTTCCCACTGCACAGGGGTTGGTGCCCCATGCCCCCAAGTTGTTCAAAGGTCAACTATATACACAGATATTCCATGAATCTTTTATAAGAACATATCCATGGACTACTTGCATATTTTTTAACAGGTGGTAATAGGAAACAACTGTATTGCTATTTATTCCATTCCAATGAGAACTGAATACATTTGGAAATAACTTGCTTTCAAAGCTAAGTCTTTTGTTCCTTGGGGGCCTGAGAGCCTACGGTTGTGTTACAGGGCTGTCAGCCATCAAGTGATAAGTGCTGTGTAGGATTCTAAGTGACTGGGTCTATCTCCAAGTTTGCCCCCGGAAAATATTTGCATACATTCTCATATCCTGGCTCATTGGCAAAAGCAATAATGTTTTTCCCAAAGCACTTTGCTAAAGTAAATTCTGATGTACACATCAAATCACAACCATAGCAAAGTGTAGATGTGGCTGTCAAGATGCATGTTTAGACCTAAATTAGTAATCATACCCTTGGTGAGTGACTTTTGGAATAAGTAGTTTGGATTTGGATTCATAAGGAAGAACCAAGACTCCACAAAAAAAAAAAAAAAAAAAAAAATCACAAGATGCATCTTCTCTTTTTCTTCTTCCCTCCCCTCACTCCCATAGCCCTTTCCAAATCAAATAATTTCCTACAGAAGTGGGAAAGAGGGAAACCTGATCATGAGTTATTTGGGAACTGGTAGTGAATCAAAATATAAGCACTATCAGTGTATTTATGAAGGAAAATCCAACTACGTCCATACATTTTGGTGTGCATTTTATTTTGAGGGGGATCATATCCACATGAAGAAAAATTGCCAAAGTATCCTTTAATCTTGAAAGCTAGGCCCCTGCCTTGCTGTGTCAGAGGAAAGCAAACTAAGTCAGTAATGCGGGAGACATCCCTGTTTCCATATGCACACTGACAGGAGGGGAGCTGTCTAGAAAATGCATTTTGATTGATGAACAGAGGAGAATCTACACACGTGTTAAATACAAATAGAAACACATCGGCACACACAAGTCATTAGCCTGCTCCTCTGCATCTGCTAGCATGCATCTTTTCCAAAGACTCTCTTCATCAGTGGTATAAGCACTTAGTCTCATTATGCCTCCTATCAGCAAATACCTTTTTATTCCAGAATGGAAAACAAACTGGAAATTAAATACATCCAATATTGATGCTTTATTTCCATAAGCCACCAATAAGAGAATGAATTTAATTTTAATACATTTATTTTTGTGTGACTCTTAATAAAACACTTTCAAAACATTCTGTACATTTCAAGCCACTTAGAACCGCATTACATTCTATAAACGTGATTTGTTGGGATGAGGTGCCAAGATGTCTCTGTACAAAGATGTACAATATGTACAGTCACTAGAAGTGCAAGCTGTGCAAAGCAGTCTAGAACACTAATTCATGCCAGAGCTTAGAAAACATCTCAACACTTAACACTAAAGCTTGAAACTGCATTGTTGCTTTTTCCTGGGCAAATGATTATTTTATAAACAAATATATGTATATGTCATATAGAAAGAATAGTTTGCCTCCTCAGCTCAGCCAGCACCATGCAGCTGACTGGGTACATTACAGGGCTGCTCTTCTAGGCTTCTTTCTCCAGGGCACCATTTTGCCACCCTCAATGGTTGTCTCATCACTGAGCTGCCGCCGCCACTGCCTTTGACTGAACTACAGCAACACTAGGAGATTTAAATTTGGGAAGATAAAGGCCAAACTTGTTTTCAATGCCCGCGAAAGTGGCTGTGGCAAGTCTGTATCCACCGATGTGATCAGGATTGGCAGGAGGAAGGTCTGCGATGCGTGACTTAGGTGTTGGTTCTGAGCCAGACGGTTTGCTGTTGATAGGAAAAAGCCAATGGTTAGAGGCTCCAGACTGATGCGGGTGGCACGTGAGGAGGCAAGAACATTTTCAGTCTCCCCCCACGTGCCACAGAGAGGAGTGTTTGTCCGGCTACTTCCTTGTCATCTATGCTACATTTGTCATGACTTATAGCTGCTTTCAAAGCAACACTTTCACATTTTTTTTTTATTTGGAAGAGAAATGGCCTCAATTTATAAATAGAGCCACAGAAAAAAGATCAGAAGAAAATACACTTAAACATTAACACTCTATGAGAAGTAGGATTGTGAGTGATCTTCTCTTTTATACTTCCACATTTTCCAAATTTTCTGCACTAAGCATAAATTAGTCATAAAAAGTTTGCATCTTTCTTTTATTTTGACATAGTTTAAAAGGCTAACTTTTTAAAAGTAGACTCATGAAGGTAATCATTAAATTTAAAGAGACATAGATACGATTCTTACTCTTACAGAATGTGAAAACACAAAAGACCCTGGAATTGTAAGATTGCTGTTCTTACTTCCTACCTTGGAAAAATCCCTCTATTTCGTGGCTCAACAGCTAGTTCCCTATTTGGCCTCTGAGCAAGGAAGAGGGTAAAAGGTTGATGAGGTAAAGACCCAGATATCAGATTTGATCATCTGCTGAAAAGCTAATTATTGCCTGCTTGCCCACCCAGCAGATTCAACAAGTAATTCCCTTTCTTCCCAGGACTGGCTCAATTTCTGATCTAGATCTCACCAGTGATTATGTCTATAGGCATATTCTTTCTCTGAACCTGTTTTTTCTGGTTTTTAGCTCTAATAACATCTATATCTATCTAATAATCATGGTGAATAATGAAGTCTCAGAGGTGTGAAAGAGCTTGACTGAGTCTTGAAAAGAAAGTTCATAAAAGCCTTACTAATACAAATTTACATTACATCTGGTGTAAAGGCCATGTGATAAAATTCAAATAATAAGGACTTAAATCCATGAAGCTCTGTATTTACTTACACTACAAAAGACAATTTATTCACATAACATTTTAATTTGGGACTTGCCTTCACTTTCCCCAAGTCGCTGCTTAACACTGCATGATGTCACCCTACCGAGATCTTATTCCCCTAATACTGAAGCTTCTCAAGCCCACTGTTTGTTTTAAATGCATTGGTCCTGTAGGATTCTCTGTCCTACCAGTTCTAAGAATCCCAACAATGCCTCTGTCTGCTGAACAAAAACCTATTTTGGTTTTGGTGCTTTCTTTCACAAGGAGTTGAACAGCTGCACTTACAGGCCTCCAAAATCAATGTAAAACCACCGCTGGAGAAGTTCATAGGTGACCAGAGTAACACCAAACTGGGGAGAAGATCGAAACACTCGAGCTGAAAAAGAGATGGGAGAGGGGATACTTAATATGACTGTGGCAAAGGCAACAAGTAATGGAAGCAGGTCCCTAACACTGGCCAGCCATTCTCTAAGGCCCTAGCCCTTACCTGCGGTCCCCTTCCAAAATGCTGAGGGCCCCTCTTCCCGGAGTATCTTCCTGAAACAGTCAATGACACCACTGTATGTCGTCTGGCCTGCACGGGCGGCCACTTGCAGTCTCGTCTTGATGACATCGGCGGGGGTCACCAGAGAAGCAGCAGGCACACCTTTCAGGAGAAAGGCACATTTAAGTCATCCAACGTACCTCATAAAGAACAGAAATACTGCTAACGTCTAACAATATGATTAGCAACTCTAACTGCTCTAACTCAAAGTTTCTTAAATAGATGCCCAGGCACTCGTGGCAAAAAGGACACACAAACCTATTAGTTGCTTCAGTGTGGAACAAAATTCTTTTTTCTTTCTGAATTAGGAAAATCATGCTACATTGCATGATACCAAAGAACTATGACAGGAAAAACTGCAGCAATATTACTAGGACAATTCCCAAGTATTCCCTTTTAAGATTCAATTATATCACCTCCTTTTTTTTTTTTTTTTTTTGGTAAATAAGACATAGTTTAAAAAGAAGATAGATAGAAGTATTTTAGTATATAATAAGAAATGAGGACACTGGACACTGTCAGTTTAATGAGATGCTAGTGCTTCTTCCTTATTCTTGTCACCTTACGGTGCAAGGTGAATGTCAATACTCACATCCATTCGCGTGTTTAAGGGGCCAACTCAAGAGTTGACTGGGACTCTTTTCAGACATGCTTACACGACAGAAGTCATTACCACTGGAGCAACAGCAGAACTGATCATCCAAAGGCCTTATCATCTATCCCCTGTGCCTAAACTCCTGCTCATGCCGATATTAATCTGCAGCGGGATACCCAAGATGGATTTCACAACCACATCTCTCACTTAGAGAACAAAGCAAGGAACAAAGGAGCAAGATAACCTTCCTCAGAGGGTTGATATTCAATTTGGCCTGAATATCACCAAATCATGCCTAAGCGGATGGAGCTGGCGGGCTTGTGGGAGCCTGTTACAGGAGGATGCAGATACCTCCCTTCCACGTGGCCCTGCACTGTATTCAGATGAAACCAGGTAATTTGCCTGTCGTTGGAATGTTCTGAATTCTAAGCATTCTGAGGGCCTGCCAGTAAGGCTTTATCGGTAAAAATTAGAAAAAATAATCTCTCATTCTGAAAACTAACATCAAATATCTGGGGAAGAAGTTGGTGCTGACAGTTCCATGGAAATGTTAACTTGGTTCCATCAGCCACTGGCAAAATGCCTGTCCACGATTAGACTGTTCTTTGGCTGGATTTTTGCTGCTGACTAGAAAGCACAAGCAAAAGCTTGGAGGGAGAATGTGTTGGCCCCGTTTAAAACTGGGAGACTGGGCAGCCCGAGTGGCTCAGTGGTTTAGCACCGCCTTCGGCCCAGGGTCTGATCCTGGAGACCCGGGATCGAGTCCCACGTCGGGCTCCCGGCATGGAGCCTGCTTCTCCCTCTACTTGTGTCTCTGCCTCTCTGTCTGTGTCTCTCATGAATAAATAAATAAAATCTTTAAAAATCAATCAAGCAATCTGGGAGACTCTGGCGACCAAAAAGGGGCTGGATGAGCACTTAGTGCCAACATGGAGCAGGCCGCTTTTCTGGCTTTCAACTGACTAAAGTAACAAATGCCAGAGGACAAAGGATTTGGTGGACCCCAAATAAGGGCTTGGAGCTCCCTGGGAGAGTTTCTTAACCATCACGAGTCCTTCCCTGTCTTCACGGATGAGAACAAGAACATGGTCCTTCCCAACACACCACCGAACCCCACCACACACACTGCACTTCCGGAAGTGCTCAGCAGGCTGTCCCGCTGTCCCGCCAGGGCACTGGAGGAGAATGAACCCAGTGAGAGCTACACGATACCATGAGCCCAGGCTGGCAGACCTATACTGAGCATCTGGATACTGCGTCTGAGTTTGTGTTCACCCTTCACGTTTCTATCCCTGACCTGTGGTAATGGGTGGCAGACACACAGCCTTTACCTTCCCATCATTTCTGAGTGCTGGTGCGGCTAAGGACATCTGGCCCTCCCCTTTTATCTCAAGCTAGCTCCTTCAAGAAGAAGGCTAGACCTGTGAGATCAGAAGGAAACATCTTACTACCTTCCTGCATATGTTAGGCTCCTCTTTCAAATGTTATCTCTTTTGTGTCTAATTTGGGAACTCAGACCAGATGAAGATTGTCATTTGTTCCACTGACATCCAATCTCCTTTTATTACTATGCTGGCCATGAAGGGAAAGCAAGAATGAAGAAAATGAGACTCTTGCCCTCAAAAGCTCCCAGGCTAGTACAGAAAATAAAACTTCCACAAAGAATTATTACTAAAGGAAGTGTTAAGGGACAGAGAAGAGATACCAACTGAGTATAGGGTAGTTTGCTGGGAAGTATTGCTTACTTGTATCTAATGAAAACGATGGTAGAAGGAACATCGATAGTATCATGAAGAAAGCTCAATTTGGAGCCAAATCATGTAGACTCCATCAGGCAGAAATAGCAAGTGAGGCATGCTAGACCTGGGCATCCCATGAGGTACAATGAAGCAACTGATTTGATGAAGAACTCTTCCACCTCAATGCTTAGCTTGGCTGCACCCAAGGTTTCAGGGGCACGAGAGGCTAAGAAGCACGTTAATGATGAAAGCCCAATTTAGATGGGCAGATCTAATTTGGCTCTGAGTTGCTAAGCTGCATTATGCTGTTTATCCACATTATGCAAATGTAATTAACTCTCATCAGAATTAAAGCACATCCCACAAAGGAGAAAAAGCGATCATATTTAAACTAAGTCAGATACAAACAATAACCCTTCCAGAAATAAAGGCAGACAGTGCACAGAGATTCTGTACTTCTTAAAGAATTGGGGGGGGGGGGGGAAGGTGTTAAAAAAAATTGTAGTTACCTGCCATGGCTCCAGCTGCAAGGAGATTTATACCTCCCACGTGTCCATTTTCATCAGCCAGAAGTAGTTTGCAATGAGCATAAACAGGAAAATAGATTGCAGAGAAGGGAATGTCTCGGAGGAAACACGCTTTGGCACCCTGTCACAAGTGAGGAAATAGTGCAAAACGGTTGTGTAAACAGGGCCATGAATGCCCACAAGGGATCCAGGGTGACACGCCCTAGGTGCTCCCTCAAACAGCATGGGGACTGATGTGGAATGGAAATGGGGGAGAAATGAGAGGGGCACAGGAACTATATACGGCTCAAAGTTTGAGAAAAACTGGTAGACCCTGGGGACCCAGAGTTAGTTAACTGGGTAATGATGTTATCATGACAACTAAGAATTTCCTGGCATTTCCAGGCTGTTTGTTCTGTGTGGCTTTGGTGGATGCGAGGGGGAGGGGCATGAGTGGGAACAGACTTGGAAACCCAATGTTAATAGCTAGATTCCAAAGCAACCAGCAAAGGCACCCCCCAAAACCAACAATCTACCCATTCAATCTATACAGCACAGAGCCCATGAAGTGCCAGTTAAGTTATAGGCAGTGGCAATGGAAAAGAAAGGTGACCATTCTAGGGAAGGGGAAAAAGAAACCACCAATCTTCCCTCCTCAGTCCCCATGTCCTAAACAGCAGATTGGGGGAACTGGGTCGAATTATTTTAGCAGAAGTTTCCACGGGAATAGAAAGCTACCCAGTGATGGCTTATCTCGGGGACTGAGTAACAATAAACACTTTCCCCAGCTTGGGCACAGCCCGGGATATTCACAGGACAGAGCTTGACCTAGCCACCTGAATAATCCATCTTTGGCACTTGTTTCTCCAATGGTTGTTTTCAAAAGACAAACTCAAACATTAAAAAAAAAAAATTCAAGAACTCTCTGAAGGATGATACAGGCAGAAACAGTATTAAAAAATTTAGCTCTCAAAGGGAATTTCAAAAAGGATGGAAATTTGGGGGTGAAGGGGAAGGAATGTGTACAGAACTCTCTCAAGGTAGGCATCATTGGTTTACTGGTCTCCTAAGAGCCCTGTACCTGTATGATTCTAATCTAGAGAATTTCTAATTTCCAATTTGTAGCTATAGAAGCCAATTTACGCATTCCTACAGTGATAGATCTATAAATAAATCAGATGCTGTAGAAACAGTTCTCTAATAGCAGCCAAATTTACGTATTCCCACCTTATACCAGGCAAAAGAATGGAAAGAAATACTCTTCCTTGTTTAAGAAAAATAATAGCTTCTGCTCCATTACATCTGATCTGTAATGATGGGAGTAAGTATACCTGCAGGGAAGGAATCTGTTGACTGGCATTTTGCTAAAGTACAGTACACTCTGTTTTTTGTTTTTTTTTTTTAATGGAATTCATTATTGACAAATCCCACCACTTAACTTCTTAAAGACCTGAATTCTACCAAACTCTACTACTGTTTCACTGTGGTCAAATTATTAAGACAAACAGAAGCTCCTACTGGGAAGATAACAATAGAGATAACTCAGACTCAAAATAAACATAAGACTATTTTGAAGTCCTAAAACAGACCAAAGAGAACACCAAAGAAAGTTTCCCCAAACCTGCCATCAAATAAAAGGCTGGGAGCCCAAAGACATCGGGTCTGCAGTGTCAGCCCCCTGCTGGCAGCTTCGTAAAGCTGAAGATGACAACAGGAGGGTGTGTTTGTATATCCCACTGCCTCTAATAAAAGTGTCCTGATTTTTTCTTTTTGTCTGATTTTGTACTCAAGGGACTACCCTGCTGGACAAAATTGCTTTTCCACTTTGAGGGGAAGGGAGAAGCCTGGTTTCCACATTCTTTCACGAATCTATTGAGTACATTACAAGCTCTCTACTGAGAGAACCCAAGGGAATCTACCCACCTTATACAGACCAAAAAGTCCCAGGTCCCGGAGTACATTCAGGGCGCTGACCCTGGGTCCTGTGGTGATCTCGCCAGCTACCTGCAGGCGAATCTTTACTATCTCCAGCGGATTAGTAAAGATGACTTGAGAGCCACCAGCCTGCAGGCAAGGGAGGAGAGAGAGAAAAGCAGATTTCTGAATCAGAGACCAACTGGCAGTGTTACTAAGAAAAATCCAGAAAAAGCCTCTACATGGTACCACTCTACTCCACCCTCTTCACAAGGGAACAGAGTCCCATTCTTTGGCCGGTACTAGAGGAGCTCACAGGGATGATCCCAAACTCAGTTTCGAACCAATTTATGCCTGGGTTTGTTTTGATTTGAAATGTTGTCAACAGTAGTTCTCAAACTAGTCTTCCCGGGGTCAACCCAACCATACCCAAGATGGCAAAACTAATAAACTCATTTGGAAAATAAAAGTGAAGCCAGATGAGACAATGGGGAGCTCCCCAATGAAAGGGAAAGAGACAGTAGAAGACTGGTTGTAAGCTGGAGGTAAAAATTGGATCTATAATGGTCACTTTCCTTCTCTTAGCTCAGCCACCTGCTTCTGCTTCCTTGGATTGTACAGCAATTAACACAACTTTGGCCCACAGAGGTGTCTTAAGTCAGAGGGGAAAAGTCTCCCCTGGTTCAAATTCTAAAACATACTATACCGAGCAAAACTCTTGAGACAGATACACAGCTAAAAGGAGAGAATTCAGAAAGACACTTACAGTATCAAGACAAAACCAGAAAAACTCTGCTGGGAAATGGAACATCTAGTTACCATGAGTACAAAACTGGCAAATCAAAGCTACACTCCACAATGGTGGTGAGTGACAGGGATTTGAGTTTGGATAATGAGGGTGTATTTGCATCTGAAACCTGTTAACTAGTAGGGGGGCGATAAAAAGAATGTTTAACAAAACTGCTACCAATTTTTTTTTTAGTTTTTATAAGAAAAAAATGTGTTTGTATTGGTATACGTATATACAGATATACATAAATTTTTTAAAACATATATATGTATCTCCATAAAGTGAAAAAACTCATTTGTACATCTTCATCTGAACTATAGCTATTTATATTACACAATCATCACCACAGTCATATAATCATATTATACTACAGAATCATAACTTCACTGCAATAGCATGTCACACGTGGAATAGGAACCAGGAAAGGCCTCACTGGGGCACCATAATTCAGACGTACAGAGGTTCTACAAACAATACCCTTAAAACTCACGAGCAGCCTTCATGGACCCTTCAGCACTCTACCTTCACCCGCATTCCTGTTCATGTTTCTAAAACCCACAGGTCTCCCAGTCCCACTGCCAGAGGTAGCAAGTCTCAGCCTATTCTCCTAACTGTCCGGGGGCTATAAACCCCTCAACTATGCCTGCTCCAATCCTGACCCCTTACTCCTATCGACCACGACGTCCACAACCACCAACACTGACACAAGATTCCTTTCGGCTTTGTGGAAGCTTACTGTCCTGGATTCCCCAGGGCCCTAATCCTCTTTTTGTCCACCAAGCAAGGGGGTGCAGCAATTTGCTGTCTCTCTCTGGGTTTCCTGCAACTCCCCACTCAACAATCCATACCATTGGCACACAAGTTCCTGAATGACAACTGACCCAATTTTACATGTTGATCTGCCTGTGTTTCGTTCTCTTAATCTACTGCACTGCAGGGAGAAGGAAGCATTTCAATGTTTCAATCTAAGCAAACAATACTTTCAAAAGGATTGCTGGGTGAAAAATTATGTTAAAATGATAATCCAAGTAATTGCTCCCATAGCTAGTATTAAAAACCAAACCAATTGAAAAAGTTTACTACTTCCCTGAAATCTTTGTTTAAATAATGGTTAAAAGACTATCTTTGGGAAAATACACCTTATGTTCTAAACTAAAGCAGATTAAAAAAAAAGAAGAATAGAAACACAAATTTTGATTATAATCCCCAAACTCTGCCACCACCAAATGGTGTCAAACCTTGGGTGCCATTCATTAAATATGGACATCATGTTTAAATAAATACAAAATCCTTTCATGTTTTTAATCATTAGTAAAGTATAACATCCCACAGAGCAGGAGTACTGCAACCAGCAGTCCCTTGCCCTGTGAGTCCTCTGCCCCTCCTCATCAGACCCTTTTGGAAATAATTGCTAGTTTATGGAGATTTGTACTCCTTTAACAACTCTTCACATTTCTTTTTTTTTTTTTTCATATTTCTTTTTGAGTGTACATGTACCATCTAACACATCAACTGTTGTATGCTTGGAAGATCTGTTACCCAGAATGCATACTAAGTCCTGACAATGCACTGGACAGAAGGACAAAGCTAAACTGATTTGCATTTACATATAGATCTGACACATGAGCATGTAAACAAGAAAGCAATGACACTCTAGTAAGGCGCACATCTATGAGTGTGTTTCATTTTCACACTTAGCTACTCTACTGCATAGTCTGTATATGCCTTAAAAATTTATATTTCAAAACACTTTATGATAGGCCTAGGAATATGGAGGCCCCAATACTACCCAGAAACATTGAATAATTTTAGAAAAAATAAAGACTGTTATTTAAGTTGGCTAAAACTTCATATATTTCATAACACTTAAAAGGAAATATTCATGGCAAATATGCACTGTCCTTTTCTAAACTCTGAGACTGACCACTATCTCATACATGTTAAACTAGAGACAGTGGGATTGGGGAATAAAACTGGCAATTAATCCAATCTCTTTAGTAAGAAATCTAGTGACAGAACAAAGATTATGTTTTATCACATTCTTAACTGTTTCCTTTATGAAAAACAAATACAGGAAAATATCATTTCTATTTTGAGCTTCTACTGATTATAGTGATATTATTACATTAAAAACAGCTTTTCAGGGATGCCTAGGTGGCTCAGTGGTTGAGCGCTTCCCTTCAGCCCAGGGCATGATCCTGGAGTCCCAGGATGGTCCCACATCGGGCTCCCTGCATGGAGCCTGCCTCTCTCTGTGTGTCTCTCATAAATAAATGAATAAAATCTTAAAAAAACAACCAAACAGCTTTTCACAGAGAAAAGTCACAGTAAAGATAATTACAGAATATACAGAATTTCAGAAGTATTAAATTGTGAAATAAAAATATGGTAATTTTTCAGTGGAAAAAAAAGTATCTGTATTTTTTCAAATAAGCTAATATGTTTGCTATTCTACGAATATGCAAATATACTTGTTACTTTAAAGAGTAACAAAATTAGATTTAGAAAATGTAAATGCCCAATAAGGAAATAGTTAAGAAGAAACAATTATAAGCTCTTAAGCAATAAGATCAGGTAATAAAATTTTAAACCAAACATAAAATATAGGTACTCACTGATCACCAATATGTCAATATTAACCTAAGTTTATTAAAATTAGAATGACTTTAGTTGAGAGATGAAAACATAGGTTGCCTCCTGGAAAGAGGAATGAGTACTTGAATTTTTAAAGCATACCCTATTGTTCCTTTTAAGTTCTGAATCATGAAATGCATTAACTACTCAAAAACAAAAAAACTGGGGCACCTGGTTGGCTCAGTGGTTGAGCATCTACCTTTGGCTCAGGTCATGACCCCGGGTTCCTGGGGTCCCACACTGGGCTACCCCACAGGGAGCCTGCTTCTCCCACTGTCTATGCCTCTACCTCTCTCTGTGTCTCTCATGAATAAATAAATAAAATCTTTAAAAACAAAAACAAAAACAAAAAACAAGAAACAGACCTGGTCTTAGAAACAATGGTTTCTTTTGTAGACTACGTCCTCTCTCACATTCTACCCCATGATAAATTTGGTAATTTATATACATTAAATGCATTTTAAAAACTAGTCAGCCCTAGTTATCTACAGATCCAAGACTTTAAACAGGCTTATCTATGTAAATATGAACACCAAAAAAAGTCTAACCAAATATAGCTATGATCTGGAATAATAGACACAAAGACCTATAAAATTTCAAATTAAACCACGATGATACACAGCTCTAAACTCTTAAATGGATTTGGTCTAATCTGACATCTTGACACTCACATTAGATAACACCACTGCATACAACACATTTGGTAAATTTTTTTTTACCAAATCACCAAAATTAGCTCCTAAACTTCTAATTGTGAAATTTCCCTCTTCAATCTGCCATTTATTCTTATAAAGAAAGGGAAGCATTAATATTGAAACTTTTGGAGGTTTTCATTTTTCAGTGCTAAGTTGTTTCTTTGTTCTAGAAATGAATTACAAATGACACAATAAAAGAGAACAGATCTCATTTTGAACGAAGGTTATCTATCTATATAACAGAAATGGAAAGAATATAAACACTTCTAGTTAATCTTGCGTCACATTATTTTTTAATGAGAAAATAAACCACCTAAAGTGGACAGCAAAAATTAGGAGAGAAAGGATGTAATACTGAGATGTCACCAGGCCTCTGATGTGCCTGAGGCCAATGGGTTGCACCAGGATTAGACCTATTCAACCTCCTGCCCTCAAAATCCTACCCCAGGGGCAGAGTCCACAAAAAGGCAGGGGACCTGGCTCTGCTTGTACTCAGTCTCCTGTTTACTTTCTTCTTTGATCTGTTTTCTCCTGTAGTTTGGAACTGTTTCCCTCCAACCACAATCTGAACAATTCATTATAAAGTCTTCCCTTACAGAGATTGATGAAAATCTAACTTCAGTTTGAGGCCACACCAGGAACTTGAACAGAAGTGCAAAATACATGCATTTAAAATAACCAAGCTAATAAAAGTCACAGAATTAGCTGTCACCAGGACTGACTCAAGAGGAATAGGAACAGATAGTGACTGTCTCACAAGCCATCAACCACACATTCTTAGATATTTTATAAAGCAATGGGAAATGCTATGGTTCCTTTCTAAAACAGCATTTCCTACTGCTTTATTTTTATTTTTTTTTTCCTACTGCTTTATAAAAGAAATGGTTCCTTTCTAAAATAGCCTATGACCATGATAACTTAAAAGGAATAAATTGCAATTTGCTCATTGCTGGCTCACTGATAGAAGCCAGGGTGGTAGGATATAAATAGATAAAAACTACACATACCCCTAACGAGGGTAAAGGTGGTTCAAAACCTCTGTGTACCTATCATGAGCCACTCTGACATAAATATATGTCCTCTGAACTTGTACACATATGTATGTGTGTTCATGTAAGCATGCAAGCATCAAGTTGGGAGCTTGCTGATTCCTGGGATGGCAATTGGAAATACTATTTCCAACAACTCTTAAGAGATGTGCAACTCAGTTTGCTGAGGAAGACACAGCATACGGGCTGGTTAGCTACCAGTCTTGGCCCTAGGGTTTGTAAATATTCCAACTAACAAGTGGACCTCTCACTGCATCAATGGGTGTGTAAACCCATGGGCTGAAGGGAGGTAGTATGGAAGAGTAAAAAGATTCTAGGCTTGTTGATTTATACTGTCATTAACTTTGTAATCTTGGATAGATCATAACCTTCCCTCCCATTCCTTGGTTTCCTAATATGACAACAGGGATCCTAATGATCGCCCCCCTATACTTTACACAGCTCTTGTGCACTAATGAGAGAGCACTGTGCATACTGAAAGTAAGATATCAGGAGAAGGGATGGATTCTTCAGGAAGTATGTTCACACAGGGCTAAGAACATCTGCAACGTAAGATTACACTAGCCTTTTGCTGAGCAATAAATATGTTCTGAGGTGGTTGCCTGGGTTGAGCGTCTGCCTTTGGCTCAGGGCGTGATCTCTGGGTTCTGGGATCGAGTCCCACACCAGGCTTCCTGTGAGGAGCTCCCTTCTCCCTCTGCCTATGTCTCTGCCTCTCTCTCTCTCTCTGTCTCTCATGAATAAATAATTTTTTAAAAATATGTTCTGAGTTAAAACACTTCTCTCATTCAAAAGTATACACTATCTGAAAGAGATGATGTGATCAGGCAGGTATGTGCTCTGGTTAGAGTTTAAACATAAAAATAGGTACTTACAAATGGGACATCTTAAAAATGCATATAGGTCAGTCTATCAGTCTACTTAAACTAATAGACTTTCTGCTTTTTGACTTAGACAGACATAAATTTTTTTCACATTTAAGTTCATAGATATGTCTAAGAAACACTACATAATCTTTTCTTTGAAAAAACAACCACAGAGGGGGCAGGTCAATATGGTGGTATAGGAAAATCCAGAACACAACAAATCTACAGCTACCTATAGAACAATTCTCTCTGAAAAAGACATGAAACTAGCTCAACATCTCCTACACAACGACTGATAAAAAGACCACACTGAGACAGGTCAAACAGAGAGGCTCACATCCAGGAGATCCAAAGGGCTGAAGTAAACTGTGACTCCCCTTTAGAAGGGCTCATGCATACACACTCACTCACCCTATGACTCAGCACAAAAGCAGCAGGTTAGAGGGCACCTAGACCACATATAAAGGAGATTCATTGGTGAGGCATAAGGCGTCTGCTGGAAGAAAAGGGCTCTGCTGGATCCCTCTCTGGGGACAAGGGTGCTGACAGGTGCAATTCTGCACTCCTCTTGCCTTGCTCTTGGGTCACTAGTGGGCATCATTTTTACATTCTTCTTGCTAGCACCACGAGCCCCAAACCTGTACTCTCCTGCAGCCTTGCTCTGCTAATCCCAGTGGGCAGGCTTACCCCAGCCCTGCCTTCTCCTGTGACTCTGGCCCTGCTAAACCTGGCAAGTGAGTTTGCCCTGGCCCAGCACTTCCACGCAGCCCTGCCAAAGCAAGTGGATGCATGCAGTCCACACAGGGGATGGCCCTTGAGCATCTGACTCTGGTGGTCAGGGGACTGGCATTTCTGGGGCCCACAGGACTGAAACAATTGGAGACATGGTTCTTGACAGGTTACTACCCCCAGGGTACACAGCAACAGACAGAAACACACCCCTCAATCTTTCTGTGAATACTTTTTCAAGACTGGGAGAGATAGCTGTTTTGACTAATATAGAAAAACAGAGAGTCAGGCTTAGGAAACAGAGGAATATGCTCCAAACCAAAGAACAAGACAAAATCTGAGGGAAAAAAAAATCTCAGTGATATGGAGAGAAGTCATTTAGCTGATAAAAAGTTCAAAGTAATGTCATAAAGATGCTCATGAATCTTGGGAAAAGAACACATTAATAAACAGAACTCCAATAAAGAGACATATAATGTAGGAAAATACAAACAAGGACTGAAAAATACAGTAACTGAACTGAAAAATAGACTAGATGGATCAAAAGCAGATCAGATGAAGCAGAAGAAAGGATCAGTAACCCGGACAACAAGGCAGTAGAACTCACCCAAACAGAGCAACAACAAAGAAAAAAGAATCTTAAAAAGTGAAGAAGCAACTCATAGAACAACATCAAGCACAGCAAGATTCAAATGTAGGGGTCCCAGAGTGAGAAAAGAGAGAGAAAGGGACAGAAAACTTATTTGAAGAAATAATGGTTGAACTCTTTCCTAACCAGGGAAGGGAAACAGACATCCAGATTTAGGGAGCCCAGAAAGTTCCAAAAGAGATGAACCCAAACAGATTTAAACCAAAACACATTATAATTAAAATTTCAAGAGTTAAAGGGAGAATCTTAAAAGCAGCAAGAGAAAAAGAACTTGTTATATACAAGGGAACCCCATGAGACTATGAGCAGATTTTTCAACAGAAAATTTGCAGGCCAAAAGTGCTGAAAACAAAAACCTTCCAACCAAGAATACTCTACCTAGAAAGATTATCATTCAAAACTGAAGGAGAGAGGGATGCCTGGGTGGCTCAGGGGTTGAGTGTCTGCCTTTGGCTTAGGGCATGATCCTGGAGCCCTGGTATCGAGTCCCACATTGGGCTCCCTGCATGGAGCCTGCTTCTCCCTCCGCCTATGTCTCTGCTTCTCTGTGTGTGTGTCTCTCATGATTAAATAAATAAAATCTTTAAAAAAAAACAAAAACAAAAACTGAAGGAGAGAGAAAATTTCCAGACAAGCAAAAGCTAAAGTGCATCACTGCTAAACTGGCCTAAAAAGAAATGTTGAAGGGACTTCTTTAAACTGAAAGAAAGGGTCCTGATTAGTAACAAAGTAACATCTGAAAGTAAAAATCTCACTAATAAAGGTAAATATATAGCAAAGTTAGACCAACCACTTATAAAGCTAGCATGAAGGTTAAAAAATAAAAGCAGCGGGATCCCTGGGTGGCGCAGTGGTTTAGCGCCTGCCTTTGGCCCAGGGCGTGATCCTGGAGACCCAGGATCGAATCCCACGTCGGGCTCCCAGTGCATGGAGCCTGCTTCTCCCTCTGCCTATGTCTCTGCTTCTCTCTCTCTCTGTGTGACTATCATAAATAAATAAAAATTTAAAAAAATAAAAATAAAAGCAGTAAAAATCAAACAAGAAACTATAACAATTAAGGGATACACAAAATAAAAAGATGTAAAATACGACATCAGAAACATAAAATTGGAGGGATAGTAAAAATGTAGAATTTTAGAATGTATTCAAACATAACTTGCTATCAACATAACATAGACTAGCATACATATAAGCCAACATATATAAGCCTCACTGTAATCATAACGCAAAACCCTATAGTAGATACACAAAAGATAATGAAAATGAAATCTAAACGTAACTAACACTAATGAAAAGCATCAAACTATAAGAGAGCAAGAGAAGAAACAGAATCACTATAAAACACCCAGAAAACAATTAACAAAATGGCAATAAGTACATACTTACCTGTAATTACTTTAAAACATTTTTTAAATAATTTTTTTAATTTTTATTTATGTATTATAGTCACAGAGAGAGAGAGAGAGAGGCAGAGACACAGGCAGAGGGAGAAGCAGGCTCCATGCACCGGGAGCCCGATGTGGGATTCGATCCCGGGTCTCCAGGATCGCGCCCTGGGCCAAAGGCAGGCGCCAAACCGCTGCGCCACCCAGGGATCCCTTAAAACATTTTTTAAAGATTTATTTATTTATTTGAAATGGGGGGAGGGATATAGAGAGGGGGGAAGCAGACTCCCCACTGAGCACAGAGCCCAACATGAGGCTCGATCTCACAACTCTGAGATCATGACCTGAACTGATACCAAGAGTTGGACACTTAAATGACAGCCACCCATGTACCCCACCTACCTGTAATTACTTTAAATGCAAATGGACTAAATTCTTCAATCAAAAGACACAGAGAAGCTAAATGGATTAAAAAAACAAAACAAAACAAAACAAAAAAAAAAACAAGACCTATCTATATGATACTTAAAGAGATTCACCTCAAATGTAAGACCGCACATAGACTACAAGTAAAGGGCTAGAAAAAGATGTTTCATGCAAATGAAAATCAAAAGAAAGCTGGGATGGCTACACTTATATTAGACAAAATAAGACTTTAAAACACTATAATAAAAGCAAATATAGGCATTACACAATGATAAGAGTCATTCCAGCATGATTATGTAACGTTTATAAACATTTGTGCACTCAACATAAGAGTACCTAAACATATATAGGAAATATTAACAGGCGTAAAGGGAAAAATTGACAGCTATACAGTAAGAGTGGGGGATTTTAATACTTACGTCAATGGACAGATCATCCAGACAGAAAATCAAAATGGAAAAGGCAGCCTTAAAGAATACATTAGACTATGGACTTAATAAACACATACAGAACATTCCACCAAAAAGCAGAATATATATTCTTCACAAGTGCACACAGAACATTCTCCAGGATAGATCACGTTACACTACAAAACAAGCCTCAATATAGTTAAGAAAACTAATATCAACTAATATCAACCATCTTTTCGGATCACAATAGTATGAAACTAGAAATCAATCACAAAAAAAATTTAAAAAGGAAATATCACAAATATGTGGAGATCTAACAACATGCTTCTGAACAACCAATGAGTCAACAAAGAAATCAAAGAAAAAATTTTAAAATCTCGAGACAAATGAAAATACAACACAATCTATGAGATGCAAGAAAAGCAGATATAAGAAGGCAGTTCATAATGATATAGACCTACCTCAAAAAACAAGGATAATCTCAAATAAACAATCTAACTTAATACCTAAAGAACTAGGGGAAAAAAGGAACTAGAAAAAGAGGAACAAATGAAGCCCAAAGTCAGTACAAGGAAGAAAATAGTAAGAATCAAGGCAGAAATAAATAAAACTAAAAAGAAAATAGAAAAGATCATGAAACTAAGAGCTGGTTCTTTGAAAAAATAAACAAAACTGATAAACCCTTAGCTACACTAAGAATAAAAGAGGGCTCAAAAAAATAAAATCAGCAATGAAAGAGGGGGAAGTTATAAACCATACTAAAGAAATACAAAGAATCATGAAACAACTACGAAAAATTATATGCCAACAAACTGGGCAACCCAGAAAAAAATGGATAAATTCCTAGAAACATACAACATTCAGTCTCTCAAGACTGAATAATGGAAAAATAGAAAATCTGAATAGACTGATTACTGAGAAGGAAACTCAATCAGTAATCAAAAACCTCCCAACAAACAGAAGTCCAGAACCAGACGGCTTCACTGGTGAATTCTATGAAACATTTAAAGAAGAGTTAATACCTATCTTTCTCAAACTCTCCCAAAAATTGAAGAGGAGGGAATGCTTCCAAACTCATTTTACGAAGCCAGCATTACCCTGATACCAAACACTAAACAAGAACACCACAAAAAAGAAAATGACAGACCTAAATCCCTGAGGAACACAGACACAAAAACCCTTAAAAAAATATCAGTAAACTGGGTGACAGGCATTGAGGGGGGCACTTGATGGGATGAGCACTGGGTGTTATGCTATATGTTGGCAAATCGAACTCCAATAAAATATACAAAACAAAAGGAAATTTAAAAACTAAATATATATATATTTATATATATAAATATACACACGCCAAATTCAAAAATACATTAAGAAAATCATACACCACGATCAAGTGGGATTTATTCCATGGATATAAGGATGGCTTAATATCTGCAAATCAGTGTGATACACCACTTCAACAAAATGAAACCTAAAAATCACATGATCATCTTAATAGATACAGAAAAAGTATATGGCAAAATTCAGCATCCATTTATGACAACCTTCACAACTAAGATCACACTCAAAAAAAAAAAAAAAGTCACACTCAATGGTGAAAAACTGAAAGCATTTCCTCTAAGATCAGGAACAAGAGAAGGATGCTTTCTTTCACCACTTTTATTCAACATAGAATTCAAAATTTTAGCCAGAGCAATTCGCCAAGGAAAAGAAACAAAAGGCACCCAAATTGGAAAGAAGAGAATAAAATTCATTATTTGCAAAGGACATGAGTTTATATATCAAATCTGAAAGACCACACAAAAACTGATTAAACAAATACAATAAAGTTTCAGGATACAAAGTCAATATACAAAAGCCTGTTATATTTTTATACACTCACAATGAAGTATCAGAAAGAGAAATTAAGAAAACAATTCCACTTACAATTGCATCAAAATGATTAAAATACCTAGGAATAAATTTAACCAAGGAGGTAAAAGACCTGTACATGAAAAACTACATTGATAAAAGAAATGGTAGAAGAAGGGAGGATATTCTGTGCTCATGGACTGGAAGAATTAATATTGCTAAAACGTCTGTATTACCCAAAGCAATCTATAGATTCTAGTGCAATCTCTACCAAAATCCCATGGTATTTTCATAGAAATAGAGCAAACAACCCTAAAATTTATATGAAACTACAAATGATCTTGAGTAGTCAAAGCAACTATGACAATGAAGAACAAAGCTGGAGACATCACACTCCCTGATTTCAAATTATATTCAAAAATGATAGTAATCAAAGCAGTGTGGTTTGGGCATAAGAACACAAATCTGTGGAACAAAAAGAGTCTAGAAATAAACTCATGCATATATGTTCAATTACTTTAGAAGAAAAGAAGAATTATACAATGGGGAAAGGAGAGTCTCCTCAATAAACAGTGTTGGGAAAACTGCACAGCCACATACAAAAGAATGAAACTGCACCACTATCTTACCCCAAACGTAAAAATTAACTAAAAATGTGTTAAATACTTGAATATAAGAGCAGAAACTATAAAACTCCTAGAAGAAATCATAAGTGGTAAGCTCCTTGAAATTGCTCTTGGCAATACTTTTAGAAAAAAAGGTGGGGGGGGGGGACTACATCAAACTGAAGAGTGTTTACACAGCAAAGGAAACCATCAACAAAATGAAACCTACTTGAATGGGAGAAGAAACTCGCAAATCATATAGCCGATAAGGGGTTAATATCCAAACTATATAAAGAGCTCTTACAACTCAACAGCAGCAGCAACAACAATAATCCAATTAAAAAATGGGTAGAGCATCTGAATAGCATTTTTCCAGAAAATATATACAGGTGGCCAATAGGCACATGAAAAGATGCTCAACATTATTAATCACCAGAGAAATGTAAATTAAAGCCACAACGAGCTATCATCTCACACCTGTCAGAATGACTACTATCAAAAAGATAAATAATAAGTGTTGGTGAGGACATACAGAATAGGGAAAACTTGTACACTGCTGATGGGAATGTAACTGGTATAGCCACTACAGAAAACAATACGGAGCTTCCTCAAAAACCTAAAAATAGAGCTACTATATGATATGATACTATATGATACAGCAATATTACTTCTGGGTATTTATCCAAAGAAAAAGAAAACACTAATTTGAAAAGATATTAGCATCCCTATGTTTATTGCAGCATTATTCACAATAGTCAAAGCATAGAAACAACCAAGGTGTCCATCAATGGATGAATAAAGATTAGGTGTATGTATGCAATGGAATACTTCTCAGCCAGAAAAAGCAACACAGATGGACTTTGAGGGTATTATGCTAAGTGAAATAAAGCAGTGAAAGACAAAAAATGTAGGATTTCATCTATCTGTGAAATCTAAAACAAAATAAATTAACAAAACTCACAGGTGCAGAGAACGGATTGGTGGTTAGCAAAAGGGAGGAAGATTAGAGGAGCAGGTAAAATAGGAGATGGGGGGTTAAGACAAAGAAACTTCCAGTCATAAAATAAGTAAGTCATGAAGATGTAATATACAGCATGGTAACTATAGTCAACAACATAATGCATACTATGTAACTTTTTATGGTGGGGGGGACTATACTTATTGTGGTAAACACTTCCCAGCATATACAAATACTGAATTGTGTTGTACACCTCAAACTAATGCTATATGGCAATTATAACTCAATAAAAAAAAACACACAGACACGTTAAGATAATAGGTGAGTCAAAGACTGGGAAAAATATTCATAATACATATTTTTGACAAGGGATTACATCCATCATGGATAAAGAATTCCTACAAGTCAATAATAAAATCTATAAATAACATAATGAAAATAGGCAGAAAACTTAAACAGATACTTTAGAAAAAAAGATATACAAATAGCCAATAAACACATGAAAGGATGGTTAATGTCTTTAAGCATCAAGGAAATGCAAATTAAAACCACAGTAAGATATCCTTTCACACGAACTTGAATGACTAAAATAACAAAGACCAAGACCATCAAATGTGTGTCAGGGTGTGGAGTAAGAAAGACAAACACTGCTAATGAGACTGTCAGATGGTCCATCCACTTCAAAGAACCCTATCTGGAGTGCCTGGGTGGCTCGGTTAAGCATCAGACTCTTGGTTTCAGTTGTGGTCATGATCTCAGGGTCTTAGGATCCAGCTCCACCTGGCTCCCAATCAGCACAGTATCTGCTTAGATTTTTCCTCTCCTATCCCTCTGCCCCTACTCCCCTCAAGTATGCATGTGCGTATGCACGCACTCTCTCTCTAGTAAATAAATAAATCTTTAAAAACATTACATTGAACATATCTGTAGTTTATTTTACTTAGATATTCACCCATCAAAAAGGTTGACAGATTTGTACAGGAATTTTTTTTTTCATAATCCCAAAATTTTAGCACTTTTTTTTTTTTTAAAGAAATGGAATAGCTGATGCTAAAATTTATAAGGAAGAGCAAAGTGACAATAGTCAAAATAATTTTGAAAAGCAAGAACAGGGTAGCCCCGGGGGCGCAGTGGTTTAGGCCACCTGCAGCCCAGGGCCTGATCCTGGAGACCCCGGATCAAGTCCCACATCAGGCTCCCTGCATGGTGCCTGCTTCTCCCTCTGCCTGTGTCTCTGCCTCTCTCTCAATCTCTCTCTCTCTCTCTCTCTCTCTCTCTCTCCTCTCTGTGTATTCTCATGAATAAATAAAATCTTTAAAAAATCCCACTTAAAAATTTTTTTTAATATTTTTAAAAAATAAAAAAGAACAAGAACAAAGTTGGAGGACTTATACCATTTGATTTCAAGATATACTATAAAGCTATAGCAATCAAGACTGTGGAATTGGCAGAAAGACAAGTAGATCAGTGGGACAGAACAGAAAAAAGATTCATGTTCAACTGATTTTTAATAAAAGTTTTTCAAGAAGTGATAATGAAACTATTGCGCACTAGCCCATACCTTGCATTATATATAAAAGTTAACTTGAAATTGACTATATAGCCTTGGGTTTTTTTGAGAGAGAGAGCACATGTGTGCAAGTGGGCGGGAGGAAGCATTGGGGGACAGAAAGAGAGGAAGAGAGAGAATCCCAAGCAGGCTCCATATTCAGTCCCATATGGAACTCAATCTCATGATCCTGAGATCATGACCTAAGCAGAAATCGGGAATCAGACACTCAACTGACTAAGCGATTCTGGTGCTCTTATAGTAGTCTTATTTATAACAGACACAAACTGGAAACCCAAATGCCCATCAACAGAAGAACAAATAAGCAAATTGTGGTCAATTCATGCAGTGGAATGATAGTAAAAATAACAAAAAACCGGGGCACCTGGATGGCTCAGTTGTTGAGCATCTGTGTTTGGCTCAGGTCATGATCCCAGGGTCCCGGGATCGAATCCTGCATCAGGCTCCCCACAGGGAGCCTGCTTCTCCCTCTGTCTATGTCTCTGCCTCTCTCTGTGTCTCTCATGAATAAATAAATAAAATCTTTAAAAACAACAATAACAAAAAATAAACTACTGATAAACACAAAATGACAAGGATGACTCTTAAAAACTCTTTTAAGCAAAAGAGGCCAGCCATGAAAGGATGCATTTTGTATGATTTCATTTATATGAAATCCAAGAAGAAACAGGATTAATATCAGAATAGTGGTTACCTAGAGGAACAGAAAAGTGATTGATTGGAAAGAGGTATGAATGAATTTTCTGGGGTGAAATGTTCCATATCTTACACCTTGAGTGGTGATTTCATGGGTTATACAACTGTTAAAAATAATTGAGCTGACATCTAAAATATGTTCGTTTTTTGGTATGTTAATTATACCTAAATAAGTGATCATATATATGTATATACATTCAAATATATGCTAAATTTTTATTATATACATAATAAAGATTCTTAAAAAAGGATGAAAAGCCTCTACAAAGTTGAACGGGCTCATTTAGATTTATTTTGACATGTGAAGAAGGCCTGGGTTTGAATCTCCAAGAGAACATGATCAAATAAAAGGAGTTGATCTTAAAATCAAAATACTTGGGGCTCACATGAAACCAGAATATATTAGCTGTGTGATTTGGGGTGAGAGCTAACCTTTCTGAGCTTCTGTTCCTTATGTACCTATTTCACAAGAAGCGACAAGGCGCATTTTAAAGTATTTTGAAAATTCTAAGTTGACATTAAAGTATTATTCTTGCTCACAACAGATAACAGATATCATAATTAAGCACTGAATTATATTTATGTCTGATATGGACATGTAGTATATATGTGTACACAGATATGTATGTATTTATACATATACATAAACTTCCTAATAGGAAAATAATAACATATGGCCTGATAAGAATGGCTTATCTATAAGAACAATGGGAAAAAATTATTTGAAACCAACTGTTATATATATGCTACACATACAACATCCATAATATATATTCATGGATAACTGTATATACAAATACACTCTTGCCTCAACCCTACCTAAAGAAGGGTCAAGCAACTGTTATACCTAAAGGTTAATTTATAGATATTACAACAAAATTGATACTAGCACATCTATATTATCATAAATTCTGAACTACTAAGTCTTTTCTGAGAAGGCTTTGCTACAGAGAAAGTTGGTTAATGTTCACACTGAAGACTTAAAGTTTGAAAATGCACATTCTGTTTATACTTCTAGAAGTATATACTTCTATATCCCCAAAGGTTATATTCTATTTCTACAGTGAGATATTCTGCTGCCTTTAGAAAGTGAGAGCAGCTTGCATCTCTAATCAGGAAATCAGTCAAAAAATTTTCCATCTGATTTAAAAAAGAATGTGTGCGTGTGTGTGTGTACAGACACATGTACGTGAGCATGTATACATGTGTATAAGAACATTAGAAGGAAATATAACAGACACCTGAGTAGCTCGGTCGGTTAAGTGTCTGCCTTCAGTTCAGGTCATGATTTCGGGGTCCTGGAATTGAGTCCCATGTAGGGCTCCCTGCTCAGCAAGGAGCCTGCTTCTTTCCTTCCAGCTACATCTCTCTACTCCCCTCCTCACTTGTGCTCTCTACTCCGTCTCTCAAATAAATAAAATCTTTAAAAAAAAAAAAAAAAAAAAAAAAGGACATACACCAAAATGTTGACAATGAAAAATAAAACTGTCATTTGGTAATCTCTATGCTCAAGGCAAAAGGCCCTAAAATATTAAGATTAATAATTTGTTTGAAAGATTGAAGACCTAAATATAAGAGCTAAAACTATAAAACTCTTAGAAGAAAACAGAGGTATTAATCTACATGATCTTGGATTTGGCAATAATTTCTTAGATATGACACCAAAGCACAAGCAACAAAATATGATTAAATTGGACTTCATTAAAATCTAAGTCCAATTCTTCAAAGGACACAAAGTGAAAAACATCAGAAATCACATGTCTGATAAGGGACTCTAAATAAAACTCTTAAAACCAGAACAAAAATAAGATCTAAAGACTGGATATTTTTGTTTCTTGGTCAATTCATTATCTAGTCAATGAACACCATTTTTTCCCTAAAGGACAGCATTTTCATAGCAGAATTTTTCTCCTATACATAGGGAACTCAAAGCTCAGGTCCTAGATGATCCTTCTGCTGAGGTAAAATCTATACCAATACTGACTACTCAGTTTAAGCCATTTCTTCTGAATTAATCTGCATTAGGTTAACACATTTTGCAACAGGTTAACACAAGGTACATCTTTCAAATTGAGTGATTTTTGGAAAAACAGCACTGTTCTCAGCTGGTGATATAGACCGCATTTAGCCAAACATCCACAGGGCCCCTGAACATCATATCACCACCACTACCCAGGATGGTGAGGGTTCTCATGATCAGGCTCACAGGCAGCCACTCTTCCTAGTGTCTATCTGGTGGTAGCTGCTTACCAGGTTTCATTCGGTAAAGAGAGCATTCCTATATTTCACAATGCTCAATATTCTTTAAACAGAGACTTATTCATTTTGTTTAAGGCTTTATTATCTGTTGCAATACACAGACATTGGGAGAAGTGGTAGATTATGCTTTATTTTTTTTTTTTTAAGATTTATTTACTTATGATAGACAGAGAGAGAGAGAGAGGCAGTGACACAGGCAGAGGAATAAGCAGGCTCCATGCCGGGAGCCCAACGCAGGACTTGATCCCAGGATTCCAGGATCGTGCCCTGGGCCAAAGGCAGGCGCTAAACCGCTGAGCCACCCAGGGATCCCCCAGATTATGCTTTAACAATCATTTACACTATAGTGTGACTGAATTCATCAGTACAAACTCAATAATTACACATTTTCTTTCCTCCCTGAATGGAGAGATTTAGGAAAAAAGAAGGAAGCATAAAATGTTTGAGGTGAAGAACTGCAGACTACCTCATCATTCTGCCTCGAGCCCAACTTGTCTATTTTTCATGCTGTTGATTTCCAACTAGACAATCCATCACAGTTCTCAGAAATGAGTCATGATTAAAGAAGAGATTTAGAATGTCAGCATGACCCTCCAGGCACCCTAGACTTCAACAGAAATTCCCAAAGTTCAAACCTAGAAACAGGGTCCACAGTAGGAAAAACAAAGGAACCAAATATCTGATTACGGTTTAACCACTTAGGTCACATGTCAGACATGGGAACAGGTCAGTTTCATGGGCAAAAACCTCTGGGTATAACAAAGGGAAACAGAAATAATGAGCTACACAGAACAGAAAGAGCATGACTTAGATTTCTGGCAAACGTGTGCATGAGCAGTGGCAAAACTGAACTTAGAAACTTCTTAACGAAACTAAAACTGAACCACTGAGAAAAAATACTTAGGATTCGCAAACATTCTCTCATTTGAAGAGAAGCAATTACAGCTTCTCATTGTGGTAAAGGAAGAGGAGAAACTACATTTTTCGTGATCTGATTAAACAAAGGTCTTATTTTCATGTTATTTGTCCTTCATAAAAAAAGAAAGTCAGCCAAAGAGGTGAGTTTTCTTCCTGAAAATGCACTTGGACGGACATGCGTGCAAACATACACACAAATGCACATATATACATACATACACACTTGCACACACACACACACACAGCCCAAGTCACCTTTTCAATAGGAACTTTGGTTGCACAAAGGTGAGGACCCAGGTATGTACCAGGCTGACAAATCTCATCAAAAAGAATCCAGTGCAGCCGCTCTCTCTGACCCTTGGGGCATCTTTGCTGAATTAAAAGCTGCAAAGGTCATTGACCTCATCACCTCAAGTTCCACAAGCAACTGAGGAGGGTTTAGCCAGGACTGTCAGCCAGTTCAACTGGAAGTTATTAAGGGTTTCAGGGACAAAATGGACTAAATAAATCTTAAACAATTATGTAGTAACAAATTTGAAATGAACACCACAAATAAAATTAGTTGAGCTACAAACTTAGATTTGAGAATTGGTCCAAATCCAATGTCATGCTCACACTTTAAAGAGAGAAACCTTTGTGCTCTAAGTAAATATAATCTGAATCTCTGCATTCAGAATTTAATAGCCTTAACATAATTATGGATATTTGCTATAACCTCTGGTCCCTAAAGAAGGAAAATTATAATCATACCACAATGGTTTACTCAGTCCTACACCTAAAATCTAAGAGCCCAATTAATCAGTCGTCTCATACTTAAAGTTCCAGACAATGTAAATGTATGGGAACTTTATCCATTACTCTTATTTTCTGTGATATTTAAGAATCAGAATTAGAACTTTAAAAAGTGTGGAAGGTAATGTCAGGAGCTTCTAAGAGTCAGAGCTCATAAAAATACTACCTCTTTTCTTCACTCAAAACCAATTAGATCATGCAATGATATTAAAAAGCATTCTTTACAATCACTGAGAAAATCTTAGAAATCCTTGAGTTCAGAAAGAATGTCACTCAGATATTATATCTAATGTGCAAAAAAGATTAAAGGAACATACTTGCCATGAGAAATGCCCAGTATTAATACTTACACAACCTCCAGCAAGGATTTCTGCTAAAAGTGGAATGGAGCCATCTCTTCTGGTAAATTTGTCCCGGACAAAATCATTAACCTAATCAGAAAGACAACATCTGTTAACCAGAATTCTCAACCACTTCCTTTACAGGTATGTTTTTGGTTTTCCAAGTCATCAAAATATCAATCTCATGATAAAATTAAAAATTATCAAATGCTTACATGTTTGTTGAAAGCTTTACAAACATCGTGATAGTGTGCCAGTCTCAGCAGCATCATCATTAATTTTTGGCTTAATGATAATCTAAACAAAATGACATAAATTCAATGAAAAAGAAACTTACAGTCAGTTTAATGGCCTTTTCTGGAGCAACCCCTATCAGTTGTGGTATCAGACCTAGGTAAACAGAGAGAAGCATTAGCAATATGAACATACTAGATGTGAATACACAATCCTGAAAAGTAAAGATTTCCCCTGCATTATTTGCCTATCAAACATTTTAGAGTTTTCATTAAAATATGGAAAAATGGATTATCCTAAAAACTCTGTACACGTATGTAATAATTATTTATGTCAAACATAATATGCTTTCTTGAGACTATAGATTCTCTCTTAAGCATGCTTCCTTTTGGGGCAGCCCGGGTTGCTCAGTGGTTAGTGCCGCCTTCAGACCAGGGCCTGATCCTAGAGACCGGGGATCGAGTCCCGCATCAGGCTCCCTGCATGGGGCCTGCTTCTCCCTCTGCCTGTGTCTCTGCCTCTCTCTCTGTCTCTCCTGAATAGATAAATAAAATCTTTAAAAAAAAAAAAAAAAAAAAAGCATGCTTCCTTTAAAGCCTACTTATCTAACATCTCCCAAAAAGTACCTGAGAAAGGAATGGAGCCCATGATCTTCTCTACTCCCAAACACTGCCAATAACAATGCAATCAAATTCCCTCCCTTTACAACCAACAACATACAAAAGTACAAAAACACTTTAGAGAAGCCCATGTTGTATGTTTGGAAAACCTTTGCAAGGCATGCTGCTGAATAGACCCAGATTTTGCCACAAATGATGCTATTACCTATGCAATAGCATATGGTGGCTTGGTTATTACAGAATATCAACTTCCATAATTTTCTCTTCAGAGAAAACCAGAATTCAGTACTCATTTATCTTAAAGGAAGCCAAAACTGCAAAGAAAAATGCAGTTTTAAGTATCAGTTAATGGATATCTTCGACAAGCAAAAACATATGCCTCCCGCATTCTTATTTACTAATATATGTCAAACTTAAGACTTTTCAAAAGAATCTTCTTAAAACAAAGGAAATCATTATTCTCAGAAAGTTAAATTTCCCAGGCTGGCTGCAAACTGGAAAAGAAAAAATATACAAACAATTCAACATCTGTAGATATTCATAAGGCTCAGCTTTCTAAAGCACACAGATTATCCAAATTGCTGGCGTACATTTTTTGCATACATTTTTTAAAGATGCTAACAATAAACATTCTATACCCTTTAAATCACTCAGCCATGGGGGAGTTATATATGTGTTTGCACACTCACTGCTGATCTTAAGCCTACTTTGAGGATACTGCTGAGTGATTTTCTATGAGTTGAGAGCCAGAAGTAATCATACATACAGGCTACTGTCAGTCAAACGGAATTATCAATGACAAACACAAATCTGCACACACCTTTAACGGGCAGCAGACTGATTTAAAAGAATAAATCAGCAGATGGCAGTCTTAACTTTCTAACCTTCGTGATTATGAGGACCTATTACTTTTAATCTAACTTCCATACAACCATGTCAGCATGTATATCTGTTTTACAACTTGCCTCAATAAGGCTCATGGAATTTTAATAAAGTACTGATTTATGTCATTTTATCACTATTGCCTGCAAAGAAATTTAAGCTAATCTGTCAACAATTTTGTCAATCATCTGACAGAATAATGGACCAGTTCTAAGCAATATATGACAATCTCAATAATCATAGTGTTCACATACAGGACTCCTACAATCTTCTCCCTAATACAAGAGTCTCTCATTTAAAGAACTGATTTTATCAGCTCACATCCTGAATAAAGCTAACAATCCCTCCACCTCTCCCCACCTCCAAACTTGCCATATCAGACCCATTTAATTAATATGATACCTCTCCGAAATGAAATTTTCAGTAAGCATCCATCCATTGAGAAGGCTAAAGTGTGCAGTATATATCTAGGTTAGTTTCTTTTTTTTTTTTTTTACGTTACTTTCTAATAGAGAACATTCTCTAACAAGTATACCAAGGAGGAAGAAAGGTTATTATTTAACAAGGACAGATTGAAGATGACAAAGGAAAAACAACAACAACCTTAGTACCACTCAACCCTCCTTAAATTCTTCGTTAAATAAAATCTAGATATGCAGGATTTAATACAGCTTAAAATAAGCATTTCCATGCACAGATCTGCATCCTGGACAACACACATTTTTTTCCACTAGAATTTAGAAACTAGAGTTCTGAATATTTGAGTAAAATTAATTACATTCATTCTTAAGAGCAGGCTATTTGAGCCTAGTTTGATTTCAGAAGCACTCTTATTCTATATAATGCCAAAAATGAACATCCTCATGACCCTCTCCTCTAAATATATCACAGATACATTTTTCACTTGAGTATCTGCAAATAATGCTAACCAGATGTATTTTTTTTCCTCCTGTCTATGAGCAGACGCTTTGCACAGGTCCAATCTTTCTTTCCAAGGAAGAGGTTCTAAGCCAAACAGTTCAACAGAGCTCAGAGTGAGCTAGGGATTAATGAGATTTTGTGCGCAAACAAATAAGTATGGTAAATTACATAAACGATCTGGACTTGAGCTTGTAGAGAATATTTTCAAAGAATTCCAAGTGGCGCCCAAAGGGATTAAAAAATTAATCTCCCTCCCAAAGGAAACCCTAAATTCTAATGTGAAAACATATACATGAAAGTCATTCCCTCTCCAAAGAGAACAAGTTCCTACAAAGCCGATGGGGGTGGGGAGAATTCTACAAGGGGTTGTTGCCTCTGATGCTGACAGCACTGTGCTCAGCCTCAACTTGGTGGCAACATTCCCTGCAAAAGAAAATCTCTCTGCTTTTACTCAGTGCCTCTGAGGTAAGGGGAGGAAAGGAGAGAGAATGAGATTTGGAGCCAAAGATTTTCTTTTATTCACTTTTTTTTTTTAACTTCAGATGACTCACTGGAAAAAAAGACTTATGAATGGTCTTCTTGGAAGAGACAAACACATCTGATATCTCTTTCAATTGAAACAAGTGCATAGAGGGTAAACTTACCTTCCAGTAACAGCCTGACTTCAATTTCACAGAGAAGAGGTTCATCTCTCTTCCCTAACTCTTTGAGAAAACCATCTATTTCTTAGCTGCCATCCTTTATTCAACCTGCACACCAGTGCCTAAGTTTGTAAGAGCAGAGTGACCATAAGCCCATGTTGGAACAAATGCAGGATTTGGATTCCATGAAATATAAATATCAGGAAGAAGAAATGAAGGCTTTGTCTGTAGACTAATATTGCTAGTTACCAACAAGAATGTAAAAAGGGAAACAAAACAACAAGAAAATAAAAAGAGAAAAACAGCTCTAGGTCTGACTGGACGAACTAATTTTCATAATGACGGAGTTAAGATCTGCTGCTGGAGAGATAAAATCACTAACTTCAGCAGCTGAGATATGCTTACTCACCTCGGTAGAGTCCAAAGAAGCCCTCATAACGTAAGACTTTCTTAAAACAGTCAAAACTGTTTTTGTACATCAGCTCCCCAACAACAGAGCCAGTGCCACGCTGGTTTTGCATGCGGGTCTTCACCAGATCTATAGGATACACTGCAGTGGCTCCCACGGCTACAAATAAAACAGTTTTTAGGCTTAAAGGAGAGCGCAATTAAATGGAGGATCTTTAAGGACAACAAATCTCATCTCAAAGGACTAGAAAATAAAACACAAAAAAGAGACCATGTGTTATTTTTTTCCTTTTCTCGTACATGCTAAAGGATGACAGGCTAGCAATTGAGATCCATAAATACAGCTGCTTCAGAGAACAACTGCAGTGGATTTTCAAGTCATCACCAACATCAGATAATCAAGACTTGATTTTCTGTAACAACATGAAACTGTTGTATGTAACATATTTCTTTATATTTTCCATTTGATGCCTAAATGCTATACCTTGTACCCCTTTAAAATAACCACATATGTACACACAGGTAGCTTTAATTTTAAAACTTACTTTACTAAAGCATTTTGCTAAATTAATCTTAGCTATGAGCATAATATTGGAACTACATCTCAACATGACCCTATCCCTTTGTATAGAATTTGGTCTTTAAAAAAAAGAAAAGGCCAGGTTTTAGAGTTTCTCAGAGATTGAAAAATTTATAAAATGAATTAGTGTTATATTATTCCACTGCTGAAAACCAAAACATGTTCTGCAACTTCTAAAACTGAAACCAAAAAGAAAAAAATAATAGTTTCATTGGTTCAGGCTTGTTTTGAAAAATCATAAGCATTTTAATCACACCTCCTAGATTCTACTCAACAAAGCAACTTCAGATTCTACACATTTTCTACAGAGAGATTTAAGCAAAAAAAAAAAAAAAAAAAAAAAAAGTCTCTCAAATTTTGCCCAGGAGCCAGGAGGGGAGGTTCCTTTTAGCAAATAGCAGCTGTAAGTCTAGATATTCTCAAGCAGTAAAAAGAGAGAGGAAAAAAACATAAGTAGAAATGCAAAGGTGAATCACCTTAGGAGGTTATTTTATTTCATAAGGTTCTGGGATTTGTATCCCAAATCTGGATTTCCTACCTGCCCTTGCCCCCAACACCATTAACACAGTATTATTCCATTTCTTCATATGGTTCTAACCAGGATAATTAAGGTGAGTGCAGCACACATCCAGACTTTCACTTTATTACAAAGGTTTTGTCCTGAAGACAGACTGGAGCCAGAGGGGCCATGGTTGTGTTACAAGTCCTATGATCACAGGTAAAAATAAAGAACACTTTGGAAAGCTCTGCAGTCAAGTCCTACAGCAATAAACTGCACCTCTGCTGATCTGTCTCAGTCTAATGAGATATTACATTAACACAAGCTTGGAACAGCACACAGCCATGTCACTCACCTCCAGCAACTGAGCCCAGCGTGAATCTATAAGCAGACTCGGCAATCTGGAGCCAGATAGGCCTGCCTAAACCGTGAGATTGCTGTGGAGAGGAAAACATGTAAAAAGAAAAAAAAAAAAAAAAAGGAAAAGTATAAGGCAAATTTAAAAAGCTACAATTCAGCTATTTTAAGATTTTAAAATAGATACCTTGATTAGCATTTAAAAACCACATCCAGCCAAATAGATACAGTTGCTTTTTTCTCTCCCATTTTTTTTTACAAGCCTATTAATACCTGATTTGTCTGCTCCTATTGGGGAATACACTATCATTCCAGAGAAATGACTCTTTTAGGCAAATAAATATTTAAGGTATAAAATCTTTTCCCCCTTTCTTTACTTTAGCCAACTTAAAAATTTTAAATATTTGTAAAATGTACAAAAACTACCTCGAGGGGCACCTGGGTGGCTCAATAGGTTAAGTGTCCAACTCTTGATTTCAGCTCAGGTCATGATCTCAGGGTTCTGAGACTGAGCCCCCTGTGGGGCTCCATGGTCAGTGAAAGTCTGCTTGAGATTCTCCCTTTCTGCCCCTCTTCACCCTGCTTGCTCACTCACTGCACTCTCTCTCTAAAATAAAGTCTTCAAAAAAAAAACAAAAACCCACAACTTGATTCCTAAGTCAGAGAGTACTGATCATAATCTACCTTCTCTAACAACAGAAAGTCATCACATTCCTAGGTCCATCAGTTACTGCATCAAGATCTAATGCAGCTGTTTGTGCTATCTTCCCATGCCTCACAGACATTACTTCTTTCATCAACAGCCTCTCATCTATTAGGGCTAGAGAAATCACATAACTAGGATTGTTAGAATTATATGTAAAGCAAAGCCAAGTGCTTCTCTTTGGGGCTAAAGTGAAAATCTTTAATAACTACTATTTCAACTGTTCAGAGCCTTGGCCCCTTATTTCTGGCTTTGCAGGCTCACCACTGCAGTTATCACTAATTAACTACAGTATTTCTGACCTATGTTACTAAGCATTTCCTCTCCCAGACCCATCTATTCTCCAGTTATACCTATGCAAAGAAAACACCTGAGGGGCTTAAAAAAAAAAAAAAAAAACAACTCTGGGGCCTGGAGCTTATCTATTTTTTAAAGGTTTCAAATCATTATGCTGTGCAGTTAGGTTGAAAACTACCCATATTTATAGCTCTGACATAGAATCTGTGATGACAATGATGCAAAGGGAAAAAACCCTATTGTGACTCAGTGTTATTTCATAGGTATCCCACAGCATAGAAGATCTAAAATAATTGATCTATACTTGTCTTCCAGTCTTGTTCTGTAATATTTGCTTTATGAAGACAGCAGTTATGCTCTATAAACAATTTGAGATGAAAGAATAAAATATTTGGTTTATCATCAAGCAAACCTGAAAAATATTAACTTGGAATAACCTTTTAAAAATAAACACAGCATAAAAAGCTTAGATATGCTCATTAGAATAATTTAATGGAGAGGGAATCCATGCCTAAAATCTAAAAGAAGGTAAAAAGCCAATCCACTCTGACTTGCTTTCATCTGTACAATTTCTTCAAAGCTGAATTAACCAAGCTAAATATGGCAAACCCAGATATTTACAAATAATTTGAGAAGCAGCCTACAGAAAAGTTTTATCTGCTTCTTGTTTTGTAAATTCTGTACCACAATAAGCATGTTTACAGTTTTTAACCAAAGCATCTGATACCTAAATATTTAACATTTGATTTTTATCTCTATAGGCAGAGATCTTTTAAAAGTTCATTATGCTTGCCAGTACTGTGGTTCAATAAATTCTAGAGTAAAAAGAAAATAAACAATGTTTGATGAAGAGTCAAAATGAAACACTTGGAAAACTCTTGGCAAAAAAAAAAAAAATTGGTAGAATATCATTATTTCAAATAATATCAGTACATATTTTATAAATCTCAACTATCAAAATATACTAAATTTACTATAATCTAATTAGGTGAAAGTATACATCTATTACATACAAAACTGAATTTAGTTTGTGGAAGAAACCATTAAAAGGTGGAAAATTACAGAGTAGTACATTATCATGATCTTGTAGGAAATACATTTTTCCTACCAAGTTAGCTCAAGCAACTACACAGCCATCCATTATGTTTAATTTACATGCTGTAACAAAAGTGAGCAATTAATAATTAGAAACTGATATTTTTATTTGAAATCTAATAATAGAACAGGATATTTTAACAAAATCCTGAGTATAAGCCTAATTTGATTCATTCATAGAATAGCAAAAAATGGGCCATTCAAAAAGATAATTGCTTTTTGTTCTCTTTATCACTATAATAATAATAATTTTAGACTGTTTAGAGATTTACTATCTCCTAAAGGATGAAAGTACTTTACCAAGCACTCAAGACCTGTGCCCTAATGCAGCCCTCAGGGACCCAGTGTTTTTTAATCTTCTGTAAATAAATTCCATTGTGAGACCATCAGGAGGATAGAAGTCTCCATCATTCTTTTAAGTGAACAGCTCCAACAACTGTTTAAGATCAAATACTCCTGCCAGGAAGATTTTAAGCACCTAATCTCAATATATAATTTCATTTATAAAGTCATATACATGTTCCATTGTACTACAGAAATCTAAGTGGCATATGCTTATTAAATTACATATAGTATGCCTTTTAAACATATACAAAAGTAGAAATTATAAAAGAATGAAATGAAGTAAAGTGATTTTTTAAGTTTTATTTTCATTTATTAATCCAAAAATCTTTTTGGTTATCACTTCAATGCATTACATTGACTATGCTTCAGTGAATTTTTTAAAAATTGTTTGAACAAAGGGAAGCTAACCAGTTAATTCTGATACTCTGTTTCAAAGATAACAGTTGAAAACACAATGTGTATCTTCAAGGCAAAGATGTTTTTAACATCACATATTTTGAAGAAATTTAAGTAACAGCATTTTAGCTTAAATTTAAAAAACTTTAAAATCAATGTGGCTATTATGCTACCTTTTAAACACAGGCAAATATGGGTCTTTTAAAAAGTTTTTATTTAAATTCCAGTTAGTTAACACACAGTATATTAGTTTCAGTAGTACAATATAGTGATTCAGTACTTCCATACATCACCCGGTCCCCAACGCAAGTGTCCTCCTTAAAATCTATCACTTATTTCACCCATCCCCACACCCACCTCACCCCTGGTAACCATCAGTTTGTTCTATCCAGTTCAGAGTCTGTTTCTTGGATAGCAAATACATTTTTAATATGCACATAAAACTTTTTTCCAAAATGGAGTTTCTCAATCACAAAACTGAAAATAAGCCTCATTCTCATAGATTATTATTTTCAACCATATTCCTTTCAAAAGATGCTGAATTAAATTCATAAAATTAAAATATATATATATATATATATATATATATATATATATATATATATATATAAATTCATAAAATAAAAGGGCTATGATCCCCGATTAGAATCAAGTAACCACTAATTTTGATATGGAAAGTCTCTCCTATGTTCAACGACATATATTTTCTTTACCCTCCTTTCCTTTAAAGAATGTTTATAAGTCCTACAAAATCCTATGAAAACTGAAGATTATAGTGCACTTTAATTCTTAGCTAAGAACATCTCTATTAATACAAAACACCTAAACGCCTTTTGGTCTCTGCCCTTATTAAACAGCATTTTTTTAAAGTACAATATATTTAAAAATAATAATAATAAAGTAATATATGGTCAGTAAGAAGGTTTTTTTAAACTTAGCACTGTAACTTATGGTTCACTTGTATTCGGGTATGTAAATTAATTTAATTAATGCTATGGATTTCACTTCATGAATATTCATAAGTAGAATGCTACTGTAGCTGTCATCCCTGTTAATGACTGTGTACTGAATTTTTAGCATTTAGGCTGAAAGAAAAATACTCAGCACTAAGAAGATCGCCTACCGTGAGCAAATGGGCCAAAGGAAAAGGCACTCTTCCCTTAAGGTTATGATTATGATCATGAAAGTGATATTTAACAAGATTAATTAAGTGTTTTTCAAAGCAAAATAAGAGTTGAGGATCTCGACTGATTTTTAATCTGCTCCCTAAGTATATGTGAATGATAGGAAATGACTTGAGACCTCATTTGGATAATAGAAAGTTCTTGCGCTTTTGTTATTGAATGTACCTCATTCTATAAATGAGAATTAGGTAAGGCGAGATCATGCCCGTGAACAAGTCAAACTACCTGCCCAAACCAAGTTACTTCAGGTTTTTATGCCAACCCAAAAAAGAGAACTGCCCCCTTCAAAATAGCACACTATTAATGGAGAGAAGAAAAGGAAGGAAAACCCAATCATTTTTATACTGAACATACAAGGGGAGAAGAAAAAGGCTAGATTTTAATATCTACTGAAATGTATTATTGGAATGGCAAAATAAGCATAGAGAAAATAAAACAAAATTCTTTGCCTGCAAATCACACCTGGATTTGAATTCAATATTCTTGGCCTTACAAAACAAGATTTAAGGGTCTATAGGTTTTTTCTTTTGTCTTTTAGATACCACATGTAAGAGAATCAAATGGTATTTGTCTTTTAACTTTTTTTTTTTTTTGACTAACTTATTTCACTTAGCATAATACTCTCTAGGTCCATCCATGGTGACACAAATGGCAATATCTCACTCTTTTTTTATGGCTGAATAATATTCGTGTGTGTGTGTGTGTGTGTGTGCGTGTGAGCATGTGTGTATACATACCACATCTTTCTTATCCATTCATCTACTGATGGACACTTGGGTTACTTCCATATCTTGGCTGTTGTATATAGTGGTTGCCAGAGGAAAGGTGGGGAGGATGGGCAAAAATAGATAAAGGGGATTAAGCAGTACAAACTTCCGGTTATAAAATAAATACATCACAGAGATGAAAAGTACAGCATAGGAAATATAGTCAGTAATATTTTAAACTATGTTAGTAAACATTAACACTGAAAAAATCTCCTTTTGAAATATATATTTTATTTCAAAGCAAATTTTTATAACTGTACACTACAAAATACAAAATTAAATTCACTATGCTCTTTAAATATTTCAATGCCTCGATGATTTAATAATTTTATTATATTTTATAAATCAATGAGTTGGAATAAATCTATTTTTTAAAGGATCTGAGAACATATAGGGGAAATACACTTTGATGACAGCAGGTAAGAATTTTTTTGCTTTTTTTTTTAAGGAAGCTAAACTGTAATGGGTTATAGATATATTTTAATCTGTAGGGAGCTTTATTCCATTCCAGGAAAAGAAAGTATTAACATAAAATATAGATATAAAAGCAATATTTTCTATCTTCAATCTACTTATCTGACTAAAAAGTACTTGTTTATTATGTAAAGTAGAACTGGAAATTCTAATTAGCTTCAGAGGCAGAATCATTCCATGGAGCTCAAGTAGAAGAAAATTTCCTACCAAAATTTCCCAGAGTGAACCACACTCACATGCCTGATCTTTCACTAGCACATGTAGCTATTCATCTGTGGCAGCAATGAAGAAAAAAAAAGAGTTGGGCTCTTTCTGTGGCATGCCTATTTAGTTTTTTTCCTCTCTCCTTGTTTCTGGTCTTTTTCCTGTCTGCCCAAACCCCTTCAATGTCTCCTAGGGCACCATAGTCCCCTAAGGAATCATGTGGGACATAGACCTCATCTAGTAGAGCAGGGAAATAACAGGAGGACAGGCAGTAGCCCTCCTAACCCTCCTCCACACACAAAGCCATGTGACCATCACTACAAATCAAGCTTCCTCCAAGTGCTACAGAAGTTAAGAGTTTCAATTTAAAACAAGACTTAAAAAAAAACCCAAAACCTGTTCCATTCTATAATTTTTTTTTCCATTCTACTCTTCCACAAAGTATCATGGGGTTTATTTTCCCATTAAAATAGTATTTTTGAAATCAGAAATGAGACTGTATTAACTTTGTGGGACTCAGAAGCTACTGTTTAAATCATTCTTTAAGAAAAAATGATAATATTTTATTAAAAATGCAATAATAGTCAAAGTTTTCTTTCTGGTTCATTAATTACATAGTGTTCCTGTGTTATAATCTATAAAGCACAATCTCAGTGAAAGATTTACTTCATTAGAAGAATGTTTTGTATTTTAAAAACCCTATAAATATCAGCCTAATGATTCAAAAGGAACTTAACACTAATATTTAAATGTCACTATACAAATGAAAGGCAAAGACTGCTAGTTCTAGGGAGAAGGAAGTCAAGCCCATGTATGTTTGCTCTCTTATTTTCCTTATCTTAATAGCTAAAATTAAAAAAAAAACACATAAATTTAGTCCCCCATAAAAATACTTCATGAGGGCAGGGGTAACAGTTCTATAAAGGTAATCTGTGAGCTAAGTAGAGCTTCTTTCTGGAAAGTAGTCTTTAATTTTCATAGCATTCAGAAGCTCTAAGCTGTCATGTACATAGGATTCCAGCATTTTTGAAGGTGGTTCTACCTCCTACCTGTCTCTGGAGCTCTGCCAAGTTGTAAGGTAAGGCCCCCTCAGCCAACGGTGCTATTCTCTCAATATCTGCCAAAGTCAAGCGCCTTCAGGCAAAAATAGGAGAAAGGAAAATTGTTAGACACCAACACTCTCATACCAAGATCATATTTCTTCAGAAAAAAAAAAAAAAGGATTGGAGAAAAGAACTGTGCTTTAAAAGTAGTTTTTCCCTATTCACACAGATCATGAAGATAAATAAAGGCCCAAGTTCCCACAACAAAAAGCAAAGACCTCAGAAAAAATATGTAGAGTGCACAAAGTTAATAATACTCTATGATAGATAATAAAAGTAAAAAACTAATTTTTACTAGAAGTATCGACTTTGACAGTTAATACGTACTAACCATATCCCTTTAGTGTACATATTTAATGCACAGGCACAAAGTACTTTGAGAAGGATAAACGCACAAAAGTGATCAATATTGGTGGTCTTTAAAGAAAGGCACAAAAGGTAGAAGAGAGAGTTTTTTCAGCACCCTCTTTTTAAGCTCCAAGTTTCAAAACATGCACTACTGTTTTCAAAAAATTTATTTAAAAATCAATACATTCCATGAACAAGGTAGATCACTTCAGATCCAGTTTTGAGAAGCACTTTTTTGAAACTGTTTATTTCATGAAGGAAGGCTCAGAATCTTTACTAAAACTATGAATTCTACATGGATGAGACATGGCCTGATACTTTATGTCAGTCACCAAAGATAGGCTGCTACGTTTAGTGTCACCTCCAGCCCAACAATTCATTATGTAGCATGAAGGCAATAAATCACCGAGGTGTGGGGGGTTTGGGGGGCTCAGTTGGTTAAGTGTCTACCTTCAGCTCAAGTCATGATCCTGGGGTCCTGGGATTGAGCCCTGCATCGGACTTCCTGCTCAGTGAGGAGTCTGCTTCTTCCTCTCCCTCTGTCCTTCCCCCTCTGCTTGTGCATGCTCTCTCTCTCGCAAGCTAATAAATAAAATCTTTAAAAAAATTTTTTAAAAATCACCCATGTATACTCAGCTTCTACTAGTCCTCAGGTCCAGGTATTCCTATACTTAACTACTAAAGGCATCTAAAAAAATCTTACCACTTAATAAAGCATAAGTCCCCATTACACAAACCCTGCCAGAGATAAAGGTTTTTCTTTTCGATTTGCAAAAGAACTTTGCAAATTAAAAACTCTCAATATGCTTTGTTTTTTTAATGTATAAAATGGGGGCATAAAACATCTGAGCTTGTCCATGATGCTAACTCTGATAATAATGTCACAGGCATATTTCACGAAAATGATACCCTCACAAAATGACATTTACCATTCAGTAAAATGACCATTTACAATGAACCAAAAAGATAAGGCTCCTGAACATGTAGTTCAGTTTATTTGATAAATTTAGGCAAATTTTCACAAGTATCTTACATTTAATCCAGTACAGTTGAAATCCATTTTTCCCATCCTTCTCTTTCTTCTTACTCCCTGACTCACTGTTTTCTTCCTTCCCCCATTTCCCTCTCTCAGGCCCCTTAAGCCCTTGCTCTTTCCTCTTACCTCCCTTTCTCCATCTCTTCCCTCTCCTCCTCTTGCTCTCTCTCCCTTTCCCTCTATCCATCTCCCCAACCTAAAAGTCTGTTTTCCTCTGTCTCTCCCTCCTTCCTTGTTACTCACATTGCCTATCTCTCTTGGAATTTGCAGACTGAATTAACTACTGTTAAAATGAACAGAAAGCATCCCCCTGCTTCACATGTTAAACTAACTGTCCTAAAATAAGTATCATAAAGAATTATTAGAATAGTTACCCTGTAGCATTATATAAGTCGGCAAGTTGGTAGAGGATATCAATTTCTAGTGGAGTGACCTGTCCATAGCGTATGGCACTCTGGGCAAATTCCTCTAAAAGAAAAAGAAAGTATTTAAAAATCTTAGCAGATTCTTCATATGCTTCTACCAACCATAATCTGAAAGCTAAAGACATCTTAGTATTATTTTAAAAATCTAAAACTGAATTTAAATACTTAAGTTCAACTATGAAATTCTGAAAGTTGGCAAAAGATAAAATGTTAACATCACAAACAGCAAAAACAGATACTTTAATTTCAAAGATAAAACAATCTCTTCAGAATCCTCTCTCTTATCTTGTATATTTGCTTTGATCTCCACCGTTACAAGATAAAAAAAGAACTGGTTATTCTCCAATCATCTAAAACACCCTTTACAATATAGCAAAAAGAGTAGGTGTGCCCATCTTTCTGTGGCAACTCTTTCTTAGAACATACAAGCTGCTGCCACACTGCCAGTGACCAGTTTGACATATTGGGCCAAGGTTCTTTTCAAAACTGTCAAAGCCACTTTTCCATTCCTGACCCCAGCATCCCATTAATTCCACCTGGATTTTTGGAGACCATTATGGCTCAAGTGAAGCATGCACATATAACAACATATTTTCTAGATCCGGCTTCAGAGCAGTAAACTTAGATCAACTTCATGCCCTAGATAAAGAAAAGTGAAGGGCAGCCCTGGTGGCTTAGCAGTTTAGTGCAGCCTACAGCCCAGGGTGTGATCCTGGAGACCCAGGATCGAGTCCCATGTCAGGCTCCCTGCATGGAGCCTGCTTCTCTCTCTCTCTCTCTCTCTCTCTCTCTCTGTGTATCTCTCATGAATAAATAAATAAAATCTTAAAAAAAAAAATAAGAAAAGTGAAAATGTAGATTGAAATCAATATGTATTTTTAAACTCTTACCCTTTGTGACTTCAACATCTTTCCTTGTGCCAGCTAGAGTGCTATATATCTTACGGACAAGCTCCATGTTATTCAGTAAGGAGTTAAATGCATTGAAGTAGGAGAAGCTAACCTGATGTGAGATACTTCCTCCAGCTGCCTAGGAAATGACAACACGAAAAGTTTAAAAAGCAAATGAAAACAAAAAAAAAACCATGTTTAAAGACACTACACTTTTCTCAAAAGAAGATCCAAAGGAGTCTTCATTATTAAAGTGATTAACAACCAGTCCATAAATATAGAGAAAGTATCGTACTGAAACACTCAGTGCATTTCACGCCCTCAGGGAGGTCTATGTAATTTAGGTTTTAAGGAAGAAAGCAACATCTGGAAGTTGGACTTCACGGTTCATCTACCTATAAGGTCAGAAACAACAAATACAATTATCACAGATCAAAAACAATGGTTATTTAAACAGGATTTTCAAGATCCTCAACTATGGAACTCTTGCTAGTCCAGGATAATTCAAACATCAGTGTACAACATAAGGAGTATTTTTTAAACTCGCTTTTATTCTTATATACATACACAAAAAACTTTACATTATAAGACTATTTCACTGTAGCAACTCTCCTTTTTTTTTTTTTTTAAGGCCACTGTTATAATTAAGATATTTAACTTCTGTGCTGGGCTCTGAATCTGCATCGTCAAAGATACAACTATCAAAAACTCCAAAAAATGTAGAGAAATCTAGGGAGGATTCATTCACCATAAAGTACATCTTTAGTGGAACAGGGCAGAAGAGGCTTTCTCATGCCTGGGGAGTAATGAGGAGCAATGTGGCCTTCATTACCCTGGCAGGGTGAGGAGATAAGTTCTCCCTCTCCCACCAGCTGGATATAAATTCAAAAGAGAATTTTTTTCATAGTTTTTAAAAGCCTAAATTCTAAGCCAGGAGTCAGAGGAACCCATATGATTGAAAACATTCTCTATTAAAAACTCAAAGAAATACTTATGGAAATACCAGCGTGACCTTAATCATAAAGGTCCACTAAGAATAGTGTAGGTAATGATGGGCAAATGCACCCATCCCTCACACACATGCCTTAACCCAAATATAGATGAATGTATATTAGCCTGAATTTGGATGCCAGTGACCCAAAAGCAGAACTCAAATTATTTAATACATTCCTTCAGGGACTGAAATGCCATTTGGTAAGCTGAAGCTATAATAAGTCTACGTAAGCCAATTGGAAAAGATTAAATGGGTCCCCTCACTCCAAGGCACTGAGTGAGTCCTTTTCTCCAGGATTTACTTTCAGTCCGCCGCCCCCCCCCCCTTTTCTTTCCTTCCTTCTCTCATTTTTTGGCTGGGGTATGAGGTAAGGGTTCAGGGAGTGGGAGATGGGTGTCAAGGAGGTGAAATGTGTAGGACAAAGTGACATGCTCCATGTTCAAATTCACTGAAGAAAAAGAACAGAAGTTGATCTTTCTACCCCAGTCTAAATCAGGGATAATGATCTTCAGCTGAAACAACAAAAGCACTCATTGGCTTCCCTCCATTGAAAACAAGCAGCAATCAAAAACTTATACATAAGTACAATGCATGAACAAGAAAACTGGTAAGTGAGGAAAGTTTCACCACTCTTTGTGAGGAAGTGAATGACATCAGTTTGCTATTGGTCCAGATGATTACTTTGTAGAGATTAGCAGTTTGACAGAACAAAAAAAAAAGAAAAAAGAAAAAAAACCGTCTGGTCCATGCAGACTGAATGCACAGGTGAAGGGGCAGAGAGAGGAGGGAGCCACAGAGGCTGATGCCCACATATTTCCTCCATACCTTCTGCCACGGCCATGGTTATTAAAACAGTGTAGAGGCCAGTGATGATTCCTCTAGCAAACAGCACCCTGCAGGCAACAAAGGAAGGAGCCATCTTTATAGCAAGGCTTTGGGAGCCTAGTGGGATGGAAAGAGGCCAAGGTGAAGGCAGTAATGTCTGGGCCAGGTACTGCCCACTGGGAAAAGGTAATTATACACCCTTGTCTATAAACCCTGTTTTCTTTAGTTGGACTCTGTAAATGGAAATAAATAATTTGAAAATATAAGACAGCAAGACGGTGGCTCTGAAAAAGCTATAAGGGGAAAGACTACTCACCATCACCCCCACTTCCCTTACACAAACCTGTTTACCTTCTACATCCAAACATAAAGTTAGAATAGAGAGTCAGATGGGTCCAAGGAGGCAAGCCAGGACCCAATAGTTCAAAATTTTTAAGGAAACAGAAAATGAAATACTTGCTTTCTACTTACTGAAACTAAGTTCTCCTCCACAAAGGGAGTAAGCATGTGAGATCGAATGGTAACCATGATGTCACTGAAATCCAGACCGGAAATCACACCACTTTTGCTTTTGTCTTTCAGCGCAAAGGCTTGTCTTGCATGTTCCAATTGTAGCTCCTGGAGAGAAAAGTTAGAAACAGGACATTAGATTGGTCAAAGTACATTGCAACTGCATTTTTTGAAAAGGACAGATATTCTTCCCATAAGTGCACTTACTACAGAAATGAACACTGCACAGCTCTGAATTTACAATTAAAACTTTTTGATTTCTCTTACAAGGAACATGTTTTCCTGAAAATGTACTACACAGTATTCATTAGGAAGAACAAAGCACAGCATGGAAATAAGGAAAAAGGGAGGAGAAAAAAAACCCTTTATTTACTTGAAAAGTTTCCAGCACTGAAAACAGTTCTTAATTTTTAAAATGTATTCTCTTCTGCCTGAAGGCATTTTTATCCAAGAGTAATTTCTGAATTAAAAGTTTAGATTCAGGATGCCTGGGCAGCTCAACGGTTGAGCGTCTGCCTTGGGCGCAGGTCATGATTCTGGGGTCCTGGGATTGAGTCCCGCATTGGGCTCCCTGTAGGGAAACTGCTTCTCCCTCTGCCTGTGTCTCCGCCTCTCTCTCTCTCTGTGTCTCTCATGAATAAATAAAGTCTTAAAAAAAAAAAAAAAGGCAAGCTATGTTCAATATGCTCTAGATGTCAGTTGTAATATTTAACGTTATTTAAAACTTAATTCTTATTTTCTTTTAAGGGATAGCTTTTCTACATGTGGGTGCTCAAATGAAATCTGAGGAATGCATTCTTTGACCACAACAAAACTCGCACACAAGAAAGTGCCCGCCTCCTCCTCTAAAAGAAGCAATACATTTGCTCATAATCTCTTTCTCAAACAAAGCAAGTTTTTAAAATATTTTTTCTTAGCAGGTTGGCAGGCTAGAGACAAGTATATCAAACCTACTAAATCTTTCAGTAGTTGTAACTTTAAAAAATTAAACTATAACACTGAGGAAAACATCTAAAAACTTTAACATCTATCATCAAAAATTTAACTATTTGGATTTTCTTGAAAAGAGCAACAGGAGTGGAAAAACTGAAACTCAACTGGTAAATATGAAAGACAAAGAGTACAAATAAACACCCAGCATGACTTAACAAAGTTTTCTCTTCCCCTTCTACTTTTTTAAAATTTCAACTCTATCAAGATAAAATTAACAAAATCATAAAGTGTGCAACATGGGACACACTGGGGAAGATTAAGTAACACATCCATCACCTCACATAGTTACCTTTTTGTATGAGAACATTTAAGTTCCACTCTTAGTAAATTTCAATCATACGGGGGTGCCGGGGGGTATATAGTCAGTTAAACATCCAACTTTTTTTTTTTTAAGATTTTATTTATTTATTCACGAGAGACACAGAGAGAAAGGCAGAGACACAGGCAGAGGGAGAAGCAGGCTCCCCATGGGGAACCCGATGTGGGACTCAATCCCAGGAACCCAGGATCACGACCTGAGCCGAAGGCAGATGCCCAACCACTGAGTCACCCAGATGCCCCAAGCGTCCAACTCTTGATTTAGGCTCAGGTTGTGATCTCTGGGTCCTGAGATTGAGCCCTACATCTGGCTCTGCTCTGAGCAGAGTCTAAGATTCTCTTCTCCCTCTGCCTCATGCTTTCTCTAAAATAAACAAAATCTTTAAAAATTTTTTCAGGGCAGCCCCGGTGGCGTAGCAGTTTAGCGCCGCCTTGCAGCCTAGGGCATGATCCTGGAGTCCCGGGATCAAGTCCCACGTCAGGCTCTCTGCATGGAACCTGCTTCTCCCTCTGCCTGTGTCTCTGCCTCTCTCTCTCTCTCTCTGCATCTCTATGAATAAATAAATAAATAAAATCTTAAAAAAATTTTTTTTCAATTATAAAATACAGCATTATTAACCATAGTCACCATGATACACAGTACATCCTCAGACCTTACTTGTTATAATTGAAAGTTTGCACCCTTTTTCCAGCTTCTCCTGCTTTCTCTCACTACCACCCCACCCCCAATCCAGCCTCTGGTAACCACAATCCTGCCTTGTGTTTCTATGTGTCCAACTTTTTTTTAAAGATTCTACATAGAAGTGATACTTTGTAATATGGCTTTCTCTGACTTATTTCACTTAGTATAATACCTTCCAAATTCATCTAAGTTACCACACAACAGGACTTCCTTTTTTTAGAGTGAATAATATTTGTGCGTGTGTGCGCACACCCATACACATTTCCTTTATCCACTTATCTGCTAATGAACACTAAGGTTCCTATACCTTGGCTATTGTGATAGTGCTACAATAAACATGAGAGTACAACTATCTCTTTGAAATAGTGATTTTTGTTTCCTTTGGATACATACCCAGAAGTGGGATTGCTGGATCATAAGGTGGTTCTATTTTTAATTTCTTCATGAACCTCCATACTGTTTTCCATAGTGGCTGTACCAGTTTACATTCCCACCAACAATGTACAAGGGTTCCCTTTTCTCCACATCCTTGCCAGCATGTGTTGTCTCTGGTCTTTTTGATGGCATCCTAACAAATATGAAGTAACATCTTGTGGTTTTAATTTGCATTTCCCTGGTGATTAGTGAGGTTGAGCAACTTCTCATATACCTCCTAGCCATTTGTATGCCTTCTTTGGGAAAATGTCTATTCAGGTCCCTTGCCCATTTTTAATTCTTGTTCGAACGATTTCTTTGTACATTTTGGAAAAAATATCATTCAAGTCCCTTGCCCATTTTTATTTTTATGTATGTATGTACGTCACAGAGCTGTAAAAGTTCCTCGTATATTTTGGCTATTAATCCCTTATTAGATATGTGGTTTGCAAACGGCCGGCCTTTTCATTTTGTTGATGGATTTCTTTACCATGAAGCTTTTCACATTGGTGTAGTCCTACTTATTTATTTTTGCTTTTGCTGCCTTTGCTTTCGGTGTCAAGTTCAAAAAATCATTGCCAAGACTGAAGTCAAGAAGCTTACCCACTTTCTCCTAAGAGTTTAAAGTTTCAGGTCCTACGCTCAAGTTTTTAATCCATTTTGAGTTGCTTTCATGTATGGTATAAGATCTGAGTTCAGTTTCATTCTTTTGCATGTGGATCCAGCTTTCCCAACACTTTTTATTGAAAACACTACCCTTCCTCCATTGTATATTCTTAACTCTTTTGTCAGAAATTTATTAACCATATATGCATAGGTTTATTTCTGGGCTATTTTGTTCCATTGATTTATATGTTTGTTTTTGACAACACCGCTGTTTTGAGTACCATACTTCATAATATAGTTTGAACTCAGAAAGTGTGTTGTCTCCAGCTTTGTTCTTCTCAAAACTGCTTTGACTATTTGGGGTCTTTTGTGGTTCCATACAAATCTTAGGACTGTTTTTCTATTTCTGTGAAAAGTGCCATTGGAATTTTGATAGTGACTGTGTTGAATCCATAGGTCGCTTTGGGTAATATGGACATTTTAACAATATTAATTCTTCAAATAAGTGGACACAATTATTTTTCCATTTGTGTCTTCATCTTTTTTCATCAATGTCTTACAGTTTTTAGTGACCAGATTTTCTACTTTCTTGGTTAAATTTATTCATAGGTATTTGATTCTTTTTGATGTTCTACAAATAGGACTGTTTCTTAATTTCTCTTTCCAACAGTTCATTGTCAATGTACAGAAATGCAATTGTCTTTGTATATTGATTTTGTACTCTGAAACTTTCCTGAAGTCATTTATTAGTTCTAATAGTTTTTGGTGTGTGTGTGGAGGAGGGGAATGTATAGTCTTTTAGGGTTTTCTATATAAAATATCATGTCATCTGCAAAAAGGGACAATTTTATTTCTTCCCTCCTAATCTGGATGTCTTTTATTTCTTTTTCTTGACTAATTGTTCTGGCTAAAACTTGGCAGTACTTTTTTGAATAAAAGTGGTAAGAGTTGGCACCCCTGTCTTTTCCTGATCGTAGAGTAAAAACATTCAGCTTTTTACTGTTGAGCATAATGTGAGCTATGGGCTTGTCATAATTTGCCTTTATGATGTTGAGGTATGTTCCATCTATACCTAATTTTCTAAACTTTTTTACCATGAAAGGATACTGAATTTTGTAAAATGATTTTTACATTTACAAATGTAATTGTAAATGTAATGTAAATGCTTTTACATTTACAATCTAGCAAGATCATATGATTTTTATTCTCCATCTTGTTAATGTAGTATATCACATTTAATCATTTGCATATGATGAATCATCCTTGCATTCCAGCAATAAATATGACAGTTCATGATATAAGCTCCTTTTAATGTACTATTAAATTCAGTTTACTAATATTTTGTTGAGGCTATTTGTGTATATCTTCATCAGGAATACTGACCTGAAAAAAAAAAGGGGGATCCCTGGGTGGCGCAGCGGTTTGGCGCCTGCCTTTGGCCCAGGGCGCCATCCTGGAGACCCGGGATCGAATCCCACATCAGGCTCCCGGTGCATGGAGCCTGCTTCTCCCTCCGCCTGTGTCTCTGCCTCTCTCTCTCTCTCTGTGACTATCATAAATAAATAAAAAATTAAAAAAAAAAAAAAAAAAAGGAATACTGACCTGTAATTTTCTTTTCTTGAAGTGTCCTCATCAGGATTATCACTGGTCTTGTAAAGTGCATTTGGAAGAAGTATACCTTCCTCTTCTATTTTTTGGAAATTTGAGAAACATTGGTATTAACTCTTCTTTAGATGTTTGGTAGTATTACCAGGGAAGCCATCAGGTCCTATACTTTTCTTTGTGGGGAGGTTTTTAACAACTGATTTAATCTCTTTACTAATAATTGGTCTGTTTAGATTTTTTTTATTTCTTCATGATTCAGAATTGGTAGGGTGTATGTTTTTAGAAATTTATCCATTTCTGTTAGGTTATCTCATTTGTTGGCATATAAATGTTCACAGTAGTTTCTTATGATCCTTAGTATTTCTGTTATCAATTGTAATGTCTATTTCTAAGTCTTTTTTCCTCAGTCTAGCTAAACATTTGTCAATTTTGTTTAGCTTAAAAAAAATACAGCTCTTAGTTTCATTGATCTTTTCTACTGTCTCCCTTGTCATTATATGTCATTTATTTCTGCTTTGACTTTTGTTATTTTCTTTTTTCTGCTGACTTTGGCTTTGGTTTATTCTTCTCTTTCTAGTTCCTTGAGATGTAAAGGAAGGTTGAGGTCTTTATTTTTTCTTAATGTATGGGTTAATTACTATAAACTTCCCTCTTAGAATTACTTTTGCTGCATCACATACATTTTGGTATGTTGTGCTTTCATTTTCATTTGTCTCAAGATTTTTTTACTTTTCTTTTGATTTATTCTAAGATCCATTAATTATTCAGGTGTATGTTGTATAATCTCCACATATTTGTGAATTCTGTCCTCTTCCACTTAATTCATTCTTCCTACTCACTCCATCTTCCTATCACCTCTGCTCTAACCATAACACCTTTCAAATGAAGCATGAATTTTAGGTCTTTATTTCAACCTTAAAATGTGATTGAAAGAATTCCCTACAGAAAGGATATTCCTAAGCAGCATCAGAAACAGACACGACACAGGTCCACTCTCTATCTTATATATGTTTTCCTTCACTCCTTTTTCATGGTTTTTGTCATTTCTTTGTCTTCTCCATATATAGGTCACAGCCTCTCAGAAATATCCAGTGGCAACCATGGACATAATAAGGTCTTATTAATGACATTCAGTACTGAAGAAAATGTGGACCTTTATATTAAAGACAGCAGAATTCTCATTGCAAGAATAATGCTAGAAGAATAGATTTTATTTTATTTTTTTTTAGGTTAACAATTAGAGAACTCCTATGTATCTTTTAAAGATACACAGTGAAAATCATAGATGAAACTATAGAATGTACGGGATTGGCTTCCAAACGATTCAGGAAGGAGCACAGTGGAATACAGACAAAAATAGAATATAGACAAAAATAAGAGTGGTCAACAGTTACTAACTGGTAAGATGGTTGATGGGTACGTGGAAGTTCATTAAACTCTTCTATTTTTAAATATATTTGAAGTCTTTCAAAATAAAAAGTTTAAAAATTAACATAAAGGATTCAAATGAGAAGCAAAAAACAAAGGGGAAAAAGGAAGCTTCTTATCTAAAGTTCTAAGGTTTATGTAATATAGTTAATATATCAGGGTAGAATTAGATATTGCAAAATATATTCAGTAAATGCAAGGGAATCAAAGACAAGAGCAAACCATCTTTGGAGGAATCTTAAAAAACACGAGTTGGAAGAACATTTCCTTTTTCTTATTTTTTTTCTTTCAAGATTTTATTTATTTTTTATTTTATTTATTTATTTATGAGAGACACATAGAGGGATCCCTGGGTGGCGCAGCGGTTTGGTGCCTGCCTTTGGCCCAGGGCGCGATCCTGGAAACCCCGGATCGAATCCCACGTCAGGCTCCCGGTGCATGGAGCCTGCTTCTCCCTCTGCCTGTATCTCTGCCTCTCTCTCTCTCTCTCTCTGTGACTATCATAAATAATAAAATAAAATTTAAAAAAAAAAAAATGAGAGACACATAGAGAGAGGCAGAGATACAGGCAGAGGGAGAAGCAGGCTCCCTGCAGGAGGCCCTATGTGGGATGCAAATTACAACCTGAGCCAAAGGCAGAACTCAACCACTGAGCCACCCAGGCGTCCATCAAGATTTTATTTAAACTCAAGTTTGTTCACATATAGTGTAGTATTAGTTTCAGGGGTCATTTTCTTTTTTAAATATCTCTCAAATAAATAATATTTTCAACTTTTCCAATTTGAGCACTTTACAATGTCAGTCAGGTAAGCAGCACTAACTGTGCAAGTGTTTGAACAAGCACTGGGGGGGGCACCTAGGTGGGTTAAGAGGCTGCCTTCAGCCCCAGGTCATGATCCTGGGATCCTGGGATCAAGTCCCCTGTTGGGCTCTCTGCTCAGCAGGGGAGTCTGCTTCTCACTCTGCCCCTCCCCCCAACTCATGCTCATTCACTCTGTTTCAAATAAATAAAATCTTAAAAAAAAAAAAAAAAAAACACTAGGTTCTACAAATACCTAGACCAATTAAGTTTTCAAACTGTGATCCTGCTCATGAAGAGAAACAATACCCTAGACTTATAAAAAATAAAATAGGGATCCCTGGTGCAGCGGTTTGGCACCTGCCTTTGGCCCAGGGCGTGACCCTAGAGACCTGGGATCGAGTCCCACGTCAGGCTCCCTGCATGGAGCCTGCTTCTCCCTCTGCCTGTGTCTCTGCCTCTCTGTGTTTCTATGAATAAATAAATAAAATCTTTAAAAAAAAAAAAAGAAACTGGCATTGAATGAGAATGACCTAGTACATGTAACTGCTGTCTTCTAAAACTCCACTCTTCACTAAAATCACAGTAAAGAAACTAAAAGCAAAACAGACATTCAACGACAAAGAGAACAGAAAAGGAGATAGCAATTACATTTTAAGCTTAGAGAGCAGTAAGGCAAGTGACAACCGACTTAACCAACTCAAGAAAACTGGACATGGAAAAAGCCAAAAAACAATCCAATGTACACGACAGAACTCCCAAACCACTCAGGAATTGGCTAGATTAGTACCTTGGAACTGAAAGTGAAGGTGAAACTACAAATAGGAGGCTTAGATGGAAATGTGTTTAAAATGCAGTTAGTTACCCGCATTGCTTCACCATAGCCAGGTTACGCCCTTTCCCACTCCACCAGAAGACTAGAGGTCACTGACTAGAGAATGTAATAGACGATTCTCTGGACTAGGGGAGACTAGGCATAGTTAAAAGAAGGTAATTCTTTTTTATTTCTTTAAAGATTTTATTTATTCGTAAGAGACACACACACACACACACAGAGAAAGAGAAGAGGCAGAGACACAGGCGAGGGAGAAGCAGGCTCTAAGCAGGGAACCCAATGTGGGACTCGATCCTGGGCCTCCTGGATCAAGCCCTGGGCGTAAGCCTGTGCTAAACCGTTGAGCCACCCGGGCTGCCCTGAAAGGAGGTAATTCAGTGGAAGTCCATCTCTACACTGAATGTTGAGACCTCCAACCCTCTTGTCTTATTCAGCAACCAGAATGTCAAAAGCCAGATCTAATAATTCCAGGTGGGAGGCCAGATGATTATCCTCTTGTTCCCCAATGCAAAAGGAAAGATCTGAACATACAGACATTAGAGAGTGCCCAGTATGACAGTCCAGTCAGCAAACTTTACAATAAGGTCTAGGGTTAAGAAGTAGTATCATGAACTTGAAGCTCCCAATAAGCCTCACTTTTAAATATGAGCAGACAAGCAATGATGATCAGATATGTGTAAAGCCAATAACATGAAAAACAGAAACCCAAACAAAGAAAAAGAAATAAACTTGGAGGGAGTCCTGGGTGGCTCAGCGGTTTAGCACCTGCTTTCAGCCCAGGGCATGATCCTGGAGACTTGGGATCGAGTCCCACGTCAGGCTCCCTGCATGGAGTGTGCTTCTCCCTCTGCCTGTGTCTCTGCCTCTCTCTGTGTCTCTCATGAATAAATTAAAAAAATAAAAATTAAAAAAAAAGAAATAAACTTGGAGAAAACAGACATTAGCGGGGAGCAACAAACACTTGTCTTTAAAATCTTTGGAGAAGTGAAAGAAAACAGCACATCCATGAAAAAAGAATATGCTTTTTTTTTAATATTTTATTTATTTATTTATTTATTTATTTATTTATTTATTTATTTATTTATGAGAAACACAGAGACAGGCAGAGGGAGAAGCAGGCTCCCTGCAGAAAGCTGGATGCGGGACTCGATCCCAGAACCCAGGGATCACTATCTGAGCCAAAGGCAGATGTTCAACCATTAAGCCACCCAGCACTCAGAATATACTATTTTTGAAAAGGAATATTCAGAAAACTAAAAAGAACTGAAAATCTAAAATGTAACACAATTAAAAACTTAATAAAAGGTTCAGAAGGAGGATGCCTGGGTGGCTCAGCAGTTAAGCGTCTGCCTTTGCCTCTGGAATTCCAGGTTCAAGTCCCACATCGGGCTCCTGCATGGAAGCCTGCTTCTCCCTCTATGTCTCTGCCTCTCTCTGTGTCTCTCATGAATAAATAAATAAACTTAAAAAAAAAAAAAGGTTCAGAAGGAAAGCAGGAGAGAGAATAAAAACTAAATCATACATTTAATATACTAGCTCTAGAAAGAAAGAAAAAAGAGTAATTTTTAAGAATTTTTAAGAAATTTAAGAATTAAATTTTAAGAATTTAATTTAAGAATTAAAAATTAAGAATTTTTAAGAATTTTTAAGAATCATATCACTTAGGCATCACCCAGGGATGCCTGGGTGGCTCAGTGGTGGAGCGTCTGTCTTCAGCTCAGGGCATGATCCTGGGGGTCCCGGGATTGAGTCCCACGTTGGGATCCCTGCATGGGGCCTGCTTCTCCCTCTGCCTATGTCTCTGCCTCTCTCTCTCTGTGTATCTCTCATGAATAAACAAACAAAATATTAAAAAAAAAAACACCGAGGAACAACAATTTTCAAATTCAAAGAGCCCACTGAAAGGATGCCTGGGCACCTGCCTTCAGCTCAGGGCATGATCCTGGGGTCCTGGATCAAGTCCCACATTGGGCTCCTTTTAGGGAGCCTGCATCTCCCTCTGCCCCTGTCTCTGCCTCCCTCTCTGTGTCTCTCATGAATAAACAAAATCTTAAAAAAAAAAAAAAAGAGCCCGCTAAAGACCCAGCACCAAGGAATATCATGAAATTTCAAAACATAAAGGAAAAAAAATCTGAAAAACCCACTGGTGTGAAAAAATGTTTCAAAACAGAATCAAGATTGAGAATGGTGGGATTGCTGGGTGGCTCAGCGGTTTGGCACCTGCCTTCAGCCCAGGGCATAATCCTGGAGTCCCAGGATCAACTCCCATATCAGGTTCCCTGCATGGAGCCTGCTTCTCCCTCAGCCTGTGTCTCTGCCTCTCTCTCTCTCTCTCTCTCTGTGTGTGTGTGTCTCTCATGAATAAATAAATAAAATCTTAAAGAAAAAAAAAAAGATTGAGAATGGTACTGGACTTTTCAGCGGCAAAACAGCAAGAAAACAAACGAGAAATGTTCTCAAAATTAGGAGGAAAATAATTTCTACCAGAATTCTATACCCAGGCATACTAAGTGTAAACATAGCAGAGGTTTTCAGATATGAAGTCTCACAAAAAAATTTTACTTTCTTCAAGAAGCCCCTGCAGGAAGCATTCCACCAAAAAGAGGAAGTAAACTATAATAAAGGAAGACGTGGAATCCAGAAAACAGGAGATTCAACATAAAAGAAACACAAACAGATTCCCCACGATGAAGGTGAAGGGAGATAATAAACTGACACCTGTGAAAAAAGTACAAAATCCAGCCTCCAATCATGAAGCAGATCAGGAAGTTCTAAGGAAATGCTGCAGAGGCTACAGAAAACAGTCTGGAAATTCCTCAAAAAGTTAAACATAAAATTACCATATGACATAGCAATTTCACAGCTAGGGATAGACTCAAAAAGATTTGAAAACAAGTATTCAAACAAAAACATGTACACTAATGTGTGTGCAAGGGCCAAGAAGTAAGGTGAGAATAACCCAAGTATCCATCAAATAATGAATGGACAAAAAATAGTATAGCCATACAATGCAATATTATGCAGCCATAAAAAGAAATAAGCTACTTATACATGCTACAACACGGATAATCCTTGAAAACATTATGCTAAGTCAAAAAAAAAGCCAGACATAAAAAGTCATATTGTATAAATTCCATTAACAGTAGTCTTCACTTATCCATGGGGGGTATGTTTCAAGATCCCTAAATGGATGCCTGAAACCACACATAGAACCAAACCCTTTATGTATGTTTTTTTCCCATACATACACACTTAAGACAAAGTTTAATTCCTAAATTGTACACAGTAAGAGATTAACACTAATCACGAAAATAATAAAATAGAATTATAACAATATATTGCAATACAAGTTATGTGAATGTAGTCTCCTTCTCTCTTGCCTTCTTAAAATATCTTGCTGTACTGTACTCATCCTTCTTCTGATGATGATGTAGATGATAAAATGCCTAAGTGATATGATGAAGTTAGGTGAATGATGTGAGCATTGTGACATAGCATTAAGATCCTTCTGATGATACATCAGAAGAAGGATCATCTGCTTCTGAACCACGGTTGACCAGAGGTACACTGAAACTGCAAAAGGCAAAACTATAAATAACGGCGGAGCTACTGTATATGAACTATGCAGAATTGGCAAATCCACAGAGGCAAAAGTAGTTTGGTGGTTGCCAGGAGCTGAGGAGAAACAGGAATGGGGAGTGACTGCTTAATGAATACAGAGGGGTTTTCTTGGTAATAAAAGGTTTGGGCATTATATAGTCTCATTCATTGGGGGAATATAAAAAATAGTGAAAGGGATTAAAGGGGAAAGGAGAGAAAATGAGTGGGAAATATCAGTGAGGGAGACAGAACATGAGAAACTCCTAACTGTGGGAAACGAACAAGGGGTAGTGGAAAGGGAGATGGGCAGGGGGCCGGGGTGACTGGGTGATGGGCACTGAAGGGGGCACTTGATGGGATGAGCACTGGGCGATATGCTATATGTTGGCAAATCAAACTCCAATAAAAAAAATATACAGAAAAAAAAAGGTTTGGGAATAAGACAAAGGTGGTAGTTGCACAACACTGAATTGTACTAAATGCCACTAAATTATGCACTTCTATGTAGTTAATTTTATGTGAAGTGAATTTTACCTTGATTTAAAAAAAAAAAAAACTCCTAGAGAGCTCCAAGATGAAATTGACAGAATACCTATTATGTTGTAAACATATTAAAATGAGATGTTAATAACCGAGGCAAAATTTAAGAATGAATTAGCATTAATACATAGAAAACTAAACAAATAAGAAAAACTAGAAATCGTAAGAAAAGTAATCATTTTAGTCATGCACAATATTTATAAAATTATAGTAATTAAAATGTTTATTGATCTAAGCAGAATCATAACATAATTATATGGGGGATGGAGAAAGAAAATATCTAAATTTGTGGAAGAAAGAGAGAGAGGTGAAAGAACCAGCTCCTAATCTTCCACAGTTCAAATTCAGTGAAAAAGACCTAAAAGTGAAAACTTTTAATGTAGAGTACACAACCAAAGACAAACCCATATAGGCAAGGTAATCTCGAGAAAGAAGAATAAAGCTGGAGGTTCCACGATTCCAGATTTCAAGATGAATTACAAAGCTGTAGTAATCAAAACAGTATGGTACTGGCACGAAAATACACATAGATCAATGGAATGGAATAGAGAGCCCAGAAATAAACCCTCAATTATATGATCAATTAATCTCCAACAAAAAAAAAATTAATCTCCAACAAAACAAGAAAGAATATAATGAGGAGAACAGTCTTTTCTATAAATGGGTGTTGGGAAAACTGGACAAAACTATGCAAAAGAATGACAATGGACCAGTTTCTTAGAGCACACACAAAAATAAACTCAAAATGGATTAAAGACCTAAATGTAAGACCTGAAACCATGAAATTCCTAGAAGAAAACACAGGCAGTAATCTCACTGACATTGGCCTTAGCAACATTTATCTAAATATGTCTCCTGAGGCAAGGGAAACAAAAGCAAAAATAAACTATTAGGACTACACCAAAATAAAAAGCTTCTCCACAGCAAAGGAAACCACCAACAAAAGAAAAAGACAATGTACTTAATGAGAGAAGATATTTGCAAATCATACATCCAATAAAGGGTTAATATCCAAAATATATTTTAAAAACTTATACAACACCAAAAAAAATAATAATATGATTGAAAAACAGAGGAAATGAATAGATATTTTTTCAAAGACATCCAGATGGCCAACGCAGTCAGTTAAGCATCCAACTCTTGGTTTCAGTTCAGGTTATGATCTCAGAGTAAAGGGATCCAGGTCTGCCCCTGGCTCTGCTCAGCATGGAGTCTGGTTAAGACTCTCACCTTTTCCCTCCACCCCTCCCCACCACGCTCTAAAATAAATAAATAAATCTTTAAAGAAAAAAAAAAAAAAACACAATGAGCTATTACCTCACATCTGTTAGAACAGCCAGTATTAGAAACCCAAGAAATCACAAGTATTGTTGAGGATGTAGAGAAAAGGGAACCCTCATGCACTGTTGGTGGAAATGTAAATTGGTGCAGCCATTGTAGAAAACAGTATGGAAATTCTTTGAAACAATTAAAGACAGAAATACCACACAATCCAGTAATTCCACTACTGGGTATTTATTCAAAGAAAGTGAAAACACTAATTTGGAGAATACTGCAATTAAAAAAGGAGATTTAAAAAAAATAGAAGAGCCAACACATGTTTATTATTTAAAGCTATGGAAGTAGTCTTTGAAAGAACAGTTATGAGAGTTTTAAAAGCTACATCTGGGAGTGGGAAATGGAAAATGGGGGTGTAATGCTACAGAGAATTGCTATTTTTTGGTAAGAAACTTAAAACTAAAAAGGAAGGAAGTAGAGGAGAAATGGCATGTATTTAAACGAGTTATGAAAACTAAGCTCACCTGGAGAAACTGTGTGAATTCTGTGTAGTTAAGATGCTTCTTCCGATTATGCCCAAAATGCAGTCGGATAAATTCACAGTCCCAGTTAAAAGGGATATGATGATGAATAATAGTCTGTCCAAAAATTTCTTTGACATTTTCTTAAAAGGGAAAACAAAAATAAATAAATTATATCTGGAATAAGTAGTTTAGTCCACTGCAATGTTCCTACAGAAAGAAATTAAGAGAAATTTTAAGTCAATATTATCTGCTTCTATTAAGATTAGCTGCAAAATTTTTTGTGCCCAGAAACCCATGCACAGGAACACAATTGATACAAAATATAATTTTACACTTAAGATTGTGTACCATTACATATAAGGCCATGAGATTCTTAATTTCTCTTGATTTAATTTTAATTAGGAAGTGATTTATATCTTGCACTATAAATGGCTGCTACTTTGCATTCCAGAATAAAATCAATAGTGTTTTCCCGATTCCTCAAGGAGTCGAATTAAGCCCTTTATCAGAAGCATGAATACCTAAATTACAGTATAATGCAATATTTGTCATACTAAGTATGGTTTGATTGAGGCTTGATTATTACATTCACACTAGCCTGAATGTCTATTGAAGATAGGTATAAGAAATACTACCAAAAGCATATCATTAGCTCAGCAGCAAGCACCTTATTAAAAGCTTCTGATATTGTCAAAAATATGGTCTTGACACAAAGCTTCAAAATCCCCATAAAAAGCATGATTATTAGTCTCAACTATTAAAATATTTTAAGATAAGTGAAATTAGTGATTCACTTTTAAATAAAGAAGGACTAAACACAGTACACTAACTTTTAGATAGGAACAAGTAAAGCTATGTAATATACAACCAAAACCCTCTGACAGCTTGTCTTCATGCACTACAATGTCAGTCACTTTCTTACACACTTCTACACTTACTATAAAAGTCAATTCACAAATGACTGGTACTTTAACAAGCATAGACTGAATAGCCTAATTTAGAAGCTCATGCCAAAAAAAAAAAAAAATCATTAACAAAGTTAAGAAAGCAGGAAGCCTGTTTTACTGATGTCATAAAAACAAAATTATTTTCAAGTTTATGCCAATTATATTAGTGGAAGTGTTCTACTGTCCATAGCTATCAATTTTACTAATTAATAAATAGAAGTTTAATGTTTTATAATCTCCAACTATGTTATTTCTCTAATTTCTGCAATTCATTAAATAAGATATTGATCTCATATTGTAATGGTTTAATGGATTCCCTTTAGTTTTATATACCTTTTTCTCTTGATAAAAGATTGTTACTGGGATAAGGTGGAAAATAGTGTAAGAATCCCAAACTGGAAATCCTACCAGTCTGGACTCAATGTAACAGTTCTGAATAGGTCACAGCTATCAGTAAGCTGGAAGAAGGCATTGGATGTCACTGGGGAGATGGGATTCTCGTCTTTCAAATAGAATGTAGCATTTATTTCTTGCCTAATTAGCAACACTGTGTCAGAGTTTTCAAACCATGTTAAAATTATTTTCATCTTCCATAAACACTATTAAATATATGGGGTTTTGTTTCTAAGAACAAAAAGAATTCCTGGGATTCTTCCTGGCTTTTAACCACCCTTAAATCTATATGGAATTTCAATAGTTGTAAAATATGTTAAAGGTTATGAGATAATTAAAATAATAAGGATTACAAAATATATTTAGAGCTAAATATACTATGAAATCAACAAAGATTTTTATGATCTCCTTTAACTAGCTGTTCTATTCCCAAGCTAATTACTTTGATTTCCTATTTTTAAGGTCTAAGGGAGTCTAAAACTAAGGAAATATGAAGAAATTAATGGAAAGCAGAATAGAATAACTTAAGTTACTATATATTTAAATATTAAGATTATGAAAGGGAATAAGTTATGTTATGATAACCTTCATTTTAAAGGTCACAAATCCTGAAACTCAACTCTTTGGTAAGAAATGCACATACTGCTACCTAGATAAGTTTTATATAAAGGTGGAATAAAACTGAATTTCCTCTATATGATCAGAAAATATTAGATTATTAGTGTGAAACTAATCAAATACAAAGATTCAAAAGCTTTCAAACTACAAAAATTTACTTAATTATGAAACTGTTTTTCTATTATCACAAAATGGATACTTATGAACTAAAATCACAATGTCTAATCTACATTTTTAAAAGTCCCATTATAAAAACTTTAACTAAAATCCTATTTTGTAAACTTTCTAACAACCTCTAAATAAGATCTTGGAGTATCTTTGAAATAATTAAAATGATAGCTTAAATTACTCATAATAATCTCCCCAAATATTGAAGTGTCAGTTTCCATGAGTATTTGTTTCAACATTTCCTACTTCTCACAAAGTGGTCATTGACAGCTTTGTGTATGGTTTTATTATGACCATTAATATGTGCTGTGTTTTGTTAACCACCCCCCAGACACTTTTAATTATTTTAACTATGTCACAGGCTACAACTATAGTTACTAGGAAAAACAAAATTTCAAACCTACTTTGGCACCTCTTGATGTGTTCCACTTCCCTTCTCTTATTTTCACTACCAATTGCCTAAGGCTAATTCAGGAAGCTTACAAAAATAATTAGTACAACTATTGTTTTAAAGTCCAATTCATAATTACCACTTTACCAGGATGTGTTATCAAAAAAAAAAAAAAATTATACAAAAGCTCCAGAACTGGAGAGCTTCTACTTGTGTGAGGCAATAGCTCAAACAGATGATGTTCTTACCTTACCCAGTTTTATCAAGTTCTGCATGACATGAAAGGGAACCCCAATCATCTCAAATATTCCCAATGCATCTAACTGAAACTGCATAGTGTTTTCCCCCAGAGAGAATCCCGTCTTTCCAGTGGCAAACAAGGGTCTTTAGCTCTAAACAGCACTCCTTGGAGTACTATTTCAGTGGCCATAGTTCTGGCCTGGATGAAAGGGCTATGACAGTCACATCTTATTGGCAGCAAGATCGTGATCTCAGGTTTTATACTAGACTAGTATTGCTATGGGATATAGGAATCCATTCGTTTTCTGACAAATAGAAAACAATAGACCACTTTTTCACTTCCTGCAGAGCATGGGCTTATGAAAGAGATGGTTTAGAATTCCTCTGACGAGGGAATTGGGGCCAGATACAAAAGTAGCCTGTCATTATGTTCTCTTTGTTCAAAGGAAAGGAGAACGATTTGTCAGGAGGGCAGGTAATGGTGACAACTGTGATTAAGTAAAAATGTTCACAGACATATAACATTAGTCAGTTTAGCTGTATCAGTCACTTATGATGATAGGACTAGATGAAATACACATTGAAGCATATATATTATGTAAATATGTCTTAATAGAGGTTTTAATTTCCCCAGCAGCCCACACTGTGTCTCCCCATCTCATCCACCCTCATCCCTCCCCTGGTCCTTATGGGAGCTTCCTACTGGTCTTGTTCACCTTTCTGCAGTACAAAATTACCTCTGACCGGGGCTGGCACTCTTCTCCAAGACTGCCGCCATGCCTGTTCCATGAATGAGCCTGGAAGGAGCTGCTGTACCAACGGTGTGGCCAGAGAACTCCTCCTGTAGGTATACAAGCCATCAGCCCTGTGACACAGCCCACCTACCATCAGCCCAACGACATCCTGATTCCAAGGATTCCAGCCCAGCAGGAGCCACTGCTTCCAACTTAATAGGCTTGAGATCAAACATTTTTATTGTCAGGGAAAAAAAAAAGTCCTCGATAGCTGAGTTTCACCTGCACAGTTCTTAAAGTGAAGTCAGAGAGGCTTTTAGAAGGACTCCCACCAAACAATGAATTCCTTGTGTATAACTGAACAAAAACAATGGCGAGACTTGTGGAAGTAAAGAGTTTTTCAGTGAAGGAAAACTTGGGGAGAAAGAAGAGGAACAACTAAGAGACCAAAAGAGAAAACAAAGGAAAACAAACAACAACAACAAAAAGTTCAACAACAGGAACTTAGCAGAGGAAGTCCCAACCAACATAGCATGTAGACTCAGTCCCAGACTGCTAGGTTCTACTTCCAACTGGATCATTAGTTTCCTAGGTGACTTCCTCAGTTTTTCCAAGCAAGAAAGTATTTCTATTAACCCTTTACCTACCTCCAGAAGGGACTACCATACCTGCTGCCAAATACATGTGAAGGTCCATTTCTCAGAAAAAAAAAATGAGTTTACATTTAAAGAGCATCTATTACTACAGAAACTAGATGCTTCAAGAGTCTATCACCAAATGGCATAAAAACTAATAATACCATATCCTTTTTTTTTTTACTTCAAACTCTACCCTACTCTAGCACCCTTGAGTATTAATATCACTTTCTCTGCAGTATCTGAAAGGAATATCAAAATTTTTCCCGATTTAATTTGAACACCCAGGTAAAGGTCCAATTCTTACTAGATTAAACTAGGTATTTGTTACCATTAGATTTTCATATTATTCCATGTCTACAGCTTTGTTTCCACTAAGTGTACATTTTCATATCTAGACTTCTATCTCCTGAATCTTTTAATAATAGCCATGGTAAACCCAATCTGTTCTTCCCTTCCTGGAAAGAGTCTATTTTAGAGGCACAAATGGAACACATACTCATTTGTTGTATCTAATGATGACCAAACACAGTATAAAATCAAAAGGAATCCCTGCTTTTTGAGGGTTCTACAGTGAGGAGATGAAGATATGCCCCTGAAAAAAGATCACTTTGGAAAGTTCCCATTCCTACATGAGCAGTTTGGAACACAATGTTGATGAGATTTCAGTAGAAAACTTATACTGTATAACATATCTTATATTCATGTATTAGTTAGTAGATAGAGGAGTTTGGGTTTCATTTTTTTTAGAAGGATTATATCTTTGTTAAAGCAATAGGCTTTGATATTTTTAAAATGTGGGACAAATGCATGGCAGCTATTGACAACACAATGTAGTATAACTGGTTATCTAGGTTACCTCAACCTAATTCTATTGAGAATATCCAGTACACTAGTGGCTAGCAGGGAGACCAAGGCAAATTTATAATGTATCTAGCACACACCAGTCATGCAGCGGCCTCTACAAGGCTCATGCCACCAGGCAGTAAAAGATACACAAGCCATTAAGTAATTATCTACAGCATGCATTAGAAGTTTTATATTAAAAGAACATCAAAGAGGAAACAACTAGTGGTTTTATTCACTCTTTTAAAAACTCCAGAACGCTGAGTTTGCATATTCTGAAATGTATTACTGAGGTCTCAAGTTTTCGTCCTCTCCCCCAAAGTAAAGCCATCTCTAACAATTTAAAAAAAAACAAAAAACTTGTCCAGCACTCAAGTAAATGTTGTTCAATATTTCTATTTATATAAATACTTGCAAAAATGCACACAATTTAAGAATCTAATCTGATATATATATTAAAAAGCATATCTAAAAAAACAAAAGCATAAATGAGAACAATATATACAAATACACAGATAACATCATCATCATAGTCCATGAGATACTGATGGCATAACAGTTTTCCCCACTCCATTACACCTGGCATCCAATATTCTCTCCCACCTTTCTCTCCTGATGTGCTCAAGAGAAAACTTTAAATAAGTTCCAAACTAGAAAACATAAAGCCATTTAGTGAAAAGGATTTAGAGTTAGAATGGATCTAAAATTTTCTTTTACCTATTTATCTATAAACACATAAGCATAATTCATTTTATGAAGTGGATACAAACATGAAAACTGACCTTTATCACAGATCCAAATCCTATAAAAATAAACTCCAAGTTAATCATTTCCTTATGTTGAAATTTTATAGTCTTGAAAATAGCCTGTAATGAGTAGGCCTTAGAAAACTTGTTAAATGGCATTTGTATCAGTTTGAATGCTTTTCCTCTTAAGAATCTAAAATTATTAAACTTTCCTTCATTATGATTCTTTTTATTTAAGAAAACTTATCCAAAATGGATCCTCAAAAGTAGGGGGCAAGGCAGGAAGAGAAAACAGTCAATGTTCCCAGGAAATATATGAACATCATCAAGACAAACATCCTGCTGGCCAGGGACTCCAGGACCAATGTAGAAAGGGCATTCAGCTTTATATCATTCCATAAAAATCTTCCTATCTCTTGATTATGAAGCAAAAGAATGAAAGCAGGATTTTGGAGGGTTCTTATGTTCTTCAGTTCATATCAGGTGTTACAACAACTGAAACTAATTTGTTTGGCTTTTAATCTTAATTATAGTTTCTTAAAATTCTAACTCTTACATCACAGTCTGGGGAGAAAACAAAAGATCTATAAAATGCTAAATTTGGGATCTAGTAACTATAAGCTTTCATTTGCATGAAATACATGTGTTTATAAACCACTCAGCTACTTTCTATACTCATTTAATCTACTAATCAACACTGGCATGAGTCTCTGCTTTATTCTATTGGATGAACTGACTTTAGTGACTTTTTAAAATAAAATTGGGAAAAGCAATCAAATGGAGGAGACACAAAGAACCAAGATACCAAGGTAGGAGGGACAAAAAGAAACCATAATTTGTTTTGGGAAATACAATTCTTAAACAATGGACACAGGATCCAAGCACAGGTATGCTAACTCTAATGGAGATACTTGTATCAAAGTATTACCCAAGCACTGCTGCACAACATTTGGAAGTGAGACATGTGAGACTGTGTGATACCTACTGAAAATAGAAAATCAGTATTAGTGGCCCAGGGTTAATGCTGAATGATGAGAAGATAAAGGTTTTATACTTTAAACTACAGAATCTTGGTGCTTCTGGGGAAAGTCTGCCTTCTTTAGGAGGCAGAAGGGCCAGAGCTTGCACCGAAGCAGGAAGCATGCCAAGACAGATGCAGAAGCTTAAGGGGTTCTGTTTGTGTTGGTATTTATTTTGGAAAAATCTTCTTATATGGAAAATAACTGGGTCAACTGGCAAAAGGGAACAGTCAATGCCAAACTAGAAAACGTGCTGACTAAAATCAAAGTAAAGGCATCACTGGTCCTTTTGAATACCTAATACTTTCTCATTATTCTTTCCATGCCAGTGATGCTTCTTCCTTTGGGTTTAACTGAAGGATGTTTTTTCTGTAACAAATTCTACAGTGAAGAAATATTTAGCACTATAGTCATGGAAAGCCTAATGTTCAAGAGTTTTTCTACCACATATTGATGCCAATTCATACCACAAAAGGGCTCAAGTTCGACTTTACAAGATGAAAAAGTTCTGGAAATATGTTTCACAACAATGTGAATATACTCAACACTACTGAACTATACATTGAAAAATGGTTAAGATTTTATGTATCTTACTAAAATAAAAAAAAAAAGGGCAATGTGGGTTCAAGGTCCTTGAAAATACTGCATTGCTCTTATTGAAACTCCTGTTGCCAGAAAAATTAGCAGACACTTTAAACACAAATTACTGCAAATATGCATCTTTAAAAACTAACACATGGCTACAAATAGAAATTTTAGTTTATATGCTTGTCAAACAATGGCACTGTGCTAAATTATGTGCCTAACAAAGGATTTATATCAATTTCTACATTTAACACAGATACCAATTTCAACATTCTAGGCTTGTTTCCTAAAACCAAAAATCTATAATGGGGGTTTAGAGAATGCTAACTATTCTTAACTCCCTCCTTCAGTTCCATTCTTGGTGTTAAAATGACCTAGCAATTTTCCAAACTGCTATTGAAAAGCTCTGCACTCTCTACCCAAAAATTCCTGAAAGAATGACATGATTATTCCATGTTGTTCACAGTCTGTTTCATAAAGAATTTTGCCCAGGCTAGCCCAGAACAAGAAAACTTTACACCACCTATTTTAGGAATGTGGAAGTGTCAATGACTCAATGAGCAACAGCATTCCTAGATTCTTTACTTTTTTGCAATAGTCTAATACTTTTAGTAAAATACACCATTTTAATTTTATCTGTGTAAATTCTTTTAGGATATCAATACTTCACTTATTGACTAGCTCCTAAATAAGCGGCAATCTATGCAGTTACTAGATTTAGCAATTAAAGACTGGACCAGCCTTACTGACTTCACTTATCCCTTATAATCTTTTTTTTTCCTTACCAAATGTCACCTCTCCATTTCCACTCTTGTCAAACAACTGGAAAGCCACTATGAACATAGAATCTGGAGCACATAAAACAGATTCAAATGCCAAAAACTCTTGATAGGAGATCAATCTGGAATAAAATAGAAGATTTTATGGGCTGGTAAAGAACGGGAAAACATCAGGCATTTAACCTGCCTTTACTATATGATCTATAGTTCAAGGTAACCAAACAATTGAAAAAGGGACGTTTCTCTTTAGAGAGGTAGTCCAGATAATAAAGAAGGAAGGAAGAATTAGAATGCTACCCTTTTGTGAATCCCTAATAAATTAAAGGACCTGGATAATCATCAATCACTCCTAAAATCACAAAAATGGAAAGAACTAGACCAAAAATAATTAAACCTGAAGCTGATAAAGTCTCTAGATCATAATTTCTCAACCATGGCACTCAACAGTACATTTTAACCTCGATAATTCTTTGTTGTGGGGGCCTCCTAGCCAGTGTATCATGTTTAGCAGCATCCCTGGCCTCTACCCACCATGTTGAGACACACTGCTTTCCATGTAATCAATTTACAGAAAATACAAAGGACAAAGGAACATGTTAAACATCACCACAGAAACACAATCAGCATAAATGCAGACTGTAGGAAACTACAGGGTGAATACTATGTACTTGCAAAAAAAAAAAAAAAAAAACAATAACAAACTTTGAAAGAAAATATGAAGGAGAACCTCATTAAGGACTTAAAAGATGGGCAGCCCTGATGGCCCAGCGGTTTGGTGCTGCCTTCAGCCCGGGGTATGATCCTGGAGACCCGGGTTTGAGTCCCACGTCAGGCTCCCTGCATGGAGCCTGCTTCTCCCTCTGCCTGTGTCTCTGCCTCGCTCTGTGTGTGTGTGTGTGTGTGTGTGTGTGTGTGTGTGTGTGTCTGTCATGAATAAATAAATAAAATCTTAAAAAAAAAAAGACTTAAAAGATATTTGTTGGCAAATCTAACTTCAATAAAACCAAATGAAAAATATTTTTAAAAGACTTAAAAGATATAGTAATTAATTATAAGATTTGGATTCTGATTCAAGCAAAGTAAAAAAAAAAAAAACTTTTAATATATAAGAAAATTGGCAAATGGTAATAACAATATAACACAAATACCTGATGATATTAAGAAATTGATGTTAATGTTTTTGAGGAGGTTTGTTTTGTTTTGGTAACTTTTCTTATCTTTTTGAGAAACACATAGATATTTACAACAAAATACGTCATCTGGAATTTGCTTCAAAATAATCCAGGGGATGAAAGAATGGGAGGAGGTATAAATACAACAAACTTAATAATTACTTTTATAATTACTAAAAACTGGTGATGAGGATATTGAATTCACTACCCTAGTCTCTGTTTTATATGATTGAAATGTCAGTAATACATTTTTTAGAGGCACCTGGGTGACTCAGTCAGTTAAGCATCCAGCTCTTGATCTCAGTTCAGGTCCAAATCTCAGGGTCATGAGTTTAAACCCTGTGTTGGGCTCCACATTGGGTGCAAAGTCTATTTAAAAAAAATTTTTTTAAAGAAGATACATTTTTTTAAAGGAAAATTCAAAACAAAAGACAGGAAATGAAAGCATATTTAGTCCTAGAATACTCAGGGTTATGAAATTAGCCAGTGACCAAAATTACACAATTTTCTTCAATGATCTTTTTTGGGACGAGGGGGAGAGAGCATGAGCAGGTGTGAGGGAGTGCAGAGAATATCAAGCAGGCTCCACACCCAGCGTGGAGCCCAACTTAGGGCTCAATCTCATGACCCTGAGATCATGACTTGAGCCAAAATAAGGAGCCAGACACTTAACTAAGCCACCCAGGCACCCCACCTTCAATGATCTTATAGAGTTGGCATATGCTAGTCATCTTCCAAAGCAAGCTACAAAGATCCCATACCCTGTTGCTGCTATTGGTAAGTGACTAGTATTCAATTAACAGCACTATAAAAATCTGTTTTTTATAAATATATATACTGATTTATTTATTTACTTATTTATATTAGTAATGGTGCCACCTTTTATTCTCAAATGGCCTGGTTTGGGCAACACATTTATAGTCACCCTATAGAAAGGAAAAGACCTATAATCTTTAATGTGGCTTCTAGCCCCTCAGGATCTGATCTCTCTATACACCTTCCTTTGGTCTCTGCACTCCAACCCATTCATTCTTCATCCATGGTCCTTCCAATCAAGATCATCACTCAGCATTTCATTCTCCTTAGAATCATCCCACCATCTCCAAACTTTTGCCCATTTAATTGGTACCCATCTTTATATAGCTCAGCTCTAGTATCACTTCCTCTAAAGGACCATCTCAGAGTCCCCAGATGACTTTACATAATCCTTCACACCCCTACAGCAGCACACTATACATTTTTAGTGCCCCTTGAAAAATTGTTATTAGAGTAATTATGTAATTCACTGTTTATTTTTTTTAAGATTTTATTTATTTATTCATGAGAGACAGACAGAGAGAGAGAGGCAGAGACACAGGCAGAGGGAGAAGCAGGCTCCATGCAGGGAGCCCAATGTGGGACTTGATCTCAGGTCTCCAGGATCAGGCCCTTGGCTGAAGGTGGCGCTAAACCGCTGAGCCACCCAGGCTGCCCTAATTCACGGTTTCCTTGCAAAAAGATAGGCTTGTCACAGAACAGAGGTTTGATTCAGCATCTGCCTTTGGCTCAGGGCATGATCCCGGAGGTCTGGGATCAAGTCCCATATCAGGCTTCCTGCACAGAGCCTGTTTCTCTTTGTGACTATGTCTCTGCCTCTCTCTCTCCCTGTGTCTCTCATGAATAAATAAAAATTTTTTAATAATTAAAAAAAAAAGGAACTTGTAAATATTCTTGAATAAGTTTAATTTGGAATACAAAGTTTTTTAGAGGGGATCCCTGGGTGGCTCAGCGGTTTAGTGCCTGCCTTCGGCCCAGAGCATGATCCTGGAGTCCCGGGATCAAGTCCCATGTCAGGCTCCCTGCATGGAGCCTGCTTCTCCTTCTGCCTGTGTGTCTGCCTCTCTCTCTCTGTGTGTCTCTCATGAATGAATGAATAAAATCTTTAAACAAACAAACAAAAAAAAACAAAAAAGTTTTTTTAGAGAGCCATACTTCTCAACACATCAGGAATGACTACATTTTACATTTCATGTTATGCTCCCATTCATCTAAGACATATTTAAAATTCAAAGTTTCATTTTCTATTAAGTACTTTGAAATATGTTTAAGCTCCACAAGTTACATTATATTCAAAGCAATGTGTATTCTATGACTTTCCCTTTATTGTGGAAAAGGCCTTGTTGTGGTATTATTCAGGACACTAAAGACTATGCCTTCCCTGTGTCCCTGCTGAAGAATCTTTGGTGAAATTAGGAGATTGATTATCTAATGAATCCTGGGAACAATAATCAAACTATTTATCTGGTCACATATCATAATACACTTTATGCATTAGTGTATTACTAAAAACTATAATACTCAAAAGTGTGGTTGTCACTAAACAAATTCTAAAGTACTAAAAACAAATGAAGTTATAACATATCAGGTATCCAAACACTCCTAAAAAGCAATGACTAGTAAGTGGTTTTAACAAGAATATATAACACAGGGCAGCCCTGGTGGCGCAGCAGTTTAGCACCGCCTACAGCCTGGGGTGTGATCCTGGAGACCAAGGATCTAGTCCCATGTCGGGTTCCCTGCATGGAACCTGCTTTTCTCCCTCTGCCTGTGTCTGTGCCTCTCTCTCTCTCTGTCTCATGAATAAATAAATAAAATCTTAAAAAAAAAAGAATATATAAACACAAAATAATGATATAGGGGAGGACTTCATTTTCTACATTATATATTTCTGAAATGTTTGAAGTTTTTAGCATCATTTAGCATTATTTCTTTTGATTATAAAAGTAATTTAAAAAATAAAAAGTAACTAGGCTGATGGTGGATTAAAAAACAAAACCCAAACATTCTGGTTTTTCCAAAAACAGTCCCAGGAATCTGACATCAAAAACACAGTCACGGGGGATCCCTGGGTGGCTCAGCGGTTTAGCACCTGCCTTTGGCCCAGGGCGGATCCTGGAGTCCCGGGATCGAGTCCCACGTCAGGCTCCTGGCATGGACCCTGCTTCTCCCTCCTCCTGTGTCTCTGCCTCTCTCTCCCTCTCTCTCATAAATAAAGAAATAAATCTTAAAAAACAAAAAACAAAAAACACACAGTCACCCTGGGGCGCCTGGCTGGCTCAGATGGTCAAGTGTCTGCCTTTGGCTCAGGTGGTAGTCTCTGGGTCCTGGGATCAAGGCCCATGACGAGGTCCTGGCTCAGTGGGGAGTCTGCTTCTCCCTCTCCCTCTGCTCATACTCTCCCTCTATCTCAAATGAATAATTTTTTTTGATCTTTAAAAAAAAATACAATCACCCTGAAATACAGAATATGTAGCTTTACAGCAACATTTCATACTTGGTAGCAAAATTTTCTGTATTTATGAGAAGAAAGAGGTAAAAGACTTTTTCCATAACTAGCAAAGATTATAAAAATCAGCTGGCAGACAGAATTTGGCCCACACATGTTTTTTCTGGCATGTGAAGTATATTTTTAGTTATGTTACCGACATTAGGAAATCATAAGTCCTTCACCCAAATATCCAGTTTTCTGGTTTCTCTTGTTAAACTGCAAGTGTAGGCAACAGGTTTCTGGTCCCAAGGAGCACTAGGTCCCTGGAGCCAAAGCATAGGCTGCCTCTTCACAGACACCAGGGCCCATCGGTTATCTACACCCAACCTTGTGAAACCATGTAGGTTTCCAACTAAGCAGATCTTGTCTAAAATATAAAGTCTGTGGACTTTAAATATCTACATTTCTTGGGGTGCCTAGGTGGCTCAGTCAGTTAAGCCTCAGACTCTTGGTTTCAGTTCAGGTCATGATCCTGGAGTCACGAAGTTGAGCCCCAAGTCCAGCTCTGCACCCAGTCTGAGATTCTTTCCCCTTCCTTCTCCCTCCCCTTCTGCTCCCTCCTCTTCTGCTCCCTCCCCCTGGCTTGTGTGTTCTCTCCCACTAATAAATAAATAAAATGTATTTTCAATAAATATCTACATTTCTCTATCAGTATATTCAAAAAGGGAAATCCTTTTGGACCTTAGAAAGTCCAAAAGTCAAGTAATATGCTGAAAGACATGCACAAGTCAGTGAAAGATTCTCAACTCCGTCTTTCTACTCAGTGTATGTATTCTTGCCCGCTCCCCAAATTTAAAGTTACAGATGAAAAAATAGAAAGGGTACCTGGTATTTGAAGTAAACTATTATTATAAGAAAGTATTGGGGGAATGCTCAGCCAATCCTCAATACTCAGGTACTTTTGCTACATAGAGTGATTTATTTGAAGAAAGGTTAACTGAGAAATACAAAAGCAGGGGCACGAGGGTGCACTCGAGGTAAGCCCCTGACTCAGGTCATGCTCTCAGCTCAGGTCCTGATCTGAGGGTGGTGAGATCCAGCCACCACTTTACTGGCCACCCACCAGGCCTCAGCACAGAAAGTCTGCCTGAAACTCTTCCCTCTACCTCTGCCCTGCCCCACAGAGTGAGCGTACATGCACACACATTCTCTCGTACGCACTCTCTCATAATCTCAAAAAAGAAAAAAAAACACAAAATCATCAGCAACTTAAAAATACATAACTTCATATTATTCAGTCTTAAAAAGGAATGAAATTCTGATACATGCTGTAACGTGGATGAATCTTAAAAACAACAGACTAAGCGAAATAAATCAAACACAGAAGGGAAACTATTACACTATCAATGCATATAAAGTACCTAGCATAGTCAAACTTATTAGAACCAGAAAGTAGAATAGAAGTTACTAGGGGCTGAGTTTGGGGGCAAAACAGGGTCTCATTATTTAATGGGTACAGAGTTTCAGTATTAGAAGATGAAAAAAAAAAAAAACGGTGGTAATGGATGGTGATGATGGCAGTACAATAATAGGAAAACACTTAATGCCACCAAACTATATTCTTGAAAAATAGTTAAAATCTTAAATTCGGGCAGTCCAGGTAGCTCAGCAGTTTAGCACCACCTTCAGCTGAGGGTGTGATCCCAGAGACCCGGGATTAAGTCCCTCATCGGGCTCCCTGCATGGAGCCTGCTTCTCCCTCTGCCTGTGTCTCTGCCGCTGTCTGTGTCTCTCATGAATAAATAAATAAAATCTTTTAAAAAAATCTTAAATTTCATTATATATATTTTAATATAACAAAAGTCATCTGAGGTTACCCAGATATATGCATTTATCAAAATTCTGCAAATGTATCTGGAAGTTTTGTATTTGTCATTATGTGTAAATTTTACATCTAAAAAAAACCACTCAGGGGCAGCCTGGGTGGCTCAACGGTTTAGTGTCGCCTTCAGCCCAGGGCCTGATCCTGGAGACCCGGGATCGAGTCCCACGTCAGGCTCCCTGCATGAAGCCTGCTTCTCCCTCTGCCTGTGTGTCTGCCTCTCTCTCTCTCTCTCTGTGTGTCTCTCATGAACAAATAAAATCTAAAGAAAAGACAGCTTCATCTATATACTAGAAAGCAGCCTTTAATGGACACTAAATCTGCCAACTCCTTGATCTTGGACTTCCTAGCCTCCAGAACTGTGAGAAATAAAGGTCTTAAAAAAATAAAATAAAGTAAAATAAAATAAAATAAAATAAAATAAAACACTCAAAACAAATACTGAAATCCAGTTAATAATATGCATGCTGAAATATTTATGCAATGTTGCAATTTATTCTGAAATGTGTGAAAAAGTAAGATGGATTGATGGAAAAATAGAAGGATATATATATATATATATATATATATATATATATGAAAAAGGAAGCATAGAAAAACGTTAATGGTAGAATATGATAGGTATGTATGTGTATACTGTAAAATTCTTTCAATTTTCCTGAATGTTTGAATTTTCATTATAAAATCCTGGGAAGAAGTAGGGTGGGGAAAATGGACCACTTTGTCTCTCTGATATGCTCCTTATCTGTTTTTAAGCCACAGGCATTTTATACCACATGATAATGCAACAATATATTTCATAAAGCAAGAAATAGCCTGTTATCCGTGAACATAAACCAAACATGCTCCAGAATACTTTTAAAGGCTCTTTTCCCTGTATCCTGCAATGAATTCCCCTATTGTTAGAAGGTCCTGATCAAGACTTAAGCAGAACAAATGCAAACCACAAGCCACTAACTAACTGGAATGAAGAAACCATTGCTCCCACATCGGGCTCCTGGTGCATGGAGCCTGCTTCTCCCTCTGCCTGTGTCTCTGCCTCTCTCTCTCTCTCTCTCTCTCTGTGACTATCATAAATAAATAAAAATTTAAAAAAAATTTAAAAAAAGGGATCCCTGGATGGCGCAGCGGTTTGGCGCCTGCCTTTGGCCCAGGGCGCGATCCTGGAGACCCAGGATCGAATCCCACATTGGGCTCCCGGTGCATGGAGCCTGCTTCTCCCTCTGCCTGTGTCTCTGCTTCTCTCTCTCTGTGTGACTATCATAAATAAATAAAAATTAAATAAAAAAATTTTTTTAAAAAAGAAACCATTGCTTAGTTCATACTTTAATAAATGGTTTTTCTTTTAATGAGGATGAGCGGCACCTCACTTTTTATCATACCTGCGGCTTGACTTTTCACAAAGAATATGTATTCATTCTATTACTCTGAAATAAAATATTTTATGAATCAGATGCTTTAAAATTTTTCTACAAAATTACTTTTAAATTTACTGAATGGAAACTAATGAAATTTCAAAATATCAATATGTTAATTTCGTAATTTTTAAAACAACCAAGATTTCTGCATAAAACCTTTTTCTATAGGCATGAAGAATACTTTTTCTTTTGGGGTGCCTGGGTAGTGCAGTCAGTTAAGCATCCAACTCTTTATTTCAGCTTAGGTCATGATCTAAGGTGGTGAGATGGAGCCCTGGGTCTGGCTCCGCACTCAGTGGGGAGTCTGCTTGGGTTTCTCACTCCTTCTGCTCCTCATTGCTCGCCCCCCCCCCCCACCGCTGTGCTCTCTCCCTGTCTCTAAAATAAATAAATAAATCTTTTAAAAACATTTTTTATATGTATGTAGAACATTTAAGGAAAACAGCTGTGAAAAACTAAAAAAGAGAAAAATAATAGTCTTATACATTATAGGAGAATAGAGCTTCCAGATGAAATTCTGACTAGAGCCAAATATAGAAACAATTCTAGAAGTTACAGTTTCAAACAAGCAACTGTCTAAACATTTTAGATGAGATCACACAATAATAGTTCCCAAAATCTGCATAAAACCATTTTGCTTTTCATTATATAACCACATCTTCAAAGTTTAAGCCACAATCTCACAAATAATACTTGGCTAATGGGTTTTACTTTTAGACAACCCATCATGCTATTTATACCATATAATATTGCTTCTACATGGTTTTGCGAGCAAACACCTGTATCAAAACATTCCTGCTTATTTTACTATCTACTGGAAGAAAGGAAATGGGGAAGAGGGATGGGGTAGTTTACATGCTAAGGAAACATGAAGCAGGGGGTGGGGGAGTCCAGAGCACAAAAAGGTATGGATGGTACTGACCACTCCACTCCTAAATCTGCTTTTTTCCACACTTATTAACTAAATCACTTAGACCTGCCTATGCTAGTTCTATTCATTGAGATTTGGTCTTGAGTAATTATAAACAATATTATATGATGCTATTTCAAACTACCTGTACCTATAAGACTCTCATCAAAAAAACTACCAGAGAACCAAGAAATACCTCTTGGAGAAAAAAAAAAAAAAATGTACCAACTGCACTATTCTAATCTTTCATCACTGCTCTGGGTAAAGGAGTGGAAAACAGAAAATGGGGAAAAAAGAAGTTTTTTAAAGATGATTATAAGAAGGAAAATAGACTAAAAATTAAGAGTATTTTCTGTTATTGGGCAAATCAATCAACCTCTCTGGGTCCATTTTCCTTAAATGTTAAATGAGCAAGAGTTGGCTACTCAGAATAATTTAATGATATCAAAGTTTTTGATTCTCTTGAATTACAAGTATTAAAGAAACATTAATAAGGATGCTTAAACTTTTTTGAATTCACAGACCCCCTTCTTAAATCTGGCATTTTTCTCCTCAGAAAAATGAAAATACAAATTCACTCATTTTGCATTATATTCCAGCAAGTTCAGGAACCCCTGAAGACAAGCCATGAATAGGAGGTTAAGAACTGCTGTGTTTCGGGATGCCTGGGTGGCTCCGTTGGTTAAGCATCCAACTCATGATTTTGGCTCTGGTCATGATCTCAGGCTTATGAGATCAAGCCCCACATGGGGCTCTATGCCAGGCATGGAGCCTGCTTAAGAGCCTCTCTCTCTCTCTCCCTTTCTTTTGCCCCTCCTCCCTCTAAAAAATAATTTGCTGTATTTCTAGAAAATTCCATCTTCCTCTTTTAGAAATAACCTATATGTTTCATAAATTCATTTATAATTTTTATGCTTTAACTCTTTGAATCAGATTTCCTATCCAATCCCAATCTGACTCATTCCAAAGAGATGAAAAAAGGAAGTTTAAGGAGTTTTTAAAAATCTGAAATAGAAAATTTTTACCTTTTGGGGGGAAGAGGAAAAAAAGATTTATTTTTTACAAAGAGAAACAGGTTTATTTGTAGGTGAACATTATCAACATTATTAGATAGTTCACTAGCCAAATCCATCTTTGATCTACTCTGGCAACTTAAACCCTTGATTCCATTTAACCACATTAACAATGCAACTGAGTTTGGGAGAATCACATGAAACTTCAAAAAAAATACATGTACTGAGATGGACCAGATATGGGTACTCTGAAAGAAGGCCTCAGGCCAAATTAATGACAATAAATACTCTTATAGTTTCTAAAAGATCTAAGTGTATATGTTACCTTAAATAATTTTGAAGAATGAATTCTGATTTAAAAAAGAATTTTCATATATATTACTGTCTAATCACTATTGAAAATCCAATGACTAAATGGTCCATAGTACCTTATCAGCTGATTTGACTTTCTAATTTTTTTTATTTTTTAAAGGAATCTCTACACCCAACATGGGGCTCAAACTCATAACCTCTACCAACTGAGCCAGACAGGAGCCCCTGATCTGACTTTTTTAGAGACCCATCACAAAATGTTTCCAAGCTCTACAATATCTACCATTATAAATTATATAAAATCTTTATCTAAGATATAAAATACTCATAGTAGATTTTATGCATTATACTAGATTCTCTGGGAAAATACGAATGAATACAATACTAATCCTGGATTCAAAGAACTTAGATACCAACATTTCTACTTTAACTACCATGATTGTCTCCTAAATGGATTTCACTGCATGCAAGTCTTGCCCTACTCCAACCTACCATTTTTCTAAAACCTGATCATATCTGTGGTAATGGAAATAACTTTTAGCAGCTCCTCCTTGCCTAGTTTTTCACACAACTACCTCTACAAATAGGAGAAAGAACATGGGCCTTTGAAGGCCTAAGGATGTAGCTTGGAACTCACAAAGCATGACAAAATTCTCTTTATAATTCACAAAAATAATCCATTTGCTCTATAATACACTCATATTTGATTTTAATATAAAAATGGTGTGCTTTTTCCCCTCAGTAAACTGACACTCTAGTATGATGCACCTCGCTATTTCTGTAACTGAACACACCCATACACTGCCAGGCTAAAAATACCTCCAAGACTAAGTCACGAACCTACAGGATACAGTCAAAGCTTAGCACACAAGGTTCCCAGCTCCACTCCAATCACAACTCCAACAGCAACAAAGCCACACCATAGCCACAGGAAGGTATATGTAACACAACTTCCCCAATGTCACTCCCAAACACACACACACACACACACACAGAAGCATATAGGCACACACATGCACACTATCTTTGATGTTTCATACCATTGCTATTCCCTTTCCTGGAATTCTCCTACTTATCTCCTACCAGCAACTTCTTGTTCATCTTGCCAGATTTCACTCCATAATCACCTCTTCTATCATGCTGTCCTGACCACCCAAAACAGGGTTAACCATACTTTTGTAAGTGTCCTTTGTATCTTTCATATGGTTCTATTATAACACTTTATTACCAAAGTATCATTTTGTTTACTCATCCTCTTTCTCATTAGGCCATGAGTTAAGGCCAGGAACCCCATTTTATTTGTGTTTGTATTACTAAGGCCCAACAGTGCCTGGCTAATGGCGGTTGTTTAATAAATGTTTGTCAAATAAATGAGTAGACAGATAAATGAATAAATGCCACTCTCTAAATTCTTCCTTGATTTATTCTTCTTCCTAGCACTTATAGCCTAACATGCTATAGTTTACTTTTAAATTTGTATACTGCTTTTGCACTTAGCAGTTTATTCACTGATGTAATGCTAGGCCTTAGAACATTGCCTAAAATATAGTAGGTACCCAATATTTGTTGTATGAGTGAAAAAAATACACTTAGTTATCTGAAAACCATTCTGTTCAAATTATTCAATATAACATATGGCTTTTTACACGTAGTTTTCTTTCCAAAAAGAACAAGAAAGAAAGAAAGAAAGGTTAGTTATGCCAAATCCTTGATAATGGCAGCAAGTTACATTTTTTATAAACTTCTAAGAAAATGTAAGGTTAACTAATATTAAAATTCCAGATGGTCATAGGTAAACTTAGGGCTTACTACTTTTTAGTAAGATACTGCAGAATATTCACACTCAAAAAATGTATAAAGGTTCTTACCCATCCTTGGTTTGATCGGCTACTCCTGCCAAGAGCTGCACTATCTTCGGATTGCTGTTTGGATCATTGTACAGTCCAAGATAGCGCTGGACAAAGTCTTCTGGGGTCATGTAATGTTCTCCATCAACCTCAGTACTGGCATACTAAAAAATGAATAACATATACTTAAAAATTAAAATTATTCAACATCATCCTGTAGCCAAAAGTATTTTGTGAAAAGATAAATTAAAGACCAGTATCAAAATTCAAATAAAGATAATAAATGTAGGACTTTTCTCTGGATAGTGAAAAACACTCAGAACCTGACTGAAGAATGAATATCAGCCAAGTGCTGATACGTGCGCCAACATGCACAAACCTTGAAGACATTGCAAGTTAAAGAAGCCAAACACAAAAGGCCACAGAAGGTATAACCTCTTTTATATGAAACGTCCACAGTGACAGAAAGCAGAAGCATAGTTGCTAAGAACTGAGAAGAGGGGGAAAATGGGAGTAACTGCTTTAACATAGGTGAGGTTTTTCTTGGGCGCAATGAAAATGTCCTGGCAATGGCCACACAACATTGTAACTATACTAAAGAACACAACACTGTAAACTTTCAAATGGTTAAAATGGTGAATTTTGTTACTTGACTTTTATCTTAATGAAACATATAATACGTTAAGAGAAGAAATATGAGAAAGAAGAAAGGTGAAAGGGCAGCTGAGTTAACCAAGACCTGAGAATGAGAAGCTGACACCTGTAGACTCCCAGGAGCTTCCCACCTACAAGAGCACAGGGCGGGAGATGACACAACACAAGAGACTCTCAGAAAGTGAAACAAATGAGAAAAAGCATGACAAACAAGACCTTCCACCATAGGTATTTGTTCTACATTCCAGTAGCTGGAAAAAAAAGAAACAAAAATATTCTGTTTTTATGTCAATTTTTACAAAGAAAATAATAATACCTGCCTATCAAATAAAAGCCTCATTATTTTAAGGGTTTTATGTACTATGGCATGATCAAAGATGAACAACCAAAGCTCTCCTCTTTGGGTTGCAGCTGATTTAGTCAACTATCAAAGTAGTAACATCAGAAAATTTCCCAGAATTGAAGAATACAAGGGTTCACTAAGTGCCAACCATAATATATTAAAACAAACAAAACAAAAACCCACACCAGGACTTGGCCCATCAAAAAAATGACAGAACATCAGAATAAAGAGAAAATCCTAAACGTTTTTAGAGAGGAAAGAAATGGTCACCTACAAAGAATTATGAATCATGAGCATCAAGGCTTCCTCAACAGAAACACTGAAAGCTTGAAAACAACGGAGTAAGACCTTGAAAATTCTAAACTAAATTATTTCCAGCCTAGAATTCTAAACTGAGGCAAACTTTCAATCAGTTGTAAGGGTAGATTAAAACTACTCTGAGGGGTATCTGGGTGGCTCACTTGATTGGGTCACCAACTCTTGGTTTCAATTCAGGTCATGGTCTCAAGGTCATGGTACCTTGAGTACCTTGGCTAGATGGGTGCTCAGCAGGGAGTCCGCTTGCGATTCTCTCTTTCCTCCTCTGCCCCTCCCCCTGCCTGTGCGCGCGCGCGCGCGCAGTGCGCGCACACACACTCTCTCTCTAAAATGGGTAAATCAGAGGCACCTGGGTGGCTCAGTCGTTAAGTCTCTGCCTTCGGCTCAGGTCATGATCCCGGGGTCCTGGGATCAAGTCCCACATTGGGCTCCCTGCTAAAGGAGCTTCTTCTCCCTGTACCCTTCCCACCTGGCTTGTGCTCACTCTCTCTCTCTTTCTTAAATAAATAAAATCTCTAAAACAAAACAAAACTCAAATAATAAAATGGATAAATCTTTTAAAAAATAATAAAAAAATAAAAGTACTTTGAGATACCCATGTTCTCAATACTTTTCCCCATCATGTACCTTCTCAGGAAGCTATAGGAGAATTTGCTCCATTAAAAAGAGGGCATGAGGGGCAACTGGGTGGCTCACTGGTTGAGTGCCTTTGGCTCAGGTTGTGATCCTGGGGTCCTGGAATTGAGTCCCACATTGGGCTCCCGGTGGGGAGCCTGCTTCTCCCTCTGCCTATGCCTCAGCCTCTCTCTGTGTCTCTCTTGAATAAAAAATAAAACCTTTAAAAAGGGGGGCGGGGCATGAACCAAGTAAATGAAAAATTAGGTAATTTTTAGCTCTATGAGAAAGTAAATTATGAAATAATATTTTTGTTGTACAAAAATATGTGACTTGACTCAAACAGTATTTATAGTCATAATAAATATCAAATATTAATTTAATAACAATTATAAACATACTGAGAAGAATGAAGGGAGAAGGACAAGGAAGTAGTATAAGGAAGTACTCAACTACTATCAAAGGAAGTTAATAATGTCTAGAAATAGCAGTACAGAAATATGAAAGGAAGTACCAAAATAAATAGCTAAGAGTTAGAAATGGTTGCTTCTGGGAAACAAGACAGGGATGGGAAGGATCAAAGCAAAGGACTATTGGTTTGTTTTTTGGTTAAGCATTTCAAATGGTCTAATTTGTGAATCTGACTAAACCAAGCAACCAGCTCTTTCAACAAAGAGGGAATTAAATAAAAAATGTTTCCTTTGTCATATTCTAAAACACACCACAGAGGCTATCACAGCCAATGCTTTATTAGCCTGCACAAGAAGTAGCCTAAGGTAAACCTATTTCTCCTACCTTGGACTACCAAATGCACCTAACAAATATCACCCCCCAAAAAAGGTCATATTCTCTCTACATGCTATAAAAATCATTCCTGAAACGGTCCTAAGTTTTAGGTCCTGGCTCCACCAGTAGTAACTCGCTGAGTCCTTCAACAATTCCGTTCTCCTCCCAGGCTTCTAGATATATTGCACATCTACAAAATGAAGACTAAATAATCTTTGACATTTCAAAACAGTAAGTTTGTTAACACAGAAGAAGAAATAAACTATATGGTATTAATACTAATACCATGTGGATTCTACTAATTCCTGTCAACTACTTTTGTTTTTTGTTCTTCAGTGTTCTTTAAAATCTGACATGTTGGGATCCCTGGTGGCGCAGCGGTTTGGTGCCTGCCTTTGGCCCAGGGCGCGATCCTGGAGACCCGGGATCGAATCCCACGTCCGGCTCCCGGTGCATGGAGCCTGCTTCTCCCTCTGCCTGTGTCTCTGCCTCTCTCTCTTTCTCTGTGACTATCATAAATTTAAAAAAAAAAAAAAAATCTGACATGTTTTACCAAAATCAGAAAACTACAGAGTTAAGAACAAGCAGGAGAGGGGGGAAAGGCATAATGTCAGAAGACTACTGCAACTGGAAAGAGGAATCAACACAAGGAAGTCTAAAAATAGAATTTGAAGACACTGACAAGTCAACAATTCACTAGACTATGAGAGCCAAGCAGTGGTAGCGGAAATGACTATGGGATCCAAAAAGGAGTGTTCATTCCACGGACAGGTGAAATGGACTGCAGTAGGAAGGAGAAAGTAACATTTAGAATAGGCCTTGAAGGTAAAATTCGATTTTAATTGCAAACAGACAAAAAGGATCTTTCAGGCTAAAAAAAAAAAAAAAATGTGAACACATATAGAAATTCAAAAATATTTTTTTTCTTTTTTGGGGGGGGGGTGTAGAGAAATGGCAATGAAGAGAGGATATATAAAGATGATAGCAGAAGGCGAAACTGAAAAGGCAGCTTGAGACAAGATGATGGAAGGTTTTGAATGCTAAATTGAATAGTTGGAACTCCATTCTGTGGGCCATGGGAGGCCACTAAAAGTTTCAAAGGAGGACAGAGATGTGATCTAACCTGTGCTCTCTCTTGTAGCAATATAAAAGATGGTTTGGAGAAGACAGAAACTGACTGGGGGGAGAGAGATCAAGTATCCCCTACTGAAGTTGGGAGTGCAAATGGAAAAAAAAAATGGGTATTTTCATGCCTTGCTAATTTTTTTTTTTAATGAATTCAAAAGGTACAAAAGGGTATACACAGAAGAATTTCTAACCCCTCTGTCCCCAGTCACTCAATATTCCACTCCAGGGATGCCTGGGTGGCTCAGCAGTTGAGCTCCTGCCTTTGGCCCAAGGCATGATCCTGGAGTCCTGGGATCGAGTCCCACATCGGGCTCCCTGCATGGAGTCTGCTTCCCTCTCTGCCTATGCCTCTGCCTCTCTCTCTCTCTGGATCTCTCATGAATAAACAAATAAAATCTTAAAAAAAAAAAAATACTCCACTCCAGAGGCAATTTCTTATATATGCTTCCAGATGTTTTATGCATAAATGATTATATAGGGACACTTGGGTGGCTCAGTGGTTGAGCGTCTGCCTTTGGCTCAGGGCATGATCCTGGAGTCCTGGGATCGAGTCCCACATTGGGCTTCCCTGAATGGAGCCTGCTTCTCCTCTCTCTGCCTGTGTCTCTGCCTTTCTCTCTGTGTTTCTCATCAATAAATAAAATCTTTAAAAATAAATGATTATATATAGGAGACACATGCATATACATGCTAATGTATATACACACAAATATGCAAGAATATTCTAACCCCTTTTTTTGTTGTTTAGATTTTATTTATTTATTCATGAGAGACACACAGAGAGAGAGAGAGAGAGAGAGAGAGAGAGAGGCAGAGACACAGGCAGAGGGAGAAGCAGGCTCCATGCAGGGAGCCCGACATGGAACTCGATACCTGGCCTCCAGGATCAGGCCCTGGGCTGAAGGCAGTGCTAAACCGCTGAGCCACCCGGAAGCCCCTAACCCATTTCTTTTTATACAAATGATAACTATTGATACTGTTCTATACATCTTGCTTTTTTCAAATTCAGTCATTTTGAAAAATGATTCAGCAAGATACATACACGCAACATGTCATATATAAAGAACTATAAGAATGCTCACATCCTTTGACAAGGAATCTTGGGTCTGACTCCTATGAAAATTTTTTAAAAAGGAGGAACCAAACACAAGATGCAAAATAAAAAAATAACTAGAGATAGGTTATGGAGATCTTTGTTCTCTTTACAACTATTTGAGTGCTGCTTGCTTTCCTTAATCAGATGTCAGTTCTCAAAAAAGAGAGTATGAGAACCCCTCAGAGGTAGTATTAACAAAATGTGGCAACTGATTCTCCATTTCTTTTTGCCACAGGTGTCTAACATCTTATAGTAATATCTGAATTTGACTACCAGGCTACACATAGAAAACACACACAAAGTATACTGTACTTACAGAATCACCAGGAATTCACAACATTTTTTACTTTATCATGAAATAGAGCAGCCTTAGCACAAACCAAGGACACAGGAGCCAACAAGGAAAACAAATGCTTTTGTTGACAAGTCCTGGAACAGGCTTTGCCAGTATCTGGGGTTATAAATGATGCCAGAGAATCACTTACCCTGAGGTATTTTGCTAGTGTTTTCCCCAACTCTCTTACTCTATTTTAACTTGATTTGAACTGAAAGATAAAGTGTATAGCTCACAGGGGAAAAAAAAAAAAAAAGTCATCTCATCCATAAGGAGTCGGTACTTGACTTTTACAGAAGACAGTTAACTAATTAACTCATTAAATTAGAGACAATTACTTGGCAATGTCAGTGAGTCTGTTTGCCTGAACAGACAGAAGAGGGAGTACAGAACTGAAACTAGAATCTACCCACAGTCAGTCAAGACACTAAAACATTTTAGGTATTATGTTAACAAAGAAAAGCAGGTACTTTAAAAATGCGTGATATATTTAAACCAAAAGTATATCTTAAAATACTTTTAAAATAAGAAATGACTCATTTATTTTAAACTTCATTACTTTCAATGCTTATTTTAATTGACTGGATAATAAATGTTTTAAACAAAGTAAACATGGCCTTGAGTAACACAGAGGGCTAGAAATGAGAAAAGGTTAAGTGGTCACCTTCTCTTTCTACTAACCAAATGACTTGCATATTTATACTAAAAACAATAAAAAGCTATTTAAAAGAAAGTTTTGAAAAAAAAAAAAAAGAAAGTTTTGGGTCTCCCATGCTAACAGTTATGCCTAAAATTTAATATATCAACTAACTGACTAGTTTTACAATATCATTTCCATTTCATTCCTGTCATTTCAAAGAGTGAACCAAAATTACTTTAAATGAAATTAACCAAATATTACATCCATACTCCAAATAACTTTAGAGTTAATCATTTGCCATTTCAAAGACGTCTCTTAAGCAGTTGTAAATCCTCTTGGGCAGGAAGTCAAGGACACATGAAAGACATTGACAAGAAGTAGCTACAGTATCCAAACAAAAATAGGTGTTTTATTTTCTTGATTAAACTTTTTCCAAATCCAACTCAAGCATTTGAATGTAAAAGTGCACATAGCTTTGACATTTCCAGAAAAATTTAAATTTATATTTAGTGCACATGTGCTTCAAAGTCTTGACATTCTGAAGCTTGAGAAATAAAATGGATCTTAATGAAAGATTAGAATCTTCATTTATTATTGCTGATAAAAGATAACAGTGTTTAAAAAAAAAAAATACAATGTTAGGGCAGCCCGGGTGGCTCAGCGGTCTAGCGTGCCATCGGCCCAGGGTGTGATCCTGGAGACCTGGGATCTAGTCACACGTCGGGCTCCCTGCACGAAGCCTGCTTCTCCCTCTGCCTGTGTCTCTGCTTCTCTGTGTGTCTCTCATGAAGAAATAAAAAAAAAAAATCTTAAAAAAAAAAAAGATGACAGTGTTTCATTTATAAATATATGTACTTATACTATTGTACTTACACTGAACTACCTCTAGCTCCAAATGAGGTCATGTTGTCTAGAAATATTTTGCCTACCAAGTCAACATATCAAGGTCTCACTTGACTGGATAAATTAAACGCTAGTAACTCCTTTACAATTTACTATTTTTAACCTATATTACAGGTTAACTGTAAAGCAGATTTTACGAAAAGTTTTCATGCAATCCCAAATTTCTATTGAGTAAGGAGGAAAAGAAGGTTAACTTAAAATTCAATGACATGAATGAGTAAAATATCCAAATAGTCTAAATGATACAAATCACCTGTTTAAATCATTTAAGTCCAAAGACAAATACATCCTCTGATATTTTATATGTCTAAAACATTTTCCAGAGATTATAAAGTCTGATCTATTATAACTAGAAAGCTGGTTACTTTTTAAAAAGTATACAGTGTATCAGGATGCCTGGGTGAGTCAGTGGTTGAGCATCTGTCTTGTGATCCCAGAGTGCTGGGATCGAGTCCTACAATGGGTCTGCATGGAGCCTGCTTTTCCCTCTGCCTATGTCTCTGCCACTCTCTCTCTCTCATGAATAAAGAGATAAAATATTTTTTTTAAAAAAGGAACTATACAGTGTATCAAGATTTTAAGTATGCACACCAAAACCAAGGTAATATATTTAGAAGCACTACTTTATTTTATTTTATTTATTCATGAGAGACAGAGAGAGAGAGAGGCAGACACACACAGGCAGAGGAAGAAGCAGACTCTATGCAGGGAGCCCGACGTGTGACCTGATCCCGGGTCTCCAGGATCATGCCCTGGGCCAAAAGCTACACTAAACTGCTGAGCCACCCAGGCTGCCCAGAAGCACTACTTTTTAAACCAAAAACCCGCTAACATAAAACCTTCCAGGTCATTTTGCATTTTAAAAAAATTTTTATTAAATACCAATTGTATGCTGGACACTATGCCTGGTACTAGGGATGCAAAGATCACAAAAACATAGTTCCTACCCTCACATAGCTCAGAGATAGTGGCATGATGGACACCGAAACCAGGGTCAGAAAAGAATTCTAGGGCAGCTGGGGTGGCTCAGCGGTTTAGCGCCGCCTTCAGCCCAGGGCCTGATCCTGGAGACCCGGGATCGAGTCCCACGTCGGGCTCCCTGCGTGGAGCCTGCTTCTCTGCCTCTCTCTCTGTTATCTCTCATGAATAAATGAATAAAATCTTAAAAAAAAAAAAAAAAAAAAGAAAAGAGTTCTAAATCCCCTGTGCTGTTAACTGGTTACAATTTCTTGAATGAAACACAGCTTCTCTGAGCCTCTTCTCTAATAAGACGGTAAAGAAAGATAGCTGTCTTGATGCAAGGGAAAAAATGAGATCTTGAACACCAAAGTACTTACAAATTATAAAACTAATGCATATTGAACTACTGTAGTTCTTCTAAAATGCTTAAAAACATGGAAAAGCATAGGGTCCCAATTTCCCTCCTTGCTTAAATGTTCTACTTTTGCCCAAGCATGAAGGAGTTATTGTTCTAACTCTTCATTTTCCTCCAAACCAAACCATATTTTGGTTTACCAAATCGGTCCCAACTGGTCTAGCCAGCTTCACCTCTGCTTATCTAACACGTGGCTGTAATATGAGTCAAAACACACTGTAGCTCCATGACTTTATTCCAACTGAGATGATCTGACATTTTCAGATCTTAACCATCCTTTTAATTTCAGTAACTCTCAAATGACAATGTCACAAAGTGGTAACTACAGATACCACATAAAGCATTTCCCATTGAGAAAAAATGAGTATGTGAACAATGGAAGAGCTAAGCATACAAAGCTAATCCTCTTGCTGTCCTTCACTTTTACTGCTCTTACTCCTAACAGAAGCCAAATTTAGTCAGGAATGTATGCCCTTTCACTACTCGAGCACTCTGCATGAGGAGCAGACTGCAACAGGTCTGACATACAAACCCTGTTAACAACAGTACAAAGTGGAATTCATCTCTCAAGTAATATTTTAATAAAATAACTATAACATGTACTTTTTAAAAGATTTTTTTCTTTTTAAAAGATTTTAATTAGTGATGCAAAATTTTTCTGATATTTACTAAAATCAACTACACATGCATTAGGAAAATGCAATTTTGTACATCTAATTATAACTAGCACTTTCAGTTGCATATTTCACATCACTAGAAACAAACCTTCTATTTGATTTTACAAAAAAAGTTCTCTAAAAGTCTGCCTAGCTCAACTTGTTTCCATGAAATATTATGTGCTTATTTTTCTTTTTTGCTTTAATATATGTATTTTTATTGTCCATTGTATCAAGTCCTATGGTCAGCTACTAAACAAAGCAATTCCTACCAGGGCAGGGAGATACAAGACCCTTGTTAATCACTGACATCAAGTAAAGCTACCATAATAAGGTAGGTCTACCAAAATAATTTTCCTCTCAAAACAGCCAAAAATCTTAGAAATAAAATAATGACCCCAGAGAACTTGATAACTGAAACTAGAATGCTTCTCAGGGCAGATTAAGTTGAATAATTAATTTGCATTGTTCTTAAAATAAATACTTCAATCTCTTGGTCTAAGTAACCATGGGAACATACAAGGAGTATATATATTTATAAGCCTGGGCAAATCATGTCTTTGACAATCAAGGTGCAGCTCCTAGAGTGCAGAATTGCTATAATGTTGGTAGGCCTTGATTAAATATCAAGATTTTTGCCACAGAGAAAGAAGGACCTTTATGCTGGTAGGAAGTGGAAAATATTAAAAGATTTAAGAGAAAGATCAACCAAATGTAATGTATGAACATGGTTTAGATCCTGATTTTAATAAAGCAACTTAAAAAAAATGAAACAAACAGGAAAATTTCAATACTGAATGGAAAGCTACATTATTAAGGAATATTTTTACCTGTAATAATTGAATTGTGGTTTGATAGTTTTTTAGAGTCATCACCTTTAGAGATACTAAAGTATTTGTGTATGCCTGGATACAATGTCTGGGAATTGCTTCAAAATAATCCAATGCAAGCACAACACAGATAAAGCAAGATAAGCTTAATAGTTGGTGAAGCTGAGTTATGGATACATGGTAATTCATTATACTATTTTCTCTAACTTTATATAGGTTTAAATTTTTCTATAATTAAGAAAGGCTTTTTAAGAGACTACAGAAGGGGCACCTGGGTGGCTCAGTGGTTGAGCATCTGCCTTCAGCTCAGGGTGTGATTCCCCGGGTCTTAGGATCAAGTCCCACATCAGGCTCCCCACAGGGAGCCTGCTTCTCCCTCAGCCTAGGTCTCTCTGCCTCTCTCTGGGTCTCTCATGAATAAAGAAATAAAATATTTTAAAGAAATAAATAAAAATAAAAGACTACAGAAAAACAATGAGATGATTCTATATGTACTAACATACCTGTATCTCCAAACAATATTAACTAAAAAAGGCAAGTTGCATTGAAATACACAGAGCAGGTCTCTTCCATTTACTGTATAACCTTGAGTAGGATTAACTCTTCTAGAGTTCAGTTTCTTCATCTATAAAATGGGAATATTAATGGTTACCACCTTGTAGAATTGTTCTGAGGATTAACTATAATGATTTGTATAAAATACTTACATTAGTCTCTGAGACATAATAGTGATTCAATAAGTAGTACAGTTTCAGAAGCCCAATCATGGCTCTGACACTGGTTTCAGTGAATGATGCTTCAGAAACTTCAGTAATGTTAAGTAAAAGAGAGCTGGAGAGATCAGGGAAATTTTTAAGTTACACACATAAAGAATGAATTACAAGTCTCTCTTTTAGGTCTGTGTCTTGGTATTTTAGAGCCTAGAACTGGACTAGAATTCCTTCTTTGGTTCAGACTGAGCAACTGAAGGTTCCAAAGACAACTCTGTAAATATCTTCCATAGTCTCTCAAACTTAGACCATGGCTACATCCTTTTTCATAACCTAAAAACTTGAGAGAAGTTACCTCTTCTGATGATATTTCCAAATGTGGGGATTTGTAAAGATCTTCAGGGGTATGTCTCAAAAAATGTCATTAGCTGATTATATGTACATAATCATATGCACATATTAATATCTTAGTCACTATATAGATCCAGCACAGTTACCTGGGAAAGTCAAGGGATTCAGATCTTATTCAGGAAAGAAAGGTCTTCATCTCATTTTAGAAGAAAAGGAAGGGAATACAGAACTAAGCTCCATGGGGATGCCTGGGTGGCTCAGCAGCTGAGCGTCTGTCTTTGGCTCAGGGTGTGATCCCGGAGTCCTGGGATTGAGTCCCTCATCAGAGTCCCTACAAGGAGCCTGCTTCTCCCTCTGCCTATGTTTTTACCTCTCTCTCTGTGTCCCTCATGAATAAATACATAAAAATCTTTAACAACAACAACAAAAAAAGAACTAAACTCCATGTATTAGGCATCATCACACATTACCTCAGCTAATCTTTATAACATCCATATGTGCTAGGTGTAGTTATCCCTTCTTAGATAAGTCTGTTTGGAGGAAACAGACTCCAAAACTAATGCAAATACCTACAGTCATACTGCAAAAAGGAATCAAATAAGGACTCAAATCCAGGTCAAACTACAAAGCCCTTGTAGGCGCCAGCTACATTCTGCTGTCTCCTGGATGAAAAGGAGTCACCTGAGGCCTCATTCAAGATATTCTAAGAACCCCATGGACAGGAGGAAATTAAATTGGAAGAATCACAAGCAGTCATACATAAGAAAGCACAGAAATGTATAAGAAAGTTTACATTTCAATATGATCTATTAAATATAATCTATTCAAAATGTAAATTGAATTATTCCACTTCTAAGGTGAAAGACCTTCAGTAGTTTCAACAATGCTCATAAAAAAAAAAAAGAAAAGAAATCCAAACTCTTTTCCATGACCTACAAACAAGGATGTGCCTGATATGGTTCTCCTTTGGCTCATCTCTTACTGGCCATTCACTCCCTCATTTACTGACACTTCATTTTTTTAAAAAATATTTATTTACTTACTTATTTATTCAGAGAGAGAGAGGAGAAAGAGGCAGAGACACAGGCAGAGGGAGAAGCAGGCTCCATGCAGGGAGCCCGATGCAGGGCTCGATCCCAGGTCTCCAGGATCACACCCTGGGGCTGCAGGCGGTGCTAAACCACTGCACCACCAGGGCTGCCCATTTACTGACACTTCAGGCACACTGGTCTCCTTTCTGTTTGCTGAACATACCATGCCCTTATCCACATCTAGGCCTTTACACATCTGAGACCTCTGATCAGAATTCCCTCTACCCACCGTTTAGTCCCATCTCTTATCTCACCTCCTCCGGGGTCTTCACTGACCACCCTCTTGAAAAATGACAGCCAGGGGCACCCTGGGTGGCTCAGCGGCTTAGCACAGCCTTCAGTCCAGGGCATGATCCTGGAGACCCAGGACTGAGTCCTGCATCAGGGTCTCTGCATGGAGCCTGCTTCTCCCTCTGCCTGTGTCTCTGCCTTTCTGTATGTGTGCACGTGTGTGTGTGTGTATGTGTGTGTGTGTCATGAATAAAAAAATAAAATCTTTAAAAAATTTTAAAAATAAAAGTCACATTAAAAAAAATGACGACCATTTCCACCATTGTTTATTTCGTTATTAGACTTGTCATCTTCTGCAGTTTTTTTTTTCCTCCCAAGTCTGTGGGCTTTGCTATTGTCTGTCTCACTACTACCTAGAATGTGAGATTTTACCTTCACTGAACTTCTCTATCTAAAATCTATAGATAGGGCACCTGGGTGGCACAGTCAGTTAAGTGTCTGCCTTTGGCTCAGGTCATAATCATGGGATTCTTGGATCCAGCAGCACCTCACACCTCGGGCTCCCTGCTCAGCAGGGAATCTGCTTCTCATTTTCCCCCTGCCTCCCCACCCCCCCCAGCTCATACTCTCTCCCTCTCTCTCAAATAATTTTTTAAAATCTTTAAAATCTATAAATGTAGAACCCAGCACAATACCTAGCCTGGCACGTAGTAGCCAATTAAAATTGTATTGATGAGTAATAGAACACAACCCGGCATTTAATACACTAATTTTCTCATGTTTTCAATTATTTTTCAATCCTTCAGCTGACTCAAGAATAAAGTCTCACCATGGTGTGAGTATGCCCTCAATGCCTAACCTTTCTTTTTAAATGAAAACTCTACATAGTTTATGGCAAATACCAATATACTAAAGATAAAGGCTATCATCTTCAATGCCTATATTCTTTTTTTAAAACTTTATTTATTTTTAATTTTACTTATTTATTCATGAGAGACAGAGAGAGAGAAGCAGAGACACAGGCAGAGGGAGAAGCGGGCTCCATGCAGGGAGCCCGACGTGGGACTCAATCTTGAAGCCCAGGATCACACCCTGAGCCGAAGGCAGACTCTGAGTCGATGAGCCACCCAGGAGTTCCCAATGCCTATATTCTAAAGAACTAGTGAAAACCCTTAACCAGTATAGCTAAGAAAACTATAGATCCCTTTCTGTGTATCTCATACTGGGTTTATTCAACCCAATTTAGTCTGGGAAGTCCTCTTTTAACTTCAGGTCCTGAAAAGCTAAATTCTTACTTTTTATATTCACTTGATCAAAACCTAATACATACACATTAAGACTTTGTTTTTATTTTCCCCTAATTCTTCTATAAGCATGTATATATGCAAACATACATACAATATATATGAAGTGGCTTTTAGAAAACTATAATTATACTATATACACTTCTTTACATCTTTCTTATCTCACTTAAAGGTACATTGGAAATCTCTCTAAATCAACTGCAATAGGCCTAACTCATCCTTTTAAGTTCTGCATAATTTTCGACAGGATGTTTATTCCATAATTTTTCTACCACTCCCCTTTGATAACATTTCTTGTTTCTTTTTTTTTTTTTTCCTCAAGGAACAACTGAATGCTGCAACTAACAACCTTGTACATATATATTCTTATGAGAATTTTTATTTCTCTAGGATAAACACCCCAAAAGTAGGATTGTTTGTTCAAATGGTATCTTCTTTCTATTTTAAACTATTGCCAGATTGCTTTTCAAAGAGTCTTTGTTTCCACAAATACCCTATGAGAGTAACTTTTTCCTTCACATTGGGCCTCAGTAGATGTTATCATTTATAGTACACATTCCATGCTTTTGAAAACATAGCCCTAATACCTATTCCAAAAAGTAGAAGCATCTCCTACTAAAAGCCCTGCTTAATTCCCTTCTCAGCCCCAGGTTATTGCCAAAAATAAACAAATACGTAAAAAATATTTATTGAATAAAAGGATATTTCTATCAAAAATTAATATATTATCAAAAAAAAAAAAAACCCTAAGGAAGAATCACCCTTTGCTTTACATTAGCAGCATCTTCTTCCGCTTATTCTCTAAAATAACACAGGAGAAAATGCATTTCCCTAATTTTTATATGATATATGATCTTCATTGTTACACTGGTAATAATGAGAAAAAGAACAGGATGAGGTGCCTGGGTGGCTCAGTTGTTAAGCTCAGATCATGATCTCAGGGTCTTATCAGCCTCATGTCAGACTCCACGATTAGTGCAGTATCTGCTTCTTTCCCTCTCCTTCTACCCCTCCCCCGTTTGTGCTCTCTCAAAGTTTTCCAAAAAAAAAAGAGAAAAAGAACAGGATCAAAAAAGAGAAAAAGAACAGGATCAAAAGAACAGGATTCCACTGTAGTTTAAGTTTTTAGTTTAACATATATAATGATACAGTCTCAACATGTGTTGCTTTTACTGTATAATACATTGATAAGTAAACAAGTCTACCAACTTAAAAAAAAGACACCTTGACAAACTATTCACTTAAAACAATTTTTGATAAACTTACTTTGCCACAAAGCATAGACTAGAATAACTCCTCATTTTGAAGTTTGTCAGGTTTATAACAGCCTGTGACATGACTGTTATCCTCACCTTACCCACCTCTTCATTACTTCTATTGTCTTCCTTTTGCTACAGTATATGTCTTATGTAGCAAAATTGAGTCAATGATAGTATGTGGGTGAGAGAGATAAGAGATAAATCAAGAAATGACAGTTGTAAGGGTAGTAATAGTAAGATCTTAGCTTGACAACTGGTTGTAAAATTATAGCACAATCTAACATAGAAGAATTCATTAAAAAAAATTAAAAAAAAAAAGAATTCATTTATTGTGTTGGCTAACTGAATTAAAAATAAAATCATTCAGAAAAGTAAAAAAATCACTTGTTGTGCTCCAATTTTATGAACTTGTAAGAGACAAGAAAAAGCAGAATCCTAATAAATATTATTTTTTAATAGAAAATATAGCTCATAGGGCAGCCCAGGTAGCTCAGCGGTTTAGCGCCGCCTTCAGTCCAGGGCAAGATCCTGGAGACCGGGGATGGAGTCCCACATCGGGCTCCCGGCATGGAGCCTGCTTCTCCCTCTGCCTGTGTCCCTGCCTCTCTCTCTGTGGATCTCTCATGAATAAATAAATAAAATCAGAAAAGAAAAGAAAAGAAAAGAAAAGAAAAGAAAAGAAAAGAAGAGAAAGAAAATATAGCTCATCAAAACTTGAGAAGCAATGAACACAAAAAAAATAAATCTATTTCCCTATATGCAAAATAATACTTTACTTTTATAAAGCCCTTCTCACAAACTTGCACATGTAATTCCATTAAATATAGACAGATCTGCACTTTCAAAGAAAAATATTTTGCTGTTGACAAAAATGAGTATTTGTAAATTAAATAGTTAATCCCACAGATCCAAGTTTTACAAAAAAGTTCTTAATTGTATTCCAAAATTCAAAATTAAATCTTCCCTGTAGTCTTTAAACAGCTCAAAGGATCCTACCAAAACCAAATTATACTAATAGCAATAACCTGTACTTTAATCTTTGACTATATCCTTTTTTTTTTTTAAGATTTTTTTTTAAATATTTTTTTAAATTTTTATTTATTTATGATAGTCACAGAGAGATAGAGAGAGGCAGAGACACAGGCAGAGGGAGAAGCAGGCTCCATGCACCGGGAGCCCGACGTGGGACTCGATCCCGGGTCTCCAGGATCGCGCCCTGGGCCAAAGGCAGGCGCCAAACTGCTGCGCCACCCAGGGATCCCTAAAGATTTTATTTATTCATTCATGAGAGACAGAGAGAGAGGGGCAGAGAGAGCAGCAGAGAAGCAAGCTCCCTGCAGGGAGCCCGATGCGGGACTTGATCCTGGGACTCCAGGATCACACCCTGAGCCAATGTCAGGCACTAAACCACTAAGCCACCCAGGGATCCCTATATCCTTTGTTTTGAAACTACTTTAAACTTCCATGGGATGATTCTCCCTAGTTCTCCTCCTCCTTCCCACTTCAATTGTGAATTATCACTTATAAATCAGTCTCTTATTCCTGGTCTTTTTCTTTTATATTTAATCCCCTCACCACAAGGATTTATCTACCACCTGTACAAATCTGTCTCTCTCCAAACCTGACAGATTTGACATATTGGGACATACTTTTTTAACAACCAAACTTAAACTGCTCCCTCCCCCCAAAATTCCCAAAAATAGATGTCTCCTCAATTAACATCTATCCAGATTCACTACTTTTTCCTTTACTTCTGTATTTAATATCAAATTCAACAGATTCATCCCTTACAAAGTCCCTGGTATTGTCCTTCCTTTCCATTTCCCCAGCCATCAGCCACTCCGGGTCATTATCTCCCACATGTATTATTTCAACAGCCTCTTAGCTGATGTCCCTACCTCCTTCCAACCTCTCCACACTTTACCCAACATACACAAAGAGCTGTCAGAATGTACCACTTCAATTTCCCGGCTCAGAAACCCAGAGTGCCTCCCTACTGTTTCAAATCCAAACTCACTGGCCAAATGTTCTAGGAAGTTACAATGTAAAGGCGCTTTTTTTCCCCATCACCTAAGTAACCAGATTTTTTTTCCTTTAACTTAACAAACACAGCTGCCATTAGCCCCTTATATACCTCTAGCTTTCAAAAAATTACCTACCCCCCATTTTGAGACTCCATAAGTGATCTAGTATAAGGGTCAAGAGTACAGGTTCTGCAGTTTGATTGGAATCCAGCCTCCACCACTTAAGGACTAAATGACATTAACCAAGTCACTTAACTTCATGTATTTAACAGGGACTCTAACCCTACCTCCTAAGGTTGTTATGAAAATTAATGTAGTGACCTTAAAACACTAGGCTGGTGCCCAGCGCAGAAAGATCAATACCTGTTAGCCATTGTCATTATTGTTACAACCACTTTGATCCAGGCAAGCCAATTTGATCGTTCTACCAGAGGCTATGCATTGGACTTTATTATTCTTGACTACCTCAACCACAACCTGTTAGAGACTGAATGGGTATGAGAAAGGAGCTAGTCACAGGTCCACTACCATTCAAGTCTTGGCTCAATCCTCTCCTTTGATTATTCAACTGGTACCTACCGCGAAACTAAATACAACTGCACACATGGCACACAGGAAACAGTCCTTATTAAATATTTGTTGATAAAATATATTAAACGCTAAAGAAATAGTTAGTATGTATTTTTGCTTAGTATCTTTAAAATATTAATAAACCATATACTTCTAAAATAAAACTATTTCTGAACAATTTCCTATAACTTCAAGTAACTAGAGTTTGAAGTACTTAAGACAGGAATAAGAAAAATCTGCTATGTTACTTGTAACTGTCCTCAAAATGATTCAAATAACCATACTGTATCTTTCTAGCTAATGAAGGTAAATATCTATGATCTCTTATCTATCAATAATTCTTGGGTCAATGCTTTATTAACTAGTGCTAAATACACTGTTATGAATTCCACAATCTTTCAATATAAAAAATAAGGGCGCCATAAAAATAATGTGTAAAAAGATAATGATAAGGGGGCACCTGGTTGGCCCAGTTGGTAGAGCATGCAATTCTTGATCTCAGGGTTTTTTTTTGTTTTTTTTTTAATTTTTATTTATTTATGATAGTCATACAGAGAGAGAGGGAGAGAGGCAGAGAGAGAGAGGCAGAGACACAGGCAGAGGGAGAAGCAGGCTCCATGCACCGGGAGCCTGATGTGGGATTCGATCCCGGGTCTCCAGGATCGCGCCCTGGGCCAAAGGCAGGCGCCAAACCGCTGCGCCACCCAGGGATCCCCTGATCTCAGGGTTTTAAGTTCGAGGCCCACACTGGGTGTAGATATTACTTAAAAATCTTAAAAAAAATGATAACAATAAGATTTAAAGGTTATCAAAATGCTAGGCATAATTCCAGCTCTCTCCTTATATTTCTATCCTGTCCTCCAAAAAACCAAATCCATGCAGAATCATGGATTTTTTTTTTCCATAGGATTTTTGTTGTTGTTAAACATTTGTATTTATTTATTTGACAGAGAGAGTGCACAAGCATAAGCAAGGGGAGCAGCAGAGGGAGATGGAGAAGCAGGCTCTCTGCTGAGCAGGGAGCCCTACATGGAGCTTGATCCCAGAACCTCATGACCTGAGCGGAAGGCAGACACTTAACCAGCTTGAGCCACCCAGGCACCCCTCCATAGGATTTTAAGATTTATTCGAGAGAGAGCACACGTGCATGTGCATGCACATATGTGCACAGAGTGTATGGGCAGAGGAAAAGAGAGAGAGGGAGAGAAACTCAAGTAGACTGCCCACAGGGTCTGGAGCCTGACATGGGGCTTGATCTCAGACCCTGAGATCAGATCTGAACCAAAACCAAGAGTCAGATGCTTAACTGACTGTGCCACCCAGGTGCCCCTTCATAGGACTTTTAAAGCTGAAAGAGGGCAGCCCGGGTGGCTCAGAGGTTTAGAGCCGCCTTCAGCCCAGGGCCTGATCCTGGAGACCTGGGATCGAGTCCCAATTCAGACTCTGCATGGAGCCTGCTTCTCCCTCTGCCTATGTCTCTGCTTCTTTCTCTCTCTGTGTCTGTCATGAATAAATAAATAAAATCTTTAAAAAACAAATAAATAATAAAGCTGAAAGGATCTTGGGACAGCTGGGTGGCTCAACAGTTGAGCGCCTGCCTTTGGTTTATGGCGTGATCCTGGAGTCCGGGATCCAGTCCTGCATCGGGCTCTCTGCATGGAGCCTGCTTCTCCTCCCCTTCTTCCTATGTCTCTGCCTCTCTCTCTCTGTGTCTCTCATGAATAAATAAAATCTTTAAAAATAAATAAATAAATGAAGCTGAAAGGATCTCAATTCCCATTTCCTGATGTTCAGTTGAGTCCCACATGAGAAGATAAAGCCCAGAAAGGCCAAACAGGTAGCCTACAGGTAAAACAATCAGAGGCAAGACTGGGAACTGAACCCAGTGTTCCTGACACCTTCATTACATCATGCATCATTTCAAATGATTTCTTCCAAGCCTACCTAATCTAGAAAAAAAGTGACTATATCACACCAACTTCTCACAAAGCCACTAAGAATAATCATATGGTATGGTTAACAGACATATTTTTCGCTATTTTTAAGAATACTTGTGAGGAATAAAAGTTTCAAGCCATTAACAGATCATTTCTATTACAACTACTTATGTTCTGGAAATGATGCTTCCTTTTATCAGATTTTTAAAATTTAAAATTCCAATTTTCACTAATTCTTTTCCATGAACTACAAATATGTATGGTCATCTATGCAGCCTCTTCCCCAACAATAGCTTAAGCAATCCAAGTCTCAGATAAAAACGTCATCTATTCCAGGCTGATCAGCATATGTTAGAATCTGTTCCTAATATAGAATCCTAGACTTCTGGAGTTGGAAGGAACCTTGGAGATCACCTCTCATTTTACAGAGGAAACAAATCCCCAAGAGGGACCTGACCAAGGTCATAGTTTCTATATAAGAACCCAGGTCCAGAATAGAAAGTTTTCAAAAGAAGATTTCAGAGAAAAACACTGTATTTAGTGGAACACCTTAGCTTGTCTCCCTTTTTATCTATTTCTTAAGTACAACTTCCTGCCTGAGGAACTTCTGAAATTTAAGAAAAGAAAGCAAAACAAAAAACTAAGCCAGCTTTGTAAGTCTACAGCCAAGTCTCTAATCTTAAAAACTTAGAAGGTGGATCCTTGCAAGAACGGCAGACAGTAGCATTTTGTAACAAAACCCCAAAAGCTGATGAATGTAAGTAGAGGGAGAAAAGACACATACAAATTAACAATAATATTCCTAGCTCTGTAACAAATTACATAAATAAATGCTTATAAGGAGGAAAACTATAAACTTGCAACTTTCAAGAAAGAAATTTAATCACCATACCTAGTAATCACACACGAGCGTCAATACATTTTGAAATATAATTTTGATCATAGTGCTTATGGGAAGCTGGAAGTTCTTTTTAATGCTCTTTATATGCTTTATGTTTAAAAAAAAACAATAATTTGAGGAAAATATTTTATCAAACCTTAATAAAAAGGAAAATCCGTATTCAAACCCTAATAATTATAAGCTATATTGTCTATCCATGTTTTTAAGAATAAATGAAAAAAGGTAAGGCCTGAAAAGCACTAAGTTTACATCTATTTCGTCCCTATAAAAGAACACGCTACACAAGCCAATTTACCTGTAGGAATATGTTTCTTAACTCATGAGGATCACCTCGCTTGGTTGTTTGCACCTGTAAGGAAAAAAAAGCCAAGTTAATACTTTACTAGAGACCAAATAATCTCTTCAGATTAGAGTTCTCAAAGCTAACAATCAATGCTCTTATCTTTTATAAGGGCGTTTAGTTTAAAACAAACCCAAAGTGCTAATACTGATAACACCTGTCAAATTGGAGCTCTGCGACTACAGAGGCGAGGAAGTACAGGTGTGAAGACCTTAACACAGCAAATCTACCAGATTTCCTCGGGACTGGAGAGGCGAGGCAGGGAGGATCAGTCTCTTACTTTCCCCATCCACTAGCAACACAACGGCACCAACCCACCTCCAAATCAAGAGGGCCCAGCAAGGACGGGGCAACAGGAAAGTTGAAACACCCAAATTAATCGCCTGGCCTAGCAGCCTTTCTTCTCTACCGAACGCAATCCAGAAATATAATGGTCTCCGCTCTTTCTCCACCCAACCTAAAATACGAAAGCTGCTACCACGTTTCCAAACACTCTCGACATCCTGCCACCTGCAGCACGGAGGCCAACCACCGCCCCCGGCCCCGCCGAAGCTCCGAATTACTCAATCGCTCGCCCCCTCCCCCACTGCAATATACAGATGCCTTAGGTGGCCTCGGCTTTACGTGCCACTTCCTCCTACTCCCTCTCCGATGCCCCCCCAGGCCGGGCTCACACTCCCGGGCGCCTAGGGCAGGGCACAGCTCTCCCCCCCACCGGCCCGAGGTCCCCCGAAGCCCCTCCAACTCGTAATCCCTCCTACTTCCCCTCCCCCAGCCGGGCATCCTCTCCCTCCGGTGCAAGCCCCACGCAGCTCTCCCACCCGCGAGCCGGAGCCCCAGGACGCGCTAGCTAAGAACCAGGCAACGGAGGAAATGGTAAGCGGCGGGGGGCTGCAGGCAAGGTCCCCAGAATGTCTCTTATGCAATAAAGGCAGCGGCAGAGAGTTGGGAGTCACCTTGACCGCCATGCTGTGCTCGGAAGCCGGGGACGAGCGAGTGAGCGAGCGGGGCCGAGCTGTCAGGGCGCGCGCGCGCCGCCTCCCCGGCCGCGCCCGCCCCCCCCCCCCCCCGCTCGCCGGGGCCGCGCGCGTCCCTATGCAAATGAGCCCAGGGCGGGCGCCGCGCGCGTCCCTATGCAAATGAGCCCAGGGCGGGGCGGGAGGAGGGCGCGAGGCCCCGCCCGCGGGGAGCCGGACCCGGGCCCGGGCCCGGCTGGCTGCGGGCGGGAGCTCGCGCCTCCCACGGGGAAGCCTGGAGCGCAGGCCCTGGGATTCCGGCGCGGCGGGGCTGCCTGCAGCTGAGCCGCGGCCGGGAAAGCCCCAGGTTTCCTAAGGCCTCGTGTGGGTGTGGCTTTGAGCACCGCCTGCAGCCCAAGTCGTTTTCTCCGGAGACTTCACGGAGCGCTTGGGATCTAGACTGAGCAAGGTTTCGACGGATCAAACGGCGTGTCCGCGTTGATGATGACAATTAAATGAATTCATGACAACAAATAGCTATATTGACAATAAAAAATATGGGGGGGGACATGCACTCTGGGGGGAAACCTAAGGAAATGTAACGTGATAAATATGTCCTTAGATTGGCATGAGATAAATATGCTTAACATATTTGTGACCCTTGTATGATAAAGCTTTATGGGTAGGCTCACTTCATACTCCGCCTAATCGCCCAAATCCTTTGTGCAGTGAGGTGGGGCACAAGTGCATACGGAAAATAATCCATTTGTCTTCCACGCGACTGGCGCTGAATCCTGGCCCGACATGCTTCCTACATAAACATTGCCAGCCCTGCCTAAGTAGAAGCTCTACCTTGAACCAAAATAATGGCTCTAAAACTGAATTTGGCCATTATGACTATATTGAACCACAGATTGATTCACTGAACATTTAGCGGGCATCTATTACACGCCAGATATAGTCCAGCTTGTAAAAAAAAAATACAAAAACAACATATAGTTTCCTAATCTCTAGTACCTTACAGATAGATGGTCAATGCTTCCCTAAATCCCAATCTTAAATATATATATATATATTTTTTTTTTTTGTTTGTGACTACAGGCATACTTTTGTATATTAAAAAAAAGGCTAACAAAGTAAGATTTATCTTAATCTCACTTAGCTCTGTAATCCCTCCCCACCCTCTTTCACATTTCCAATGTTGAATGTTGAGAAAAGGTTTCCCTTTTCTCCAGTCTCACTAATCATAATATTTGTATTAAGTATCAAGTTGATAAAAATAAGGAAAGAGGGCAGCCCGGGTGGCTCAGCGGTTTAGCGCCACCTTCGGTCCAGGGCGTGATCCTGGAGACCCGGAATCCAGTCCCATGTCCTGCTCCACACAGGGAGCCTGCTTCTGTCTCTGCCTCTCTCTCTGTCTCTCATGAGTAAATAAATAAAATATTTAAAAAAAAAAGAAAGAAAGAAAGAAAGAAAGAAAGAAAGAAAGAAAGAAAGAAAGAAAGAAAGAAAAGAAAGAAGAAAGAAAGAAAAGAAAGAAAGAAAAGAAAGAGAAGAAAAAAAAGTGGTAAATAGAAACTGATAAGGAATGCTATATTACTAATATTATAATGAGCTTTTTTTTAAGATTTTATTTATTTATTCATTCATGAGGGACAGAGAGAGAGAGAGGCAGAGACAGAAGCAGGCTCCACGCAGGGATCCTGATGTGGGACTGGATCCTAGGATTCCAGGATCATCCCTGGGCCAAAGGCAGGCGCCAAACCGCTGAGCCACCCAGGGATCCCCCTGTAATGAGTTTTCTTGCTACAGTTGAATTAACTATTACGTCTATTTATTCAGTTTGTTCAAAGTTCTTTTTTTTTTTTTTAAGATTTATTTATTTATTTATGATAGACAGAGAGAGAGAGAGAGAGAGAGAGAGAGGCAGAAACACAGAAGGAGAAGCAGGCTCCATGCAGGGAGCCTGATGTGGGACTGGATCCTGGGACTCCAGGATCGCGCTCTGGGCCAAAGACAAGCGCTAAACCGCTGAGCCACCCAGGGATTCCCTCAAAGTTCTTTTAACAATGTTACTGGATTTAAGGATTTACAAATTCATAGTTTGTTCTAGCACCTTATGCCCCTGGAACTTTGCTCTCTTATTTCATGAAGTTTCTCTAAGTAGGAATCTCAAGATGTTTATTTTACATTAAGGGAAGAATGTCTATTTAGTAGGTCAAAGTTCCTCAGTTTGAATAAAAGTAGTGAAGGGAAAAGGAAGACACTTATATGAATGAAAGAATTATTTCCTATTGAAACATGTTGCTGACCAAATCTATGTTGTTGGAATGAAAATTTATGGTCAGATTCACCACTTCCTCCCACAGAGGAAAACAACATCACATTTAAACAGAGCCCACCACAATAATTCCTAGATATAAGCATCAAGCCACAATGAAAATTTTCTTGAATAAAAAATAGCTGAGGGGCGCCAGGGTCGTGCAGTCAGTTAAACTTCTAACTCTTAGTTTCAGCTCAGGGCTAATCTCACGGTCGTGAGATCGAATCCACCAAGTTGGCTTGAGAGTCTCTCCCCCTCTGCCTCTCCTGCTTAGGCTCTCTCTCAAACAAATAAATCTTTAAAAAAATAAAAAAGCCTACCTTTGAAAAAAAATATGTATATGTATGTACATATATACATATATAATTTATATATACATGCTATATATATACACCCTAAAATATATATGTATAAAATACATAAATTTATATATATTATTAAAATATATATATATATATATATATACCTTAAAAAAATAGATGATCTTTGAGCAAGTCCAAGAGCTTCACTGGTGCCAATCTAGTTGCAATGGAGATTATGTATTAATTTAAAACTAGGGACTCCTGGGTGGCTCAGGGTTTAGCACCTGCCTTTGGTCCAGGGTGTGATCCTGGAGTCCCAGGATCAAGTCCCACATCGGGCTCCCTGCAGGGAGCCTGCTTCTCCCTCTGCCTGTGTCTCTGCCTCTCTCTCTCTGTGTCCCTCATGAATAAATAAATAAAATCTTTTGTTTTTTAATTAAACTAAATAAAACTGATATGGGGATCCCTGGGCAGCTCAGCAGTTTAGCGCCTGCCTTTGGCCCAGGGCATGATTCTGGAGTCCTGGGATCAGGTCCCACATCGGGCTCCCTGCATGGACCCTGCTTCTTCCACTGCCTGTGTCTCTGCTTCTCTCTCTCTCTGTGTCTCTCATGAATGAATAAATAAAATCTTTAAAATAAATAAATAAAGACAGATACAGAGAAAGTAGAAAAGCTCAGCTACCCTAAATAAAGGTGGATTTTGCTAGATTTTTTATCTATCCAAATATAATAATAAAATAGACAAAGGTATTTACGTTATATTCTATAAGGAAATAAGTATTTAAAGGAATACAAAAGTCTATGAGTTAGAGCTCCTAATCTGAAAAACTTTGCAATCTACCCTTCTGTTATAATGATTGACAAATAGTATTATCAATAGTTGAAACAGGGGCACCTGGGTGGCTCAGTAGTTAAACGTCTGCCTTTGGCTCAGGTCGTGATCCTGGGGTCCTGGGATCGAGTCCTGCATCAGGCTTCCTGAAGGGAGCCTGCTTCTCTCTCTACCTATGACTCTGCCTCTCCCTAGTCTCTCATGAATAAATAAATAAAATCTTGAAAAAAAAAGTTGAAACAAATTAGAACAGAATAGCGGGGTTAATGGAAAACTTATTAGTTAATGGGGCATCAAAAGACAATCCTGTCAAATAAGATTCACAATGTATTGGGAAAAAGTGGTAGAAATAGTTCAAAACTTCCCAGTTTTTTAAAATTACTTGCCAATAATGTAATTTATAACTCTTTTCTTAAATTGCAAATGACATTTGTAAACAAAAAATAATTTTAAAACTATGAAACAGGGCAGCCCTGGTGGCGCATTGGTTTAGCGCTGCAGGGTGTGATCCTGGAGACCTCGGATCGAGTCCCGTTGAGCTCCTTGCATGGAGCCTGTGTCTCTACCTCTCTCTCTCTCTGTGTCTCTCATAAATAAATAAAATCTTTATAAAAAAATAAAATAAAATAAAATAAAACTATGAAACAACTATAAGTTAAAAAACTCAATAATTAGGGCAGCCCGGGTGGCTCAGCGGCTTAGCGCCACGTTCGGCCCAGGGCATTATCCTGGAGACCCAGGATAGAGTCCCATGTCCCGCTCCCTGCATGGAGCCTGCTTTTCCCTCTGCCTCTCTCTCTTTCTCTCTCTCTCTCTCTCTCTGTGTGTCTCTCATGAATAAATAAATAAAATCTTTTTTTTATTTTTTTTATTATTTATTTATGATAGGCACACAGTGAGAGAGAGAGGCAGAGACACAGGCAGAGGGAGAAGCAGGCTCCACGCACCGGGAGCCCGACGTGGGATTCGATCCCGGGTCTCCAGGATCGCGCCCTGGGCCAAAGGCAGGCGCCAAACGGCTGCGCCACCCAGGGATCCCTAAATAAAATATTTTTTTAAAAAACTTGATAATTAAAACAGTCTATAGTGAATGAAATTTCAGAATGTAAAGTTAGAAGTTAAAATCTAAAAGTCTAGTTGCAAATATATTGCCATTAATAGTCACTTTTTAGAATTGGGTTCATAAAAGATTCAATATGTAGTTTGAGCTCGGAATTTAAATATGCTTGTGAAGTTGTTGCCTATGAAATTATTTTATTATCCCAGATGCAAACCCAAAATATGGGTTTCCTAGACAAACGCACAGAAACATGTTTCTAACTCCCAAGCAGCTTACATCATATTAATTTGAAACCAGTCAGTCACTCTGTGGGTGAAAGTTAGAACTATGCTAATACCTAGTGTCTTAATAAACTAAAATATAATAATTAAAACAAGAGGCAATTTCCAATGAGCCTATCCTGCCACAACTCCTGGTCCTCCTTCTATCTTTAATAACATACTATTTCTGTTTATCTTCTAACCTCCTCCGATTATTTCACTGACATGAATACATATTTGTTCTTGTTTCCATATCCCACACAGCTACTATGGATATCATCTTGCAAAAAGTAAATCCAGGTGGTATATAAACACTTAGAAGAGCATTAGGATATCACTGACTAACTAAACCAGGAATGAAGCTCTTCCTAGGTTAAAAGTACATACATCATCATTATAATGAGGAATAAGCTGCATTTTACACCTATCAAGATGAAGCTCACTTAAAATATTGGAAATAAATAGCATGATCTGACTGGCACACACACACAAAACATTTGAACATCTGGAACTTTTAAGTATGTATTGGTCTTGGCCTAATAGAATCATAAAATGGTTCTTTTTATTCTATTGAAATATTAGAAAACTTACAATTTTATAAGATGTGCTTTTAACTCCTTCCTTGCTAAGAGTCTATATGGGGAAATGGCAGGGTGCAGGCTAGGGAGAAATATGAAGGGTTAAGTGTCCAAGTTTGCACAAATTATGTTCTAGTTGGTAGGCAGACTTCAAAATCAATCAATCAGAAGTTATTATTTCAACCCTAACCACTTGTAGACACTAAATAAATTAGGCATTTTAGGACTTCTCTATACTGTACAAGTATTACACTCCCTCTATGAGCATTTGATCTAATTGAAATAAAATCTCTTGGTGGAGAGGGAAGAATGAAGTATCAAAAATCAGACGAAATAGTTGTACTTTTGCAGTTATGTCTTCCTAAACTGCTCTTCCTCATTGTCTGACTGTCCTATAAATTATGTGATGGGGATGACAGTGATCTTATATTTGGACCACAGTCTTCTTTATCCCTTTGTGGAGGCAATTACAGTTTTCTTTCAATGGATTTTGGAAGGAATTCATGGAATGAGCTGCTCTAGATGTTTAAGTCTGTGAAGGTCCTATCACTATAGTAATAATGTGTAAGCTAATATTTAGTGGAAAACCTTATGATGAGATGGAGGATTAAACTAGATGAACTTTAATGCTTCTTTTAACACTCTAATGTCATGATTAAGAATGAGCCCAATTTTAGCTAATAATTTATTGAGTGCCTTGTGTTTGCACTAAACTCACTATTCCAACTATAGGGAATATAAGAAAATTAAATAGCATGATTCCCAAAGCATGAAGAATACTTGACTGTGGCAACTACTATTATTCTTTTTTTTTTTTTTTTTTTTTTTTTTTTTTTTTTTTTTTAGTGAATAAAGCTGAATGGTACCAAAACCTTCTGCATGTACCAAAGGCCAAGACAGCTTTATATAATAATTGGGTAAAAAAAAATCTGTGGGTTGCCACAGAGTCCTATTCCAATCAAAGTATATAACTGGGACACAATCATTCTGCTCAATCCCTGAGCTGCCCACCTCTACCCAATCCCTGGGGATTTACTTGGATCTGGTTTTTGCCTCCCTTCTACTTAGAGGCCAGCAAGGAAGGATGCTTGGGACCTCAGCCAAAGTAAAGGAAAAATTTTCACTTTAAAAATTGCACCAAGGGGATCCCTGGGTGGCGCAGCAGTTTGGCGCCTGCCTTTGGCCCAGGGCGCGATCCTGGAGACCCGGGATCGAGTCCCACGTCGGGCTCCTGGTGCATGGAGCCTGCTTCTCTGCCTCTCTGCCTGTGTCTCTGCCTCTCTCTCTCTGCGACTATCATAAATAAATAAAAATTAAAAAAAAATAAAAATAAAAAATAAAAATTGCACCAAGGTCAGCCCGGGTGGCTCAGTGGTTTAACGCCGCCTTCAGCCCAGGGCGTGATCCTGGAGACCCAGGATCGAGTCCCACATTGGGCTCCCCGCAAGGAGCCTGCTTCTCATTCTGCCTGTGTCTCTTGCCTGTCTCTCTCTATGTGTTCCTCATGAATAAATAAATAAAAATCTTTTTTAAAAAAAGAAAACATAAGAGAATATTTTAGTGACTCAAAGGTAGGTAAAGGATTTTTAGTCAGGACATAAAAAGTAATAACTATAAATTAAGAAATTGATAAATTAGACTACACTAAAATTAAAAATTTTTTTTCTAAAGTTAAAATTTATAATCATCAAACAACAGCATTAAGAAAATCAATAGGCAAACCATAGTCTGGGAGAAATATTGGCAAAACATATATACAACAGGGTGCCTGGGTGGCTCAGTTGATCAAATGTCTGCTTTTGGCTCAGGTCATGATCCCAGGTTCCTAGGATCAGAGCCCCATGTCAGTAGGCTCCAGCTCAGTGGGGAGCCTGCTTCTCCCTCCTACCTCTGCCACTACCCCCTCTGACTCATTTCCTCTCTTGCTCTCCTTCTCCCTTAAATAAATAAATAAATAAATAAATAAATAAATATTTTTTAAAAAAACACATATACGGGATGCCCGGGTGGCTCAGCGGTTAGGGGTCTGCCTTCAGCCCAGGGCATGATCCTGGAGTCCTGGAATCAAGTCCCACATCGGGCTCCCTGCATGGAGCCTGCTTCTCTCTCTGCCTGTGTCTCTGCCTCTCTCTCTGTGTCTCTAATGAACAAATAAAATCTTTTTTTAAAAAACCACATATAAAAAAATAAATAAATAAAAATAAAAAACCACATATACAACAAAGGATTGATATTCCAAAATATAAGGAACTTCCAAAACTCAATGATAAATAAGCAACCTAGTTACCTAGTTTAAAAATGGGCAAAAGATTTGAACATATACTTCACAAAAGAAGATGCACAAATGGCCAATAAGCACATGAAAACCGCATAACATGATTAGCCGTCAGGGAAATGCAAATTAAATCACAGTAAAAAGATAGCACTACACACCCACTAGAATGGCTAAAATTAAAAAGACTGAAAACAGATGCTGGCAAGGATGTGGAACAACCAGAGCTCTCATGCACTGTTGTGGGAGTGTAAAATGGTATAATCACTTTGGAAAACGATCTAGCAGGTTCTTATAAAACTAAACATACACCTACACTATGACCCAGCAATTCAATCTTTGGGTATTTACCCAAGAGAAGTGAAAATATGTGTGGATAAAAAGACTTATACAAGAATGTTCATGGTCACTTTATTCATTAAAGTCAAAAACTAGAAATAACCCAGGTTTCTATCAATTGGAGAATAAACTATGGTATATCTACAGAATGTAATACTACTCAGGAATTCTTTTTTTTTTTTTTTTAAGATTTTATTTATTTATTCATGAGAGACACACAGAGAGAGAGAGAGGCAGAGACACAGGCAGAGGGAGAAGCAGGCCCCAAGTGGGGAGCCCTATGTGGGGCTCCATCCCTGGTCTCCAGGATCACACCCAGGGCCGAAGGCGGCACTAAACTACTGAGCCAGCCACCTGGGCTGCCCACTACTGAGGAATTCTTTACAAAGGGCAAATTACTGATACAACATGGATGAGTCTTGGGCAGCCTGGGTGGCTCAGCGGTTAAGTGTCGCCTTGGGCCAGGCCGTGATCCTGGAGACCCAGGATTGAGTCCCACATCGGGCTCCCTGCAAGGAGCCTGCTTCTCCCTCTGCCTGTGTCTCTGCCCCTCTCTCTCTTTCTGTGTTTCTCATGAATAAATAAATAAATAATCTTAAAAAAAAAAAAAAAACCCAACATGGATGAGTCTTAAAAGTATCGTGCTAAGTGAAAGAAGCCTTACATGGAATTATACAGTGCAAAAGGGCATATATTATGTGATTACATTTATGTAAAGTTCTAGAACAAACAAAATTAAATCATGTAAAAAGAACCATGTTGGCAGCCCAGGTGGCTCGGTGGTTTAGTGCCGCCTTCAGCCCAGGGCCTGACCCTGGAGACCCGGGATCGAGTCCCACGTCGGGCTCCCTGCATGGAGCCTGCTTCTCTCTCTGTGTCTCTCATGAATAAATAAATAATAAAAGATATTTTAAAAAAAAAAGAACCATGTTTTCTGGAAGGGAGGAATTGAGGGAACTATCTGGAGTGATGACAATAGTCTATGTCTTGCTAAGGGTTTACATTCCAGGTATGTGTATTTTCCAAAACTTGGGAATGTACACTTAAGGTTTATATATTTTATCATGTGTAAATTTTTCCTCAAAAGAAAAAAATCTGTGAATATTGAATCATTCAAGCTAATGAAGTATATAGGGGGGAAAGTACTAGTATCTTAAATTTGCTCTGAAATACGTAAAAGAAATAAGACTAATGAATGGATAGAGATGGATGGATGAATGGATAGATGATAGATGAATGAGGAGGAGAGAGGGAGAAAGATATTTGATACTTAACTGAGGGATATATGGGAATTCATTGTAAAAATTCAATTTTTCCATATGTCTGAAATTTTTCATAATAAGACATTACAGAAAACTGTGCTGGATCTTTGCATTACTAAAGATGGTTATTCTCAGGTACAACATAATTCTGTTGTTTGTCTAGAAATTGTAATGGGACTTGCTTTTAAATAATGTTAGGCCACTGTGCCTTGTTGGAGAGTAGGGAAAGGAAACCGAAACTACTTGACAAATAATCTATCTCTATTATAGGCAGGGGAATCTGAAAGCTACATCGAACTGAGGAAAAAATATTCTCCTTAATATGGATTTAGACAGTAATTATATGTTCTTGGGAGCTGTGTTTGTGTGTTTGTGTTTCTTGGATCTAATAGGTAGCCACAGGAAAACTTGAGGAAGTATAAGTTGCTTTATGTGTTTGGTTTTTTTGAGGTTTTGTTTTTGTTTTTGTTTTTTAGAGGGAAAGATAGAGAGTGTGAGAGTGGGATCTGGGGAGGGGTAGAGGGAGAGAGACAAAATCTCAAGCAGGCTCCATGCCCAGTGCAGAGCATGACCTCAGGATCCCAAGATCATGACCTGAGCCAAACTCAAGAGTTGGATGCTTAATAGACTGAGCCACCCAGGTACCCCATGAGGAAGTTTATCTGTGTAACATACTGACAGAAATCTTGGAAGTTACCAGACTTAGAATCTAAAGTCTACCCTGGAACTCTTCTGTTTATCTACACCAGAACATAAATCTAGACTGAGAAACTCTAAGACTGGGACAGTTGGGTGGCTCAAGTGGCTGAGTGTCTGCCTTTGGCTCAGGCCGTGATCCTGAGTTTTGGGAACGAGTCCCATATTGGGCTCCTACATGGAGCCTGCTTCTCCTCCCTCTGCCTATATCTCTGCCTTTCTCTGTGTCTCTCATGAATAGATGATGATGATGATAGATGATAGATAGATAGATAGATAGATAGATAGATAGATAGATAGATAAAAATCTTAAAAAAAAAAAAAAGGAGAGGGCAGCCCCGGTGGCACAGCAGTTTAGTGCCGTCCGCAGCCCAGGGCGTGATCCTGGAGACCCAGGATCGAGTCCCACATCGGGCTCCCTGCATGGTGCCTGCTTCTCCCTCTGCCTGTGTCTCTGCCTCTCTCTCTAGTTGTGTCTCTATGGATTTAAAAAAAAAAAAAAAAAGGAGAAACTCAAAGACTTTGGTGGGAAATATCCTGCAATGGGCAGATTTGTAGTGAGAGACCTAAAGAAAGGACTCACTGAGGAAGGGAGGGCCACAGCCCTCAAGACAAGAAAGCTAGGAACTGGGATATGCATAAAAATTAACTTCTGAAGAATTACTATGAAGAAATAATGTATTATTGACCAGTATTGAATTCTACTGGTCAAATAATCAGGAAGTTTAAGTTAGAAAGTTCTGAAGAACAGTATAAAACAGCTAGACTTTGGAGAGTTACACCTTCTGGAAAGAGACAAATCAAGAAGGAAAAGTGGGTAGAACTGGGGAATGATGACATTCTTTTAATCAGAAGAAGACAAAATTTAGAACACAGAAGGAACCAAACCAAGAACTGTTTAAGGTCTCAAAGTTATACTCTGCATATTCCTGACAACAGAATACCACCTTAAGGTAATGACAATATAATAAGGAAAAACTACATGAAAATGAAATAAACAGGAATTAAGAGTTAGGTCATAAGAGGACAATGACATTATGTCTCTGTACTGTAAAAGATGCCAGAAAGGATAAGAATAAACTTACATATGAAACAGCTAACTACAGCTTACAGTTCTGAGGAAGGAAGTTTCTGGGTAATACTGCTACTTCTTCCCTGATTCTGGTCAAGTAAGCATTGAAAAAAATCATGGGGTAGCACATCTACATGGTCTTCCCTGTAGATGTATTATTCCTTACTATCAGTACTTGGAAAGAAGCCATAGAAACAGTCACTATTTGCTTACCCTGTTCTTCAATCATCCTGTATGAGTAGGCTTACCTGGATGGTCCACAGGATAGGGATGGAGAATAAAATAGGGAGTCAGCAATTATACTTCATTTAATCATCCCCAACTCTTCAACAAAGCATTTTATATACACACATATATATGTATATATATACACAGGTTTTGTATTGGTGGTGTGGAAGAAAATGAAAGCGGAGTAATGGGAAATGTGCTTTCCTCCTATCAACTTTTCACTGAGATCCATGTGGCAGAAGTAACAATATCATTTCATCAAACATAGCCTCAGAGTTCTAGATGGGAAACAGAAGCTAAGTGAGTATACCCCATGATATGATGAGTGGTAATGAGGGGCAAATGCTCAATAGCAGATGGTCAAATCTCCCTCTCCTTAAACATACTAAAGAACCTTGAGGGGCAGCCCAGGTGGCTCGGCGGTTTGGCACCATCCTCAGTCCAGGGCCTGATCCTGGGGTCCCAGGATCGAGTCCCACGTAGGGCTCCCTGCATAGAGCCTGCTTCTCCTTCTGCCTGTGTCTCTGCCTCTCTCTCTCTCTCTCTCTCTCTCTGTGTGTGTCTCATGAATGAATAAATAAAAATCTTTAAAAAAAAAAGAACCTTGAAGGGGTGGTATGGTATTTTATCATACAGAATTCTATATGGCTATGAAATTGTAATCCATCTCTTAGATGTGGTATGTCCTTTATTATTGATACCAATAAGAAGGAAATATGAAGGGAACATAATTATCTCTCTTTATTTTTTCCTCTTTATTTTTTTTAAGATTTTATTTATTTATTCATGAGAGACACAGAGAGAGAGAGAGAGAGAGAGCAAGGCAGAGACACAGGCAGAGGGAGAAGCAGGCTCCACGCAGGAGGGAGCCTGACACAGAACTCGATCCCAGGTCCTCAGGATCAGGCCCTGTGCTGAAGGCAGTGCTAAAATGCTGAGCCACCCGCGCTGCCCAATTATCCCTCTTTATAAAGATCTTACAATGTATTAGGAAGATAAAACATAAGAAAATAATTAATATACAATGTGTATGCTTAACTGTGTAGTAAATTTATGTAATACAGGTTTAGAAAATGAAAAAATCAGTTCAAGCTAGATGATATACAGAAAGTTTCATGGAAACCATAATTCACCACTTATTCTTGAATTTACCATTTTTCTATGTTCCTTGCGGAGTATGTCTTATTCCCCTATCCTTCCTCCTTCACCCACACCCTCAGTTGTAACACTTATCTCAATGCCTGACATGATCTATATAGGTACAAATTAAATGCTGATTATTCCTAGCTGATCACTCTAGCACTATCCATTAGCACTTTAAAAAAATATATCTTTTATTATTTATTTATTAATGAGAGACACACAGAGAGAAGCAGGCTCCATGCAGGGAGCCTGATGTGGGACTCGATCCCGGGTCTCCAGGGTCAGGCCCTGGGCTGAAGGCGGCGCTAAACCACCAAGTCATCCGGGCTGCCCTCCGTTAGCACTTTTATACTTCCTAAGGGAAGACTATTAGCATTGCCTTAGTTATTCAAGCCAGAAAGCTGGGTATCAGACTCTTCTTTACCCCTCACATCTGAATAGGTCCCCAGTTCTTTGTTTTCCATCCCTTCCGTGCTTTTTAAATCTCTTCTCCTCATTATAATAGGCTTCATTAGGCCTCCTGATTGTTCTCCAAGCCTCCAGTTCTCTACTTTCTACCTCTTGTCACTCTCTTCAAATCCATTATCCACAGTGCTGTCGAATGTTCCATCTAAAACAGAAATTAAATTTTGTCACTTCAATATGAAATCCAAACTCCTCAGTATGGTGAAGAGTGAAAACTTCTTAAACTGTTCCCTTTTCTTACTTATATCTTCTGTCTTGCTGCTACTAGTTCCTTTAGTCACAGGATTTTTGTGCTATTTCCTTTATGCTAATCCTTTGAGAATATTTTACTCCACGTTGACTCCAATTTGCCTATTCTTTAAGACACAGCTCACGAATCTTCTCCAGAAAACAATCTTTCACCCATTTCCCTGAGTGGAGTAGGCTCTACTCTGTGTATAGTATTTATTGCTGTTATAATCACTTTTTGGTTAATGTCTTTTCCACTGGTGACTTACGAACTTTATTGACTCAGACCTATCTAGCACAAAATACATACTTTTAATCACAACCTCACCCCAGTACACACTGAAATAAAATTTCATGAAGCAATGTCAAACTTTGCTCCACGTAACATACTCTGGTATTTATTATTCTGTATTATTCTCCTTTTGTTCTAATTCTGGTCTTAACATACTGAATTGATTTCATGGCTCAGTTTTAAAATACTGCAACAGAAAAATAAAATAAAATAAAATAAAATAAAATACTGCAACAGAATTTGAAGTCATACAGATTCTTAAGTGTGATAGATGCTCACTATAAGTAATTGAGAAAAAGCTAAAACAAAAATCTCTGGGGGCAGCCCGGGTGGCTCAGGGGCTTAGCGCCACCTTCAGCCCAGGACCTGATCCTGGAGACCCGGGATCGAGTCCCACATCAGGCTCCCTACAAGGAGCCTGCTTCTCCCTCTGCTTGTGTCTCTGCCTCTCTCTCTCCCTCTCTCTCTCTCCCTCTGTCTGTGTGTCTCTCATTAATTAATGAATAAAATCTTCTAAAAAAAAATCTCTGTATCTGTAGCAATTAGCACAGGGTTAGCCATATAGCAGTCCTCCATAAAAATGTTTGATTAAAGAATACATTCACACCTCTGGGGAAAACCATCTTCATAAATCATCTTTTGTCCCCATCACTTTCCTTTTTAAGAACAAGTGGTTTTTTTTTTGTTTTTTTGTTTTTTTAAGATTTTACTTATTTATTCATGAAGGACACAGAGAGAGAGGACTCTGGGATCACGCCCTGAGCCAAAGGCAGATGCTCAACCCCTGAGCAACGCCGGCATCCCTGAATAAGTGTTTCTTATAAGACATGAGATGTAATTATAATTGAGATGAAAACATAGACATGTAAGCACAGATAAAGAAACAGGCAAACTGGAGAAATCTTTAAAAATCATTGAGTTTAAAGGGCATAATAAGATAGAGAGGCATGATCACCGAGGGCAAACTGCCTTACAAAAAAAGGCCTAATGTGGTAAAGTCGTTTATTTGGTGATCGGTTCCAGAGGTCAGAAATCATTTTATAAATGACCCAAAGATCACTTAAGCTAACCAAATTCACAAAATGCTGATGCATATTATGCATAATATGCTCATATTAACTAAAATTTATTATTGAATACTTACTATGTATCAGACAATATCTTAAGCACTTAATATGAATCTATCCTCAAAACAATCATGTAAAGTAGGGTTATCTCATGTTAGCTCTTTTTCAAAGATCAGGACACTGAGGGGTGCCTGGGTGGCTCAGTCATTTGAGCATCTGACTCTTGATTTTGGCTCAGATCATGATCTTGGGTCTTGAGATCCAGCCCTCTGTCGAGCATGGAGCCTGCTCTGGATTTTCTCTCTTTTTCTCTCCCACTGCTGCTCCCTCTGCTCATGTTCCCTCCCCCCTCACTTTCTCTCTCTCTCAAATAAATAAATAAATAAATAAATAAATAAATAAATAAATAAAATATTTTAAAAAATAAATAAAGGGCGTTGGCATTGGCTAACATTTTAAATCTCATTATCCTGTGATGATATGATGGCTGATAGGTCTATGTGTGCCCATTATGTTGGGGACATTGATTGTCACACAAGAGATGATATGTGAATTACTTACAGGTCAAATGACACTAGGAAGATATGGCAACTTGAATTGCTTTTGCAGTATTCCATTCTAAAGGGAGGCCTCCTAATAAAGGAGATACAAGCAGTGAGGAGCCAGAGTTTTCTTTTCAGGGAATTGGCACAAAACGGATGCCCCTTTTAACTTACTGAATAAATTAAGAATGCATGCCATGTGAGAAACAGTTAAGGGCATTAATGGCAACCAATGTCAACTGGAAAAGCAGAGATGACGAAAACATAGAGTGTAGCAAGTAGCAAGATTTGTCTCTTCTCTAGTCCTACTTCTAAGTTCCCAACCCCAGAAGAGTTTGCCTTAAGAAGGAAAGAAGAAAAAATATCCTAGAACCATACATTCCACAACCCAATCTTTAGGTTTGGAGAAGAAGAATGAGTGAAAAATTGACTATACTCCCTATACTCTTCATTTCAAGTCCCTGTGGCTACAAGGCTAAATAGCAATGGAGGAGGTTTTAAAACACTGAAGTTTAACTAGGTTAGGCTAGATTTTGAATAACTTAGAAGACCAGAAAAGTATGGAATCTATCCTGGGGGAACATAGTATAGTGGAACAATGTCTAGAAAAAAAGAAAGCATTTTAGTTCTTACCCCAACCAAGTTCAGATTCCTTAGTAACCTGCTCACATAAAAGAAATAGGAGTATGTAGTTTATGATATAATGTTAAGTGAATGAATCAGAATTTGCAATTGTATGTATGTGGCAAGTACAAATCTATGAGTAATCTAGATATATTAAACAATACCTGGAGAAGATAATTGAATTTTCTCTAAATCACAATTTTGCACAGGGTCAGCAATGATTGTATATCTAACCAAATCTACTATTACACTTCTTTTTTGCCATTTATTTAAGGAGTAAAATAAGTTTATTTAGCAAGATTGCTTTTCACAAATCCATGTTGGATGATAGATATGTGGCCGCCCTCTGTGGACTTGTAAATTAGGGGGTTTTGTTGTGGTTGTTTGGGATTTTTTTGGTTGTTATTGCTTTTCAAAGATTAACACCATAGTATTTCAAAGAAGAAGACTAACCAAAGTGTGATCTTCCAGTTCCTCCCTTTTCCATTAAAATTTGAGTATTATGCTTGACTTTTTCTATTATCTACAATCATTTCAGTTTGCAGGGAGTCCAAACATATAATTGTTAATAGCGCATATATTTCAGAGAACATGTCTTTGAGCCCTCCAGTGAAGACACCTTTAGGCCCACCTGATGTGAAATCATCTACCCTAACCTATTCTATTTCTCACTCCAATTTGTATAGCACCATTGGTAATATTTGTATGAGGATTCTAATTTATGAAGTTTTCCTCTTACATTGGAATATTTTAGGACACCTGAGCAGGGTAAGTATTTCCTGGGATTATTTACAACATATTGATCTCATACTAGGAATGCCTGAATCCCTTTTATCCCAAGACTGGTAAGAGATAAAAAGTTTATGGCTATCTTTTAAAAATCTCATATGACCCCAGTGGAAAATATATATGAACTAGATAGCATAAAAATAAAGTAAGACTCACTAAAGAGTGATCTTTTAAATTACAGCTTAGTGTTCCTGTCACAATTATGACTTAGGTAAGTACTTACCTACCTTTAATAAATGGATAAGGCACTGTAACGTACTAACTACCTAACTATGCAATTTTCATTTGTGCTTAGATATGGGCTCATATACAATTAGATATCCTAATAGTAAATAATATTGTGGTATGGCATTTAAACACATTATCTAATTTATTTTTCTTAAAGCAAAGCAAAGTGAAACTAATATAATTAAATCATATTGATACTACTTGAAAGAATTTAGACATTTGTCATCTTTGCTGTAGTTCTGTGCATTATGCTCAAAAGAACAATGTGAAATTCAAAATCTGAGAACCAAAGAATTTGAAAGTCCACTTGAAAAGGAAAAAATAGCAAGTCTTTACTAAATGAAAGAAAACATACACTTTAACTCAGAAGGGCTTCTACATACCGAAGGTCAATGTAAATGTGCAGTCACAATTTTTGGAAAAGAAAATTTCTTCCTGGTCTTTCTTGTGATTCTGACATAACAAAGCTTACATAAAACAAAATGTTTTAATTATCTGTTAATATTTTAAAATATTTTAGGAACCCGTTGCAATTGTTCTTATGACGTCTTTTACTTTTTTATTCTTATTTTTTAAAGATTTTATTTATTTATTCATGAGAGACACAGAGAGAGAGGCAGAGACATGGGCAGAGGGAGAAGCAGGCTCCCTGCAGGGAGCCAGATGTGGGACTCAATCCCAGGACCCCAGGATCATAACCTGAGCCGAAGACAGATGCTCAACGACTGAGCCACCCTAGGTGCCCCATGATGTTTTTTTTTTTTTTAAGATTTTATTTATTTATTCATAAGAGAGAGAGAATGAAAGAGAGAAAGAGAAAAAGAGAGAGGCAGAGACATAGGCAGAGGGAGAAGCAGGCTCCATGCAGGAAGCCTGATGTGGGACTCGATCCCAGGTCTCCAGGATCACACCCTGGGCTGAAGGCAGACGCTAAACCGCTGAGCCACCCGGGCTGCCCCATGCTGTTTTTTAAATAGAAGTTTTCATTTCTCCAAGTATTTGTTCTTAAATAAGAATACTACATATTTTTAAAAGTAAAAACTCAGATTTCTAGATAAGAATTCATAAAATAAGAATATATCCCAGTACTGTAGTAAATAGATAATTCCACTTATATAGGAATTGTCCTTAAAGGCCAGGCAGAGAGGGGAGGAAGATAAACAAACCTGAGTGTACCTAAGTAGAGAGGATATGGGCAAGCTTAATGTATTCAATATAATACTTAATCTGAATGAAAATCTTTCATAAATGGTAAAAGAATTTGTTCTCACTTCAAGTAAGAACTTAGAGATGAAGATAACATAGTTCCAGCTCTGGAGGAGTTATCAATAAGAGGTAAATAAGCTTAAGAGTGGAAAAGGTGATGATTCATAATTATCCCCTAGGAAGACAGATCAGAAAGTGAGGCAATCTTTCTGTGATAAGTAGGCCTACCTTGGTGAATGAACACAGCAGGCCCCAGATACAGCAGGCCTCAATGAAGCCAACTGGAGAGAAGTGAGAGAAGAGTATAAAAGCCTCACTTGGGGTGAAATGTGGGGCTGCTGCAGGGAACAGCATGGGTTTGCTCCTGTTTGTTGTGGGAATCCTAGGGAGAAAAGGAGGAAGGATGTTATATCCACACTACCACTTACCCAATAAGGTAGCCTATACCCAGTGTCTAAATGTTTGGGCGCTTAACTAATTAAAGCGTAAAGATGGAAGTATAAAGGAGCAGGATAAGCTGCTGATGGGGAATAGCTAGGCTGTCTTAGAGCTCTGTGAGAAAGCTAAAATCTGGGTTAAAATTTTCTGGGGAAAACCAGGACTATTGATTTAGGCTTGTGTGTAAGAATACATGTGTCCTGGAGAATCTTGTCTTTGGAGCCATTACCAGGGATAAATGTACTCTGGCAAAAGATCATCTCCTGGCAATTGTGTTGATTACCCATCTTAGGCCAGCGCTACTCCCTGGTGACATCCAAAGAATGATTTAATATGAAGGAAAGGCCTATATTATACAGATGTTGGTAGGATGGGTTGAACATGAATAAGGTGGTTTTCAGTCTTTGATTCTAATCACAAGCTGAAGGATGTTTTATTTATTTATTTATTTATTACAGATTTTATTTATTTATGCATGAGAGACAGAGAGAGAGAGAGAGGCAGAGACACAAGCAGGCTCCATGCAGAGAGCCCAACATGGGACTCGATCCCTGGGCCTTGGGGTTCCCACCGCGGGCTGAAGGCGGCGCCAAACCGTTGAGCCACTGGGGCTGCCCTGAAGGATGTTTTAAAGCAAAGAAACTTAGTGGTTTCTAATCTCAGGAACTACGAAATGCTGAATAAAAGTGGAAGCTTAGTTGCTTTGGGGAGAACTTGTGTTCTTGAGAGTATTACTACAAAATCATTTAACAAACATTTAATAGATGTCAATCATGCACTAGACATAATGACTTTCAAAGTAAAGTATTTCATGAAGGAAATTAGCCCTTTCAATAGCAAGAATGTGAAGAAAAAAATAGAAAAACAAAGGACCAAACTGAGATACCAACAGTATCGCTTCTATCCATAACTTGCTGAGAAGCCTTAAACAAGAATGTAGGATGAAGTCAGAGATTTTCAGGGGTACACAGGTGACTTACTTGGGTGGGACATATTAAAAATTAGTATTCGGGGATCCCTGGGTGGCTCAGTGGTTTAGCATCTGCCTTCGGCCCAGGGTGTGATCCTGGAGTCCCGGGATAAAGTCTCACATCGGACTCCCTGCATGGAGCCTGCTTCTCCCTCTGCCTGTGTCTCTGCCTCTCTCTCTCTCTCTCTCTGTCTCTCATGAATAAATAAATAAAATATTTTAAAAAATTAGTATTCATATTCTTTTTGTCTAAATGCAAAAAGTTAACAATAGTAATATTTAATATAAGAAAGATTAGTGAAGATATATAATATATATATATTTATACAAAGATATGAACAAAATTTTCTTAAATGCATATGTATACCAAATAAAAAAGATGGCAATGACTAGATTACCTGATTTCTAAAATCACTCTGCTCTAAAGTTCTGATCCCATATCATTTAAAGTACTTAAGTTTCTCTTAGACTATATTTAAAAGTCACACCGTATCTTTAATAACATAAACTTCCTCATATACAACAAAATTTAATTTTACAAATATATGAAAAAGTGAAACTTTGATTATTTAAATGCATCCTAACCCTACTGACACAACTTTCTTACCTAATGAAGCAGGTTCTCTCTGTATTATATGATGCCAGTTGGCATGACCCATTCCTCTTCTTAGCTCACTCAAGAGACTGGCAAAAGGATTTTCTGAGAGCATTGTGTTGATCAGATTAACAATAAACTTAAAGTCTGGATTCCCTCTAGCAAAGTTTTCAGAATTCTTCAAATTTCACTAATTTGTGCAGCAACTGGTTGGTTTACTCTGTTGATAACTATAACTATAATTATATATATATATATATACATTCCCTCAAATTTCTGATTTATAAAGAAAATTTAGAAGAAACACTACTGTAAAGCTAAACTATTTTATTCTACAATTCTTTTAAAGGATGGGTTTATGAACTGAACACGTAATTAATGGCATTATATAGCCAATATAAAAGCTACTCACTTTTTGTGTCTAAAATTATAGGAAGTTAAGAGTCTTGCTATGCACAGTAATATGAATAAATAGATCACAAAGAAGTTGGCTGGAAACCAGTGCATTAAAATGACAGCTTTCACAATAATGCAAATATACTTAACACTACAAAACTATGTGTTTAAATATGATTAAGATAGTCAATTTTATGTGTTTTATACGAGTCAAAAAAAAGAGACAATGACTGAAATAATATACCAGCCTAAAATGAATATTTCTGGGATGCCTGGGCAGGTCAGTGGTTGAGCGTCTGGATTCAGCTCAGGTCATGATCCCAGGGTCCTGGGATCGAGTCCCACATCAGACTCCCTGAATGGAGCCTGCTTCTGCCTCTGCCTGTGTCTCTGCCTCTCTGTCTCTCATGAATAAATGAATAAAATCTTAAAAAAAAAAGCATACAAATTTAAAAATGTGTTAAATTTGTTAAAATTCCTAAACTGTTTCTCAAAAAGTACTAGTTTATATACCTATGGGTAATGTATGAGACTTACAAAATGGAGGGTGCTAATTGTGGTTAATGTGTGTCTTTAAGTTCTTCTTCTAATAGTAGTTTTCAATATGAGCCAGTCTATTTTTGTTTTGACTCTTATGGAAGTCAAGTAGATGGGTAGGGCATTCTGGGTAACTGGTCTGGGAATTGAAACTCATTGCCCCCCTCTCCTAATTAGTGCTACAAACTAAACAAATGAGTTAACCAGCTATTGTTACTGATCTGTAGAGAGGTATATATTTTGAAATAAAGATACATTAAGTATCTGCATTTTTCTTTTAGATTTCAGATTTTCTATACCCATTGTCTGATGTCCATCTCTTTAATACCATTTTTTTTTTAAATCTTTTCTGGACATTTCAAGATAGGATGCCAAAATTTACTAGTCCATATGCACTTGAACCATATAAAACATATGGTTTCTAGTTCATTCTTTTTTTTTTATTTTTTAGACTTTATTTTTTCATTCATGAGAGACACACAGAGAGAAGCAGAGACACAGGCAGAGGGAGAAGCAGGCTCCATGCAGGGAGTCCAATGTGGGACTTGATCCTGAGATTCCGGGATCACGCCTTGAGCCAAAGGCAGACAGACGCTCAACCACTGAGCCACCCAGGCATCCCATTAGTTCATTCTTAATAGTGCAATATGGCAAAAAAAAAAAAAAAAAAAAAAAGTGCAATATGGCTTTTTCCATGGAGAAAAATGACTTTTCCAAAACTCCTAATCTAGAGTAAATATTATCATACTTCTATCACCACATATTAACATATAATTTTAGAGTTTCAAACCTCTTTCATAAATATTGTTCCATTTAATTTTTACAACCCAGGTGTGGTGACTGGGAAGATATTATTATCTCCACTTAATAGATGAAATAAGGTTATACAATCATGAAGTAGTAGAACTGAGGCTAGCAGGGCATTGAACTTTCCACAGCCCTCTGTGCCGCCTCTACCATATGTAAAAGGACAGCATATTCTTTTTGCAGAAATGTTATTCCACGGTGGTTAACATTCACCTCCATAATCCCCTATAGAACAAGATAAAATACAAATTTAAAAAGGGGGAGAAAATATGCAAAAAAAGAAAATACATTTTTCCCTTTTGGTAATTTTACTACTACTTTTCTGAAAGAATTCATTCTTTCAGAATGACTGTATCTAAACATGTATTCTCTAGCATTACAAAAAATACATGTGAATAATTATAAGACAAGGACACTATAAAACTATAACCTCAGGGCCCCTGGGGGATCAGTCAGTTAATCACTCAACTCTTGATTTTGGCTGTGGTCATGATCTCAAGGTCATGAGTTCAAGCCTCCCATTATATTCCATGCTTAGCATGGCATCTGCTTGTCCCTCTCCTTCTGCTCCTCTCCCTGCTTGCACTCTCTCTGTCAAAATTAAATAAATAAATAAATAAATAAATAAATAAATAAATAAATCTTTAAAAAAACCTATAACCTCAATTTTGCAAGCAGATCATATTAAATGCTAACCCCATAATGTACGTTTAATCATACGTCTTGTTCACGTTCATCTTATTTCTTACTTACTCTCATACAAGTTTCATTACATTTCTTCCTTACAACTAACCATAAAGTCACAGGACTAATCTTTCTCAGATTTGCTTATTTTCTTATTATAAGCATAATTGCTGGTCAGTTATTGGCTGACCTACAAATTAGGTGGTTTTGTAAAGAAACAAGTCTCACCATTTTGAAAGATTATTTATTTTTAAAGATTTTATTTATTTATTAATGAGAGACAGAGAGAGAGGCAGAGACACAGGCAGAGGGAGAAGCAGGCTCCATGCAGGGAGCCCGATGTGGGACTCGATCCCAGGGTCCTAGGATCACGCCCTGGGCTGACGGCGGCGCTAAACCACTGAGCCACCCGGGCTGCCCTCCACAAGTCCATTTTAGCTCTATGCAATAGCTCTGTAAAGGCATTTTAAGGGTCTAGACACCTTTGGGGGAGTATTTATGGATATCTAAATAACTATCTTCTGGGACAAACAAGTGTCAACAGTTAATGAGGTACTAATGAGCCCTAAGGCCCGAATCAGGAAGCATCCCGTGATGTGGTTCAGGCCACTGGGACTTGAGACAGACAGGTAGGGCAGAGCAGGCGGCTTGCGGTATCATTAGGTAACAATTTCCGCGCTCCAAATGGTTGCCTAGTAACCGTTAGTGAGAGAGTAGGATCCCTGACTATTACACTGTGTGCTGCAAGGAAAACACATGAGCAAAGAAAAACAATGTCAGACGGGAATTTATGGCAAAAATAGAAACAACATAAACCTAAATGTCTCCCGCACCTGCAAGTCAATCCCCACATTTTACCTACATGTATACCTAGGCCTCAGGTGTCTGTACAGGCCAAAGGGGGAAGTTTTACCACCAGTCTCCGAAACCTGGCTGGGGGAACAGACAACAGCGTTACGGGGTCTGCAACCCCAGAGCTGTCCTCGGGGGAGCCCGCGCGCATCCTACTAGAGACGGCCCCTCACGCGGCCTCCTCCGCGGGCTCGGGCCTGCAACGCGGCTGACGGCGCTCGCCGTGGCTAGGCAACGGTCGGAGCATTCCCCGCGGAGTCGGCCCCGCCTCCCGAGGCGCTTCCACCTCCCGGCGCCTCGAATCCCCTCCTCTCATTGGCTAGCGGCCTACCAGGGGTGGGCGGGGGGATGTGCGTCACGCAATGAGCTCACTTCCGGCCAGGGAGCGCGCGGGTTGATTCGTCCTTCCTCAGCCGCGGGTGCTCGCAGCTCGGAAATGGCGGGTAAGTTCCCGGGAAAAGTTTACCAAGGGGAGGGGGCGGGCAGGTTTGGGGAAGAACGCCGAGGCGGTGGTGACAGTGCCCGCCTGGAACTTTCGGGCGCCGGCCTGGGTTCCAGAAGGCTTGCGGCAGCCTGAGAGCACGGAACTCTCAGCCCAGCTCCCTGTCGGCCGAGGTTCGTGCCCCCGCCCCCAACTAGTCGGGGTGCTGCGCCGTCTGCGGAGAGCTCGGCCCCCGCCGCGGGCCGCGGCCGCCGGGGAGAGCGTCGCGGGGTGGCTCGCAAGCTGCCCGATCCCCGCGGCCTGCTTATCCGCTCGTTCCCTTTCCCCCCTCCGCCCGAGCCGCAGCGGGCTGCTTCTGTTCCCGCCCGCCGGCTTTCGGGTTGGGCTCGCCCTCCTCCTCCAGGTCTCCCTCCACCTCCCTTCCACGACAGTCCACTTCTGAGCTAGCGCATCGCTGCCTTGCCCCGCACCGGGGGCTCCCCTTTGAGTCTTCGCAGTCGTCTTTTTTCTTTTTTTTCAATCTCTCGCGCTTTAATATTCCTGGGGTCGATTCAGATTTCCTTTGAGAAAGATGGTCCTCGCATGCTTCCTTCATCTAAACTTCTCTTAGTATTTTATGCTGTGATTTTCACGTTCAATTGTCTTTTTTTTTAATTTTTATTTTTTTAAAGTCTCTTTAGTTTACAGCGTTTAATACTAATCATTACTATTAAGACTGTTTTGGTGTGAGTGTATACTTTTTTTCCCCCCCAGTTACATATCTTTTGGAGTGATGGACAGTTTGTACTTTTTTTTTCCCCCCAGTGCCTTCCTAGTAGTCTTACTACAGTTTCACGGATGTGCTGGATAGACAGGCTATCACGTGAGCTCTACAGATATTTAAAGAAGGATTTTTTTCTACCAGAGAGTGACTCTGGGATCTTGGGGGTGCACTGGCGCTGTAAAAGAGGGGGGCATATGTATTTTGTGCGGTGTGCACGTAGTAAGACTTACCCCTAAATTTGAACCTGTGCTTCACCACTTAATAGTTGGGTGCACTTAAGCAAGTAAACCTCTCCCGAAGCCTGAGTGTTTTAATATGAAATGGGGCGGATATAGTATCTAATAGATCTGTGGGGATTTAAGCTAATGTATGATTTCAAACAAGTCAAGTTTTGTGGCTTATATATAACTCCTTGAAGTGGGTTCTGTTATCCCAGCTTAATAGATTAGGGTCAGAGGAGTCAAGCAATGTGCTCTAGTTCTAGTTCACAGATCCCAGTAAGTTAAGTGGCGAAGGCTGGATGCGATTCCAGGAATTCTGACAACAGACTTCATCCTAGAATGTCTCAAATGTTCCCTATTTTCTGTTTATGTGTGTTTTAACCACTTGCTAAACTTCATGGCGTGTTTGCTTCTGCACATGATTTCCTTTTTCCTGAATTTTTACAAATTTTTTTTTGTTCATTTTGTCCGGAGGTTTATTGTCATCTTGGCTTGAAAGTTTATCTGAATAATGATTGCTTCCATTTGTAATTACTTGTTACATATATTGATGGGTAGCTACGCTCTAGTAAAACCATTTGGTTTCCAGTAGCCCGTAGTTTATGACTTTGTACACCTATGGTTAAAAAAACATTTGTTTAATGCACTGAAAATTTTCTTTCCTAACCCTGTCCCCATTCCTTCTCTCTTATCCTAGAGATAACCATGGTTACCAGTTTCTTGTGTGTCCTTCCTGAGATAATCTATGCATTATCAATTGATGGTTTCTTAATAGTTGATCTAAAATACTCTGGGTAGAAGTTTTCAAGTATTAGAGATAAAATGCTATTGTAATTATCAAAGGATATTCTTATCTTAGGTCTTGGGTGAGCAGTGGTACTCTTTTTATATTTTTAAAAAGCTGCTTAGGTATAGGTCCTAGCATATAATATATGTTAGTATTAAATATAAAGAAATGTCAGTAGTCATGTTACTTTTTGGATTTACTAATTTACGTAAAGCAAGCCTCGTTCATACACCTCTGGCAAAAATGATGTTTTTCCTGTTGTATAACGAGGCAGTCCTACTCAATACATTTATTTAGGAATATATGGAAAATGACCTGTGCTTTTATGATCTATTAGCATTTAAAAATTTTTCCTATTATTCCACTCCTAATAAGAACCCTCTCTGTGGGTTTGACTATTTAAACCATTTCCAACAAGACCTTCTGAAAACTTTTCCTTAGGATTTGGTGCTATGGAGAAATTTTTGGTTGAGTACAAGAGTGCAGTGGAGAAGAAGCTGGCGGAGTACAAATGTAACACCAACACAGCAATTGAACTAAAATTAGGTATGTATGCTATTTCTAAGTGGTATTCTGTACTGTGTGTTCATATATAATCTTTTTTTAAAATTTGAGGTAGAATTTTATGTAAGAGCAGTTCATGTAAATGTGTAGTTTTCTGCATGTATTGAACACATTCAGATTTTATTCAGTCCATTATGTCATGGAGTGGGTAGATGTTTAAGAGGTGGCGGAGTTTACACCTAGGAAGGACAGCGTGGCAAAAAATGATAAGCGTAGGTGTTCTCAGGCTTTTGAAGCTATTTACCTTTCATTTTTGCTTATAAAAATAGTAGGCAGTAGTGTTGGTGAGAATGTGGAAAACAATGTTGCTGATCGGAATGTAAAATGATGTAAATACTTTGGAAAACAGGTTGGCAGGTTCTTAAAAAGTTAAATGCACTATATGATCCAACAGTTCTACTCCTAGGTATCTTCTCAAGAAAAATGAAAACATATGTCCATACAGAAACTAGGACATGAATATTCATAGCAGCATTATTTATAGTAGCCCCCAAATGGAAACAACTCAGATCTCCATCAACTGGTAATAGAATAAACAAAGTATGATATATCTATACGATGGAATACTACTTGACAATAAAAAGGAGGACTGAAAATCTGATACATGCTGCAACACGGATGAACTTAAAAATACTCTTAAGTGAAATCATATAGAACCCCCCGCCCCATACAGTGTGATTCTGTTTGTATGAAATGTTTGGAAAAAACACATCCAGAGAATGGTAGTTGGTAGTTGGTAGAATGGTAGTTGCCTGGGGCTGACTCTGAGAACAGAGAATAACTGCACATGGGCATAAGATTTCTTTTGGGGACAGTGGCAGTGGGTTTTTTTTTTTTCTTAATTGTAATATTCTTTTTGTTGTTGTTGTTTAAGATTTTATTTATTTATTCATGAGAGACAGAGAGAGAGAGAGAGGCAGAGACATAGGCAGAGAGAGAAGCAGGCTCCACGCAGGGAGCCTGATGTGGGACTCAATCCCGGGTCTCCAGGGTTATGCCCTGGGCTGAAGGTGGCGCTAAGCTGCTGAGCCACCCAGGCTGCCTAACGGCAGTGTTTTAAAATTAGATTTTGGCCGTGGTCACACAATTCTTTTTTTTTTTTTTTTTAATTTTTTTTTGTTTTTTAATTTTTTATTTATTCATGATAGTCACAGAGAGAGAGAGAGAGAGAGAGAGGCAGAGACACAGGCGGAGGGAGAAGCAGGCTCCATGCACCGGGAGCCTGATGTGGGATTCGATCCTGGGTCTCCAGGATCGCGCCCTGGGCCAAAGGCAGGCACCAAACCGCTGCGCCACCCAGGGATCCCCACACAATTCTAAATTTACTGAAAATTACTGAATTATGCTTAAAACAAGTTTTGTGGTATGTAGACTATACCTCAGGTAAAGCTTTTTTTAGAAAAAGATTTTACTTATTTACTTGAAAGAGGGAGAGCACAAGCTGTGGAGAGAGGGAGAGGGAGAAGCCGACTCCCCGATGATCAGGGAGCTCAATGTGGGACTCGATCTGAGGATCCCCAGTCTAAGCTCAATGTGGGACTCGATCTGAGGATCCCCAGTCTAAGCCACAGATAGACTCTTAACTGACTGAACCACCCAGGCACCCCTTAATAAAACTATTTAAAAAAAATAATTGCCTGTTCATGAATTCTGGTCCCATGGCATTCCATGGCTAAGTTTCCTTATCTTATAATAAAGTTAATAGTATTTTTATAGTGGTTGTAAAGATTAAATGTATGATTAAGTACAAGTAAAGTACAGGAACAGGTTGACTTTTAGAACTTTTTTAAAGATTTATTTATTCATGAGAGACTTATTTCACTTAGCAAATATTTCATGTTGTGGCATATATCAGGACTTCATTCCTATTCGTGGCTGAATAATATTCCATTGTGTTTTTATACTACATTTTGTTTATTCATCTGTTGATGGACTTTGGGATCTTTTCTACCTTTTGGATTTTGTAAGTAATGCTACTATGGACATCAGTATATGAGTATCTGAGTTCCTGATTTCAATTATTTTAGTATATAACTAGGAATAGAATTACTGAGTGTATGTTAATTGCGTGTTTAACTTTGAGGAACTGCCAAATTATTTTACGTAGTATCTGCAGTTTTATAGTCCCACTAACAGTGTACGAGGTTCCAGTTTCACCATATCATTGTCATCATTGTCAGTGCTTGTTATTTTCTGTTTTTTTTTTTATTATAGCCATCCTAGTAGATGTAAAATGATATCTTATTGTGATTTTGATTTGCATTGCCCTAATGACTAATGATCTTGAGCATCTTTTCATGTGCATATTGGCCATTTGTATATCTTCTTTGTAGAAGTATCTATTCAAATCCTTTGCCTATTTTTTAATTGGATTATCTTTTTGGTTTTTTTTTTTATATATTTTAAAACTTGGTAATTTTCTAGATTCTCTTACTTTGTGGAAAGTGGCTTCAGCTGAGTGTTTTTCAGGCCTACAACCATATTATCTGGATCATTTTCATAAATTCACTTTGTTTTTAATAGATACGTTCTTTGCATGTGCTCTTTCTCTTTTTTTTTTTTAAAGATTATATTTATTTATTCATGAGAGACACACATAAAGAGAGGCAAAGACACAGGCAGAGGGAGAAGCAGGCTCCATGCAGGGAGCCCAATGTGGGACTTGATTCCAGGACTCTAGGATCATGCCCTGAGCTGAAGGCAGACACTCAACCTCTGAGCCACCCAGGTGTCCTCTCTCTCTTTTTTTTTTTTATGATTTTATTTATTTATTTATGAGAGACACAGAGAGAGAGAGGCAGAGACACAGGCAGAGGGAGAAGCAGGCTCCATGCAGGGAGCCTGATGTGGGACTCCATCCAGGGTCTCCAGGATCAGGCCCTGGGCTGAAGGTGGTGCTAAACTGCTGAGCCACTTGGGCTACCCTCCTTCTCTTTTTTTAAAGTAGGCTTCACGCCCAGCATGGAGCCCAACATGGGCTTAAACTCAAAACCCTGAGATTAAGACTGGAGCTGAGATCAGGACTTGGACACTCAACCAACTGAGCCACGAAGGCGCCCCCCCCCCCCCATTCTCTTTCAAACTGCATTGGCTAACACTTTCAGAACAGTGTTAAAAAATGAGGGCAGCCGGGGTGGCTCAGGGTTTAGCGCCTGTCTTTGGCCTGGGGCGTGATCCTGGAGTCCCAGGATCAGGTCCCATGTCGGGCTCCCCACAGGGAGCCTGCTTCTCCCTCTGCTTGTGTCTCTGCCTTGCTCTCTCTGTGTCTCTCATGAATAAATAAATAAAATCTTAAAAAAAAATGATTACGGTCATCCCTGTTCCTTAATTTAATGAGAATGGTTCTAGTATTTCTCCACTAAACATGATCCTTGCTTACTACTTTGAAGAATAGTTTGTTTTGCAAAGAGTTTTTATTCAAAAGTGCATATTAAAGTTTATCAAGTGCCCTTTTGGTTTCAATGGAAATAATGATTATGTTATACACAATGTTTATAATACATAATATTTAGTTAGCATGATAGATTTTATTATACCTTTATATATTGACCCACTCTTACTCTTGCATTTCTAAACTGAATATCTTGAGATATTTTAACGAATTCATGAAGGCTTATATTTATTTTTATTTTATTTATTTATTTATTTTTTTCCAGGTTCATAATTTATTGTACAAATTGAGTATCACATGATGAGTTGACATTAGCTTCTCCAAGCATGGGAACTTAACAGATGAGGTCCAAGTTAAAGTCCATTTATGTTGCTTTCACAGCTGGTGTTTTTTTAGACCTTAATTTGAAGTATAAAATCATCAAAGCAATGCCTCCAATATGTGGCCAATACACAATTCATTCTACCTGTGAGAGTATGAGTTGAAATATTTTTTGATGCCAGTGAAATGGAATTGGGTATCAGTTTCTAGACCTGCCATGATTTCAATCTTGCAAAAGGTAGCAATTCCAGTGGTTGTGTCCTTCAACGGATGCAGCTAACCTGCCATGAAGACTTATATTTAAATATTTTTATATTACCATTTATAGATGAGATTGATTTGTGTTTTTCTCCTTTGCGCTTACTTTGGTGGGGGGGAGGTGAAGGTCAACTTTTGTATTCTTTGTGACTGTGACCTTCCTACTTGACTAGGGCTTTAATACCCTCACCAGTTTGTTTGTTTGATTTATCTATCTATCTATCTATCTATCTATCTATCTATCTATCTATCTATCTATCTATTTTTAAAGATTTATTTATTCATTCAGAGAGAGCGAGAGAAAGGCAGAGACACAGGCAGAGGGAGAAGCAGGCCCCACACAGGAAGCCCGATGTGGGACTCGATCCCGGGTCTCCAGGATCACACCCCAGGCTGCAGGCGGCACCAAACCGCTGCGCCACTGGGGCTGCCCCCTCACCAGTTTTAAAAGCGTTAGACTTATCTAATGGTAACGTCTTGAAAGAATTCACCTTAATCATTATGAAGAGACCTTCTTATACCATTTAATATTGGGATGTTTTTCTACCTTAATACAATTTAGATTTCATTCCAAGTTTTGTGGTTTGCATGATACATTTTTGACCCTTCCATTTACTTTTAACCTGTATTCCCTTTTGGGTGTGTCTTTTGCAGAGCGCACATACTTGGATTTGATTATATACTTTTTTACCTACCAATTTTATTTCCTTTGTTATTTGTTGCTTTTGTTATCTAATTTTTCTGTTCTTGTACTTTCTCACTCCTGTCTCTACCTATGTAACGTGTGTTTTGTTTTCCCTGACCCCACACTCTCCACTGTACGGTTTAAATTCTCCTAAAAAGCCGTATAACCGGGCAGCTCGGGTGGCTCAGCAGTTTAGCACTGCCTTTAGCCCAGGGTGTAATCCTGGAGACCTGGGATCAAGTCCCTCGTCGGGCTCCCTGCATGGAGCCTGCTTCTCCCTCTGCCTGTGTCTCTGCCTCTCTCTCTCTCTCTCTCTCTGTCTCTGTTACTCTGTCTCATGAATGAATAAATAAAATCTTAAAAAAAAAAAAAAGCCATATAACCTGTTTTAAAATACAGCATATTGTTTGTTCTGCTGAGAGACTCTTTATATTTTATATTTATTTCATTCACCGTTTGCCAAATACTTAACTTAGCTATACTTATGTGGCAGGAGGCATTTCTCTGGCATTAGAGATACAGCAGTATACAGATAGTAATTGTCTTCATGGAGCTTACATTCTGGTTATGAGAAACAGAAATACATGAAAAATAGTGATTTGTGTTATAGAGAAAATACAGGGTGATTAGATCCTACTGCTAAGGTGACATTTGAGTGGCTAATAAAATAAATGAATTTGTGAGCACTGTAGATATCTCAAGGGGGAGTGTTAACACACGAAAGAATGGCAGGTGCAGAATGTACTGGACGTATTCAAGGAATATTAAGGAAGCCATTGTGACAGAAGGCTAGCTTGGGAGGATGAAGTGTCTAGAAGCCAAATAATAAAAGTGTTTGAAGGAGGAGGAAGTAATCAACTATGTCAAATGTTGCTGGTAGTTCTTGTAACATAAGGACTCTGGGGATTTAGTGATTTGATTATTTTTCTTTTTTTTTTATTAAATATTTTATTTATTCATGAGAGACACAGAGAGAGAGAGGCAGAGACACAGGCAGAGGGAGAAGCAGGCTCCATGCAGGGAGCCCGATGTGGGACTTAATCCTGGAACTCCAGGAACACACCATGGGCCAAAGGCAGGCAGGCGCCAAACCTCTGAGCACCCAGGTGTCCCAATTTGATGATTTTTCTTAAATGAGAGAAGTGATGGAATCATAGGATCTACTTTTTTATACTAATTTAAGAGAAATAAAGAGGAGGGAAATTAGAAATGGAGTATAGGCTGTTTATGAAGAATTTTGCTCAAAAGTGAAGTTGAGCAATGGGCAGCTAGATGAACGCACAGGATAAAGTAAGTTGACTTTATTTTTGCTCTTTAAAAAGTGATATGCACTTCATGTACAATGAAACACACACTAAGTATATGATTCAGTGAGGTTTGAGGGGGATTCCCCCCCCCCAAATAGCTGCTTTTTGGGTGTTTGAATTTAAAACCCAATTTTTGGGAGATTGAGACATGCAACAGATCTGGTGGTTTACGTGCCTCTTTGTTTTGTCTTTGAAACAATTGCAAACTTACAGAAAAGTTGGAAGTATAAATACAAAGACCTTTTATCCCTAAACTATTTGAGAAGAAATTGCTGACTTGATGAACCATCACCACATACTCTTTAACGTGTATTTACTGTGAAGAGAGCATCATTATCCATAGCCAGAATATAATCATCAAAATTAGAAAGCTAATATCAATACATTATCACCATTTAATTCTCAGCCTCTAAGTTGCCCCACTTGTCCCCACATGCCCTTTAGAGCAAAGGGATCTCGTTTGATTAGGATCACGGCTTACATTTGGTTGCCTGTTTCTTTTGGCCCCTTCAGACTGTAACAGTTGTCAGTCTCTTCTTGACTTTCATGACCTTGACACCTTTGAAGATTGCAGACCAGTTACTTTGTAGAATGTCCCTTATTCTGGGTTTATCTGATGTTTGCTCAGGGTTATTTCAAGTTACAGATCTTTGGTAAGGGTATCACAGGAGTGATTTGCGGATCTCATAGCCCCTATCAGTTTTTCCTCAAACTTCCAATTCTTTCACTTACTTAGTTCCTATTTTATTTAGTGGATTATAATCTGTTAGGTATCATTTATTTTGGTCCTTCCAGTGTACCCTGATTTGGCCAGTAGGAGCCCAGTTCATACTGGCTTCTGTGTTTTTTTTATATGTCCTCCTCCTTTATTTGATTACTTCATCTTTTGATTACTTTCTGGAACAGGATATTCCAGGCCCATGTGTTATCTCTGCCACAGCTGTGGAAACAGTCGTTTCTCCAAGGAGCCCTGCTTTTATTTTTGTTTTTTGTTTTAAGAGGAAAATGGCATTTTGAAGCCAAGATCTGCTAGGTGAGCAGGTGTTCACTGCTGTTAGTGTTCTAACATTAATGAGAGTGGGCCTTCTCAGTTGATAGAACTTTGTTCCCTCCCTTTCACAAAGATTTATTTATTTATTTTAGAAAGAGATAGCATGCACAGGTAAGTGGGAGGGACAGAGGGAGACAAAGAGGGACTCTCAAGCAGATGCTAAGCTGAGCTGAGCTCAGCGCCTGACACTGAGCTTGATCTCACAACCCTGAGTTCATAACCTGAACCCAAACCAAGAGTCAGATTCTGACTGTGTCACCCCAGTGCCCCTGCTTCTTTCCTTTCAGTCCCTGCTCCCTGCAAGATGTTACTGTCCTGATTCCTTTCACCAAAATTAGTTTTGTCTGTTTTAGAACCTTATTTAAATGTAATTATGCATGCATACACTATGACTGGTTTTGTTCATTCAGGATGTTTTCGAGGTGCATCTTATTGCAGGTATCAGGGGTTCATTCCTATTTATTGCTGAATATTCTATTGTTGGATATATCACTATTCGTCAGTTATTAGACATTTTGGTTTTTGGCTATTATAAATAACTCTGTTAAGAATGTTCTTATACAAGTCTTTTTGTGGACATATGGTTTTATTTTGGATAAATTTGTAGCAGTGGATTTGCTAGAAATTTGCTAGGTCATAGGGTGGTTTTATGTTTAGCTTTATGAGATACTTGCCAGACTGAATTCCCAAGTACATTTATACTCACACCAACAATGTATTATAATTCTGGTTATTCCACATCCTCATGAATGTTTGGTGTTACGTGTTTTTAAAATTCAATGAAATCAGTTTTGATTGAATTTTAAATTGAAGAGCTCAGTGTTACTAAGATAACTCTCCCTACATTTTTTTTTTTTTTTAAGATTTTACTTATTTATTCATGATAGACACAGAGAGAGGCAGAGACGTAGGCAGAGGGAGAAGCAGGCTCCATGCAAGCAGCCCGATGTGGGACTTGATCCCGTACCTTGGGGATCATGCCCTGAGCCAAAGGCAGACAGAGGTTCAACCGCTGACCCACCCAGGTGTCCCTCCCTACATTCATTACAGATTTAATGTAATCTCTTTTGTGTGTCTTAGTTTAATTTTGGTATCAGGGTTTTGCTAGCCTTATAAAATGAATAGGGAACTGTTTTCCATTTTCTAAAATGAGTTTGCAAAAAATTAATACTATTTTTTCTTTAAATGTTTGGTAATATTTATCAATGAAGCTTTGTATGTCTAGTTTTCTTTGTTAGAAGGCTTTTAATTACAAATCTATTAGGTTGAATACTATTCTGATTTGATGTTTCTTGTGTCAGTTTTGGTAATTTTTGTCTTTTAAGGAAATTGTCCATTTTATCTAACTTTTTTTGTCAGAATGTTGGAAAATAATTTATATTCTGCAGTTTTATATAGGGTTCTGTAAATGTCAATTGGCTTAATAGTGTTATTCAAGTCTTGTATATTTTTGCTGATTTTTAATTACTTATTCTGTCAGAACAATTGAGAGGTCTGTTGAAATTTCCAACTATAATTGTGGATTTGTCTGTTTCTTCAGTTGTCAGCTTTTGCTTTATGTTTTTTTTTTCTTTTTTTTTTAAAGTGAAGTATAGTTATGCTTCATATATTTTGAAGGCCTAGTATTAGGCTCATACAGATGTAGACAGATGTTCCTTTATCTCTGGTAATAAAGGGATCTCTTTATCTCTGTCCAGCTTTTACTCTTCATCTTGCATTATATTGAAGACTACTTTTTCATATAGGAATATTGCAACAAGAGTTATTTAAGCATGGGAGAAATAACAGCATGTTTTTATGCTGATGCCTGTGATCTATCAGAGAAGGGACAAATGATACAGGAAAAGAATGGGGAGTATTTGTAGAGTGATATCTTTGAAAAATCTGAGAGAATATTCTTAAGAATATCAGTGGAGAGATTAGCCTTAGGTGGGACATGGAGAATTTCTCTCTGCCAGTTTAACAAAGGGAAGACATATTTATTCTATGGGAGTAGTGGCTACAGTAAATTGGAAGGTATAGAGTGCCAGTCTGTGCAGATTCTCTTGTGAATGCTTATTTCCTAAGTGAAACAAGAAGCGAAGTTATCAGGTGAGAATGTGATTCTAGAAGATGTTGGAGGGTTTGAGGAAATAGTCATCTTGTCAAGCAAGAGGAGTGAAGTAGACTTGAGAACTATAGTATAATTGTCAGGTAGCACTAAGGGTCTACTTCAAGTTTAGTACTCATGAATGTAAAGTCAAGGTGAGCCATATGCAGATGCAAGGGTATAGCAAAAAGTGGGCGTATAGTCAGATTTATAACTAGAGTGGGGTTTTAGGCTGGCATAACAAAGATTGGAACAAAGGAGTTGAGGATGTTTATGAGGGAGTGATTTTCTACATGGAGAGGGAAGAAATTGAGGATACAAAGGAGGGGAGGGACAGCAAAAATTGTGTTCTAATCAATACATTGTAAGCCCTGGTGGAGGTTGAAGAATTGTTAGAATTAGGGTATAGAGAGAGTGAGCTGGGAAGAGGTCGTAGTAAGATTGTACAGTGTTTGACATGGAAATTTAAAGGGTATAATTATTGATAATGATTGGTAAGAGGTAGGGCATGTCCTGGGAATAAGTTACAGTAAAAGATTCTTGGAGAAGGAATCAAGAAACTGAGAGACTGAGTTAGTAATTTTAAATCTCCAAGATTTAAGTCAGTAATGTTGGAAAGAGGGACAGTAAGCCAAAAACTATGTTCCTCAGAGAATGAGGGAAAGATTGGGCATTAGCATCAAAGCTGATTGTTCTTAACATATGAAGAGAAGGACCTTCATCTGAAACCAGCAGTAAGGAGTTAGAACAGTTCGTCCCAGCAGTTACAAAGAAAAAGCAGCCACTACTTGAGAGGGCTGTAATAGAAGCAGTGTCTTGGGGGAGAGCCAGATTGTCCACAAACTATTAGGGTGAGAAGATATAGAAGATTCAAGGAAGAAGTTTGGGATATGGAGAATTTTGGTGATAATTGATTCATGAGTTTTATAGTAATCACAGGTAGTTGGATTGGGGTGGCAATTGGCATTAGATTAGTAGTTTTATGCTACTCTACGGGGATGAGAATCCAGGTAAAAAGGGGTAATCTAGGAATTGGACTAAAATTTGCTGGAATAAAGAATATGATGGAATTAATTATGATGGTTTCTAAGGTATATTGTAATGTTAAGACTAATGTTGCAGGCTGGTGGAGATGATGGGCTGGTGGAGATGATGGGAATGTTGTTAGGGACATACTGGGCCCTGCCTTCACCGCTGCATTTTAAAATAATATAATTACACTTATTTTGCAGTTTAACATTGGTAAGGAAAGTATATATTGGTCAAAACACTAAGATTTCAGTTGTTTAAAGGACACAAGAGTAAGGGGCGCCTGGGTGGCGCAGTTGGTTGAGCGTCTGACTGGCTCAGGTTGTGATCTCATGGTCCTAGAATTCAGCCCTACGAGGGGGGTTCCATACTCAGTGCAGAGTCCACTTGGGATTCTTTCTCCCTCTCCTTCTGCCCCTCCTACCCATGTACATATGCTCTCTCTAAAATAAACCGATAAATCTTTAAAAGAACACAGGAGTATGAATAAACTTATAGTCCAGAGCACAATTAGATATTATGGGAAATATGTAGCAGCATCTCTGAAGCTGCTTGAGAACTGGAATCCATTTATATCTGCATTATGAGCACCTGTCGATGGACTGTTCCTATGTTAAATGCTTAAGCATTATTAAACTTTAAAACTAATTAAATTAATGTGCCTTAGTGATTTCTTAATTATTGGGCTTTGGGCTATTAAGACATGGAGAATGTATCTTTTTTTTCTTCAAGTCTTTATTTAAATTCCAGTTAGTTAACATACAGTGTAGACTGTATCTTTTATGCATTTTGTCCTTCCTGAAATTACTGAAGTGATCCTGATAACTAGAAAATATAGGAACTATAAATAGGAGTGGAAACAGTAGGATTTATAGTCAAATAGAAGATTGATCTGTGTTGGTAATAAGGTGCCATTTAATATTCTAGGCCCTGATCTTCCATTTTTCTCCAAAAATTTGAGTCACAGATTTTCCTGAAAAAAAATTTAGTGCTTATTTTTAAATTATTATAGTTTTTTATATTGTATATTCCTCTGTTGGAATGCTGAATATTTTCCAGGAATTTTGGGAGTATAAGAATATAAGAAATAAAAATTACCCATTATTTCATCACTCAGAATAACTACAGTACTTATGTACTATAATTTGGGATATTTCCTTCTTTAGTTTTTTTAAAAATTATATATTAATTTATGTTATAGCTTTCATAAAATTGAGGTAACAGTGTCATGTTCTGTTTACTTATATGTATTGTCAACACTTTTCTGTCACCAGGTATTTCTCAATAGTATTATGTTTAATGTTTATATTAAAATTTCATTTATGGAATTTATTTACTCATTTTACTATCGGTTGATTTTGGGGTTGTTCCCTTGCTCTCTTGCTTTACTAACATAACTGCATTGTAAAGACTTAAAAATATTTCATATTTGTGATATCCAGGAGAGTTCACACTTTGTACATGTTCTCATGTATATATGTCAGATTGATTCAGCCATAATCCCACCAGCCAACTTAGTCTTTTGCATTTTTCATCTAGAAAATGGAGGTAATAATAATACCTAACTTTCTAAAACACTTGTGGGGATTCAGTACAATGTTTATAAAATCCTTAGCAAATTGCCTGATACACTGTAAATGTTCAAGTGACAACTAATAGTATGGTTAATAACGTTGTGTGTGACTGCTTCTTATGAATATGTCCTGTGTTGCATACCACATTGTTCATACAAAAACTTGTTCAGGAACGTTCATAGGAGCATTATTCATAAAAACCCCAAAGTGGAAACATCCCAAATGTCTATTAACTGATGACTGGATAAACAAAATATGGTATATCCATATAGCAGAGTATTATTCAGCCACAAAAAGGAATGAACTGGTGGTACATACTATAACATGGATGAACCTCTAGAATATATGAAGTGAAAAAAGCCAGACATGGTGCACCTGGATTGCTGGGTTAGTGGTTGGTTGGTTAAGTGTCTCTTTTTTTTTTTTTTTTTTTAAGATTTTATTTATTTATTCATGAGAGACCCAGAGAGGCAGAGACATAGGCAGAGGGGAGAAGCAGATTTTCTACAGGGAGCCTGATGCAGGGCTGTATCCCAGGATCACAGGATCACAACCTGAGCCAAAGGCACACACTCAACCACTGAGCCATCGAGGTGCCCCTAAGTGTCTGACTCTTGATCTAAGTAAGCTCAGGTCTTGAGCTCAGGGTCCTGAGTTCAAGCCCCATGGCTCTGTGCTAGCTGTATGCTGGGTGTGGAGCTACTTAAAGAAAAGAAAAGAAAAGAAAAGAAAGAGAAAAAAGGGGAGAGGGAGGGAGGGAGGAAGAGAAAGGGAGCCAGACATAAAAGGCACATATTGTATGATTCCACTTATGCGAAATGTCTGGAATAGACAAATACAGAGACCTAGTGTCATTTCTTTTATAGTTATTACTACACTTGTGTAAGTATTGAGGCTTTTTTGTTCCTGTTTTGTTTTTTTTTTGTTTTTTTTTGTTTTTTTTTAGTAAGCTCTATACCTAATATGGGGCTTGAACTCATGACCCCCAGATTAAAAGTCATGTGCTCTCCCCACTGATCCAGCCAGGCACCCCTGAGGGTTTTTTCTTTAAATAAGAATAAAAAATTCATCTTTGTTTCTTTTCTCTTAGAAAGACTAACCTCCTAGCACTAATTGCTCGTTCCTTTTGTTTATGCTTAGGACTTTTTACCTTAAAGACCTTTTTTGAGGAGATAACTTTTAGTCTAATCTCTATAAAGTATAACCTTAGGTATCTTCTCAGTGTGTAATCCCAGGAATTTGGAAACAACTTTTTTGGAATCTCAGTGTGGCTGAATGTAGTACAGTGAGCAGTTTTCATGTAATATAATGACTAAAAACTTCATTTATTCAATATTAAAAGAATCCTTTGTAAAGTGCATAGCATTGACTTTAAAGAGTTTCTCTTGGATTCTTTCACCCAAATCTAATCAGATCCAAACAATAAATATTTAACTATATATTTGCCTTAAGCTATTTGATTTTTACTTCAACTAAAAGACTCAAAGCTTTGCTTTCTCTTTCTTTTAGTTTGTATTACCTGTGAACTAAATTTCATGCTGAAATAGTAAAATAGTTTCGATGATAGGTCTATTGGAAAAAGGCCAATCCAAATTATAGAAATAGTTATCATACCTATATTTTTGATATTTGTTACATTTCTTTTTCTGTGTCTCATCACTACCAAAAGTGCTGTATATTATATTAGAAGCAGTAGTTTGAAATTAATTTTTAATAATTTCTAGAGACTTCAAAACATTTTTAAAATTAGAGATGCAGTAGTGGAAATTTTTTTTGGATTAAGAGTCTAGACATAATGAATTTTTAAAATTCTGTAATATTACAGATGTGCAAAAAATATAGAGCAAACTAATAAATATCATGATCCCATCACTTAGTTTTTTCACGTCTTAACATTTTGCTTTATTTGCCCAGGGCTTTTTTAAATTTCAGTTTTCATTATGAAAATTTGCAAACACAAAAGAAAAGTGGAGAGAATAGAACAATACTTACCTATATATCAAATACCTAAATTCAACAATTAACATTTTATTGTATTTGCTTTAATATGTACTTTAACTGAATTACTTGAAAGTAGATTTATTTTTTTAAGATTTATTTATTTGAGAGAGAGAAAGAGCATGCATACACACACTCTGGGAGGAGGGCGAGAGAGAGAGAAAGTCCCAAGCAGACTGTGTGCTGCGCTCGGAGCCCATCTCAGGGTTTGATTTTATGACCCTGAGATCACAACCCAAGCTGAAACCAAGAATTGGATGCTTAACCTGCATCACCCAGACACCCCAAAGTAGATTTCTGAACATCATAACAGTCCTAATATATGAATATTCACATATATAAACCTAATTTCATTTTCACACCTATGAAAATTAATGGTAATTCTTTGCTATCTTGTAATTTTCTGGTTTCCCTGATTGTCCTTTAAAGTCTTCAGTTAAAAAAAAATAACGTCTTCAGTAGTTTTTTGGGGGAATCCCTGGGTGGCTCAGTGGTTTAGCGCCTGCCTTCAGCCCAGGCTGTGATCCTGGAGCTCCAGGATCGAGTCCTGCGTTCGGCTCCCTGCATGGAGCCTGCTTCTTCCTCTGCCTGTGTTTCTGCCTCTCTCTCTCTCTCTCTCTCTCTCTCTCTCTCTCATAAATAAATAAATAAAATCTTTAAAAAAAAAAAAGTCTTCAGTAGTATTTATTTATTTATTTATTTATTTATTTATTTATATTTATGATTTTATTTATTCATGAGAGACTGAGAGAGGCGGAGACACAGGCAGAGGGAGGAGCAGGCTCCTCACCAGGAGCCCGATGTGGGACTCGATCCCAGGATCCCAGGACTCCAGGATCACGCCGTTAGCCAAAGGCAGATGCTAAACCGCTGAGCCACCCAGGAATCCCCCCCAAAAGTTATTTAAACCAGAAGTCAGGGATCATGCATCATGTTTGGCTGTGATATTTCTTTAATCTCTTTTAATCCAGAATAATCCTTCCCCCAAATGTGGAACTTCCCCCCCATATTATTGATATTATTGGAAGAGTAAAGTTTTTGTGTGGAATTAATAGACAAATCTAGATTTGTCTGTTTTCTTTTGGTAATATTTAACTTATTACCCTGTCCTCTATACTTTTTGTAAACTGAAAGATTTAAAGCTGGATTAAATCTAGGATAAACATTTTTGGTAAGAAAATGTTTCATAGATGATGCTGTATATGTTATATTGCATTGAACCAAGAGATGTACAATGTTGCTCTATCCTATAATGAGTGATTTTAAGTTAGACTACTTGGAAAGGTGCTAACTGCCAGATTTCTACAGTGAAAGATACTTTCTGTAAATCATTAATGTCCCGGATGATATTTTGGCACTCTGTGAATGACCTATTCTAGGAGGACAGTGTTAGAAATTTTTTATCTACAACTTATCTTTTCACTCTTCAATTTAAGGATTTTGGGGGGAGGAGAGTAAGGTTTTTTTCTGTGTAAGATAAATTATATTGGGAAAATGTCCAATAATGTCAGGACTCGCAATAAATGCAAATAAGAGAACAGGGTACTCATTTCCATCTTAAATTGGTAGAAATTAAAGTTGAGAGTACAGAATATTCTCAATATGGGGAGCAAAGGAGTTTAAGTAGCTGCCAGTGGGTATATAAACCGTTAAAATATTTTTAGAGCGCACTTAAGCAGTGTTTTTCAAAATAATTCAGTACTTTTACTCAGCGTTTTTACTTCCAGGAATTTATCCTGTATATACTTGTAAGAGCATTACTTTTAATAGCAAAACCAACCCACCCCAAAACCTGGGAACAGCATGAATATCATCTTGCACTGATAAAGAATGATTTAATGATAGAGGCCTCCTCAAAACTCAGATTACTCTTGTTCTCAGAATGTTTTCTGTGGTGGTCTTTTTTTTTTTTTTTTTTTTTTTTTTGATGCTGTAGCTTTTCTTATTTCAGAGTGTCTTTGCTTTTTTTTTCTTTTTGCATTGCATCTAAACATATAGAAGAAAAAAACTAAATCATGTGCCTTTGTCATTTTCTAATTCTTAGAATCAGTTGGGTTTTGATGCTGAAGCACTCCAAGTGATATTCTACTTTTCATTGTTCATTTGTCTCATAGAATCCAGTGTAAATCAGATAATGGAAAAGTACATTTTAAGTAAAAAAAATGTTGGCTGTATCCTAGTTATAGTGAAATTCTTGAAATGGTAATACCTGTCACCTTTAATATCTTTAATTTAGTATCTTTAATATGTCTATATTTTTTATTCTTTTAAACAGTTCGTTTTCCTGAAGATCTTGAGAATGACATTAGAACTTTCTTTCCTGAATATACCCATCAACTCTTTGGGGATGAGTAAGTAACTTTGCCAAATTAATGTCGCCAAAAAAAAAAAAAAAGCAATTTTTTCTTTTAAGATCTAGAAATCAGACCATTTTCTTTGCTGTTTTTTTGTGTAATTTATTTTAAAATATATATTAGAATGGCATTTGTGACATTGAGACACCAATTTACTGTATAATACCTATCACAAAGTGCTAGAGATGCATTATCTCATTTAATTTTCACAGCTGTCTTTGCGATAGTATTATCGTTTATTACGTTGCATATTGGTGGAATTGAATGGTTGCTTTTAAGGACATGTGAATGACCAAGGTTGAGGTTTTGAAGTTCAGGCAATCTGACTATGAAGCTCATAGACACTTAGTTTAGAAGTGTCTGTCAGCATTCTCCACTGTAAGGTTTTTTCCTTTATTATGTAATTATGTAGTATGGGGAGATACTTTGAGCCTGCAAAGATCCTGTTTCCCATCAGACTTTGAGCCAGTAGTTTTAAATCCATTGGTGATTCTTGATTGCATCAATATTTTACTGTGATTATAAAATGATTTTCTAACTCTGTCAGAAACACCTACATTTATTAGTTGGGATTCTATAAGGACGAGCTTCTCTTTTCCCCTTATGTATTTCTTTGTTTATATCAGAATGGACTAAAAGATTCTTTTTTTAATCCAGTGGGTCATAATCTGTTATTATTAATTATGCTGCCCAGATTATCCCATTTCAAACTAGTTTTTGAATCCTTTTGATATATCATCATTTTGTGGATACTTTACTTTCAGATACAATAAGATGTTCAAGATTCATCTTACACTTTTTCTACTAGTTCTGCAGTCAGCCATTTTCCCAAGGAATCCTGCTTTGTTGTAGTAGGAAAAGGTATTTTGACATAGTTGACATTTAATATATTGCCCTTTGTGGCTATTTTACCTACATGTTATTTCAGCATTGTTCACGTATTTACTTAATGTGTTTTGAATTTTTTTTAAAGATTTATTTATTAGAGAAAGTGAGAGCATGGGAGGGGAGCTGGGGGGCAGGCAGAGGGAGAAGCAGGCTCTGCTGAGCAGGGAGCCTGACATGGGCCTTGATCCCAGGACCCCGGGATCATGACCCGAGTGGAAGGCAGACACTTAACTCACTGAGCCACCAGGTGCCCCTAACGTATCTCTTCATGGAACAAATTTCCTCAGAATTTTTCATTATTAATGTATCAGATCGGGCATTTTATGTACTTTTAAATATTAATAATTATATTTTATTATATATTGATTCATAGCAAAATTGAGCCTTTCTTATTTGTTTTTTTAAAGATTTTATTTATTCATGAGAGACAGAGAGAGAGGCAGAGACATAGGCAGAAGGAGAAGCAGACTCCCTGCGGGGACCCTGATACAGAACTTGATCCCAGAACCCTGGGATCATGCCCTGAGCCCAAGGCAGATGCTCAACCACTGAGCCACCCAGGCATCCTGAGCCTTTTGTATTTCAAATGGGTTTTATTTTATTATAAAGATAATGTTTTCTTTTGGGATTTCTATCTTTAAGGAACTATTTTATTCCCTTCCTCACTGCTATTTAAAATCTTTCTTTGGTGCATACAATCTGGTCTTACAGATAATGCTTCTTAATGGTATTTTGTACATTTATTCTTTTTTGCATGTCATTAAAAATGGTTGCGTATGCCTATTCTAAGGTAGACACGTGACAGTTGACAGTCACATAATCGTGATAATCCCTGTATCTTATGACTCAAATATGATTGGTCTTGATCCTCTTATCATTGCCACTCCTGTTTATGCACATAGCTTTCAGAGTTCTGGAATAGAATGCTCATGTTTTATTTTGGAAGACTAAACAGGAATCTGAAAATGACACTGCTTCTTTCAGGCACTCTTCTTCAGAATTCACTTAAAAAAATAAACTGTTTTGAGATGTAATTTACAATTCATCTATATAAAGTATACAATTCAATGATTTTTTAGTATGTTGTGTTCTATAGTCATCACAATAAATTTTAGAATATTTTGTCATTCCTACCAAAATTCCCATAACCAGTTAGCAGTCATTGTCTTTTTCTTCCCTTACTCTCCCCAGCCCTAGCAATCACTAATTTGTTTTCTGTCTCTCTAACTTTACCTATTCTGGATATTTTAGATTCACATTTTGGAAGACTCTTTTTAAGCCAGAGAAGAGAATATCAAGGCATAGGTGGATTGCAGGGAGCAGGGCTGGAAAAATAACAGCAGCTCCAGATCTGCTTTCTGAGTTCATAGGGTGGTGTAATTAGACATATGCTTTCACCACTTTCAGCACCTCTGGATGTTAATTGATGGAAGCAAGTAGTAAACTGAGGAAAGAGGGGGCCAAAGTTATATCTTAGCTGCTTGCCTAGTGAGGTACCAATTTAATACCACTTGTGTCTGATTTGAAATGCCTTCTGGTACTAGTAATAGCAGCAGCACCAGCAGGATCAGTGATATATTACATTTATTATATACTTGTATAATATGTTGGTCAACGTTATAAGTAGTTACGCTTGCTCATTTAACCTGAACAACATCCCTGAAGTAGATGCTATTATTCTCGTTTATTTTATTTTATTTATTTATTTTTTAAAGATTTTATTTTTATGTAATCTCTCCATCAAAATGAGGCTCTAACTCACAACCCTGAGATCAAGAGTTGTATGCTCTACCAACTAAGCCAGCCTAGCGTCCCTCTCTTAGTTTTAAATGAGGAAAACTGAGGCACAGTTTCATTATAAATATGTTTCTTTTTAAAATAGGTATGGTTTAAAATCTTGAAACTACCAGTAAAGTTAAACTTGTTTATATGTAGAGCCAATACTTTGTAATGACTTTGCAGAGAGTCTTTCTGGGGTCTCAGATTAATATTTTTTTCCTTTTCAGTGAAACTGCTTTTGGTTACAAGGGTCTGAAGATCCTGTTATACTATATTGCCGGTAGCTTGTCAACAATGTTCCGTGTTGAATATGCATCTAAAGTTGATGAGAATTTTGACTGTGTAGAGGTAAGAACAAAAATATATTTATCTTTAACTCTGTTTTCCATAGGAGTATAAAACTGGTTTTAAAATTTAAAGGCTTGAGAGAGGAGAGTATCTGTTATAAAGCTTTAAAGCTTATAGCTTTGAAACCACATATTTTCCTTTAGTTATGGAGGTGATTGTCTGCCTGTCAATACAGTTAAACTTTGATCATGATCCTTAGCCTGATTCTTGAGTGGACCTTCTCTGAAAAACCTTTTATTTTTATGTAATCAGAGTGGTATTTTGTTTATCAACTTTTGTTTTTTTATTACGAACATGAAAATTACTTAATTTCCCAGAAGTTAAATAAGATAGAGGGCAATAGCTAAATTTCCTACTTTTTCTTCACATAGGATTTGCCTATTTAAATTTCTCTGGCTGCATTTCTGATCCCACATTTTCTTAAGAACATGGACAGTTAAGCTGATGACAAAACTATTTGAAACAAATGAACCAAGATAGAGTGAAGGCAAGGAGAGGCATTAAAAGTATGCATCTGGGACAGGCCGAAATATGGCCCCTCAAGAAGCCAAGGCAAAGTGATGTGACCACAAGCCAAGGAATGTTGGTAGCCACCAGAATTAGAAGAAGCAAGGAATAGATTCTCCTCTGGAGAGAGTGTGACCCTGTCAACACTGATTTTAGCTCAGTGTTACTGATTTTAGACTTTGCCTCTAGGCTGTGAGAGAATTAGTTTCTGTGGGTTTAAGCTTGCAAGTTTGTGGTAGTTTGTTACAGCAGCCATAGAAACTAATACAGATTTTCATACCAAGGGGTGGGGTACTACTGTCACAAATGAAACTTTAGAAAAGTCTTTGGAAATGAGTGATGGGTAGAAACTAGAAGAATTTTGAGGTACATGATAGAAAAAGCATAGACTTCCTTGAATAAACTGTTGGTAGAAATATGGACTTTTTTTTTTTTAACATTTTATTTATTTATTCATGAGAGACACAGAGAGAGGCAGAGACATAGCCAGAGGGAGAAGCAGGCTCGAGGGGAGCCTGATGTGTGACCTGATCCCCGAACCCTGGGATCATGCCCTGAGCCAAAGGCAGACACTCAACCACTGAGCCACCCAGGTGTCCCAAAATACGGACTTTAAAGGCACTGCTGGTGAGGGCTCAGAATAAAGTTAGGAGCATGGGAGAAAAAGCCTGTATCATCTTAGATAATAATGTATTATTATAAATAGTATGTTGGGGGATCCCTGGGTGGCGCAGCGGTTTGGCGCCTGCCTTTGGTCCAGGGCGAGATCCTGGAGACCCGGGATCGAATCCCACGTCGGGCTCCCGGTGCATGGAGCCTGCTTCTCCCTCTGCCTGTGTCTCTGCCTCTCTCTCTCTCTCTCTCTCTCTCTCTCTCTCTCTGTGACTATCATAAATAAATAAAATAAATCTTTAAAAATAAATAAATAAATAGTATGTTGGTAGAAATAGTTTTGAATATCACCTCTGTTGAGTCAGAGGGAAATGAATATATTATTAGAAAATGAAGGAAAGGAAATATTTGTTATTTAGTGCCAGAAAGCATAGCTGAATTGTGTCCTACATTTATATAGAAAGAAGAACTTGTAAGCCATAAACTTGGATATTTAGCTGAGGAGATTTCCAAACAATGTATTGAAGTTGTGGCTTGGTTTCTTGTGGCTTATAGTAAATGTGAGAAGGGAGAAATTGTGGGAAGAATTGTAAAGCAAAGAAGACTCAGGACTTGATGATTTGGGAGATTCTCAGTCTATGCAAATTCAGAAGACATGAAATTAGGAGATTCATGGTCAGGAAAGTGTGCTTTGGAGAGAAAGCCAGGAGTATAGCTAGATAATCTTTTGCTCTTGCTGAAGAGATTACATACATGACTCATGGATCTCTTCCATAATCTCAGCAAAAACTAGGAGTAGAGTTTGAATAGAGATCATATCCTTTGTAGGACTATCTTATCTAATGGCATGAACCCTTATAGCAGACACAGGTGACCTAGAAGGGTTTTGAGAATGTTATATCAACAGAAGCGCTGCCAGTTTGGACTGACAGGTTGAGGAAAGGCTAATGAACTTCCAAAATTCTAGGGTCTCCTGGGAGGCTCAGCAGTTGAACGTCTGCCTTTGGCCCAGGGTGTGATCCTGAAGTCCCGGGATTGAGTCCCACTTCGGGCTCCCTGCATGGAGCCTGCTTCTCTATCTCTCTCTGCCTATGTCTCTGGTGCTCTCTCTTTGTGTCTCTCATGAATGAATGAATGAGTAAATAAATACATCTTTTAAAAAAAATTCTATAAGTAGGAAACAGACTGATAGCATTACTCAGCTGCAAACATGTGCTTCCCTTCAAGAAAAAGGAATAATGGCCCAAAGGTAGAGCTGCAGGTCATAGTATTGTCAGGCCTTGAAACCTAATGAAATTTATGACGTTCTGGATTTTGAAAATGCTTAGTACCAGTGGCTCTTTTCTTTCTAGCATTTTCTCCCCTTTGGAATGGGAAACTCCATAACTTACCCTATGCCTGTCCCACTACTGTATTTTAGAAGTGGTAACTTGTTTTCTCGTTTCACAGGTGGAAATGAATTTTGCCCCAGGATTTATCATAACCAGAGTCTGTTAACTTAGAAATAACTTAGAAAATGACATTTTGGACTTGAGTTGATAATGGAATGGTTGAAACTTTTGGGGTTGTTGGGATGGGATGAATGTATTTTGCATATTTGAGAGGGACATGAATCCCTGAGGTACCTTAAGAAAATTATATGTTTTAGAGTTGTTTTATTTCTGGGCATTCCTGTTGAAAAGCATTGAAAAAATTTTTAAAGGTTTTATTTAAATTCTGGTTAGTTAACGTACAGTGTAATATTAGTTTCAGGTGTATAATACCAGTACTCATCAAAGCAAGTGTACTCCTTGGTCCCCATCACCTATTTTAACTCATCCCCCTACCTACCTCCCTTCAAGGCATTGAAACTTTTCATCAAGAATTACATCAGTTTAGGGCAGCCCGGGTGGCTCAGTGGTTTGGCACCGCCTTCAGCCCAGGGTGTGATCCTGGAGACCTGGGATCGAGTCCCGCGTCGGGCTCCCTGCGTGGAGCCTGCTTCTCCCTCTCCCTGTGTCTCTGCCTCAGACATGTACCTGTGGAGTTGCTCTCTGTCTCTGTGTCTCTCATGAATAAATAAAATATTAAAAAAAAAGAATTACATCAGTTTAAAAAAATTACATCAGTTTTTTTTTTAATGAAATGTCATTTTTGTCACTGAATCACATTTATAAAATTAGAAATTGCATTCTTAGAGTAAAATATCTTGTTATTTGGACTTGAAAATCTAGGAAGTTTTATCAGATCAGATCTGTTATATTGATAATACTGTGCTATGTAACTGGGCAAAGATCTTCTGTATTACTGCATATTGGATATCATAACTTCCTCCTGTACGAGTAGCAGTTCCTAACACATTAACAATTAAACCAACTTTTTAAAGACTTTAAACTGACTTTAAACTTCTGACAAATCTTTTGCCTACCTCATGGCCCATCTTTTTTTTATTAAAACCTCATGACTTGAGACTGGTTGATTTGACTTATTTTATTGTTTAATTTAAAAAAATTTGTCTCATGTAAAGGACTTGTCCAAATTCACACAATGTTAGACAAACTAGCATGTAAGAGAGACTTATTAAAGTGGAATTTTTTCCCTAAGTATATGTTTCTTATTAGATTTTTAAATTCTTAAGCCCACCTAGATACTCTTACTAAAAATGCAGGTAGTAGTTTTCCTTATGTTGTACAAAATTCACTGTTTGAAGGTTTTGGTGTCTTTTTTTTTTTTTTTTTTAATAGAAGTTCCAGCTGGTAGTGCTGAATTGATTTCTTCCAAAGGCACTATTGACTTAGTTATTGGTAAATCTTTCAAATACTATTTGCAGTGAAAATAGCTATGTATTTGCATTGACTTCTAATTGTTCCATTCTTGAAAACCAGATTTTTCCATTTAGAAGTACTGTGTTAGGAGTAAGGAATCAATCTTTTATAATGTCTTCTTGTAGGATTATTTGTTCCATGGTCGAAGATCATTTATTTAAATTACATGTTCAGGCAAAGACTTTTTTTTTCTCCTTATAAAAAAAGAAAGGGTAGTGGATGTTGGGGGAATGAGTTTACCTTTTTTTTTTTTTTTTTAAGATTTTATTTATTCATGAGAGACACAGAGACAGAGGGTACAGAGACACAGGCAGAGGGAGAAACAGGCTCCATGCAGGGAGCCTGATGTGAGACTCCATGCCAGGTCTCCAGGATCATGCCCTTGGGTCAAAGGCAGGCGCTAAACCGCTGAGCCACCCAGGGATCCCGGGTTTGCCTTTTCTATGTCACCTTGCATTGAGAATGTTCAGGGATGCCTGGGTGGCTGAGCAGTTGAGCATCTGCCTTCAGCTCAGGTCATGATTCCAGGATTCGGGACCGAGTCCCATATTGGGCTCCTCGTGGGGAGCCTGCTTCTCCCTCTGCCTGTGTCTCTTGCCTCTCTTTCTGCGTCTCTCATTAATAATTTTTTTAAAAATAAAATTAAAATTTTTAAAAATGTTCATTCCACCGTCTGTGGTCTTGATGCCAGGGAAAGAGTGCAACAAAACAAAATCATTTGTCTCATGGAGCTTATATTCTAGCTAGGAGAAACAGTCAATAAACAAATAGTAAATAGTGTTATGAAGAAACATTTTGTTGGTTCCTGAATGAAGAGGAGTCAGTGTAATAATGTAATAACCTGAGGGAAGAGCCTAGTAACAAAAACCCTGAAATAAGAATACTCAGAAATACCACTGTTGTTAAATGATTATGATAATGGAGAGAAGGATATGAGATGGTTGACGGGGTTGGCAAAACTATATTTTGTCGGGTAAGAATAGTTGATAGCTTTTAGAGGTTTTAAGTTGGTAAGGGTCATATGATATGACTCATGTTTTTTTTTTAATTTTTGATTATTTAATTATTTTTTTATTTTTTAAAGATTTGATTTATTTATTCATAGAGACACAGAGAGAGAGAGAGGCAGAGATACAGGCAGAGGGAAAAGCAGGCTCCACGCAGAGAGCCTGACGTGGGACTCGATCCAGGGTCTCCAGGATCACGCCCTGGGCTGCAGGCGGCGCTAAACCGCTTCGCTACTGGGGCTGCCCTTTTTAAAAATTTTTTAAATTATTTTTTAAAGATTTTATTTATTCATGAGAGACACAGAGAGAGAGAGAAGGCAGAGACACAGGCAGAGGGAGAAGCAGGCTCCACGCAGGGAGCCCGACGTGGGACTCCATCCTGGGTCTCCAGGATCAGGCTCTGGGCTGAAGGCAGCGCTAAACCTCTGAGCCACCCAGGCTGCCCGACTTATGTTTTTAAAAGATTCTTTTGGTTGCTCTGGAGAGAACACACTGCAGGGAGACCAGAACATTGCAATGTTGTAGGTAGTTTGAAGGTGGAACCAGTAGGATTTACTTTTTAATTAAACACAGTGATACAGAAAAAAGAAACAAGGAGGATCCTATTGTTTAAACTTAATAGTACTATTAACTGAGATAGGGAAGATTGGAGAAGGTGGTCTAAATTGGAAAAAAAATCAAGATTTTTGATTTATATGTGTTATGTTTGGGACTATTACATATCATATTGGAGTTTTCACAGACTGTATTTCATAGTATTATTTTTGTGTATTAAAAAATACACTCTTTTAGGTGGTCAGAAACCACAGCACATCAGCTTAGAAGTTAATTTGCTTATTAGAATTTTGCCATTACATTAATCTTTCATCATCTGTTTTTCTTTTCCAAGCTGAGCTCTCCAGTTGCATGTAAAAGTTTTTAGACACAATTGATGTTGTAAAACATCTCCACTAGCTATCGTCTTTAAAGACAACATAATTACTCTGAATTTTACTACAATAAACTTGATTTTTCAGACACTGATGGTTTGTTCATTGTATGGTTGTTTCTGACTTTTTTTTTTTTTCTGACTTTGTTTTTATCAATGCCTCCTGACCTCTTTTTTAATTGAAGTATAATTGACATGTGTTAGTTTCAGGTATATATTATAGTGATTCCATTTTTTGTTTTTTTAGTGTTTTTATACATTATGAAATAATCATGGCAAGTCCTCTTACCATATGTCAGCATTCAAAGTTATTACAGTATTATTACCTACATTCCCTGTGCTGTGTGTGATATTCCCATGACTGTTTTATAACTGGAATTTTGTACTTCTTAATCCCTTTCACCTATTTTGCCCACCCCCTCAACTCCCACCCCCATTGCCCTGTACAGTAACCAACAGTTACCTGTATCTGTGGATGTTTCTGTTTGGTTTTTTAGATTTCACATAGCATAATACCCTGTAGGTTCATCTGTGTTGTGGTAAATGGCAAGATTTCATTTTCTTCATGACTAATATTCCATTGTGTGTATGTATATATGGTATTTACATATATCACTCTTTATCCATTCATCTATGATGGACACTTTGGTTGCTTCCAGATCTTACCTATTCTAAATAATGCTGCAGTGAACGCAGGCATGCTTATGTCTCTTCAAATTGGTATTTTCATTTTCTTTCAATAAATATCCAGAAGTGGAACTGCTGGATTGTATGGTAGTTCTGTCTTTAAGTTTTTGAAGAACCTTCATACTATTTTCCATAGTGGCTGCACCAATTACATTGCCAGTGTATGAGGGTTCTCCACTATTAGTATGATGTGATACCCCATTTATTTATTTTAGCTTTTGTTGCCCTTGCCTGAGGAGCAACTAGTCTGAGGAGACTAGTCTGAAAAAATATTGCTAAGACCAGTGTTAAAGAGCTTATTGCCAATGTTTTCTTCTAGGAGTTTTATGGTTTCAAGTGTTACATTCAAGTCTTTAATCCATTTTGAATTATTTTTGTATACTGTGTAAGAGTGGTCCGGTTTCATTTTGCATGTGGCTGTCCAGTTTTCTCAATGCTATTTATTGGAGAGACTGTCTTCCCTATTGTTTGTTGACTTCTTGACTCCTTTGTTGTTGATTAATTGCCTATATATATAGGTTTATTGCTAGACTTTCTATTCTGTTGCATTGATCTCTGTATCTGTTTTTGTGCCATTACCATACTGTTTTGATTACTCTAGCTTTGTAGTCTAGTGTGAAATCAGGGAGTGTGATACCTCCACCTTTTTTGTTCTTTCTCAGGAGTGCTTTGGCTATTCAGGGTTCTTTGTGGTTCCATACAAATTTTATTTTTTTTTATTTTTTTTTTCCATACAAATTTTAGGATCCTTAATTCTAGTTCTGTGAGAAATGCTGTTGGTATTTTGATGAAAGGTGCATTAAATCTGTAGATTGCTTTGAGTATTATGAACATTTTGATAATATTCTTCTAACCCATGAGCACAGTATATCTTTCCATTTATTTGTGTTGTCTTCATTTTCTTTAACCTTACACTTTTCAGAGCCTCCTGCTTTCTCTTAAGGTAATTTCATTGCCTTTTATTGTAAGAGTGTATAACTAAGATTGTTCTGTCTTGCTAATTGCTAACATTTCTTGGAAAAGCTTTGGTACAGGAAGCTGAAATACATGGGTACAGTTTGTATTATCTGTGAACTTCAATCATCTCTTTTATCCTTGTCTCCCACTAATATGGATTGAATTTGAGAGTAGATGAGAGCGATTTTTAAAATTTTCTGGATTCTTTAGCATTCTTATAGAAAAACCCTGGGCATTTAAAAATATTTAATCTTGAGGAAATGAAAAATAATCTTTGGTAGACTAATATTTCACTATATATTTTTTTATAATTGTGACTGGTTTTCGTAATACTTTTTATAAAATATATGAAAAGCTTTAAAATTATATCTTGAGATTTCTTAGAATTTAATATATAAATTTAGGTAGCAAAATACTAATGCAGTATAAATCATAGGATACTACCTTTGTTTTACCAGTAGTGAAAAAGTTCACACTGTTAATTCTCTAACAGTACTCAAATTTCCACAGCTTAAATATTGTCAGGTAATGTAAGATTGAGCAAATTAAATAGGTATGGAAATTTCTTGGCTTCTTTTTGTAGCATATTTTAGGTAATCTTAGAATTCTAGTCAATCTTGGGATGACTGGGTGGCTCAGTGGTTGAGCACCTGCCCTTGGCACAGGGCTTGATCCCGCAGTCTGAAGATTGAGTCCCACATCAGGCTCCCTGCCTGGAGCCTGCTTCTCCCTCTGCCTATGTCTCTGCCTTTCTCTCTTGTATATTTCATGAATAAGTAAATAAAATCTTTTTTAAAAAAGTCAATGTTAATTAAGTCTGCCACTTTAGCCTCGTAAAGGACCACCTACTTAACGTGCCTTTTTAAATCATTATTTCAAAAATAACTCACTATAGACAAATTTACACAAATGGTGCTATTTAGGAAAAGATATTAAAGATGTAATTTGGTTTTCAAATGTGTATAAATATAAATAAAGTGTAAACATATTTATATCATAGCAGCCTACCAGGTATTCTTAGGCACATTGCTTTCTGTAGTAAGGAGGAGAAGCAAAAATTGCTTTATGGGAATATCACATGTGTAACAAAGTATATAGAACATTAGAAGTTGAAATGACCATAGCAAGAGCGTATACAATCTAAAACATTTCTTCATGACTCATCTAAGAACTAAATAGAACAGTTACCTTTTATACTTATTTTTAAAAAAGCTATTGCTAAATGTTTGGAAAACATTTGTAAGACATGTCTTTATTAAGTAGATCAGGTTGCTTTCTGGATTCTTGATCTATTCAGCTTAATTTCTTATCTTTTTTTAACACAGTTTTTTGTTTTGTTTTTTAATTAGGCTCCATGCCCAGCGTGGAGCCCAGTGCAGGTCTTGAACTCATGACACTGAGATCAAGACCTGAGCTGAGATCAAGAATCAAATGCTTAACCAACTGAACCACCCAGGCACCACTTTTTTTTTTTTTAAGATAGATTTATTTATTTATTTATTTATTTATTTATTTATTTATTTATTTATTTATTTATTTATGAGAGAGAGAGAGAGAGAGAGAGAGGCAGAGACACAGGCAGAGGGAGAAGCAGGCTCCATGCAGGGAGCCCAACGTGGGACTTGATCCCAGGTCTCCAGGATCACACCCTGGGCTGAAGGCAGCACTAAACTGCTGAGCCACCCAGGCTGTGCCAAGACACCACTTTTAATTTTTTTTATAGATATGTTACCCATAATTTTTTAAGGATTTTATTTATTCATGAGAGGCAGAGACATAGGCAGAGGGAGAAGCAGGCTTCCCACGGGGAGCCCAGTGTAGGACTTGATCCCAGGACCCCAGGGATCACGACCTGAGCCAAAGACAGATGCTCAACCACAGAGCCACCCAGGTGTCCCTATTTTTCCATAATTTTAATTGAAGTTTAAAATAATATCCTGAAGGTAGGGAATTTTTCAGTGATCTTCAGAAATAGAATCTGAACTTAGCCACAAGCATTGGAACTAAAAGATTTCAGTTAATGTTTGGCTCAACATTGAATTTAAAAAAGATGAGATGGGGGTGCCTGGCTGGCTCAGTCACTGGAGCATGTGACTTTTTTTTTTTAGAGAGGTAGAGTATGTGCACACACTTGCAGGAGAGTCAGGGAAAGGGGCAGAGGAAGAGAGAAACTCAAGCAGACTCCATGCTGAGTAAGCCTGGAGCCCGTCCTGGGGCTTGATCCCATGACCCTGAGATGACAACTTGAGCTGAAACCAAGAATCAGAGGCTCAAGTAACTTTGCCATCTAGGCACCCAGAGCATGCAACTCTTGATCTAGGGGTTGTGAGTTCAAGCCCCATCTTGGGCTTAGAGCCTACTAAAATAAATAAATGAATAAAAAATTTAAAAATAAAAAATTTCTTTTTAAAGTAATGTTTTTCTGTAGTGATGATTTATTATCTGGCCAGTAACCTTTTTTGTTTGTTTGTTTGTTTAAGATTTTATTTATTCATGAGACAGAGACAGAGAGAGAGAGAGAGAAGCAGAGACCCAGGCAGAGGGAGAAGCAGGCTCCGTGCAGGGAGTCCGACGCGGGACTCAATCCCAGGGTCCAGGGTCAGGCCCTGGGCCGAAGGCGATGCTAAACCGCTGGGCCACCCGGGCTGCCCTCTGGCCAGTAATCTTATATGAAAAATGAATATTTAACTGAACTAAATTAGAAGAGTAAAGATCTCTAAAACAAGTGGTTTAGGATTTTTTTTTAAACAATCTATTTAATAGAGAAATGCTTACATTTTTCCTTTAGTGAAGCAAGATTCTGAATTCTAGGTTTGAAGAGCCATTTGGTTTTATGTTCTATATTTTATATAATATATCTGATACACATTTTCTCTAACCTATTATATATAACAGATTCCTTGTTTTTAAACTTAGCCTTTTATTCTCCTGTAAAAGTTCTTAATGTGTAAGCTTGCCCAGAGCAAAATATTTATTTGAAGATATTTATTACGATAAATAGGTATCTTTGAAGGCTGAAAGTTAACTCTCTTTCAACTTTGTTGATCTCAGACCTTTGGGTTGTTCTGACTTCCACTAGAATTGCTACTTGAAACTAGATTTTCTAAGAAATCTTTTAAGTACATTTGATGCAAGATATGTGAAGTTATTTAATCATAGTTTGCAACACCTTGTTGAGAAGACAGGATATAGGAAAGTTTTTAAAAGTTAAAATCAAATACACTATAAGTGCTTTGAAGTGTTTTCTTTTAAACTGATAGATTATAAAACCCTTTATTTGGAAGGAGCATTTCTTGACTTTTTTTAACTTGAACTAAAAATATACTTTACCCATCACTACTTTGGATTTTAATTGCCACACATTATAGACCCATTAAAGTCATTCCTTATTACAGTTTCCTCTTGTAATTACTGAAATTGTATATATTCTATAAAATATGTTTAATATAGTCTCTTCACATTAGATAGCAGTTTAAACAAAAAATATCAAATGCAGTTTATTTGGTCTTGATGGTGAATAAATGCATATTAGAAATAAGTTGTTGGGTAAAATAATGAAGAGCTATATTTTAAATAATAGCTCTTCTTTTTTTATAGCTATAAACAAGTTATGTATAAATGTTGGTGGTACCAGAGCATTGAAAATAAAACTTGTTTGTGATAAACTCCATCCTTGGTTCTCCTCTATCCTAAAATGTAACTGAATGATAATAAAGTGCTATTCATCTGCAGGTGCATTGCTTCTACTTAGTTAAAAGATGGTTGAAAGGACAGGAATTAGTAGCATGTTGTATTAGCCTTTTGTAGTGTATTTTGTCCTAAGCATCTTAATTTCCCTGTTTTGAATGCTAAGTAGCAAGGGTCTTGGTTTAGAACTAATACCCATCATGCATGTAAACGGTATGAAAGAGCTGCTTAGTAAGTTAACACAAAGTGTTCTTGTGTCAGTCCTTGTGGAAATAGATACAATACAAACATTACAGCTGAACTCACGGCAAACTCCATTAAGTAAAAACCTGGCCTCATTGTTCAGGAAAAAGTTTGAATAGAATGCAAGCTCATTTTGTTGAATGTAATGTCAGGCTTTTAGGGACTGTATTGAGGGATAAGGTTTTGTTAAGTTGAGACCAATTCATTAAGTTTTATTGCCTGGTGAGAAGCAGTAATACTTTATTGTAAGACTTCATCAAATATTCATGGTTAAAGAGAAGTAGTAAATGTATTCAATCAAGTGGTCTTTTGGGGTTTTGAAAGGGATTATGAAGTCTGCTCAGCTGATAGTTTTAACATTCATTGAGGTTGTTTAACAAGGGTAATTTTAGTCTCTGAGTTTAATTTTGTTGTCCAGGCTTGTCTCTTTTTACTGTCACAAATCCAAGTCTATAAAAATTGTGTCACATTATAGGGATGAGTGGATAATATATCCATTCATATAAATTATGTATGTCCTAAGTGGGTATATCTTTTAAATTGTCCTTTTAATACTGAGTTTAGTATATGAAGGAGTTATGACCTGTCTACTTGTTCATTGTGAGTTTGCTCTTCATTTAGTCAGACTGCAGCCTCACCTTACTACTGCTGTGATCTTTTCGTGTCTTGGATAATATGGTTTCCTTGACACACATAAAATAATAAGCAGCCTTTTGTTTGGGCCAGTTCAAATTGTCCCCAAGGGATATAGTCAGCATTTTCTATCCGATGTTAGAAATTTCAGTAGCATTGCCCTCATTCTTGTACTTGATTGCCAGCTACCTGCATCTTCTGTTTTATTTCTGTGTCATATTCATGCTCATCTCCAAGCTGGGTGGTAGTCTCTTGTGTACACGGACCTCATCCTTTCCCAGTCCACCGCATGTTTACTACTTTAACTGTAAACTGCAGTTTTGTTTTTTTTTGGTGAGTTTTGTCCATTTCAGAGAAACTAAGCATATTCAACCAAAAGTCAAATTTGTTATTAATTTTTTCTTATGTCTTTTAACCTCTATCCCTTAGGCAGATGATGTTGAGGGCAAAATTAGACAAATCATCCCACCTGGATTTTGTACAAACACAAATGATTTTCTCTCTTTGCTGGAAAAAGAAGTTGATTTCAAGCCATTTGGAACCTTACTCCATACATACTCTGTTCTCAGTCCAACAGGAGGGGAAAACTTTACCTTTCAAATATACAAGGTAAAGATAAATCTAAATATTTCTTGGGTTAAAGTGCTCCATTTGCCTGAAATCTGTATGCTGTTTTGTTATTTTCAGTGACTCATTTCTAGCTTCAGGAAACAAGTTTCTGTCAGCATTAAAAACAAAGATCTATTTTGTATGTGTGTCTGTGTACACATCTTAATCTGAAACTTCTAAACATTTTCCCACAGGACAGTTTTGTGTTCTACAGACTTTCACTTACCTCTGTGATGAGTTTCACCTGACTTTTCTTGGCTTTTTCCCTAGGCTGACATGACATGTAGAGGCTTTCGAGAATATCATGAAAGGCTTCAGACCTTTTTGATGTGGTTTATTGAAACTGCTAGCTTTATTGACGTGGATGATGAAAGATGGCACTACTTTCTAGTGTAAGTACAGTTCTAAAGCAACAGTAGACCTTATTACCTCCACAAAGCCAGCATTTTAATTGTGGCGGCCCAATTATTGGGACAGTATAATGATATTTTTCCCAGGAAAGAAAAACTATTGTTTATGAGGCTTGAGTTTTCCTTCATTATGCTGTCGGAGACCTTGAGAATAGAGCTGAATTAAATGCTGTTGTCCGTTAGGGCCCTGAATGTAGGCTTAAACAGTAAAATGAGCTTTGCCTGTGTTTTCTTTTACTTGCCACCTATTCATCTTTATAATAGGCAAGTGCACTGAAGTGATGTAAAGAGGTCTGATTTATCCAAGTTGCTGCACACCAATTAAGTGAATTGTACATTCAGAACATAGCAGGTGTACCCATTGGGCCCTCACAGAGTAGCTTGCTGACACTGAAAATTCAGTCAGAGAATGGAAAAGAAAATGGACACTGCATGGGAGCGCGACTGTAATTGACCTGCTTGGCTTTCTGTTTTATCTGCAGATTTGAGAAGTATAATAAGGATGGAGCTACGCTCTTTGCGACCGTAGGCTACATGACAGTCTATAATTACTATGTGTACCCAGACAAAACCCGGCCACGTGTAAGGTAATTGGCGGTATAACACGTGCCTTGTCTTTTATTTCAGAAGAAGGAACTGCTGAAGTTTCCAATACTTGTTATAATAGTGTTGATTTGTTTAAAAAAATCACCATTATTCATTGGCTATGTAGTGATTTATTTCATTGTTCCCTTTGAAACTGTGGAAGATTAAACCAATTTTGAGTATCTCGATAATTTTTGGATGTCTTGAAGGTCGATTGAAAAAAAAAAAACCTACCTTTAAAATCTTCTTAATACTATAGTGATTTGCAATTTTTAAACGGATCATGTTGTGATATTTTAATTTTAAAATCATTTCTTTACTGTAGTCAGATGCTGATACTGACTCCATTTCAAGGTCAAGGTCATGGTGCTCAACTTCTTGAAACAGTTCATAGGTACTACATTGCATCTCCTTCTGTTCTTGATATTACAGGTATGTACTGGAAGGGCCTTTCTAAAGAATCTCTTATATTGTTTTTGACAAGTAACTATTCTGTTTTAAATAGCACCATTCTCTTGAGGTCTTTTTGGACCTATGTAAAGATGGCTTATGGTTAATATTTTAAGTTATAAGCCTTTGGTAGGATCAGATTGTATATCCAAGTAAGAAGTGCTTTATGGATTGAACAAATTGAAGATAATGAATTGAATATATATTGGGAAATCGTGGACAGGCATATGTACTTTATAAGTGTGGTGTGACTTCGTTGGCCAACCATTGCATTGCTCAGAGACCCTGCTCTAATTTTCATGTAGAGGAGTAATATTCTAAACTTTACTGAGAGAGAAAAACCAAGGCAAATAAATAATGCCTGAATAGAATACACATTTCTTAAGGCATGTGTTTTTTATTCCTAAAATGCATGCCTTCACAACAGTAGTTTCTAAGATGCAGGCCTCTTTGTTTTAGAAACATCTTTGATTACGAATTAGCTGGAGAAGTAGTATGAATAGGATGCTTAGGAGAAGGAGCGAGACTGTCCTCTTTAAAGTCATCATTAGATGGAGTTAGAGATGATAGTATGTAAACTTGTGAGCTGCCACAAAACAAAGTGCCCCAAGGAACATTTATGTTGTCATTTTTTTCTTTCTCCTAAGTAACACTGTTTCAAGTTTGTTAACTCAGAAAGTTGCTGATTAAACTGAAACTCACTTTTTTTTTTCATGAAAAATATTATACCAGATATTCACATCCAAATTAGATACTGCATTTTATTAATTCATAACAGTGTGAGTACATTTTTGTTTTTAAAACTGCAATACTTAACACACACTAAAATTTGCTTGAAAAATGCTGTTTTGGAATATTGTTTTCCCACTTTGTTTAAAGACACCAAAAAAAAAGTACTGGTTGGGAGATAAGTAATTGCTTAAGTTGGTTTATATCAAAAGTTACAAATTGTTTAAGTGACACCTTTACTAGCTTAAATGAAAAATTATAGAAACATAATAAAAAATGATACTTATTTTTAACTAAGCTAGAAATTGTTTAGCTTCTGTTTACTTTATAGAGCTTGGACTTGGTGCTACACGAAGGGACTTTTTTGGTGATTTTAATCTGGAGTCTTAGAGTTCACATAAGTAGTCTTTGTCTTCTCTAGTGGGTAATGTGCCAGCAGGAGTTGTTTCTGTGAAGCCTCTTAACCATTTTCTTCTGTCTACTCTTAACCAATAAAGTCCTTGATACTTAGCACCAATTAGCAGATAAAGAATTTTATTTCTTAAATCTCAGTGAAGAGTCATCAATAGTGGTAGCCTTTATTCACTGCAAACTGAAGTCTCCAAAGAGAAAAGGCTAAACATGCTAAAGGACTTCTGAATTTGAAAACTAGATATCAGCTTTTATTTTGAATGTTAACATTTCTCAACATTACAAATTACTAAAAATTCCTTATCAGCTGTTTTCATGAAAATAATTCTTTTAGATTTCCATATCGTCTTTTTTAACAAAGAAAATAACAGAATTTTCCACTTTTTGCCTGTTTCTCCATTATTTTGTGTATATTTTTCACTTTGTGGATCTTTAGAAGGCTCTGGATCTCCCTTTGCAATCCTGAATATTTTTCATATTGAGATGGCCTTTTCTTACTTAACAGACAGCCAGATACAGTAATAATTAAAAGATAACATTGAAAAAAAAAAAGATAACATTGATGGTCCTATGTTATAGGATAGATAAGTGTTTGTAATATAATTGTCTCCCACTTTCTTTTTTTAGCGCTTAATTTTAAAGTAAAATACTGGAAGACATTTTTTTTTTTTTTGGAAGACTTTTTTTATATCATGTACATCTTGCTGATGAGGATGTCACTATCTTAAGATATAAAGTATTTGAATATATCTCAGTTGTAAGACCTTATAAAAATTGAATCAGTGATTTGTTTCTTCTAGAAGTATGAAGAGAATTGCATTTGGCAATAGAAATTGATCTTGGGCTGGAATATATACCAATATTACTAATCTATTAGTAGTGTATTAAGTAGTGTATTAAGAGCTATTTATAACTGTCCTTTAAAGGTCTCTTATAGTATTAGAATAGAATATTTTAAAATATTATGTTTTTATACTTCGGTGGTTTGTGCTATCTCATTTCATATGATTTTTTAAAAAAGATTTTATTTATTCATGAGAGACACACAGAGAGAGGCAGAAACAAGGCAGAGGGAGAAGCAGGCTCCTCGCAGAGAGCCCGATGTGGGACTCGATCCCAGATCCTGGGATCACGTCCTGAGCCAAAGGCAGACACCCAACTGCTGAGCCACTCAGGAGTCCCTCATATGATTTTTTTATCTCTAATGTAGCACATTAATATGGAGAGGTTTTTTATAAAACGATAGAGCACTTAAGTTGTTAGATGATGTATTTGAAAAGAATTCAGTTTTTGATTTTGCATGTCACTATAGATTTATACTCAAGTAAATTTCATCTTTTAAATGTATTGCTTATCTTTGCAGCATGGAAACAAAGGAATTGAAAGATGTCACGAAATATTGAGTATCACTATTACAAGATCATTTTCAGTCTGACACTTTTGGTTAAAGTGCCTAAAGACTGAAATGGTGACTTGGCCCTTTAGATTGTCCTTCTATAACAGCTTATGTAAAGCTAAATGGAAATTTTTTGTGTCTTTTTTTTTTTTTTTTTTTTTTTTTAAGATACTTAACAGAGCACAAACAAGAGGGAGCAGCAGGCAGAGGGAGAGGGAGCCCAATACGGGGCTCAGTCCCAGGACCCTGGGATCATGACCAGAGTTAAAGGCAGATGCCCACTGACTGAGCCACCCAGGCGCCCCATACTTTTTATGTGAAAATTTCTGATAGGGATGTGGCATGAAATTTTAGATTTTTCTCAACTCTGATTCTTTTTTCTAGGATATGTTTTTTCCTGATCTTCTGGGGTCATATAAGTTACCTAAGCTATCACTCATACTAAATTTAATTTCATATTGATACTAGCACCCTCAGCTGGAGCCAGTATCAATAAGAATACTTTAACAGTAATTGACAACTTCCTGGAGGCTCTGTGTCAACTAGCTTGGAATGAAAAATGGAGAGAGAATCCAGTCTTTGAGAGGTCCCCATGCTTTCCTGACTTTTTACATCCAAAAACAGTTCTTTTTTCTAAATCAGTTTAGGAGAAGTAGACTTGGAAAAATTGACATTGAATAAGCTTGAGCTTCACCTGTGAGTACTTAAAAAAATTTTTTTTAAAGAGTTGCTTCCTGGGGATCCCTGGGTAGCTCAGCGGTTTAGCGCCTGCCTTTGGCCCAGGGCGCGATCCTGGGGTCCCGGGATCGAGTCCCACATCGGGCTCCTGTCATGGAGCCTGCTTCTCCCTCCTCCTGTGTCTCTGCCTCTCTCTCTCTCTCTCTCTCTCTCTCTCTCTGTCTATCATAAATAAATAAATAAATCTTTAAAAAAAAAAAAAGAGTTGCTTCCTTGAGAATTTGTCACTTAGGTAGAGGTTTAAAGTAACTTTATTGAGGTATGATTTCCATACCATGAAATTCACCAATTATTAGTGTAAGTGTACTGTTCAGTGAGTTTTAGTGTGTCTGCCTGGTTTTGCAGCCATTACCACAGTCCTATTTTGGAATATTTCTACCACAGTAAAGAGATCCCATATGTCCATTTGCAGTCCGTCACTATTCCCAGTCTCTTACATTGAGGTCTGTGATTCATTTCGAGTTAATTTTTGTGTGTAAGTTTCTAAATTCATCTTTTTATATATGGCTATCCAGTTGACCCAGTACTATTTGTTAAAAAGAATGTTTTTCTTCTATTGAATTGCCTTGCTACCTCTGTTGAAAATCAGCTGACCATAAATGTAAAGATGTATTTATAGACTCTAATGATCTGATACGTCTTTCCTTATGCCAGTATCATACTGTCTTATTACTATAGCTTTATGTCGAGGTTTTTTTGTGTTTTTTTTTAAGTGATAGTGTGAAGTTTAACATGCCAAATACATACATTGAATTTATGGAGTGTGGTTTGCCTGAATGCTGCTGAATAAACAGAAGTTTCTTGAAATGATAGATGAGTAGGGTTAAAACTGGATCCTGGCTCTGCCCAGGTGGCTGGGAATGGGGTAGGGAAAGGCAGAGAAGGAAGGCTTCAGTTAGAGGGAGCCATGATCCTCAGGGACTTAAAATATAATCTCTCTCTGAGTGAGCTTCCAGGAAATAGTCTGGGTCTGGTTGTTGCAAACTCATCAATGGCTGACCCTGGCACAACTGCCCCTTGAGGCACAATCTGCCTGACAAATGAAAACTTACCCTGCCTCCTGTATTACTCCCTCTGCCCCCCAACAGAGGTCTTGAAAACAAGACCATTCCATTGATTACATAGGAAATACAGTCCTCATCTTTTCATTGCAAAGATAGCAGCTGTTCCTTCCCCAGCCCCCCAGTTCCCTTCCTCCTAAGTGATTTATTGATCATTTATTGATCATGTAGAGGAGACAAAGATGATGTAGAGAAGACCACAGGCCACATCGGGGCTTCTGGCTCTGAGGGGCTGTGTCAATGGTGCCAGGGCAGAGAGTGGGCAAGACACAGCAAAGGTCATGGCAGTAGGGCCTAGTTCCTTCCACAGGCCATGCTTACTTATTTAGAGTAAGTGATTGCATTCATTTTCCTGATAAAGTTACATAATTTTTATTTATTTTTATTTTTTATTTTTTTAAAGATTTTATTTATTTATTCATGGGAGACACACACACACACAGAGAGGCAGAGACACAGGCAGAGGGAGAAGCAGGCTTCATGCAGGGAGCCTGAGGTCTCCAGGATCAGGCCCTGGGCTGAAGGCGGCGCTAAACCACTGAGCCACTGCCCAAGTTACATGATTTTTAAAAAGATTTATTTATTTATTCATGAAAGACAGAGAGAGAGAGGCAGAGACATAGGTAGAGGGAGAAGCAGGCTCCTTGCAGAGAGCCCAACTGGATCCCAGGTTCTGAGATCACGCCCTGAGCCGAAGGCAGACACTCAACCGCTGAGCCACCCAGGCATCCGAAGTGGCATCATCTTTTGCTTTCCTTGCTTCTTCTCTCTTCCTGGTGACCTCCTGCATTTCTTTCTGTTCTTTATGGTTGATCTCCAGGCAGGTGAAGTCAACCTTGGCCTGTTCTGTCTTCCCACTAAATGCATTTTAATAGTGCTCTTTTGCTTTCTCATTGTCTTTATCTTTCTTAAAAGCTCCTTTGGCTTTTCCAGATCTATTTGTGTAACCTTCCTGATTGTGCCACCCTGTATGGTTCTTGATGTTGATGAGCCTTTTCACACTTTTGCTGGTGATCATCATAATCCTCTCTCTGTTCTGAGGCTAGAAATTTCTCCTTTTTGGAGTCATCTACAGCCTTATCAGCTTCTTTCCCTGCTTCTCCTCTTCCCTGGGCTTTTGCTTTCCAGTCTAGAGCTGTGTATTATTTTCCTTGGGGCTAATGTACAGCCAGGTAGGCCTTTGTGGCCTCCCTTGCTCCCTTTTTAGGCATCATGGCTCTGGTGGCAGGAGTGCCTCAGACTTTCTATTAAGTTTTGAAATCAGAAAGTCTTCCAGTCATGTTCTTTTTCTTTCTTTTTTTAAAGATTTATCTATTTATTCACGATAGAGAGAGAGAGAGAGAGAGAGAGGGAGAGAGGCAGAGACACAGGAGGAGGGAGAAGCAGGCTCCATGCCGGGAGCCCAACGTGGGACTCGATCCCGGGACTCCAGGATTGCGCCCTGGGCCAAAGGCAGGCGCTAAACCGCTGAGCCACCCAGGGATCCCTCATGTTCTTTTTCAAAATTGTTTTGGTTAAACAAGATCTCTTGTGTTTTCATAAAACTTAGTATTTCTGTTTTCTACTTATTTGATTCCCACTTTGGTTTTTATTATTTTCTTCCTATTTCTTTGGGTTCAATTTGCTCTCATTCTAATGAAGACTGAAATTCAGGTTTCTGATTTGATTTCATGTTCTCCTTTTGTAACATTTAGATTTTTAAATATATAAATACATATTTATGTATAACATGTATGTATGTGAATATAAGGACTGCCTTAACTAATCATATACATTTTCATAAATATGCTTTCATTCAGTTCAAAATATATTTTAATTTCTTTTTTATTTTTTAAAGGTTTTATTTATTCATAAGACTTAGACACAGAAAGACACAGAAAGACACAGGTTCCCTGCACAGGGTACCTGATGCAGGGACTCAATCTCCAGGACCCCGGGATCACTCCCTGAGCTGAAAGCAGATGCTCAATCACTGAGCCACCCAGGCATCCCATTAAAGAAATCTGTATACCCAGTGTGGTGTTCAAACTCAAAACCCCCAGATCAAGAGTCACAGGCTCTACCTACTGAGCCAGTCAGGTGCCCTGGTTCAAAACCTCTTCTAAATTGCATTTTGATCGATGAGTGTTGTTTAATTTCCAAATACTATGGATTCCCAAATTTCCTTCTCTTGATATCTAATTCTGTTGTTGTCAGAGAACGTACTTTGTATGCCTTTAGTTCTTTTTCATTTATTGAGTTTTATTTTATTATTTACCATAGGTGTCCATAAACTTTTTCTCTAAAGGGCTAAGGATTAAGTAGTTTTTGCTTTGTAAGCCATGTGTGTTCTCTGTTGCCATGCCAGATTTGGCCCACGGGCTATCATTTACTAATTTTATGCCCAACATATGATCTATGCTGGATAATGTTCCATGTGTGCTTGAAAATAATGTGTATTCTGCTGTTGCTAGGTGAGATGTTACCAAACTACAAGCTAGGTTAAGTTAGTTGATAGAACTGTTCAAGTCTTCGCTATTTGCTAATTTTTGTCTGTTCTATCCATTGAGTAGTATTGAAATTCCAGCTGGTTTTGTTTGTCTATTTCTCCCCCTCAATTTATCAGCTTTTATTTAATTTATTTTGGGCCTCTGTTGTTAGTTGTGTAGGTCTTTGTAATTGTAACATATTCTTCATGAATTAACTTGTCATTATAAAATGTGCCTTTTTATCTCTTGTAATTTTTTTTTGCCTTGAACATTTTTTTCCCCAATTGTTTTTTATTGTGGTAATGCTTATACTCATTCTTTGACTTTCAGCTTTTGTTTGTTTGTTTTTAAGATTTTATTTATTCATGAGAGACAGAGGCAGAGACATAGGCAGAGGGAGAAGCGGGCTCCTCACAGGGAGCCCAATGCAGGACTCGATCCCGGGACCCTAGGATCACGCCCTGAGCCAAAGGCAAACGCTCATCTGCTGAGCCACCCAGGTGCCCCGACTTTCAGCTTTTGAATCTAAGATGTTTCTGTTGTAGACAGCATATAGTCAGATCTTTTTTTTTTAATCTAGTCTGACAATCTCTGCTTTTTGATTGGAATATTTAATATATTTAGATTTAAGGTAATTATCACTGTGGTTGGAATCATGCCTCCCATTTTGCTGTTTTCTATATGTTGCTTTTTGTTGTTCTTTTGTTTCTCCTTTGATGCCTTCTTTTGTGTTAAATACATTTTATTTTTATTTTTATTTTTTTTAAAGATTTTATTTATTTATTCATGAGAGACATAGAGAGAGGCAGACACAGGCAGAGGAAAAGCAGGCTCCATGTGGGGAGCCTGATGTGGGGACTCCATCCCGGGTCTCCGGAATCCGGCCCTGGGCTGAAGGCGGCGCTGAGCCACCAGAGCTGCCCTAAATACATTTATTTGAAGTAGGCTCCATGCTGAGCGTGGAGGGCTTGAACTCCCCACCCTGAGATCAAGAGTCAGATGCTTAACCAACTGAGCCACTCAGGCACCCAATAAATAGATATATTTTCAATGAACAATTTTAATTCTTTTTTGTTTTTTCCTTTTTTTCAAGGTATTCTTATTGGTTGCTCTGCGGATTACAATATGCATCTTAATTTATCATAACTTACCTCAGATTAATATTCAATTCCAGTAAAAGAAATTCTTTCATTATAATTATTCTTCCTCCCCTCTTTGTTCTATTGTCATATATATATTACATTTTTATATGTTAGGTACCAAACACTGGTTTTATAATTATTTTTTTAATCAGTTGAAAGGAGAAAAGAGAAAAATTTATACCAGCTTTTACATGTATCTTCAGTTAATTATCAATGTTCTTCATATAGATTTGAGGTATCATGTTCTTTTTTTTTTTTTTAAAGATTTATTTATTTATTTATGATAGGCATAGAGAGAAAGAGAGGCAGAGATTCAGGAGGAGGGAGAAGCAGGCTCCATGCCGGGAGCCTGACGCGGGACTCGATCCCAGGACTCCAGGATCGCGCCCTGGGCCAAAGGCAGGCGCCAAACCGCTGAGCCACCCAGGGATCCCCTCATGTTCTTTTAAACTGAAGAACTTCTTTAGTATTTCTTGTAGGGCAGGTCTTCTAGCAACACATTTCTTCGATCTTTATTTTTCTAAGAATGTCTTTATTTTACCTTCATTCTGAAGGATAATTTTGCTGGATATAGAATTCTTGATTAACAGATACTACCCGTCCCCCTCCCCGCCCCACCCCCATACTTTGAATATATCACCCTACTGACTTCTGGCCATCTGTGGTTTCTGATGAGTTGTATTCCTTTTTTTTTTTTTTTTTTTTTTTTAAGATTTAATTTATTTATTCGTGAGAGACACAGAGAGAGAGCAGAGACACAGGCAGAGGGAGAAGCAGGCTCCATGCCGGGAGCCCGACGTGGGACTCGATCCCGGGTCTCCAGGATCAGGCCCTGGGCTGAAGGTGGCGCTAAACCGCTGAGCCACCCGGGCTGTCCAGTTGTTTGCCCCTTACTGCTTTCAGGATTTTGTTTGTCTCTGGCTTTTGACAGGGTCTGTGCTTCAGATATTTTGTTCCCTGTTGATTTCATCGTCTGTGTACATTCCTAATAAACCATAATTTCATACCAAACTGATAAAGTGACAGGATTTCACTTTAAAGCTATAGTCATATAATATTTACTTAATAATTACTTGCAAATGATGTTAATACCATAAGGAAGCATTAAGAAGGTATTCAGTACATATGGATCGAATGAATGGAGGATTGAATAATGACTCAATCATAAAACATTTCCCCTGCCTAGACTTTTTTTAATAAATGGCTTTATTGAGATATAATTAATTTCATACAATTCACTTAAATTGTACAATTTTTGAAATCTTTACAGTGCAGCCATTATCATAATCTAATTTTGGAATATTCTGTTCTCCCAAAATAGAAACCCAGTACTCATTAGCAATCACTCCTTTCCTCTTCTACCCCCACAACCTATACCCCTCCAGCTCTAGGCAACCACTAATCTATTTTTAGTCTATAAATTTGCCTATTTCGGACATTGAAGTCATACAATATATAATGCTTCTTTTATTTGGCATGTTTTCAAGGTTCATCCTTCTTATAATGTATATTACTAGTACTTTATTTCTTTTTATCGCCAAAGAATATTCCCATAGTATGGATAATACCAAATTTTATTTATCCATTTATCAATTCATGGACATTTGGGTAGTTTCTACTTTTTTGGTTCTTAGGAATAGTGCTACAGTGAATATTTGTGTACAAGTGTTTGTGTGGACCTATGTTTCTTATATCTTGGGTACATACCTAGAAGTAGAAATGATGGAAAATCTGGTAACTATGTTTCACCTTTTGAGGAACCACCAGACTATTTTCCAGAGTGGCTGTACCAATTTTACATATCCACCAGTAGTATGGAGGTTTCATTTTCTCCACGCCCTCATCAATATTTGTTACTTTGTTATTCTAGTCATTCCTAGTGAACATGGAATGGTGTTTCATTGTGGTTTTGATTTGCTTTGTTTTTGTGGCTAATGATGTTGAACATCTTCTCGTGTGCATATTGTCCCTTTGTATATCTTCTTGAGAATAGTCTGTTTAGATCCTTTGCTTGTTTTTTAATTGCGTTCTCTTTTTCTTACTGGATTGTAAAACTTTTTATGCACAAAGTCTGGTTATATTTATCATTTGTATGACTTGCAAATGTTTGCTCCCGTTCTATAACTTGTCTTTTCATTTTCTTAATGGTATCATTTGAGCATAAAAGTTTTAAAAAATTTTAAAGTTTTAAATTTTGACATATCTAGTTTAATTTTTTTTCTTTTGTTACTTGTGCTTTTGGCTCTGGTATCTAAGAAACCTTTGCTTGACCAAAGGTCATGAGATTTACTCCTATCTTTTAAGAATTTTATAGTTTTAAAAACTTATATTTAGGTCTGTGATCCATTTTGAATTAATTGTTGTGTATGGTGTGAGGAAAGGGGTCCATCGTCATTCTTTTGTTTATGGAGATCCAGTTGTCTAACTACCATTTACTAAAAGACCATTTTTTTCTTCATTGATTTGTCTTGGCACTCTTCTCAAAAATTAATTGACCATAAATGTAGGGGTTTATTTTGAACTCTCAATCCAGTTCCACTGATATACATGTCTGTGCTTATTCCAGTACCATACTGTCTTGATTACTGTAGCTTTGTAGTAATTTTTGAAATCAGGAAATATGAGTCTTCTAACTTTTGTTCTTTTTCAAGATTATTTTGGCTATTCTGGGTTACTTCCATATCTGTGTGAATTTTAGGAAAAACTTAATTTCTGAAACAAAAAAGGCCAGCTGGAGTTTTTATAGGAATTGCATTGAATGATTTGTAGAATATTGGTATTGTAAACAGTATTGTCTTATCCATGAACTAGCTCAGAATTTAGCATTCTTTCAAGCCTTCTACTGATCATAAAGCAAGAGCTCAGAGAAGTGAGGTGACTTGCTCATAGTCCTACATCTGTGAATGATAGAACTGAGACTCAAGCTGATTTTCTCTGTGTAGTCTTCTTTCTCTCCATCATGTTTTGATGTTTTCCTTGTCCACTACATAGTCTAATGTAAGAGACAAACATAAAGGAAGATCCATGCGATTCAGATACATTAAAGAAAGGATCAAAATCATATTGTCATTTTATTCTTTGAAAAAAAAATTGGGGCAGCCTGCGTGGCTCAGCGGTTTAGCGCTGCCTTCAGCTCAGGGCGTTATCTTGGAGACCCCGGATCAAGTCCCACGTCGGGCTCCCTCTGTGGGGCCTGCTTCTGCCTCTGCCTGTGTCTCTGCCTCTCTCTCTCTCCCTTTCTCTGTGTCTCTCATGAATAAATAAATAAAATCTTAAAATAAAAAAAAAAAAAAAAAAAAATTTGTAGGGCAGCCTCGGTGGCTCAGCGGTTGAGTGCCACCTTCGGCCCAGGGCATGATCCTGGATTCCCTGGATCGAGTCCCACATCAGGCTCCCTGCATGGAGCCTACTTCTCCCTCTGCTTGTGTCTCTGCCTATCTCTCTCTCTCTCTCTCTGTCTCTCATGAATAAATAAGTAAAATCTTAAAACAAAAACAAGAACCTTTGCTTGCACAATTTTTTAAAATTATATGCTTCTAAATTCTTTTTTTAAAGATTTTTTTTATTCATGAGAGACACAGGGGTGGGGGGAGAGACACAGGCAGAGGGAGAAGCAAGCTCCATGCAGGGAGTCTGACGTGGGACTCGATCCTGGGTCTCCAGGATCATGCCCTGGGCTGAAGGCGGCACTCAACCGTTGAGCCACCCAGGGATCCCAAAGAGCTTTGTTTTAATTAGGTAAAAGAAGTATAGCAGACTATAAAGATTATTGGATTAAAGTAAGGGAGTTATAAATTGAGCTTTAGAAGGCTTAGCTATCAGAGAATAGTAATTGATTATCCAAACTTTAATCTCTCATTTATATAGTTGCTTTAATTGTAAATAAAACTGAGATGCACATGGTAGATCACACCTGTCAAAAAGTTTACATTAGAAAGTGGCTCTAATTTCACAAATGCTGTAGGTCTTTTCAAAAGGATTGCACCTACAATTTATTTTGGCAAAGATGCTGTTGTTTGATTGATAAGGAATAACTTCTCATTATAACTTTTGCCTTATATAATTCTTTTAAGAATATTTGTTTTCCTAGCCTAGGATTTTTTTGAGATTGCAAATGATGAATTATGTTGGATAAGGGAAATGTTATTCTGCCTTTTCTTCAGCGGAAGATCCATCCAAAAGCTATGTGAAATTAAGAGACTTTGTGCTTGTGAAGCTTTGTCAAGATTTGCCTTGTTTTTCCCGGGAAAAGTTGATGCAAGGATTCAGTGAAGCCATGGCAATAGAGGCACAACAGAAGTTCAAAATAAATAAGGTATTTTTATTCTATAGAAGGAAAATGTTACAGTTTTGAAGTTTTCTTTCTCTCTCTCTTTTTTTAAGTACATAACTTAAACATTGCAAGTACATTAAGAATACATGTGTGGGAAGTGGCAGTGGTTGAGAGTACAGGCTCTGAAGCCAAGTTGCCTTGGTTAAGATCTGGTTATGCTCTGTGACTTAACGGCAGTTTAATTTCCTATTTAATAGAATGGGAAGATTGATTTTATGGCTATATTAAGTGTAACAAGAATAGAATGGAAGGTATCATCTTATTTTTGCTTTTTAAGAAAATGTTTGATATGGCAAAATAGTTAATTCATGTGAAGTATATATATATATATATATTTCTATATATTTGAATTTTAAAGTAGTAAATATCCTAAAATAGGTACAGAAAAAATAATCTGGCAGTTCAGAAGAAGGAATTTAGTTTATTATATTTATGTATGTAAGGGAATCAGAGTTTTTCATGGTACGGAGCTGCATTTGATCTAAGTCTTGAAGAATGGATAGGATTTGGATTATGAAAGTATGTGAGGGCCTCCTTGGTAGCTCATTTGGTTGAGCATCTGACTCTTCATTTTGGCTCAGGTCATGATCTTAGGATCCTGGGATCAAGTCTCATGTCAGGGTTGGCACTCAGCTAGAGTCTGCTTGGGTGTCTCTCCCTCTGCCCCTCCCTGTAGTTGCACGTGGGTGTGCTTTCAAAAGAAAAGAAAAAAAGAAAGAAAAGAATGTGAGATGAATAATAAGGACTGGTTTATGATGCTGTTAACCTCTCCTCCCTTGCTTCTTTTTCTTTCTTTTTTTTTCGTCCCTTGCCTCTAAGGTACCACAGTTCCTGATTTTTTCATTTAGCACTGTGGTCATCTTTTTAGAGATGCTTTTACTCTTCTGTATGTTCCCTAAAGATGATTCTTCCCCAAAGTTCTTTATCCAGTCTTTATTTTACTTGTTTACCTGGGTGGTCTCATTTAATTCTTCAATGTAGATTTTCCTCCTGTATTCCCAACACTGTATATCAAGTGTCCTGGGGCACCTGTGTGGCTCAGTCAGTTGGGTGTCCGACTCTTGATTTCAGCTCAGGTCATGATCTCAGGGTTGTGTGATTGAGCCCCTCATCAGGCTCCCCGTGGGAAGTCTACTTAAGATTCTCTCTCTCTCCGTCTTCCTCTGCCCCTCCCTCCCATGCTCCAGAGCATGCTCTTCTTCCCCCCCCCCCTCAAAATAAATGAATCTTTTTTTAAAAAAGTAAAAAAAAGGTTCCTGGCCACTAACCTTCACCAACTTAAATTTTTTTTTTAAAGATTTTATTTATTTTATCCATTAGAGACAGAGAGGCAGAGACATAGGCAGAGGGAGAAGCAGGCTCCTCACAGGGAGCCTGATGCGGAACTCGATTCCAGGACCTAGGGATCATGCCCTGAGCCAAAGGCAGATGCTGAACCTCCAGAGCCACCCAGGTGTCCCACAACAGCTTAATTTGAACTGAAACTTTGCATCTTCTCCTGTATTATAACACTTTAATGGCTTCCTGGTTTTAAGATAAATACATGGTTTAGAAATATTCGGTATGTTTAGACTGTATTAAACCTTTAGAGAATTTATTTAGCAGCTAGGCTTTTAAAAGAAAGAGTAGGAACACGTTTTTCAAAATTATGCTTTTTTTCTTAAAGGAATTAAAATTTAGTGTGGCACACCAAACCCGTCATAATTTGGACCCTGTCAACCTTGGTAGACTCAACTTTCTACCACTTTCCTTCTTGCTCTGGCATTACTAAACCTCTTGCTATTTCCCAACTGTGCTACATCTTTCTTCTTGTTATATCGCTTTATGTTAACTATACTCTTTGCCTGTGATACCCCCTTCTCTTGTTCCTCCATCTTTGTCTTGCCAGATATAACTCCTCTTTTCAGGCTCAGTTGAGGTCCCTTCTGGAAAGTTCAAACATCATTTTCCCATCTACCTTATACCTGATCGCCCTCTACCCCCAATAAATATATCAGTGAAACAACATAAACAGAAAGACTATGGGCTTTTCTTTTGGCTTCAGTGATAGCAAAATTTCTTGCTTTTCCTACTACTTCTTTGTTTTTCCCTGCCCTTTAACTGTCACTGTACTACAGGGTTCTGAACTCTCCTCTTGTTTTCACTATTTATGGCTTTCCTAATCAATATTGTGGTTTTAACTCTAGACTACATACCGATATTGCTTAAATCCTCACTCTAAGACTAGAATTTTCTTCAGATTTATATGTTCTGTTGCTTCCTAAATCTCTCCTAGGCTGTGAAAACTCACTGTCATTCCATACCTTCCTCCACACCCAAATCCTTCCTCTTCTGTATTCCTAGAATCCTTGTTCCTTTAGTATTCTTACTGGTTCTTAGTTCATGCCTTCGTCATTTTTACCTTATTTAATAGCACAGCTTCCTAATTGGTCTACCAGCCCCCCTTTTTTTTGCTACCATTTCTATGTAGCTGAGAGAATGCTTTTCGTAAAACTCATATTTGTGCACTTTGTTCACAACCCCATTTAAAATCTGTTACCTAGGGGCACCTGGGTGGCTGAGTCAGTTAGGCATATGACTCTTAGTTTCTACTCTGTCCTCACTTTACTTCTATGCACTAATTTTCATTTTGTGCTCCAGCAGTGTCAGGCTGCCTCAGTCTTGCATGACTGTGCTGTGCGCACTTGTACACACATAGTGCTCACCCCTCTTTCTAGACTGGCACGGTCCCTTCCCTTTAACGTTTAGCTCAGGTTTTCTTTCCCCAGGAATCCTCTTTTAACATTTGTGCCATTCCCAGGCTGTGCTACCATAATACCCTATATATATTTCCATCATTAGATTGACCATACCTCAATCATTTTTGTTAAGAATTAGGCTACTAGCTCCTCAAGGGCAGAGACTATCTTTTATTTTTCATCTGGTACCTAGCACAATTTCTGGCCCGTAGCAGATACTCCATATATCCTGTGTTCTTTTGGGAAAATGTCACTATTTTTAATTAAAAGTGTTCATGTTTTTCTTTTGTTTCATTAAGCAACATGCTAGACGGGTTTATGAAATCCTTCGACTATTGGTAACTGACATGAGTGATGCTGAACAATACAGAAGCTATAGACTGGACATTAAAAGAAGACTAATTAGCCCATATAAGGTAGGACTTTTCAGAGTCTTAAACATTATATTCTTATCACTGTTTAAAAATGGAGAAGAGGGGATCCCTGGGTGGCGCAGCGGTTTAGCACCTGCCTTTGGCCCAGGGCGCGATCCTGGAGACCCGGGATCGAGTCCCACGTTGGGCTCCCGGTGCATGGAGCCTGCTTCTCCCTCTGCCTGTGTCTCTGCCTCTCTCTCTCTCTCTCTCTCTCTCTCTCTCTGTGACTATCATAAATAAAATTTAAAAAAAAAAATGGAGAAGAGAGGCCCCTGGCTGGCTCTGTAGAGTGTTTGACTTAATCTCAGGGTAAACCATACCAAGTTTTCCTTAAAATAAAATGGAGAAGAAAGTGTAGCAATTGCTGGTGTATGGAACAGTCCAAATCATTTTCCTAAATTAACTTTTACAAAAGTGAAAATATTCTTCCAGTTAGTTATAAGAAGTCTTACTATCATAATTTTCCAGCGTAAGGTATAAAATTGTTTTCATTCACTTAAAAACTAATCCCAAAGATAATCTACCCATGGTTAATTTTTACTTCGTTTGTTTGCCATCTTTTAAAAATCTGAATGCTCAGCTTTGTGCAGTGGCAGGATCTGAGCCACTGTGATACTGTGAGGTTTATCCAAGGCATGATTATTGCTAATTGAAAAATCTGAATGCTCAGACTCTTCCTGAATAAATTATCTTGTTAGTTTTTTCTAAGTCTCTGCTTTCCTAGTTATGTAAATTGTGTTTACATTTGTTCCCTTCTTCCTAAATATGGCCTTGGTTGCCTTTTTTTTTTTTTTTTTTTTTTTTTTAGATTTTATTTATTCATGACAGAGAGGCAGAGACACAGGGAGGGGACAGAGAGAGAGGCAGAGACACAGGCAGAGGGACAAGCAGGCTCCATGCAGGGAGCCTGACATGGGACTCCATCCTGGGTCTCCAGGATCACATCCTGGGCTGAAGGCGGCGCTAAACTACTGGGCCACTGGGGCTGCCCAGCCTTTTTTTTTTTTTTTTTTTTTAAGATTTTATTTATTTATTCATGAGAGACACAGAGAGACAGAGACAGAGACACAGGCAGAGAAAGCAGCAGGCTCCATGCAGGAGCCTGACGTGGGACTCCATCCTGGGCCTCCAGGATCATATTCTAGGCCAAAGGTAGGCGCTAAACTGCTGAGCCACCCAGGCTGCCCTTGGTTGCCTTTTTAACCTATATACTTTACCATAGCTGAAATTGCAGCATAATAGTATTTACTTATTTTTTTAACAGTCTTTCTTCCTACCCTCTACTCCCTACCCATTTTCTCATCTCCCATATTTTCCTTTAACTCAGAAATTTCTCCTGGTAGATCAGGTTTGTCCTTATCATCATTTGGCCATTATTAAGGTAGATATTGCCCATGACAGCCTGTGTGAATGAGGATTTAATACGATGGTTGCAGCTGTGCAGTAAGCTGAGTGGGGAAAATATTTATTAATTTGTTCAATAAATAATGAGCACCTGACATGTGGTTGCTACATATATACACTCTACCTATAGGCTTATACAGTGCAATAGCTGGGAATATAAATGACAAATCCCAAAATTTTCTGTTTTATGGACTACCTATAACAGGTTGTAATACATTGTAATGGTTTCTCTTCCCCCAAAGTGTTCAAAGTAGCATTTTAGTCTTTGATATTTACCACTTCAGAAACATCAGAAAATTGGTAAAAATCGTTCTTTCCAAAGGTTTTGAGTTTTAAAGTAATATTAATTTGACAGATAGAAAATTTCTTAATGTTGAAATTGGGGCATATAGAATAGTATAATTAGATGTTATTATGGCAACATTTCAGAGTACAGACGTACCTTGGAAATATTGCAGGTTCAGTTCCAGACCACTGCAATAAAGTGAGTATTGCAATAAAGCAAATCAAATGAATTTTTTAGTTTTCCAGTGCATATAAAAGTGATGTTTACACTATACTGTATTCTGCTAAGTGTACAATAGCATTATGTTTAAAAACTTAATATCTGGGACACCTGGGTGGCTCAGCGGTTTGCTGCCTGCGTTTGGCTCAGAGCATGATCCTGGAGTCCCAGGATCAGGTCCCATGTCGGGCTCCCCACAGGGAGCCTGCTTCTCCCTCTGCTTGTGTCTCTGCCTCTCTCTTTCTGTTTGTCTCTCATGAATAAATAAATATTTTTTTAAAAACCTTAATACCTTAATTTAAAAATATTTATTGCTAAAATATACCAACCATTATCTGAGCTTTCAGTGAGTCATAATTTTTTGCATCAAGTAGCTCACCTTGATGTGAATGGCTGCTGACTATGATTAGGGTGATGGTTGCTAAAGGTTGGGGTTGGATGTAGCAGTTTCTTAAAATAAAACGACAGTGAAGTTTGTCACATCAGTTGACTCTTCCTTTCTCTATAGCAAGCTATGCTATCTGATACATTTTATCTACAGTAGAACTTTTTTCAAAAATGGGAGTCATACTCACAAATCCTGCTGTTGCTTTATCAACTAAGTTTATATAATATTCTAAATCCTTTGTTGTCATTTCAACAGTCATCAGGAGTAGTATCCATCTCAAGAAATCACTCTTTGTTCCTCCATAAGAAGCAACTCATCTATTCACATTTTATCATAAGATTGCAACAATTCAGTCACACCTTCAGTCTCTACTTTCCTTTTTTTTTTTAAAGATTTTATTTATTTATTCATGAGAGAGAGAGAGAGAGAGGCAGAGACACAGGCAGAGGGAGAAGCAGGCTCCATGGAGGGAGCCCGACGCGGGACTTGATCCGCGGTCTCCAGGATCACACCCTGAGCTGAAGGCGGCGCTAACTGCTGGGCCACCAGGGCTGCCTTCTGGCTCTACTTCTAATTCTAGTTCTTTTGCTGTTTTCACCACATCTGTGGTTACTTCCTTCACTGAGGTCTTGAACCCCCCTCAGAGTTATCCATGGGGGTTGGAGTCAACTTCTTCCACATTCCCTTTGTTAAGGTTGATATTTTGTCTCTTCCCATGATCACAAGTGTTCTTAATGACATCTAGAATGGTGAATTCTTTCCAAAGGTTTTCAATTTACTCTGCCTGGGTCTATCAGAGGAATCACCATCTATGGCAGTGATAGATGTGTAATATACTTGTGAAATGTGCTTCTTAAATAGTTAAGACTGGAAGGTCAAAATTTCTCCTCAATTCATGGGCTACAAAATGGATATTGTGTTAGCAGACATGAAAACAACATCAATCTTGTTGCATATCTCTATTAGAGCTTTTGGGTAGCCAAGTTCGTTGCCAGGGAGCAGTGATTTTTTTAAAAGGAATCCTTTTTTCTGAGCAGCAGGTCTCAACAGTGGGCTTAAAATATTCTGTAAACTTGCAAACAGATGTGCTGTCATCTAGGTTTTATTGTTCCCTTAGAGCATAGGCAGAGTAAAACCAGCCTAAGGGCCTAGGATATTTGGAATGGTCAGTGAGCATTGGCTTCAATTTAGTCACCAGCTGCATTAGCTGCTAACAAGGGACTCAACCTGTCTTTTGAAGCTTCGAAGCCAAGCATCTCTCTTCTAGTCATGGAAGTCCTAGAAGGCATTTTCTCCAATAGAAGAATGTTTTGGAGTGCCTGGCTGGCTCAGTCAGAAGAGCATGTGACTCAGGGTACCTGGGTGTCTCAGTTAAGCATCTGCCTTTGGCTCAGGTCATGATCTGAGTCATGGGATCCAGTCCCGCATCGGGTTTCCTGCTCAGCAGGGAGTCTGCTTTCTCTCTCTCTCTGTCTCTTTCTCTCTCTCACTCCCCCTTGAACCTCTAAACCTCCCCATCACTCATTCTCTCTCAAATAAATAAAATCTTAAAAAGAAAAGAAGAAGATGTGACTCAATCTCAGGGTTATGGGTTTGAGCCCCACTTTGGGTGTAGAGATTACTTAAATGAATAAACTTATAAAAAAGAAGGCGGCTATTTTGTCTACATTGAAAAGCTGTTGGTTAGTGTAGCCACTTTAATTAATTATCTTAGCTAGACCTGGATAACTTGCAGCTTCTGGATCAACACTTGCTGTTTCACCTTGCACTTTTATGATATGGAGATGACCTCTTTAAACCTCATGAACCAGCCTCTGCTAGCTTCAAACTTTTCTTCTGCAGCTTTCTTACCTCTCTCAGCCTTCAGAGAATTTAAGAAAGTTAGGACCTTGTTAGGACCTTGCTCTGGATTAGGCTTTGGCTTATGGGAATGTTGTGGCTGGTTTGATCTTCTATCTGGACCACTAAAACTTTGTCCATATCTGCAATAAGGCTGTTTTGCTTCCTTATTGTTTGTGTGTTCAGTGGAGTAACACTTTGAATATCCTTCAAGAACTTTGCATTCACAACATTGCCTACTTTTTGGCTTATCTCAGGTTTTTTTTTTTTTTTTTAAGATTTTTATTTATTTATTCATGAGAGGAGAGAGAGAGAGGGAGGGAGAGGGCAGAGACCCAGGCAGAGGGAGAAGCAGGCTCCATGCAGGGATCCTGATGTGGGACTCCATCCGGGGTCTCCAGGCCTTGGGCTGAAGGCAGTGCTAAACCGCTGAGCCACCCAGGCTGCCCTTATCTCAGCGTTTGATATACCTTCTCACTGAGCTTAATCATTTCTAGCTTTGATTTAAAGTGTGAGATGCATAATTCTTCCTTTCATTTGAACACTTAGAGACCATTGTAGAGTTTATTTCAATATTGGCCTATTTTTTTTTTTGGCCTATTTTTTTTTTAATGTTGGCCTAATTTTAATATTGTTGTGTCTCAAGGAATAGGGAACGCTAAAGGAGATGGGGAACACCTGGTCGGGGTACAATCAGAACACACACATTAAGTTCATCATCATCTATGATTCATTTTGTGCCCCAAAACAATTACAATAGTAACATCAAAGATCACTGATCATAGATCACCACCACAAATATAATAGTAATGAAAAAGTTTGAAATATTGCAAGAATTACCAAAATGAGACAGACATGAAGTGAACAAAAGTGCTGGAAAAATGGTGCCAATAGACTTGGCTTGACACAGGATTGCCACAAACCATCAATTTGTAAAAAAACAAAAACAAAAACCAACAATATCTGAAGCATAATAAAATGAGGTATGCTCATATTAAAATGAGGTATGTGGGGATCCCTGGGTGGCTCAGGAGTTTAGCACCTGTCTTTGCCCCGGGGCGTGGTCCTGGAGTCCTGCGATCGGTCTGCATCAGGCTCCTTGCATGGAGCCTGCTTCTCCCTGTGCCTTTGTCTCTGCCTCTCTCTCTCTCTTTCTGTGTTTCTCATGAATAAATAAATAAAATCTTTAAAAAAATAAAATAAAATGAGGTATGCCCGTATGAAAACTTTTAGTGAAGTAAAATAATTTATTGAATTATGCATCTCTGATAATTATTTGATGTTTTATGTAGGCAGATGTAGCACATGAGAGATGATGAATTCTAAGTGTAAGCAGTCGTAAACTCATGCCAAATAGGAATTTCTCTAGTTCATAAGAGCAAGTATTTTTTACTCTTAAAGAATGGTAATGATTTGATTTATTTTATATTAATATCCTCACCTGTAAACAAGTTCATCTATCTGAAACATAACTGAAAACTGGTTATTACTCTTTAGTTTCTTAATTTACAGCTGAGTATCACCATCCTTGCACTAAAGTCCATACACAGATCATAAATTCTTCAGTGCTTGTTTGAACTGTATTTATAGTAACATGCATTTAAATAAGTTCAGTTATCCAATATTCTATCCCACTGAGAAAAACAAGAAAACTTGAGGGTTATCCATCCCCTACTTTAGGTTGATAGTCCCAATGTTTAGGGTAGGAAATCTACCACAAACTTTAAGAAAGTCTAGAAATGAGTTAAGTGTCCAGTAGGCATGGGAGGAGTGCTTATGATTTCCTTGTTGAATGGATGCAGATGATTTTTTTCAATTTGTTGTTCCAGTCTGATACTATGTACTTTGTTGAGTTATTACAGCATTCTTAGATGCAAAGTTATATTTAAAAATAAAGAAAAATTGCTTAATGAGTATGATTTAGAATTTTTTTAGGTCTTCAAAATGTATGCCTAAAGGGGAGAGTTTGGAGTATAAAATTTATATGTTTACTTTCACATTTTATGAAAAGAAATTATAATTTTGATTGTCACTGTTATTACTTGAGGTGTGAAATAGTTTGATAGCAAATTCTGTGCTGCCTTTATTTGAGGAATCAAGGTTACCTGCCAACCTAAACACACTCTTCCACTAAGAAATTATTTAAGTAGCTATTAGAAGTACGTGTACCTTACCTTTAAAAGTTTTTAAACACTGATAATCCATTTGTATCAGTACCAAAAGGGGGGAAATAACCTATATTAAGTACAGTCTTTTTTTTAAGCACAAAAAGAAATTCCATCCCTAATACAGAAGTAAGTTTCAGGTGTTCAAAAAAAAAAAAGATAAATTTGAACGATTTGGCTAAAAAAAGAAAAATTGGTATAGCTGCTTGGTTTTAGCATTAAAGCTTTTATATTGTTTCATGGGAATATTTTAATTTTTAATTGGTTTACAAATATAAAGTTTAGAACAATTGTTAATATCCCTGCATTTGGAATCTGGAAACTCAGTTTTGAGGGTTTTTTTTTTTTTTTAGAAATTGTGTAACTGTTAACAACTCATTAACACCTGGGTATTAGATTTCCCTTCCATAAAATGGAAGTGCCTCCATAGTTAGGAACTGAACAGAAAGAAGTACAATAAATACAGTGGTGCATGTTTTAAAAGATATCTTTTGACAAGTCTTTGGAATTAATATGCTTCCACACTATTATTATTTTAAAATTCTTACAAAAGAACCATATCTCTGTACTTCACAAAAGTGACAGCTCGTTCACCCAAAGGAAATTAAGGAGCCCTCAGAGGTGGTGGCATTTTTGAGATTATATTGGTAAACTCTCTAGGAACATGTTAAAGCCAGGCAAGAAGAAAGGATTATTTTATGGAAGTAATAAACTCATATTCAAGCATTTATGTTAACATAAATAAGTTTAAAATAATGCCATCTTTAATTTGTCTTCATTAATTAAAAATTATGAACTGCCCTAATCTATGAAGGAATTAAGTTTTTGGTTTTGGGGGGAAAAATTATTCTAAAGCTTATAGAATACTATTCTAGTCTTAAGGAGTCCTTCCTTCCTTCCCTTCCTTCCCTTCCCTTTTCTTCCTTTTCTTTCTTTTTTTAAAGTGTTTTTTTTAATACATTGTTTAAAAGATTTATTTGTAATATAAATACAGTTGAATATATACAGCTTAAAGAACATTAAAGGTCAGTAAAGTAAATAACCTCAAATTAGTTATTTTAAAAATCAAATAAAAAAATCAAATCATACCTTATATGTTCATGAGGAGCTTATATAGTTTTTTTCCATAAAGCTATTTATAGGTATTTTTATTCCTGTGTATTTTATTATTTTAAAGACTTTATTTATTAGGGAGAGCAAGCAAGCTTGAGAGCACTGAGCATGGGGGGGCGGGTAGTGTCAAGAGGTAGGGGAAAAGCAGACTCCCAGCTGAGCAAGGAACCTGACACTGAGTTCTATCCCAGGACCTTGGGATCATGACCTAAGCCCAAGGCAGCCTCTTGACCAGCTGAGCCACCCAAGCACCCTTATTCCTAGGTATTTTAGAGCTCTTAAATTAATTCATAGATTTTTTATTTTTTAAGATTTTATTTATTTGAGAGAGCACAAGCAGGGGGAAGGACAAAAGGAGGAAGAGGAACAAGCAGACCCCTTCCCCACTGCTGAGCCCAGAGCCCAAAAAGGGGCTTCATCTCAGGACCCTAGGATCCTGACTTGAGCTGAAGTCAGATGTTTAACTGACTGAGCCAACCAGGCACTGCTAATTCATAGATTTTCCTTTGTGCCAAAAAAAATTACAATAGTGATTAGTTCTGACATCCAATGAAGAAATTGAAGGTGGAGAAGGAGATAAATTGGGAATGTAAGCTTTCAGATTTAAAGACAGCATAATAGGCACACCTGGGTGGCTCAGCAATTGAATGTCTGCCTGCCTTTGGCTCAGGTCATGATCCTAGGGTCCTGGGATCTAGTCCCACATCAGGCTCCCCACAGGGAGCCTGCTTCTCCCTCTGTCTTTGTCTCTGCCTCTCTCTGGGTCTCTCATGAATAATGAATAAAATCTTTAAAAAAAAAAACCGTAATAGGGGATCCTTGGGTGGCTCAGCAGTTTAGCGCCTGTCTTCGGCCCAGGGCATGATCCTGGAGTCCTGGGATCGAGTCCTGTGTCAGGGCTCCATGCCCTCTGCCTATGTCTCTGCCACCACCCCCCTCTGTGTGTGTGTGTGTGTGTGTGTGTGTGTGTGTGTGTCTCATGAATATGTAAGTAAAATCTTTTTTTAAAAAAAAGCATAATAATTTAAAATAGTATGTTACTGGCACAGGATTCGTTCTATCGGTTATTTGCAACAAAATCTGATAGTCTAGAATATCTAAGAATTTAATATGATTGGAGGTATCTTCAGGTAATGGTGTTAGATTATTTAATAAACGTTATAACTGGTTAGCCATTTAGAAAAATAGCTTCTATTCCTATCACATGCCACAGTAATATGCTGATAAATTATCCTTTAGTTGCTGAACTGCTTTCTTAAGTTAAATGCTCTTAGTGCAGTCATGCCTGTTGGCATAAGAAATAACTTTTACAGCAGAAACAAAGCATTTATCATGCATGTGACTGAAGAGTAAGGAATACACTGTCCTGGTGGGTCTTAGGAACAATAAATTTGAACTTTCGGGCAGCCCGGGTGGCTCAGCGCCGCCTTCAGCGCTGGCGCTGGTGTGATCCTGGAGTGATCACACCAAGGTGTGAACAAGGAGATCCTGGAGACCAGGGATCGAGTCCCACATGGGGCTCCCTGCATGGAGCCTGCTTCTCCCTCTGCCTGTGTCTCTGCCTCTCTCTCTCTCTCTCTCTGTGTGTGTCTCTCATGAATAAATAAATAAAATCTTTAAAAAAAATTTTTGAACTTTCATCAGTTCTCTAGAACTGATGTTCAGAGTGTGATCAGTAGGTCAGTAAGATTTACATTACTTTGGAGCTAATTTTTAGAAATGCAAAATCTCGTCCCACCCCATACCTACTGAGTCAGAATCTGCATTTTATTAAGGTCCCCAGGTGATTTGTGTGCACACTGAAGTTTGAGAAGTACTGCTTTAGAAAGGCATCTTATATTAAAGTTAAGTTTTTAAATTTCTGGTTATAGTAATAGCAACCTTATTTACTAATGGCTCCACCAGCTTAGACCAGGATCAACCTAATTTTTTTGTAGTGTCAGAAAGGTTTATCTCCAAACATTGTTGTCACCTTGTTTTAAAAACATGTGGTTATATGGCACCTGGCTGGCTCAGTTGGTACAGCATGCAATTCTTGATCTCAGAGTGATGAATTTCAGCCCCACATTGGGTGTAGAGCTTACTTTAAAAAAAAAATTAAATAAAAATGTATGGTTATTAATTGAGCTTTATTTTGAGCTCTTTAAGTAGTAATTATGACACATTTGCCTAGTATTCCAAAATTATCGGGGTTTTCTTTAAGGGACATTTATTAGTTTTTAGGATGGATTTAGAGTCGTTTTTTCTTACTCTTTTTTGAAAGGCAGGAACTACACAATACAGATTTCCAACCAGATTAAGAGTTTACGTCCTAGCCTCTCATCTTATTACCTCTGTGTCAAGTTACTCAATTCCCAAATCCTATTTTTTCTTCATCTATCAATTTTGGGAGTTAGACTACCTATCTTATAGAGTTGTTAGGATTACATGAGTTAATCTATGTGATTTCTGATCTTTATGTAAAGTTAGCCTTTATTATATATTCTAGTAAAAGAAGATTGATATATTAATCTAGAACAATTTACCCAAGTGTATGAAAGTTTCCTGTATTATTGCAGTGTTGCCACCTATCCAGGAATTGGAGTCATTCTTCATTCCCACATCACCCAATATTTTCTTCCCTAAATCTGTGCTTGCCCTTCCATCCCTGCTCCTACTGACTTAGTCTAGGCTTTCATCATGTCACTTGAATTTTTGCAGTAGCTGCCAACTTGGTCCTCCAGTCCCATCCTCAGCATTACTAACACAGCGTTCTGAGACATGTTCTTTTAAAAGTTGTTACTGGCTCCCTTCAGGCTCAGCATGGTGGGTTCTTTCTCAGTAAAATGTGGGGGCAGAGGAGGAAGGAAGTTACTAAGATAATGAATATCTGGATAGTAGAAATTTAATAAGTGTTAGTTAATACTATCTTTTTAGAGGAGGACAGTTTTTGGTTATTTTTCTGAAACTCCTCAGTTTTTGTTTTTTTTGAAAGATTGTATTCCCTTATTCATGAGAGACACAGAGAGGCAGAGACCTAGGCAGAGGGAGAAGCAGGCTCCTCACAGGGAGCCAGATGTGGGACTCAATCCTGGATGCCGGGATCATGCCCTGAGCGGAAGGCAGACACTCAACTGCTGAGCCACCCAGGCAACCCATGAAATGCCTCAGTTTATTTTAAAATTAATATGTGGTCCATAAATACATCACTGGGTAAGGAAACAGAGATGAATTTAGTGGCAGGGAAAAGGCAGTTTGGATCAAAACTAATGCAGTGAATTAATGATTGAATAGTGAATTGAAGAATAGCACTTAATCTCAGTTTTTCCATCTTCGGTTAATATATTTATTAAAAAGGGGCACCTGGGTGGCTCAGTGGTTGAGCATCGCCTTTGGCTCAGGGCATGATCCTGGGGTCCCAGGATCAAGTCTGACATCAGGCTCCCCATGGGGAGCCTGCTTCTCCCTCTGCCTATGTCTCTGCCTCTCTCTCTGTGTGTCTTTCATGAGTAAATAACATCTTTAAAAAATATATATATTACATAATAATATACAATAAATTTTAAAGATAAATTATATAATATATAATAAATATATATTAAAGAAATGTTTGAGTATCTGTACTGGTTCTTTATTATACTTTGGAGAGGGGGCTGTTGATACAAATTCCAAGTCTTCTAGTTCACTCCACTTATAGGGTTTGTAAGTCCATGGTTAACATATCTAGGCTTCTTTAAGGCAAAAATTGTGTGGGACAAATTTGGGCATATTCCTACTGTTATTTCTAACAGTGGGAGGAGATTTAAAATTCAAAGAATATAAAGAAATGTATCTTTTTTCTTAATCTAACCAATAATTGTGTTTCTTAGAAAAAGCAGAGAGATCTTGCTAAAATGAGAAAATGTCTCAGACCAGAAGAACTGACAAACCAGATGAACCAAATAGAAATAAGCATGCAACATGAACAGCTGGAAGAAAGCTTTCAGGAACTTGTGGAAGATTACCGACGTGTTATTGAACGCCTTGCTCAAGAATAAAGATTATTCTGCTCTGTACAGGAAGTTTGCAAATTTCTGTACATTGTGTTGTGGAAAATCTAATGATGACTTTAATTTTAAAATCTTGTAACATTTACTTACATTAAAAGTTATCTATCTTATCCTTAGTTGAATATTTTCTTTTGGAGAGATTGTATATTTTAAAATACTGTTTAGAGTCTATGAGCATAAATTACATTTAAAAAAAAATATATAGCTTCTGAAATACCACTGCAGTTGCTTCCCTTCTTAACAGTATAATAAATGCTTAGTTGTGATATGCTAATGTGTGATGATATGATTCTTAAATACTTAGGATAAACTTTTAGGTCTTGTTAAAAACCTTTAGGTTTTCACATCACATAATATCCTCTATGTCCATTCATGTTGTCACAAATGGCTTTTAGGCTTTTATTATTATTCCTCCCATTTTTTGCTTCTAAGATTTTATATCTGGCACCTTTAAAACACTCCTCTTTAAGCTCTTCCTAGTAATCTTGTTTTTCCTGTGTGATTTCTCCAAACAGGAAATGTTCCTAGTATAGATTTGTTTTAAATAAACTCCCCTATTAACTATTTTTTGGAGAGGGGGTGGATGGATAAAGAGAGAAAGGAAACTAGATATAGCCTAAAGCCTAAATGTTTGGCATCACATATTAGTTGAAGGTAATTTAGAAGTTAGCACAATTGGGGGCAGTACCTGGGTGGCTCAGTAGTTGAACACCTGCCTTTGACTTAGGTCATGATTCCAGAGTCCAGGGATCAAGTCTCGCATCAGGCTCCCTGTGGGCTGCCTGCTTCTCCCACTGCTTGTGTCTCTGCCTCTCTGTGTCTCATGAATAAATAAAATCTTTTTTTAAAAAGTTAGCATAAACATTTATAAATAATGTTAAATAATAAATTAGTTTATAAAAATGAGTTTACACACCATTATGAAATGTATCTTGTATAAAATGAGGTATATATCTGTTGTGATTTGTTACAAGGTTCTGAAGATGTTGAAGTCCAAACAGGAAAAAAACCCAGTGATGATAAATTGCTTACTATAGTTTTTTTTTTTTTTAAGATTTTATTTATTTATTCATGAGAGACATACAGAGAGAGAGAGAGAGAGAGGCAGAGACACAGGCAGAGGGAGAAGCAGGCTCCATGCAGGGAGCCCCATGTGGGACTTGATCCCAGGACCCCAGGATCACATGCTGAGCCGAAGGCAGACACCCAACCGCGGAGCCACCCAGGCATCCTGAATGACTATAGTCTTAACTTTATTTTTATTAGAGTATAAATAAATTGCCTGATACAGAATCATTAAAAGTAAAAGCCTCATGTTTATAATGTGTGCCAGTAGTGAGGCATTGTATAACATCAAAAATGGGATGTAAGTTGAATTTTATTTTTAAAATCTGATTTGAAAATAAAAAAAATCTGATTTGCTTGGTGCTTAAGGCAAAATCCCAACTTGGGTAAGTACTGTTTTATCCTTAGATCAGCTTCCCATCAGTAAAACCTGCCAAACATAGGAGAAGCAAAGTAGCTAGTACCCTCGACACAAAATAGCTGTGGCCAGCAGTATACCAACAGCACTAAGCCATCGCCTTAGAATCAGGGTGTTGGAAAAGTTTTGTTCCCACCTCAAAAGTTTATATAGAGAGATAAAACTTGGATTTCTGAGAGTGTATATGTACATTATTTGTTCAGCTAGAATGAAGTAGTTAAAATTCTTTCTGAAAATACATGAAAGCAATTTGCTTTTCATCTAAATTAGCTAACTTAAAAATTTATTAAAAATTCACATTTAAGGGGATCCCTGGGTGGTTCAGTGGTTTAGTGCCACCTTCGGCACAGGGTGTGATCCTGGAGTCCCGGGCTCGGGTCCCATGTCGGGCTCCCTGTGTGGAGCCTGCTTCTCTCTCTGCCTGTGTCTCTGCCTCTCTGTGTGTGTGTCTCTCATGAATAAATAAAATCTTTAAAAAAAAGAGTCTGAGGCTTAACTGACTGAGCCACTCAGGCGCCCCCTCTAACTTGCTCTTTAAACTTGATATATCTCGGGGCACCTTGGTGATTCAGTCGGTTAAGTGTCTTGCTCTTGATTTGGGCTTAGGTCATGATTTCAGGCTCCTTGGATAGAGCCCTAAGTCAGGCTCCAAGCTTGGTGGGGAGTCGGCTTGAGATTCTCTCCTTCTGCCCCTCCCCCCCCAACTTGTGCTCTAATAAATAAATAAATAAATAAATCTTTTGAAAATAAACTTGATATATCTTGGAGATCATTAAAACTATTATTTAATGGCTGCACAGTATTCCATTGTATGGGTATACTATGAGTTACTTTACCAATCCCCTATGATTTAGGTTGTTTCCAATATTTTCCATTACAAACGGTACTGCAATGCATATTCCTACACATGTGCTATACATACATGTGCAAGTATATCCACACATCAGAGCCCTAGAAATCACATACTTTATTCTGATCTCATTCTTCTAGTGACTATTACATTTACAACAAATTAACATGAACTAACGTTACAGAAGCTTGATACTGTACCAATGTGGAATAAATTATGCAGATAGGAGCATACTGGACTAATCCAACCATCCTCATTCACAGCTAGAAATATGAATTATCTTAAAGTCAAAATGATTTGAACGCTTAGGCATATGTACCTGACTTTTTGTTTATTCCTTTAGTCTTGCTGAGCTCTTCTCAAACCTTATAATCCAGAAGAACTGCTGTATAGCAGGGTTTCTCAACCTCAGCACTACTGACATTTTGGGCCAGATCATTCTTTGTTGTGTGGGGCTGACTTATGTACTGTGAGCTGGTTAACAGCATCCCTGGCTTCTATCCACTAGATGCCATTAGCACTGCCCTCATCTCCAGTTGTAACAACCAAAAGTGTTTAGACATTGCTATGGGTCCTCTGGGGGACAAAATCACCGTTGGTTGAGAACCACTGCTACATGGGATTGAATGCTCATCCGTGTTAAGCACTATTTTTTATTATGTAACTAACATAGACATTGTACAAAAGTCAAAAATGAATAAGAGTATTTGATGAGAAGCTGCCCTCCCTTCCACTCAGTCACCCAATTCACTTCTCCAAAGGCAAGTACTTTTTTTACCAGTCTCTCTTGTGTCCCTCATAGTCTGCAAATATCTGTAATTTTTTGTTTCATCACAAATGCTGATATACCATATGTAGTACTCAGAATGTTTTCCAGTCAAATTTAGCTCAATTGGGGGCATGTGGATGGCTAAGTCGGTTAAGTGTCTGCCTTTGGTTCAGGCCATGATTTCACAGTTGTGGGGTCAAGCCCTGCAAGGGGCTCCCTGCTCAGCAGGGAGTCTTTGTCTCCCTCTCCCTGCTTGCATTCTCTCTCTCACTCTCTTTCAAATGAATAAAATCTTTTAAAAATTTTAACTCATTTTTATTAGTATATATTAGAATGCATCAGTTTTAAATTTTTAAAAAGATTTTATTTATTTATTTGATAGAGGGGAAGAGAGCACAAGCAGGGGGAGCTGCAGAGGAAAAGGGAGAAGCAGACTCCCTGCTGAACAAGGAGCCCAATGTGGGCTGGGATCATGACCTGAGCTGCAAGGCAGCTGCTTAACTGACTGAGCCACCCAGGTGCCCCAGAACACTTCAATTCTAAACACTGTGATTAAACAGCTGTTTGAGGGACGTCTGGGAGGCTCAGTGGTTGAGCGTCTGCCTTCAGCCCAGGGCCTGATCCTGGAGTCCTAGGATGGAGTCCCAGTCAGGCTCCCTGCAGGGAGCCTGCTTCTCCCTCTGCCTGTGTCTCTGCCTCTGTGTCTCTCACAAATAAATAAATAAAATTTCTTAAAAAAACAACAACAACAGCTGTTTGATATTCCATAGTTTGATTTCAATGTGTTTAACCCAATCCTATATTAACAGACATTTAGGTTGTTTCCCAGCCTCTGCTCTTACAGGCAGTGCTGCAGGGAATATTCTTGTGTATACCCCAATTGTACATGTGGGAGTGTGTATACATGATGGTGATGGAATCAGTGAGCAAAAGGGTATAGACATTTTACATCTTGGTAGGTTTATTTTATTTATTTATTTATTTATTTATTTATTTATTTAATGATAGTCACAGTGAGAGAGAGAGGCAGAGACATAGGCAGAGGGAGAAGCAGGCTCCATGCACCGGGAGCCCGACGTGGGATTCGATCCCGGGTCTTCTTGGTAGGTTTAATACACAGTTGAGACAACAAAGAAATGTGAATATGGACTCTGTTTTAGGTGATACGGGATTTTGCATTTTTGTGATAATATTGTGATTATGTAGAAAATGTCATTATTCCTACGAGTTACATGCTGAAGTAGGTTTTAAAGATTTTTTTTTTTTTGGTTTTAAAGATTTTTATTTACTTATTTGAGAGAGTATGAGAGAGAGAGAGAGCACGCGCAGAGGAAGAGAGAGAAGTAGGCTCCCTGTTGAGCAGGGAGCCTGATGTAGGGCTTAATCCCAAGATCCTGGGATCACCATCTGAGCGGAAGGCAGAAGCTTGACTCACTGAACCACCAGGTGCCCCTAATGTTGAAGTATTTAGGAACAGTCATAGTGTCTGCAACTTACATACACACATGCATACATAGACAAATATGTATATAAACAGAAACAGAAAGCAAATGTGCCAAAAAATTTTAAATTATTGAATCTCGATAGAGGTATATCCTCTAGATGTTACCATATATATATAGTTATATAGATGTTTACCGTATGATTCTTCAACCTTTCTGTATTAGGTTTTCAAAATAAAAATTGGAAAGGAAAACTTATTGCATTCATGTAAAAAAAAAAAAAACCCAATACCATGAGAAAGGAACAAATAGTAAGAAGAGCTCTCGGAAATTTAAAATAAATATTCTAATTCAAGCAGCAGAAATGTGGGGCATAAAGTTGAAGAAATTTCCTAGAACACTGAAAAGAGAAAACATGAGAGAAAAGATAAATCAATGTGGGAAATCTGATAGCTTATTTTCATTCCAGAGAGGAAAAGAAAGCAGAACATTATCAAAGAAAGAGGACAGTTCCTAAGAAGCTAAAGAACTGAATCTTCAAATTAGCAGCTCATTGAAGGTTGAATAGGCTTTAAACCATCATCACTAACGTTTACTGAGCACTTACTATCTGCTAAGCACTCGAATGGGTCCTGTCAGTTCTCACAACAACCCTCAGAGACACATGGTACTCTCCTCAGGTGAGGCCTGGGGAGAGGTATGTTGTCTGAGGTCACACAGAAAGAGGCAGAGCCAGGACTTCAGTGCAGGCAGTCTAATTTATTCAGGTTTTTAACCACTACACCACTTACCTAAAAAGACCCATATAGACTAAATTATTAAATTTCAAAACACTGAGCATAAAAATAAAAATCCTAAATGCTTTTAGAGGGCAAAACAGAGATCACGTGGGGGAGGTGGGAGCATTTAAATAGCATCAGACTTCTCATCAAGCATACTCCATGCTAAAAAGACAACGGAACAATGTCTTCAAAGCATAGAATCCTATATCCAAACTATCAGTCAAATGATGCTTTTGGAACTCTAAGCAACGAGAAAACTTATGTCACACACTTTCTGATGAAGTTCCTTGTAGGTCTATTTCAGCAGTATGAAAGTGAAATCAAAGAGCATGTTAAGACATGGAATATAAGAAATGGTAAAACTAATCTGATTCCAATAAAAGGAAATCTGAGCATAGCAACTGAATAACATACCTAAGAAAGTGGTCCAAATTATATATATATATTTTTAAATTTTTATTTATTTATGATAGTCACAGAGAGAGAGAGAGGCAGAGACACAGGCAGAGGGAGAAGCAGGCTCCATGCACCGGGAGCCAGACGTGGGACTCGATCCCGGGTCTCCAGGATCGCGCCCTGGGCCAAAGGCGGGCGCCAAACCGCTGCGCCACCCAGGGATCCCGAAGTGGTCCAAATTATAATAGGAAATTATGAACTCAAGAAAAAAAAAAACAACGTATAAGAAAGTCAGAGTCCAAACATCATAAACTGTAGTTGGCATGGCTTTGAGCAGTAACTAGAAACAAATTGCTTGAGTTCAGTTGGATTGGGAAAGGGTAGGATGGGAGACTATCCCTTTTCAGTGTAAACCCTTGTTATAACTGCATGTTTTTAAAAACTATGCGTCATGCTGATAACAAAATTTTATTTAAATACCATCACTATATTGTTCAGCATCTAATGTTGAATGTATATAATTGTCAAATAAACTATAACTGTAAAACATGTAAATTTTATTTTTTTAAAGATTTTATTTATTCAAGATAGAGAATAAGAGCACGAGCTGGGGTGGGGGGCAAAGGGCAAGGGAGAAGCAGGCTCCCCACTGAGCAAGGAATCCAACATAGGGGATTCGATCCCAGGATCCTGGGATCATGACTCGAGCCAAAGGCAGATGCTTAATCAACTGAACCACCCAGGTCCCCCCAAAACATGTAAATTTTAAAAATAAGTTTACATGAAGCAGACAAATGGCATCTTTAAACAGTGAGACTGTGCTCAGCCTGACTTCCACAACAGGACTTGCCAAAAAAAAAAAAAGATAACCCCCTTTAGCCTCCTAAAGAGCTTTCTTTAATAAAAAAAAAAAAACAAACAAACAAACAGAAACTACTAAAAAACACAATATGCAATCCTTTTCTTTGGAAACTGATTCTCAAAGGGACCACAGTACTAAAAGCAACTGTCCCTATCCCTGACACCCTGGTGCTATGAATCAACAGACACTACATAGAAAACCAAAGCTTTGAAATTTTTTGTGTCATAATTTGGGGGGTCTTTCCATTAACCCTGTGGAGAAATATAATGCAATAAAAGTGTAATGCCATCTCATGAGTATCTGAAGAGTGTAAGATGCTTATTAATATCTTGTAAAAAATATTTTTTTAAGATCTCCCGTGTTATAAAGGACACAGGCTGGAAAAGGGTTGCATCTTCTCTCCTACGACCTCTCTGGGCCTCACTCTCTTGATCTCCAAATTGGAAGGGGTAGAGTTAGAGCTGTTTCAGGTGGTCTTTGCAGCCCTTTCCAGTTCTTCAACTGTATTCTCTCTCTTCAAACTTAATAAAAGGCCAGTTGGAAAGTGTGCTTTGGCTAGACGCTCATGTGGTTCACCTGGACAGTTCTTTAGATTTTTAATTAATAATTTTGGCAGGTGAATCTGTGTGGAAGTCTTGGGCTGTACAGTTTGTTTGCCTGCTCTCTGAATCCCCCTTTGTGCAGGCCGTGGGGCCACCACAGTGAGGCTTGTTTGCTGTCTGTTCCTACAGCAGCTGCTGCTTTTCTTTCTTTATCCTTTATCAAGCAAAAGAAAATGCAGTGATGTTTGTGTGTGCTTCAGAGGAGGGAAATGCTCTCCAGACAGGTTATTCTCTGGGTTAAAGTGGATGGGGTGAGCACAGAGGAGCTAGCTCAATGGGAAGAGAGGTCGAGGCAGCATCTGCCCTCCTGTTTGTTTCGACAGTTTCAGTCTTGTGTATAGAATGTGTTGAGTGAGAGGCGAGCAGAAGTTAAGAAATGCACTACTGCTTCGTTCGTCAGCCAGTTTGGGGAGTGGAGGCGGGGAGTAGGAGGGGAGAAGGGGACATACAGCCAGTCTTCTTTTTCTATTATTAAACCCCTTGCAATTCCATCATCTCCACTTCGCAGCTTCTTACTGCTGTGTACCCTGCATAACCGTTAACTGACCAAGAAGTACTGTTTCCCGCTTCTGGTAGGAAACATCAAAATTCCAAATACTTTCCAGCCGTGACATTGATGGTCAAACCGCTCTATGAATTGGTTTCACACAATCCTACAGGACCATATAATTTTTGCTCAAGCACACTAAGCATGAAACAGCAAACAGAACCATAAAGCCAGTAAAAGAATATACAAAGATGGAAAGATCTGAGAAGGTAACCAGGAGTGAACCATCACTTTGGGAGGGAAAGGGAACAAAACAGTAAGTAATCTTAGAGAAGGGTGGAAACAGTGAAAGGGGAACAAGTGTGTGTGTGTGTGTGTGGGGGGGGGAGCAAAATGTAGAGAGAATGCACAGTAGACTGCAATAAAGCCACAGGTACCGTGTGCGTTCCTGGGCTTCTGCATATGATTTGCCAGGTCTGCTGCCTTGGGCTCCATATAGATGTGTGACTGGTCACGGTAACAAGAGGTTCCTTCCCTCAGAAAGCCCAATGGTACGTGCATAGAAACAACATCTGGATGAATATATATCCACCTGTTAATACTGATCACCTAGAGCGAGTTTTTCTGGGTGACTCCTGCTTTCTATATTATACATCTGAGTCATTCATTCATTCATTCATTCTTTTTTTTTTTTTTTTTTAAGATTTATTTATTCACGAAAGACACAGAGAGAGAGGCAGAGCCGCAGGCAGAGGGAGAAGCAGGTTCCCTGCGGGGAGCCTGATCTCAGGAGCCAGCTGGGGACCATGACCTGAGCTAAAGGCAGATGATCAACCGCTGAGCCACTCAGGGGCCCCCAACATCTTGGTGTTTCTAAGCATTTTTAAAAAGCACGTATTACATTCTTGTGTAAACAGAAAAGACAAACCAAAACACAGACTTTTAAAAAAGTTCCAACGAGGAGATCAAGAGTGTTTTCCTTTCTCTTTCTTCTTTTACAAGTGTGGATTAGAGATGCTCAAGGAAGAATTATATCCCTCTCTCTCACCTTCATCTTTGCAGTAAGTGAAAGAGATTAAATAGGTTCTAATTTCCTGGAGACTTGTATAATTAGAGGTCAGCGATTTTCTCAGGTCTGGGCAGCCAGGGATAGCCAGAATCTGTAACCCCTTATACCTGGAGTTGTTCTACGGGGCTTACCCTCTTAAAAGTATTTGCTCCTTCTTTATGTAAGCATGTTAGTCTCAGCTTTCTGATTCGTGTTTTTTTATTTTTTTATTTTTTTAAGACTCTAAGTAATCTCCACACCCAATATGGGGCTCGAACTCACAATCCCGAGATCAAGAGTTGCACACCCTACCAACTGAGCTGGCCACACACTCCTCCAATTAGTTTCCTTTTTTTTTTTTTTTTTAAGGTCCAATTAGTTTCTTAAGAACAGTAATATTTCATCTCTTTGGAGCCTAGAGTAGGCATTTAAGTATTTCTTTGTTGGCTGGTTGATTGCTAAATTTGAGTGTAAACTTTTTGCCTTTCTTCCTTACTCTGATGGAAATTCTTCATTCTCCCGAAGCATATTTTTCAGGTGCTACTTTTCCAGGGATTACTAATAAGGAATAGATGGCAGTCACTGATGGTACACATTTCTTTTTATTTGGATTTCATGCGGACAAATGCACACTTCTGCTTTAACCCAACTTCCCTCAGAGCCAATTCCAAGACATGAGGTCAAGGATGCCTTCTTTCCTCAAACCTGCACAGGCCCAAAGCCAAATCTGACCAAAAGAAGTATTGTCAGAAAACTCAGATGCATCAGTGACTGAGGTCTCTGACTATCCTCCTCCTCTTCCCTATAGCCTTCCCATGCCCTCCTTCCCTTGGCTCTTGCCACCACTCCATGCTCCAACAATGAATAGGCTATTATGCTGAGGCATTATTTCTGCTTACAATCTTCCATAATATCTTTCAAGCCAAGAGGGTGAACCAACATGAAATTAATACTGGCTAGACTGAGCCTGAAAGCAACAACTCCCTTGGGGCCTTGTTTCAGTCCTACCCTCCAGCTAAGTGAGCCCTGTCAGATTCCATTTTACTCTGCTTATCTTGACAGACTGTTCAGGAAGGTGCAGCAAGCTACTTGCTGAGCCCATCTGGATCAGGCTTATAAATGATATAGATTCCTGAAATGTTCTGAATGTCAGTGTAGGAGGGGCTCAGGTAAGACAATAGCGTTCTTAGAAGATGGTGGACTTAAAGTTTCACTTACATAGTGTCATTAGACAAATAAAAAATGAGAAGGATGGGAGGGTCACATACAACTAAAGCCCCACTCTCTTGTTCCCTGGTTCCTTCTTAGTTGGTACTGCTAGATATATAAAAAAAAACAAAAACAAAAACAAAAAACAAACAGGGCACAAGTAGCAAGGAGAAATCCTCTTGATTTCTCACAACTGCCTTAGATATGGTATTACTTTTCCTCAAAGCATCTGCACATTTTCTCAAAGGATACCCATAGATAACTCAGTAACATGTCCATTGTCTCAAATGTTGAGATAGGAAATGACCTTCTGCCAGCAAGAGTGCCTTAGAAATTTTCTCCCTGGGAGTGCCTGGTGGCTCAGTCAAATGAGAGTCTGGCTTGAGCTCAGGTCATCATCTCAGGGTCCTGGGTCCTGGGATGGAGCTGCCTCGGGCTCCCTACTCTCCTCCCTCTCCCTCTGTTTGCTCACCCTGCTTGTGCTCTCTTGCTATCTCTCTGTCAAATAAATAAATAAAACCTTTAAAAAAAAAAGGAAAAGAAAGAAATTTTCCGCTTGAATGTATAATCATCTGAAGCTGGACCCTAACTTCACAGGGGTCCAATGAGCTGCTGAGACAGGTCCCTGTTGTATGTGCAGATATGCTTATGCAGGACTCCTAATTCCTGGAAAGAATGTTCATTTGACTTAAAAAAATGTGAATAAATAAAAGTATTTTCTCATACTAAAATCAGATAAGTCAGAGTGCAAGACTAGAAATACTCTTCTCAAGCCATGGAGTAAAATGCTAAGAAATGATCCTGATATCAAATCAAAGGGCAAATTTTTCTGATTAATATGGCAAAATTGAGAAGCAAGGTCAAGAAGGGTAAACAAATGTGTCACAGGCTAGAAGATGGTCCTGGTGAAGCTGTGCAGACTATTGGGCACCAGTTTCCCTTGGCAGGCCATAGACTCTGCTTTGTGCCCACTAGGAAATACTGCACTATTTCAGTTAGTTTTACAATGTGTTTGTATATTCTATAGATATGTAAGCATCTTAGCATAGTTTATATTTTTAAGTATCTTGCATTATAGGTAATCCTAATAAGTATTTATAAATCTAAACTCGTAAAACAAGTTACAGGATGATGGTTTACAAAGCAAAATTTATTTTTAAAGAGATTTACTTCACGTTGCATAATCCCCTAGAGCATTTAAAAAATGTGAATTTGAATTAGGGATTCAAGACATACATTACAGAAACCAATATAATTTAAATTTTATTACAAACTATATGCAACTTTTGAAAAAGTTATATGGTATAAATCTATAATAAAATTTCGTTAAGTAGAAGAAGGAAAAACTGACTTCAAAAATATGAATATCAGAATTTATTTCTGATTTATTTCTTTTACAAAAGATAAAAAGATTTAAAAAAAATAGGACATGAACTTAGGTAAAATGTAAAAACCGATGTAAAAGACCTATAAAACAATAATTAATCACAATTAATAAAAATATTTAACCTTAAAGAGTGAATTTTTGGACACAGAAACTGAAGGTATTAAGAACTTATCCTTTATTTCTTGAACCCTGGTTTTGAAAAACTACTCAAACTTTTTATTCAAGAATCCCAAGTACAAAATCTGAACATTGGTGGGAGTTCAAAATAGTAAAGTACCACAATATATAATTAACCTCTATTTCACAGGTGGGAAGATGGGAGTAGAAAAGTGAGTCAGTAGTGGTTACTCATCTAAACAGAAGCATTCTAATGCCCTGACTGTTCAGGATCAGAAAATGTTAGAATTTTAAGAAATCTCAGATGTTGGTGGTCTAGCCTTTTATCTTGTTGGTCAGTATGCATTTATCTCATAAATTGATTTTTTGGAGAACACATACTGTCAACTTTTAATTCTTCTAATGTCAGAGGGATATAGTACGACATAAACCAAATCAGAGGTCAGGATGAGCTACATAACCTGTGCAAGTTCTTATCTTTCTTATCATTTCTAGCTTATCCTAGATAACCACATTCTATGCCAAACTTATTGGGCATTTCCTCACTGGAGTCCACTATGGCAGTGCCACCTGAGTCCACATAGTGTTTCCTTTTCCTTCTAGTTGCAGGGGAACAGAACAGATTTACCAAATTCAAAAACCCTCTACCTGGAACTGATCTGAGTCTGAAAAAGGTGGAGCTTGAAGTAACCTGTGGGAGTTCTCTTCATTCTCATCCTTGCACATCTTCCTTACCTCGTGGAAAACAGTATTTCTCTTTATCTTTCAAGGTGACCCAAAAGCATCCCAAACTGGGCCTCCAAGAAGTATAGCATGTGTCCTCTAATGAACTGCCACAATTCATTCTTTGAAAGTAAAAATACCAAAACTATGTAGTCATTAAAAAGCATGAGTTTGAACTAAGATTTGAGGTTTATAATGAGTGTAAAAAGCGAGTCCTAACAGTAAGTATGTGAGTCCACTTAAAATATTTCCGCATATTTGCCTGTAAAAGGCACGGAGTGATGCACACAGTGGTTGACTGAAGAGTGGGATTACAGTGTGCAGAGAAGGTTAGGAAGGGGATTTGGGCTCTTCCCTTTATTCACTTCTGAACTGTCTGGATGTTTCACCACGTGTGTTCTTAAATGCTTACAAATTAATTAGGAAACGCCCACATCCACCAAGAATCCTTATCAATCTTTACTGCATTAAAAGTCTGGGAAACCGTTAAATTCTTGCTTTGAACCGGGTTCCATGGAGAGTTCAATTCCTTCACCAGACATTCCTAAAATACCAGGTTCTTTGGCACCAGGCTACCGAGATCAATAACACCTGCTCTATTTCGGGATGCAAACCTGCTCCAAAATGCAGCTAAGAGGAAAAGTGAATTTGGTTAAGAATGGGCACCGTCATCACCTGGAATGCAACAGCACCCTCACCGGCTCCTAATTGGCCTTCCCCGGGCTTCATCCCTCGGCAGCGCCACCGGCCGACGTCACCCTTTCATTCTTAAAAGTCGAATTTAGGATTAAGACTCCGGTTCACACCGCTGAGCGGGAAGTGTCCTTGGGGGAAAGACAAGCCCCCCCCCCCAGAACCCCGGGTGGGGGGTGGGGGGGTGTATCCTCAATGGATTTTGCAGCTGTACACAGATTCCTGGAGTCTCTGCTGAGTAATGTAATTTCTGGGACAGCAAAGGGGCAGCTGATGACTTTGAACCGAATTTTACCTTTCAACTCAATCCAGGGAAATTGCAACAGAGTGGCCGACGACGCAAAGTGCTAGATTGTGCTTTATTTATTTATTTATTTATTTATTTATTTATTTATTTATTTTTAATTTTTTTCCTCCCAACTTCACGTTTCCATGCACCAGAATGTTGATGCTACAAATACGGGACGCCACGCTTACCTGACAGGCTTCTTCCATCCCACCTGGGAGCGGGGGCTCTGGGCGAGCGCGCGAACGGTGGCCGGAGCCCGCCTCTCGCGGCCGGAGCGGGCTCGGCGGGCCGCGCTTCCCCTGCTGGCCCCCGGCGCCGGAGCCGCTTCGCTGCCGGGGCTCCCGCAGTCAGCCCCCCGCGCGCACGCGCGCTCCCCCGGGGCGGCCCCGGCGCCTCCAGGTTCCCGCAGGGCTGCGACTGGACAGTTCCAGCGGGCGGGGCGGGGCGGGGCGGGGCGGCGGGGGAGGGCTCGGCGGCCACGTGACCCGCGCCAACATGGCGGCGCCCAGCGGCGTCCACCTGCTCGTCCGCAGAGGTAAGCGCCTGGAGAACGGCCCCCGCGGGGCTTTGCACCGTGGCTCCCTCGCTCGCTGAGCGCCCGGGTTCAGAAGGGTTGCACACCCGCGCTCAAACACTTCGGCGCACACACGAATGTACTTTCAGTTCCACCGACACGTGCAGACCCACAGGCTGACAACACTTAGACACGCCGCAGGAAGAGACCCGTTATTCACTCGTCATTCACTCGTCACTGCGGGGCATCTGTTCTCAGTCACTCCTTGCGATGTATGGGACATTGTCTGAGGTTTTTCTTTATTCTTTTTTTTAAGATTTTATTTATGCATGAGAGACACAGAGAGAGAGAGGCAGAGACACAGGCAGAGGGAGAAGCAGGCTCCATGCAGGAAGCCCGACGTGGGGCTCGATCCCGGGTCCCCGGGGTCACGCCCTGGGCTAAAGGCGGGCGCTCAACCGCCGAGCCCCGCCCCCCTCCCTTCCCCCCCCCCCCCCCCCCCCCGGGCTGCCCTGAGGTTTTTCTTACCCCTGGTCAGTTGTATGATTAGTGTAGCAAACTTGATTATTTTGGCTGCGGAGCGGTGAACCGACGGTAACTCTGAAAGGCGCCCGGATGCCCGGTTGCCTCAGAGAAAGCAGTTGGCGTCGATTGTATGATCGGCTTGAGAATCCCACGTCTTTTGGGAAACTTGCAACATGTGATTATTCTGTTACCGTGACTTGAGAAGGGGAGAAATCATGCCTGGGTAGCCCTCTGTAGGTGTTACACCCTTGCGTGAGGGGTGAGATTTTTAGGAAATGTGCAAACACTTGTGCTGGTAAATTAGGGAAACCGTTCTTGGATTTGAACTAGTTTCTGAATCTTGGTTAGAACGAACTAGGAAGTTATTTCAAGGGTTGGGAAAGAGGGGACTGATAGGTATACATTGGGGGACTGCTTAGGTATCAGGCATGTAGGAACAGCAGTCCTGTGGGGTATATAGTTCATAGTAAACATAGCTACTGTTTATGAAGTGCTTTTTAAGCCCATGATACTGTCAGCACCTTTTCTATGCTAGCTACCTTTTATTTTTTATTTATTTTTAAATTAATTAATTAATTAATTTTGCTAGCTACCTTTAAAAACCCAATGAGTCAATGCCTCCTTGGGCAGCACCTATACTATAATTGGAACTGTACAGAGGTTAGCATGGCTCCTGTGCAAGGATGATATGCAAATCTGTACAGTATTCCATATTTTTTGGAGTTAAATTTTTTAAACTATAAATAAATAAAGGAGCACTGTACTGTGAAGAGTAAATTAAAGAAAGCCAATGAGTTAGGCATTACTCCCTGATTGCAGACCAGAAAAGTGAGACAGAGAGGTGAAATAATATGATTAAGACCGCACAGATTGTAAGAGGAAGGTGATGTAAGCAGTATTTTGGACTGGTTGGATGTTAGAGTGTAAGTCAACATGAGACTGCAGCCTTGTGAAAAGAGCCCCAATTTACATCTCTTAAGGTCTGGGCTCCAGGCCAAGCTCTGTTTACTAATCAAGTTACTTTTCTGTTTCCTCTTTTGGCAAGAAATAATGGTGTTTAGACTTTTTTGTGTACAGGTAATGGTGAAGAGGATCTGGGGAGATAGTCAAAGTGGAGGAGGAACCAAAACACACATGCGTATTTTGTGTATATACACACACACACATAATCCCCACAGGTTACAAAAATAACATTGATTTTTTAATTTTTTTGGTCACTTAACATTTTGACAAATGTTGATTCAGTCTTCATTTTGGGAAGGACTGCTGTAGGGAAGCCGGATTGGGTTATTGGTTCCTATAACCCTTTCCACTATATCCCACAGTGCTACAACAACCAAAAGAGGAGTTTTCTGATTAGGAAAGGGAGAGAAGGGATCCCTGGGTGGCGCAGTGGTTTGGCGCCTGCCTTTGGCCCATGGCGCGATCCTGGAGACACGGGATCGAGTCCCATGTCGGGCTCCCAGTGCATGGAGCCTGCTTCTCCCTCTGCCTTTGTCTCTGCCTCTCTCTCTCTCTCTCTGTGACTATCATAAATAAATAAAAAAAAATTTTTTTAAAAAGGGAAAGGGAGAGAAAAATGTGTCATCCGGAAGAGATTTAGTGACCAGGAAAGGTTGCCCTTATGGACTATCTATATGTAGTTTTAAGTTACAGACTGGTTGTCCTACCACCTGCTCCCCCAGAATGGAAAACGGAGAGTAAATTCCTGAAGGTTCCTCTCTTCTCTCTTCCTCCTTTTCAAACACTTAAATTGATGTAAATCAATTCACTATAAGTCTTTCTGTGTCAGGGTTTATCATCAGCATCTGTATGAATTTTTCCCTCCTGGAAAATAGGAAGAAGATATTTTTTAACCTCCTAAGAAGGGCATGAGGCTTTTCTCATGATTCTCCAGCTTACTGTAGCTTTGGTCACTGTATACCCTACATACAGTAGTTACAAACCTTCTCTTTTTTTAAAAAGAAAGATTTTATTTATTTATTCATTCATGAGACACACACACACACACACACACACACACACACAGAAAGGCAGAGACACAGGCAGAGGGAGAAGCAGGCTCCATGCAGGGAGCCCGACGTGGAACTCGATCCTGGGACTCCAGGATCACGCCCTGGGCCAAAGGCAGGTGCTAAACCCCTGAGCCACCCAGGTGTCCCACAAACCTTCTCTTAATGTTCCCACTCCTAACTGTTAATTCTTTTTTTTTTTAATTTTTTTTAAATTTTTATTTATTTATGATAGTCACACACACAGAGAGAGAGAGAGAGAGAGAGAGAGAGGCAGAGACATAGGCAGAGGGAGAAGCAGGCTCCATGCACTGGGAGCCCGACGTGGGATTCGATCCTGGGTCTCCAGGATCGCGCCCTGGGCCAAAGGCAGGCGCCAAACCGCTGCGCCACCCAGGGATTCCCTAACTGTTAATTCTTATTCAGCAGGAACTGTATCTTATCTGTCTGGTTTAACAAGCAAGTAACTGGCTCAAAGTTACACTTATTAAACATACTGAATTGAGAAGCTATGAAGACTTGTTCTCTCCCATCATGGGCTAAGGAATAGGTAGAAACTGTGAGTAGTGACATTGGAAAGGAGAAAGGACGGATCAGTCTCTTGGAAGCAAGAGATAAGGTAACAAGAGTCTTTTAGGGGTGAAAGTATTCCCTGGTATTAGCACTAGCAGGAAATCCCAGATGAAGACACATAATGCCTACTCCCACGGCCCAGGAAGTCTTTCTTGCTTAGTCTCTCACTACCAACCCAACTTTTTTTTTTTTAAGATTTTATTTATTTATTCATGAGAGAAAGAGGCAGAGACACAGGCAGACGGAGAAGCAGGCTCCATGCAGGGAGCCCGATGTGGGACTGGATCCTGGGTCTCCAGGATCATGCCCTGGGCTGAAGGCAGACGCTAAACCCCTGAGCCACCCAGGGATCCCCACTACCAACCCAACTTAACAGGAATCCTTGTTCCAGCTCCCGAAGCCACCCCACAAGATCCTTTGTATAGGAAGGAATGGGGAAGGCAAGTAAGTGTGGCATACTTTGTCCTTGACATTCTGGCTTTTATGAGCCAATCCCTCATGTCTTCTTGTCTTCTATCTCTCTAATTTTCCCAGACTTTCATTAGGCTTTACTGTTAGGTTTCCAAATATTATTGTTCCCCTAACATTCTGTTCTAAACTCTCATCCCTTGCTTTCTCTCTTTGTTGTCACAAATCAAATTTATCTACCTCAATGACTGTCAAATCTAGATGATTTAAAAAAAAAAATGAACAAAGTATCTGCTGGTACTGGGTACCAGGCCTCAATGCCAGCTCTCTATTAGGTATCTTTTCCTAGATGTCAGAGGCCCCTTGAACTCAGCAGGTCCAACATGGAAATGAATATTTTTCTCCACATCGTCTTCTGGCCTATAGACTTTACCTTCATCAATTATATTACCATCCAGTCAGTATCTAAGTGAAAGCATTTGAGTTCTCTTGGTCTTCACCATTTCTTTTAATTTTTCTGTCCAGTGAGTCCGTAAATCCCCCAAGCTATTTACTTACTTTTTTTTTTTAAGATTTTATTTATTTATTCATGAGAGACAAAGACTGAGAGAGACAGAGGCAGAGACACAGACAGAGGGAGAAGCAGGCTCCATGCAGGGAGCCCGACGTGGAACTCGATCCCGGGACTCCAGGATCATGCCCTGGGCCTAAGGCAAGTGCCAAACCGCTGAGCCACCCAGGGATCCCCTTTACTTAACTTATTTTTAATTCAAGTATGATTAACATGCAGTGTTATGTTACTCTCAGGTATATAAAAAATATTAGTGTACCTCTGTCTCCCTGCTAGAATGGGAGCTTCTTACAGGCATGTCTGACCTTCTTCATCTGTCTCCCCAAAGCCTGGAGCACAGTGTCCGCACGTGGTAAGGACTTAGTTTCATAACTGAGTGAAAACCGTTTCAAATTGCAGCTTCCTGTAGAAATATTTGTGCACAGAAGTTGTATGGTAGGCCTAAAGAATAATTCTCTCAAAATGTCAGTTTTCACATATCAGGCCTAGGCAGTGAATTTTTTTTCCTTCCTCCCTCCCTCCCCTCACCTTCGTTTGTTCCTTCCTTCCCTTCATTCCTTTCTTTCTTTTTCACTTTCTTTTTTATATTCCATCTCTCTCCAAGAATAATTTAAGGCAGTTTTACTTCTGTGTATCTTTTTTGGCAACTATGAGAATTTCACTCCAAGTTATTTTAATTATGAATCAGACTTATAATTAGAAAAAAGAGAGGTTGAAATGGAGGATGGGAAGAAATCCGAAAAAGAAGGGCTTGAAGTTTAAGCAGTGTGGCCATGGGAGAGGTGAAGGAAGCTGAATGGAAGTAAACCCAGCACCTGAGCACTATCCCGCTGTACTTCCACAAGCTATGTGGAAGGAGTTGGAGCTGTGAGAAGAGAGGAGGCTGACTGTTGGCAAGTCTGGCAGAAATTCTAAGAAAGGCGCAGCTCGTGGGTGTGTGAAATAGTCTGGCCTTTGCAGAGAGCTGTGTGGCAATGTCTGTCAAGATGTAAGATATACGTGCTTTTTACCTAGCAATTCTGCTTTTGGGAATTTATCCTAAGAGAACAATAGGATGAGTACCAAAGGTGTTTGAATAAGGTTGTATGTTGGTTATATTGGACAGAAACTGAAATGTCCATTGGTAAGAGACATTGGCTACGTAAATTGTGCTTCATCCATGCACTGGAGTGCTATGCAGCCATTAGAAAAAATGATGTCGAGGGGCACCTGGGTGGTGCAGTCCATTAAGCATCTGGCTCTTGGTTTCAGCTCAGGTTGTGATCTCAGGGTCATGAGATTGAGCCCTGTGTAGGGCTCCGTGCTCAGCGCAGAGTCTGCTTGAGATTCTTCCCCTCTCTGTCCCTCCTGCTAGTGCTCTCTTGCTCTCTAATAAATAAATAAATCTTTAAAAAAATAGGTGATGTCGATGTACTGTAGACTTAAATAGTCATTGACACATATTGAGGCAAAAAAGTCAGGGTATAGAACAGTATATCCCCATTTGTGTAAAAGCAAGTATCTTTGTTTCCTTATTTGTATATATGCACAAAGAGGTATCTAGAATGATGTTCACCCAAATGTTCATAGTTATTTCTAGATGGTGAGATTGGACTTATTTTTGTTTTTTTGTACTTTATATGTTTGAATTTTATATATTAAGCATTTTTATTATCCAATATTATGTAATATAGCCAAATAGAATATTTGTATTATTATTCATTACTATACTATAAGATATAGTGCTATTGCTATTTCATCATTATTGATTTTTTTAGTTTAACAAATGTAAAAAATATTTACAAGTGCCTCTGTTCATTTGTGACTCGATGGCCATTGATTCTTTCACTGAGAATTCTCTTACCATAGTGGTTTTTCAAAAAGTTAACCTTGGGACACCTGGGTGGTTCAGAGTTGAGCGTCAGGTCAGGTCGTGATCCCAGCGTCCTGGGATCGAGTTCTGCATTCCCACCAGAGCCTGCTTCTCCCTCTGCCTATGTCTCTGCCTCTCTCTGTGTGTCTTTCATGAATAAATAAATAAAATCATGGAAAAAAATTTAACCTCCAGGTAGGGGAGGGGTTGTTATACATCATGAATTAAGTACTTGAAACTTTTGTCTCCTGACTTGAGATCCTTACTATTCATATGCTTCTGTAGGAAAATGTGTCCTCAATTTTGCCAAACCAAGTTAAAATTAAGTTTTGGGATATGGTCTATGTACAATTTGGAAAATGCTAATGTAATAAGGAGCTTCCCGTGACTTAAACTCTATTCATGTTGATAGCCAGTGATGAAATGGATTTTTGCTATCTGATATTTCCTTTTTATTTCTCTTTTTAAGATTTTATTTATTTGAGAGAGAGGAAGAAAGAGAGAGCACGGATGAGCAGGGTGAGGAGAGAGGGAGAAGCAGGCTCCGTGTTGAGCAGGGACCCTGATGTGGAGCTTGATTCCAGGACCCCGGGACCATGACCCAAGCCAAAGGCAGATGCCTAAACGACTGAGACACCCAGGCACCCCACTATCTGATATTTCTTAACAAATACCATTCAACCCTATCGTAATATAGCTTTTTACACATAAAGACATGCTTAATAATCAAATCATGAAAAAAAATAATCAAACCATGGCCCTAAATTCTCTAAAGTCAGACATGTCCCTAAAGCCATATATGTTTTCCTCTGCTTGAAAAAACTTTGTATAACACAGATAGCTCCTGTCTCCCATTGAAATTATAAAATCTCAGTGCACAGTGTAGGACTCTCAGTGATGAATAACAACAGTCATTAAAAAAAAAACAAACATGATGTTGACCTGTGTTTGTTGACATGGAATGATGTCCACAAAGTATATTGTTTGGAAAAAGCAAGTTATAAAACAGTTTAATATAATCCCATTTTGTAAAAGCAAGTACCAGTATCTTCATGTGTGTTTAAGTGTATAACATACAGAGAAAGAAAATATTCTAAATAATCAATTTCTATGAAATGCCCACTTTTCCCAAGCACCGGAAATCTTTGAAGATGCAGAGTGGATGCTGTATATCTCAGGGAATTTGACAAAAATGGAAGGAGATTAATATGTGTGCAGAACTTCACTTGAACATCTTATTTTATAGTTAAAAAAGCTTTTTCTTGTGGAAGCTGGATTTTCTTTTTTAGCTTTTGAACATGGGGAGTTTCTTTTCTTTTCTTTTTTTTTAAAGATTTTATTTATTTGAGAGAGAGAGAGCACAGGTGAGGGGAGGGTCAGACTACCTGCTTCCCACACCCAACCCCAGGACCCTGGGATCATGACCTGAGCTGAAGGTAGACATTTAACCGACTGAGCCACCCAGATGCCCCAGGGAGATATGAATGATTTCAAACATACACAGAATTAGAGAGAGTAGTAAAATAAGGTCCCAAATACCTATCACCTAGTTATTAATAATCACCAATTTATGGCCTCTCTAGTTTTATCTTTACCCCTGGTCACTCTCTCCCTGAAACTGGATTATTTTGAAGCACACCCCAGATATCATGTAATTTCACCTGTAGATTTTTCATTATGTGTCTCTGAAAGACAGGGAGCCCTTTTTATTTTCTTCATATGCTGTACTTACCAGTTCTAGAATTTTCGATTGGTTTCTTTCTTTCTTTCTTTCTTTCTTTCTTTCTTTCTTTCTTTCTTTCTTTCTTTCTTTTTTTCTTTCTTCTTTCTTTTTTCCCAGTTTTATTTATTTACTCATGAGAGATACAGAGCGAGGCAGAGGGATAGACATAGGCAGAGGGAGAAGCAGGCCCTACGCAGGGAAGCCACTGTGTGACTCGATCCCAGGACTCCAGGATCACACCCTGAGCCAAAGGCAGATGCTTAACCGTTGAGCCACCCAGGTGTCTCATGTTTGGTTCTTTTCTTATGGTTTCCATTTCTCTGTTGAGATTTCCCAGCTGTTCACTCATTATGTCTATCTTTTCCTTTTAGTACTTGAACATACATATTTTTACGAGCCATTTAAAAGTCTTCATCAGTTAATTCTGTCATCTGGGTGATTGCAGGGTCTGTTCCTGTTTTACTGATGGCATAGTTTTCTGTTCTCTCAACCATTTTTTTTCCTTTACAGTTTGTGTTCAATACAGATCAGTTCTATAACATGAGAAGTTACTATGAAAGCATAAATACACAAAAGCAATATACAATCTGAAATAGATATACGGCATTCAGATATGAAACAAAAGGGAATGTTCATTCATATACACAGTAGTTTGATATCTGTTGGATATGGTTATTCCAGTCTAGATTCCTCAATATGGGAAAAAATGGCTTTGGTTATCAAGACTACTGTGGTCATATCAGATATCGGAACATCTAAGCATCAAAAGACCTTAGGGCCTATTTTTAAAAAGTTTTCTGTGCATTGAGGCAGTTGTAAAAAGATTTACTTTCCACATGAAGCTTAGGATTAGGTTCTATCTAAAAATATTGACTGAGAACAGAAAGTATTCCAAATATGAGTATTCTGATTAAGTTTTTTTTTAAGATTTATTTATTTATTTTAGAAAGAGAGTGAGCACCCAAAAGCACATGAGCAGGGAGAAGGAGAGAACGAGAGTCCTTGCTGAGCACAGAGCCCAGTGTGGGGCTGAATCCCCCAAACCTAAGGTCATGACCTGAGCTGATGTCAAGAGTCTGATGCTTAACTAACTGAGCCACCTAGTCGCCTGAGTTGTTTTTTTTTTTTTTTAAAGATTTTATTTATTTATCCATGAGAAGACACAGAGAAGCAGAGACATAGGCAGAGGGAGAGGGAGAAGCAGGCTCCCTGAGTGGGAGCCCGATGCGGGACTTGATCCCAGGACTCCAGGAGCGTGACCTGAGCCAAAGGCAGATGTTCAACCACTGAGCCACCCAAGTACCCCCCTCTCTGAGTTTTTTTTTAAAGTATATTCAGAAAAAGTATAAAAGTCTTTCTGAATTTAAGTAAGTAAGCTTCCAGTTTTCACTTCCAAATACTTGATTTACCATGTTGGCTCTTGTACACATTTGCCTTTTTAATTTCAAGATTTGACAGTTTTACCTTCAAAACATACATTTTTAAATTATAAAAAGTAGTGGCACCTGAGTGGCTCAGTTGATTGAGCATCTGCCTTTGGCCCAGGTTATGATCCGAGGGTCCTGGAATTGAGCCCCGAGTTGGGCTCCCTGCTCAGCAGGGTCTGCTTCTCTCTCTCTCCCTCTGTCCCTCCACTCTACTTGTGTGTGCTCTCTCTCTTTCAAATAAATAAATAAAATCTTAAAAAATAATAAAGAGTAAAAAGTATTCAACATATGCAGAAATAAAAAGCATTTTGAAATTAATTGAGGTTAATGTACTTCGACTCTTTGGAATCAGCTAAATGAACCTGGTGCTCTTGTTGAATAGGAATAGGTGATAAGTATATAAACAAAATTCACTCATTATGCTTTCATTTGGGGTAGATTCTAATCTAAATCCAAATCTGCCAGGGCAGATTCATTGCCCTGGCACATGTCAGTTACTGTATAAAAAGTCAAATGTAGTGTCAAACCCAAGACCTCAGAGGGGGAAGAATTTAGTTCTCAAAGAGAACAGTGATAGCTGGACAATATCAAACTTTATCCAGAGTACATAAGCATTACTTTAGTACTGCTGAAACAGTGCATTGAGGATTTGTAGTAATGCCTAGAAGTTTCTTCTAAAGAACTTTCCAAAACTAATGGAAAGTTTTTTGTATTACCTGTTTTATGACTTTAAAGATTTAATGAACCAAATGAAAGTTGAATCTGTTCCACATTCTATTCTTTATCTCTAGGTAAGAAAAATTTTATTTTCATTTTCTTTTATTTCTTTTGGAGGGGGAAGGGAGGCAGAGGGAGAGAGAGAGAGAGAGAGTCTTAAGCAGTGTCCACGACCAGCACATGGGTCTGATCTCACAACCCTGAGATCATGACCTGGGCAGAAATCAAGAGTCAGACACTTAACCGACTGAGCCACCCAGGTGCCTGTATTCTCATTTTCAAAGTAGAGTCTCATCTGTCCATATTTCTTATGCCGCATTAAAGCAATCATCTCTTAACTAATTTTGGATGTTGTCTCTTCATCTTGTATGTTAAACTCCAGTAGGTTTAATATTGACATTTCATCATCTAGTCAAAACTTTCACATGCTCTTCAAACCAATGAAATTTGGGATCCTCAGCAAATATTTTCTGTGTCAAAAAGGTGTGGAATTTGGCAGATTTGATGAAGATCTGTTTTTTCATTGTCGCACTGGATGTCTAAATGCCATTTGAATTGGGTTTAGAAGATGGGGTAGTAGAAGTGTTTCTTGACCTGAATTTCTAAACAGAACAGACATAGATGGGAGAACGAGATTATGAAGAGACTTGGCAGAGCACTGCCAGTTGCCTTGGTGGTGGCATTAGTTAGATTTGGGGCAGCCGAAGTATTCTGGAAGGAGTTACTTGAAAGTGTTTGAATAAATCTGGCCCAGCGCCAGAAGCATTAGCCCCAGTCTGAGCCTGGCCACCATCACTTGCCCTTGTCCACTGCGTTGTCATCAGTGTGTGGTGCATCTCTCTGAATCCTGAGAATGTGGACAACCTCTGGCTTGGGGTGGACACAGGTGAGGTCTACATTTTTTCCCCTTGATTGGGTCACATTTTTCTGCTTCTTTATGTGTTTTCTAATATGTAATTGTATATGTGACATAAAGAGTAATATTTGTATGGATTATGTTGTTTTTCTTTAAAACATGTTGAGTTTTGTTCTGAGAGAAAGGTATATTACTGGCAAATCTTTCTTATTCTACCAACCTTGGTTTTATTCTTTGTTAGAGTGGATCTGTTTTGCTCTTAGACCTAAAATGTAGCCCTTACTGTAATGCAGAGATCAGCAAACTTTTTCTTTTCTTTTTTTAAAATATAGTATAACCCAATTTTATTTTATTTTTTTAATTTAAATTCAGTTTATTTTTTTTAAAGATTTTTTAAAAGATTTATTTATTTATTTATTTACTTATTTATTTATTTATTTATTTATGATAGACACAGAGAGAGAGAGAGAAGCAGAGACACAGGCAGAGGGAGAAGCAGCCTCCATGCAAGGAGCCCGATGTGGGACTTGATCCCTGGTCTCCAGGATCATGCCCTGGACAGAAGGCAGGCGCTAAACCGCTGAGCCACCCAGAGATCCCCTAAATTCAGTTTCTTCACACATAATGTATTATTGGTTTCAGAGGTAGAGATCAGTGATACATCAATCTTCTATAACACTTGGTGTTCATTACATCACCTGCCCTCCTTAATGCCCATTATCCAGTTACCCTACACCCCCCTCCTCTCCAGCAGTTTGTTTCCTATGATTAAGAATCTCTTATGGTTTGTCTCCCTCTCTGATTTTGTCTTGTTTTTTTTTTTCCTCTCTTCCCCTATGATCTTCTGTTTTGTTTTCTTAAATTCCACATATGAGTGAGATCATATAATTGTCTTTCTCTGATTGATTTATTTCACTTAGCATATATCCTCTAGTTCCATCCATGTTATTGCAAGTGACAAATTTCTTTCTTTCTTTTTTAATGGCTGAGTAATATTCCAGCAAACATGTTCTGTAGAGGCCCAGGTAGTAAATATCTTAGGCTTTTATGGACCTTATGGTGTCTTTTGCAACTATTCATCTCTGCCAAGGTAATGCAAAAGCTGCATAGAGAGTATCAAACAAATGAGCATACGTGTATTCCAATAAAATTTAATTTATGAAAGCCAGGTCTTAATTTGCCTACCCTTGCTCTGCTAATGCATGGTTCTTACTCCTAAGGTATGGTCTTTCTGAGCTCTTAGTTGAATGACTTTTCAGCTCAATGACGTCCTTCTACTCGGTTTGAGCTGGGACTCCAACATCTCTCAGCCCTGACACCTCTAGAACCTCTGTTCACACTCAGCCTACAGCAGCTACTGTCTGGTAGACCTTGTTGCCTCTTCCAGTACCGTGTGACACACACATTCCAGCTGCTTCAGCAACCAGATCTCTGCTCTCTGCATCCCTAACTAAGCAGCGAGGGGCTGTGTGTGGCTCAGATACCACCTCCAAATACCACAGTGGGAATGGTTCCCCCAGGCAGAACACTGGGGACAGCCTGGGTTCACTGTGTGTTTGTTTACCCTCAAAGTTCACCATTTGCATTGTTCAATATCCAGTGCTGGGAAATAGCCCCTTCATGTTTTGTCTAGTTAATTTAGTTGGTTAGGACAAGAAGGAATTCTTTTTTAAAAAAATATTTTATAAAAAAAATTAAAAAAAAATATTTTATTTATTCATGAGAGACACACACACACAGAGAGGGAGACAGTGACACAGGCAGAGGGAGAAGCAGGCTCCAGGCTGGGAGCCCGACGCGGGACTCGATCCCGGGACTCCAGGATCCTGCCCTGGGCCGAAGGTGGCGCTAAACCGCTGAGCCATCCAGGGATCCCCGAGAAGGAATTCTAATAACAGTTATGTAAACATGGCCAGAAGAGAAAGTCAAAACAATTTTTCAATCTATAGGTAAACCTATATATTACCTTCCCACTTTTTGGGCTTTTTCTTCTTGAATTTTATTTGTTGAAGCAAGTGGTTAGTATGTGTGCCCTGTGGAGCTTTCCACATTCTGGATTTTGCTGATTGTGTATCTAATGCGGTCATTTAAAGTGTTTCTTTATAAACTCACCATTAGATCTAAGGCCTGACTGATTTAGGTTAGATTTTTTTGGAGCAGGAAGTGGGGGCAAGAATACTTCATAGAGTATTGCTTTTTGTGATGTTATTGGCCACTGGTGATCATTACTTCGCTCCATTAATTCATTGCAGTTTGCAAAATGGGAGTATTTTAATTCAACCATTCCTTCTTGATTTATTGTTGAAAATGTCTATGGAGAGAAACTTTCTCATCAAGTATTTAATTACCCTGATAGACCTCATCCTATAAAGTTAAATGCTTGATTTGTTCTCTTTATTTACCAGTTTTTAAATAACCTTATCCTCCAAAAGTGGAGGATAGTTAGTTGTTGTTTAGAGTAATGTGGATTTAATTCTAATTATGTATCCACTTCTTTAATTTTATGAAAGTATATGAAAGGAATCCAAGATTCAAGGTAGAAGATCAAAAGCTAGGGGATCCCTGGGTGGCCCAGCGGTTTAGCGCCTGCCTTTGGCCCAGGGCAGGATCCTGGAGTCCCGGGATCGAGTCCCGCGTCGGGCTCCCAGCCTGGAGCCTGCTTCTCCCTCTGCCTGGGTCTCTGCCTCTCTCTCTCTCTCTTTCTCTCTCTCTCTGTCTCTCATGAATAAACAAATAAAAATCTTTAAAAAAAAGATCAAGGGCAGCCCGGTGGCTCAGCGGTTTAGCGCAGCCTTCAGCCCAGGGTGGGATCCTGGAGACCCAGGATCAAGTCCCACGTCCGGCTCCCGGCATGGAACCTGCTTCTCCCTCTGCCTGTGTCTCTGCCTCTCTCTCTCTCTCTCTCTCTCTCTCTCTCTGTGTGTCTAATAAATAAATAAAATCTTTAAAGAATAATAAAAAATAAAAAAGATCAAAAACTATTAACAGAAGTAGCATTTTAAAAAAATGAATTTAGGGGCACCTGGGTGGCTCAGTTAAGCATCTGACTTCAGCTTGGGTCATGATCTCAGGGTCCTGGGATCGAGTTCCACGTCAGGCTCCCTGCTCAGTGTAGAGCCTGTTTTGCCCTCTCCCGCTAGTGCTCTTTCTTTCTTTTCTTTCTTTCTTGATTTTATTTATTTATTCAGAGAGCGAGAGAGGCAGAGGGAGAAGCAAGCTCCATGCAGGGAGCCCAATGTGGGACTTGATCAGCCTGATGTGGGACTTGATCCCGGGTCTCCAGGACCACACCCCAGGCTGCAGGCGGCGCTAAACCACTGCGCCACCGGAGCTGCCCTTTTTTTTTTCTTTTTTAAGATTTCATTTATTTATTCAGTGTACTTCCTTTCAAATAAATTAATAAAATCTTTAAAAAATGAATTTAGGGGATCCCTGGGTGGTGCAGCGGTTTAGCGCCTGCCTTTGGCCCAGGGCGCGATCCTGGAGACCCGGGATCGAATCCCACGTCGGGCTCCCGGTGCATTGAGCCTGCTTCTCCCTCTGCCTGTGTCTCTGCCTCTCTCTCTCTCTCTCTCTCTCTCTCTCTCTCTCTCTGTGACTATCATAAATAAATAAAGAAAAAAATATTTTAAAAAAATGAATTTAGGAAATTCTTACTATAACTTAATATTAGAGTAGAAGATTATACAGTAAGAAAGCATTGAATGTCCCCCAGAGCTTGTTGCAAGTTGAGTGTCCTAGTATTAGTCATTCACATGTTAGGCCCTCACTTTTGTATCTACTGAAATGTCAGATCTTGTGCTTATAATAAATATGCTTCTTACAATCCAAAGGGTCATTGTATATAAGATGAAAAGGAGACTGGGTAAAGATATGATTTTGGATCCTGTCTCTACAGCTTATCACATGAATGAAAAAAATAACTTAATTTTCTCAATTTTGCTGTGAATCTAAAACTGCTCTAAAAACTGAGTTTATTAAAAAAATAACTTGAACTTTCTAAATTTCACTTTCTTCATCTGTTAAAAAAAGAGGGGTATAAAGTTTTCTAAGTCAAATGAAAATTAAGTGAGAGAACCTGTGACAACACCTAGCACAAGATCGTCCCCACTGGTTGAAGCAATCACAGAAGGCAGCCCAGAATCAGGGGAGTGGACATAGGCGTCCTTCTTTAATGGAATAGGTGTCCGTTATGATACCCTAAGGCTATTTCCTTGAATGCAATGGGGAGAGAAGGAATGAACTTCTCAGATATATGCAAAATTTTGTCTAGATGAGCATATTTCTGAAAGAAAATATGCATGGCTTTCATTAATTTCCTAAAATAAGATGTGATTTGGGGGGGGGAAGCATTTCCCCTAGATTATCAAAAGTCTTTGATACTCTTCCCGTGAAGAAGTGGGGTCTGTGTCCCCTCCCCTTGAATCCACACTGTCTTGTGACTGCTTCGATCAACAGAGAATGGGGGAGATGATGCTGTGTGACTTTCAAGGCTGTCATAAAAGGGGATGAAAAGGGATGCTTCCTCTCCCTGGTTCACTGGAGCAGTCATGCTTAGAGCCTGAGTTGTCTTGTAAGAAACCCAGCTTCCCTGGGGCGGCCGTGCTGTGAGAAAGCTAAGCCACTCAGAGAGGCTACTTGAAGGTGGTCTGGTCAGGAGACCTAGCTTTTGAGTCATCATGTCACAGGCACCAGACATGTGAGTGAGTGAGCCTTCTACAAGGGTTCCAGCCTTGACCATTGAGTCATCCTCAGCCTTCAAGTCTTCTTGACTAAGGGCCTTAGACCACAGGCAACCTCAGACACTCATTTTTGAGTTCCTGACCCAAATAATCCATGAGCATAATAAAATTATTAGAGTGGTTTTTTTTACACTGTCAAGTTTTTTTTTTTTTTAAGATTTTATTTATTTATTCATGAGAGACACAGAGAGAGGCAAAGACATAGGCAGAGGCACAAGTGGGCTCCCTGTGGGGAGCCTGATGTGGCACTTGATCCCAGGACCCCGAGATCACCACTTGAACCGAAGGCAGATGCTGAACCATTGAGCCACCCAGGTGCCCCTACACTATCAAGTTTTGACTAATTTGTCACACAGCAGTGGTAACTGGAACAGTTTATAATATTTGATAGCTAGCAATAACTGATTTTTGGTAGAAAGCCTACAAAGAGCCACTTGGGAGCACATGCAGGCATGTACATGTACATATCTCCTGCAAATCTTAGAGTCACTACACACAACACAGTATAGGTTCTCCAGATATTTATAATTTATTCATAGCCTTGATGAAGTTTATCAATCTGGAGTAATTTTTTATCATAAGTTATATTACTTAATATAATGGCTGACATTCCATCTTTACCAGGTTTCCAGGAAAACTGAGCTAGAAAATTAATCCAAGATCAAATTTGTCAGTAGAGAAATATTCATTGAGAAAAAGCAAAGTAGTAGTATTACTGTTGGGCAGAATAGAATTTAGGGCAAAAAAAGATCAAACAGAACAAAGAGGTTCAAGCACCTTTTCTGTCTGTACACTTACCATTCCCTTAATGATCTCATAAGTCCCATGATCCATTAAGCTGTCAACTCCCATAATTATGCCTCTAGTCAAGACCTTTCTCCTAAATTCTAGGTTCATACATCTATCTGCCTAACTGAACATTTCCACTTGGATGTCTAATAGACATTGCAAAATCAACACATCCAAAACTCCACAACTGGACTTGTGATCTCTTCCCTAAAACTTGCTCCATTCCGAAAAATTCCCTACCTTAGTTGATGGTAATTTTGTCCATCAACTTCTCAGACCATAAACCTTTGAATCACCCCCATTTCCTTTCTTTCTCTCATTCTCTAATCTGCCAAGAAATCCTGTTTAATCTACTTTAAGATAGACCCAGAAAACAAACACTTTTGTCACCCCCACTGTCACTACCCTGAGTTGAATCACTGTTGTTATCTTACCAGGATTACTGTAATAATCCACTGTTGGTCTCCCCTCTTCAACTTAATCCTCAACACAATAACAAAAATGAACTTTTAAAAATGTAGTCAGATCATGTCACCCTTCTTTTCAAAACCTGTTTCAGGGCAGCCTGGGTAGCTCAGCGGTTTAGCGCTGCATTCGACCCAGGGTGTCATCCTGGAGACCCGGGATCGAGTCCCACATCGGGCTTCCTGCATGGAGCCTGCTTCTCCCTCTGCCTGTGTCTCTGCCAATCTCTCTCTCTCTTTCTCTCTGTCTCTCATGAATAAATAAATAAAATCTTAAAAAAAAAACAAACCTGTTTCAGAGTAAAAGCCAGAGTCCTTAAAATATCCTATAAGACTCTACTCATAGCACTTAACACTTTCTAACACATTGTATGATTTACTTATTGTCATTTTTGTTGCTGTTGCCCATCTCCCCCACCAGAATGCAAGTTCCATAAGGAGAAAGAGTTTTGTTTGTTTTGTTCCTAATGTATCCCAAGTACCTACAACAGTGCCTGACACATAATAAGCATTTCATAAAGATTTTTTGATTGAGTGAATGAATGAAAAGTGGCTAGTTAATACTGTTACAATATGGTTATCAATGAATATGAATCAAATAACATGTGAAAATACATAAAGCAAGAGCTGTTAAAAGCAAAAGGATAAAACCACAATCATAATGGGAAACTTCAGCATGCTTCTAATTTGGCAATTTAAGTAGGTTACTGAAGCTCAGAATGTTATAATTAATCAATGATTTAATATTAAATTTGATACCTTGGATCAAAGATTGTTTTTACAAATACACATGACATTGGGATAAAATTTGATGTTACACCCACTAAAAACCTCAAAAAGTTCTGGAAAAAAAATTGTATGAACCACATTCTCTGATCACAAAGCAGTAGTGTACAAATTAACAGGGAGAGAGAAGAGATTTGATTCACATGTTGTGGAAACACAAAAGGAACCTAGGTAATGAGGAAATGTGACACTAACACTGTAATGGACTTGGAAACCACATTCCTTGTCCTCTAGGAGTTCACAGTCTTTTAGGGGGATCAGACATGTAAGTCAGTTACTGCAATAGAGTAAGATAGATGCACAGATATAGGTAAGTAAATGGTGCAATGGGATCATCCAGTCTAAACTGAGGTGTGTTCAGCTTCATAGAGGAGAAGACTGGGTTGAGTCCTGCTATGCAAGGAGACCTGGTCAGATGAAGGAGTCTAGAGATAGAGAGGGTGTCGAAAGGCACCCTCTTATCCAAAGGCAGAGGGAGAGGTGAGAACCTCTTTAACCTCTGGGAGCTTTGCCAGTTTTAATATGGTAGGCAAGAAGGGTGAGAGCTAAGGAGCAGCCAGAGGGGAGGCTGGAGCCAGCTACTTATAGCAGTAAATATGCAGGAGATGGGGGCCACCTGAATGGGACAGCTGAGGCATATGTGTGAGAAGGGGTAAAGATACTAGACTTCTCCCTTAGGGTTGGAGGAAATGATAGGTATGCATGTAGACAGTTCTTCAAATGGAAGAACAGAAAATTGAAGAAGCTCCTCATTCCACCAATGACTTCTATTTCGTTCTGTACATTTTTGCAGAGATCGGAGATGAAATGAGGTAGGGGATTGGGAAATAGGAGAAGAAACTTGATAAGGGATAATAGAAGGATTGCCCAGTGATGTTGAGGTCCAAGTGAAATTAGAGATAGCGTATTTGTAATGGCCCCACTCCTTGCCACTGTGTGATTTTCTCCAAATGGGCATCATCTTGTGTGTATGAAAGAGTGAAGGTAGATAGTAGAGTTGGCTGGAGTTTTCCATTTGGATGCCCTGGAAAAACCAGGGAGTGAGAAGAGTGGGTGGGTTGGCAAGAGTGGGATTGATTAAATGAATTCTAGGGTCTAACCCAGGCTGTCAAGTTTCCTAAGGACATGGACCCTGTCTATTTCATTTATTTCTGGGTCCATTATTATTATTATAATGAATAATATAGAATGTAGAAATAAAAAGAGAAGAGGCTGGTACTTTGCGGGATTGAGGAGTTGTTCTAAGATGAGAATTATTTTTTTTCTTTTTTAAAAATTTTTATTTATTTATGATAGTCACAGAGAGAGAGAGAGAGGCAGAGACATAGGCAGATGGAGAAGTAGGCTCCATGCACTGGGAGCCCGACATGGGATTCGATCCCGGGTCTCCAGGATCGCGCCCTCGGCCAAAGACAGGTGCTAAACCGCTGTGCCACCCAGGGATCCCTCTAAGATGAGAATTATTAGCAAGGTCAAAGAACAGGTATAGTGGGAATGAAGAGAGAGAACTGGAAAGTTTGGAGATGTCGACAGTTTCATGATAGAGGTGACTTCTGAATGGGTTCATATAGCTCTTAATTTAATTGGAGGAAGCAGCCTAATACATATAACAATGCAAAACATATAATGGGGCTCTGGGAATAAGAGGAAGGAAAGCTTATTTGGAGGGAGAGTGCTCGCTTCACAGAAGAAATGACGGTTGCATTGGGCCTTGACAGAGGAGTCAGGCAGTCAGCAGGGAGCCTGAGGGTGGAGGCATTCCTAACAGGATGAGGCAGGGCAGTGGTGGGAAACCATGGGGCTACAGGAAAAATCAAGACATGGTTAGAAGGCTCTGGAATGGAGTGTTTGGCTAGAGCTTGAGCATTTGTGTAGGGGAGTTGTAGAAGATGATTAATAATACAGGTTAGGGCCAGGCTGGGGAGAGCCTGAGGGCCAGCTTAGGGTCTATCTTATGAACAGCAGAGTTTTTTTGACAAATAAGTGAAGTAGGGTCTCTCTTAAATGTGCTGCTGTTGGTGTTCTGGATGTATTCGAGAGGAAAAACCATTGCAGGTCAGTTGGGAGGTAGTAGCAGAAATAGAGAAATGGGGTCCTGAACTAATGCAGTGATTACAGGAAGGAAGGAGAGAGATGGATGCAGGAGGAATGATGAGGGGAGAAATCCCAGGCTCTGGTGGTTGGAAGGGGACTTATGGAACGAGAGGAGTTGCCAAAGCAGAACAGGAATTGGCAGAAACCAAGAGCATAGTCAGGAAAAGAGATTCAGGAGAAAGTTTCTGGGTGGCAGAGTAAAGGTCAGTGATTTGGCCACTAGGAAGTCATGGTGACTTAGACCAAAATTTTTTAGCAATGGAAGGAACCGATGAAAAGTGATGGTGATAGCTGTAGAGAAATATGGAGGTTTTTCGTTCTTTAAAAAAAAAAAAAATCGAAATACAATTCACAAACCAGTTCACCTAAAGTGCACAATTAGGGGCACCAGGGTGGCTCAGTCAGTTAAGCCTCTGGCTGTTGGTTTTGGCTCACGTCACAATCTCAGAGTCATGAGATCCAGGTCTGTGTCGGGCTCCGAGCTCAGCGCAGAGTCTGCTTAAGATTTTCTCTCCCGGGACACCTGGGTGGCTGAGCGGTTGAGCGTCTGCCTTCAGCTCAGGGTGTGATCCCGTGGTCCCAGGATCGAGTCCCACATCGGGCTCCCTGCAGGGAGCCTGCTTCTCCCTCTGCCTCTGTCTCTGCCTTGCTCTCTCATGAGAGACACATGAATAAATAAATGAAATATTAAAAAAAAAGATTCTCCCTCTCCTTCTGCCCCTCCTGCTCATATTCTCTCTCTCTCTCTCTCTCTTTCTTTCTTTCTCTCTCTCTCTCAAATAAATAGATAAATCTTTAGGGGGGAAAAAGAATTGGAGGAGACAAAGTTCTGTCCACTGAGAAGGCCCACTCTCATTAATGTTAGAACACTAACAGAAAAAGAAAAAAAAAAAAGAAAAAAAAAAAAAAAGAACACTAACAGCAGTGAGTTCACCTGCTCACCTAGCAGATCTTGGCTTTGAAATGCCATTTTCCTCTTAAAACAAAAAACAAAAATAAAAGCAGGGCTCCTTGGAGAGACGACTGATTCCACAGCTGTGGCAGAGATAACACATGGGCCTGGAATATCCTGTTCCAGAAAGTAATCAAAAGATGAAGTAATCAAATAAAGGAGGAGGACATGTGAAAAAGACACAGAAGCCAGCATGAACTGGGCTCTTACTGGCCAAATCAGGTACACTGGAAGGACTAAAATAAGTGATACTAACAGATTATAATCCATTAAATAAAATAGGAACTAAGTGAAAGAATTGGAAGTTTGAGGAAAAACTGACAGGGGCTATGAGATCCGCACGTCACTCCTGTGATACCCCTACCAAAGATCTGTAACTTGAAATAACCCTGAGCAAACATCAGATAAACCCAAACTAAGGGACATTCTACAAAGTAACTGGTCTGCAATCTTCAAAGGTGTCAAGGTCATGAAAGTCAAGAAGAGACTGACAACTCTTCCAGTCTGAAGGGGCCAAAAGAAACAGGCAACCAAATGTAAGCCGTGATCCTAATCAAACGAGATCCCTTTGCTCTAAAGGGCATGTGGGGACAAGTGGGGCAACTTAGAGGCTGAGAATTAAATGGTGATAATGTATTGATATTAGCTTTCTAATTTTGATGATTATATTCTGGCTATGGATAATGATGCTCTCAGTATCACAGTATCACAGTAAATACAGTGTATCACAGTAAATACACGTTAATAATACACGTTAAAGTTATGGGATGACTGTATCTACAGTCATCCCATAATGTGTGGGGTGTGGTGATGGTTCATCAAGTCAGCAATTTCTTCTCAAATAGTTTAGAAGGTCTTGTATTTAATACTTCCAACTTTTCTGTAAGTTTGCAGTTGTTTCAAAGACAAAACAAACAAAGAGGCACGTAAACCACCAGATCTGTTGCATGTCTCAATCTCCCCAAAATTGGGTTTTAAATTCAAACACCCAAAAAGCAGCTATTTTTGGGGGGGAATCTCCCTCGAACCTCACTGAATCATATACTTAGTGTTTCATTGTTCATGAAGTGGGTATCACTTTTTAAAGAGCAAAAATAAAGTCATCTAACTTTATCCTGTGTTTTTGTCTAGCTGCCCATTGCTCAACTTCACTTTTGAGCAAGATTCTTCATAAACAGCCTATACTCCACTTCTAATTTCTCTCTTCTTGATTTCTCTTAAATTAGTATAAAAAAGTAGATCCTAGGACTCCATCACTTCTCTTGTTTAAGAAAAAGAATCATCAAATCACTAAATCCCCAGAGTCCTTATGATATAAGAACTACCAGCAACATTTGACATAGTTGATTACCTCTTCTTCCTTCAAACACTTTTATCATTTGGCTTCTAGACACTTCATCCTCCCAAGCTATCCTCTGTCACAATGGCTTCCTTAATATTCCGTGAACACATCCAGTACATTCTGCACCTGCCATTCTTCTGCATGTTAACAACCTTCGAGATATCTATGCTGCTCACAAATTCTTTTCTTTTTTTAATCTATTCAAATGTCACCTTAGCAGTAGGACCTAATTACCCCGTATTTTCTCCATAATACAGATCACCATTTTTCACGTATTTCTGTTTCTCATAAACAGAATATAAGCTCCATGAAGACAGGGTGGGGAGGGCAGAGGACAAGGAAGAGAGAATCTCAAGCAAACTCCCCACTAAGCACAGGGCTGCCCTGGGGGCTTGATCCCATGACCCTGAGATCATGACCCCAGCCAATACCAAGAGGTGGCCACTCAGCCGACTGAGCCACCCAGGTGTTTCCATCCTTTTTCTTTTTCTTCTAAAGATTTTATTCATTTATTGATAAGAGACACAGAGAGAGGGGCAGAGACACAGGCAGAGGGAGAAGCAGGCTTCCTGCGGGGAGCCTAGTGTGGGACTTGATCCCAGGACCCTGGGATCATACCCTGAGCCAAAGGCAGATGCTCAACCACTGAGCTACCTAGGTGTCCCTCCAGTTCCTTCATTTTTAAAATCAGGATGAGACAAGTAGCAACCTGGGCTGTTGTGAGGATTTAAGAAATAATACCTGCAGAAAACAAAAAGAAAAAAAGAATGCACAGTGGTATTAGTCACCTATTGCTGTGTTAACAAATTAGCTAACAACAAATACCTATGTCACAGTTTCTGAAGGCCAAGAACCTGGATGTGGCTTATTTGGCTGCCCTTGGCTCAGGACCTCTCAGGAGCTTGCAGATGAGCTATTGGCTGGAGATACAGTCATCCCATAACTTGACTGGGGCTGCTGTTTCCAATCTCATTCACATGGCTCATAGCAGGCTTCGGTTACTTGTGGAGACTTCACTTTTTTGCCACCTGTCTTTACACATAGCAGTGCTTACAACATGGCAGCCTGCTTCTTCTAGAACTGGTGATCTAAGAGAGAGAATCGGAGTGCCCATTACAGAATCCAAGTCTTTTATAACCCAGCCTTGAAAATGACTTGCATCACTCCTGCTATATGCTATCGGTCACACACAACAGCGTTGCGTGGCAGACCAGGGTATGAACGTCAGGAGGCTGGGTCATTGGGGACCATCTACCATTGGCTCTTAGCACAGTGCACGACACATAATAAAGCCTAACTACTTGGATAGTGGTAGTATTAAGATATTATGACGATGGGGCACCTGGGTAGCTCAGTGGTTGAGCATCTGCCTTTAGCTCAGGTCGTGATCACAGGGTCCTAGGATTGAGTCTTGCATCAGGCTCCCTGCATGGAGCCGGCTTCTCCCTCTGCCTCTGCCTCTCTCTCTCTCTCTCTCTGCCTCTCATGAATAAATAAATTAAATCTCTAAAAAAAAAAAAATTACGAAAATATATAAAGAAGAAAGTGAAAGTCACTTATAATCCTATCATTTTGATAGAGTAGGCATTCCTAAAATGATTTTTTTCCCTAAGAAGGACTACTAGGAATGCAACCATGATTTTTAAAAAATTTCTACCACATCCACAGAAAAAGCTTATAAATTACTGAAATACTAACTTAGGAAAATAAACCTTGAGATCCGTTTACCTTTTCTCTTTGGAGTCTCTATAGCACACCCTTGTGTAGCCTTTCTTGTTTATCCTTCCCTTAGGCACTGTGGCAGTTCTGAATTTGGGGCATCATATACCCTGTCTCTGTCATCCGTAAGTTTATGATTTCCCTATAAGATCAAATAAAAATAGGTCAGGGATGAAAAGAACACTCTTACCATACTCAACTGCCAACTGGCTGATGCTGCTGAAAACCAGCCCCTCCAGGAATTGATATTTCAAAAGACAGCTCCTCTGTCGTCTTATGTCATTTCTCCCCTACTTTATGCTCTGAATAGCAGCTGTTCAGGGCATTGCTGAGCAATCAGAAAAGTGAGTGAGCCACACAGCAGGAGAAGGCTGGGGCGTAGGGAGGTGCCTTTCTCTGCTGATACCGTCAGTAAGTGGGCGACATGACAAACAGCTCTATGATGGCCTGTTGGGAGGCGTGTGAAAGATTATCAATTACCTAGATTTAAAAAAGGAAAGCAGAAAGCCCTTGAACGTCTCTTTCAGCAGTCACTTTTCAGCAAAGCCTCTAGCTCAGGGGACGAGGAGACAGGACATGTTTAAAGAAAAATCACAGCTGCCAAGGGGTCTTAGAAAGTCGGCTTAGGTGGATGGGTACTTTGTGCTAGCTTCTTTTATAAGGGTCAGATTAATTTTCTATTACTCTTTTCTACTTTAATGTTATTGCTTTAATCATTAGTCTACCACCAGTTCCTTCAGGCAATAGGAAGCGATTGAAGATTTAATGAGATTCATATTGCTTATGCTTAAACGTTGATGACTTCCTGCATGCATATTAATCACTCCTGACCTTGATCTTAAATTTCTTCCCAGTCCAAATTCTCATCAAACATACCCACTAGATCCCTCAGTGTTCACCAAATACCTGGTTTGTTTCCAAAAGTACATTAACTCTAATGTTCAGTGTGTGTCAGGTTTTTCAGTACACTGGCTTGATTGGTCTTTCAGTCCTTTCTAGGACTGTAAATCTGGAAAATTTATGGGGAGAAAAATCAGCAACTCTTAACAGGGGAGTTAGCCTAGTTTAAAACACTGTTCTGTTCAGCAGACCTTGAACATGCCTTAATTGGTTGTCTAGGTCAGTATGGCCAACTGGCAGCTCTCAGACCCCATCCAGGCTGCAGAGCGTTTCTAGGCTGCTTCTGTGTATGCACTCCGGCTGTCGAGCAGCAGGACTCGGCCTCTGTCTCCTGCTTTGGCGGCCCCATCTTTTAGTTCAGGCCTACCCCCTCCTGCCACAGAGGCCTGGGAAACCCTAGCTGGCCACCTGGTCCCCTCATGCCCAGCATCCACGCATCTGCACCCCCACCCTTGCCCCAATTATTCCCTCAGCCACTTCGGCAGATATTTCCTGACCAACAGTCCTTCCCTGAAGAGGACCCGGGGCAGGAGTTATTCCAGTGTGTGAGAGGAGAGGTGAGAGGGCCAAGGAATCCAAGGGAAGCTGAAAGTGAGGGTGAAGGGATGTGGGAGAAAAAGAGGGAAAGATTCACATCCCAGAAGAGAAAATAAATATGTAAGAACTTGAAGGTGAGGAGGTATGTGTGCTAGAGACAGTGGGAAGAAGGTAAAAAGATGAAAGGAGTCGGTGTTTGGTGATGCCACTTGCTCAGATGAGATTCAAGAGGTAAATTTGCTTGTGAAAGAGGCCACGTGTGAAAGAATAGAAGAGAAAGTGGGGGAGAGCAAAACAACAGCTCTGTTTGGCAGAAGCAGGACCACACATGTCATGGGGAAACATGGTCTGACAAAGCATTTCTTTCAGATTTGTGAGTATATTTTTTAAGAACACCAAAAACCTGTGTTGTTATAAAAAAGTAAAACCACAAATAGATAAACCCTTGGAAGATCACATTACATCCAGACTATTTTAGGATGTCCCAAATATATAGTCATTTGATTCCAAAGCACAGCCTGCTTGCTGTCAGGTTGGTTTTTTAAAATGTGGCTTATCCCAAGCAAGAAGTTGGAAAGTATTGATTTTGATGATGTAAGCGCTTACCATTTTTAAGAAACAAGTAAGTGGGGTATTTTTTACATATAAGTACAAGTTTTTCATCTCTTATTCTTCTGTTGATATCATTAACCTAATAGGTGGAGAGATACCCATTTTGTGAAGTATAGTCTTCTTCTTTTTTTTTTTTTTTTTAAGATTTTATTTATTCATGAGAGACACGGAGGGAGAGAGACAGAGAGAGAGAGGCAGAGACACACCCAGAGGGAGAAGCAGGCTCCATGCAGGGAGCCAGACGTGGGACTCCATCCCGGGTCTCCAGGATCACGCCCTGGGCCAAAGGTGGTGCTAAACCGCTGAGCCACCCAGGCTGTCCAATTCTTCATTTTTAATAATCAAAATCTTTATTTTCAAAAAACAATTTTAAAAAATAGCCAGAAAATTTCATGACTTTTAACTCAATTATTTAATTATACTTCTAGAAACCTGTATTCAGAAAAATAACCAGAGATGTTGGCAAAAATTTAGTTTCAAGGATGTCTTTTACAGTATTGCTTATATTAGCAAAGAACTGAAAATACTCTAAATGTCCAATAAAATAGAGGAATGATTAAGAAAATTATGATACATCCATAAAATGAGAGGAACTGTGATAGTCATTCAACTACCTCCACACTGCAGTCAAGTGGCCTGTTACAAAGCACTCCCGGGGTCTCCTGGCTGGCTCAGTTGGTAGAGCATGTGCCTCTTAATTGGGGTTGTAAATTCGAGCCCCACATTGGGTATAGAGATTACTTAAACTGAAAATCTTTAAAAAATAAACACATAAACACACTGGATCATTTCACTCCCCCTTAGAACCTCTTGTTGGCTTCCCATTTCACTACCATGAAAATCCTGACCTCTAATGCCCACTGGCCGGCCCTATCTTATCATCCCAGCTCTCTAGTCCCTCCATTCCTGTCTACTGGCCTGCTTTTCATGTGTTCTAATTTCCTAAACCGTTGCCTCCTTAGGATCTCTGCATATGCTGTTCACTGCTGAGCTGTTCTTTCCCCACTCTTATCTGGCTAATGCCTGCTCATTCTTGAGGTCTTAGCTTCATCAGAGGGATTTCCTGACCCTCTCTACCACCCCCACACTCTACCCTCTAGTATATTCTCTCAATGTGGTGGTCCAGGCTTCTCCTTTATAACCTATATCACATTTTAAAATCATATGTTCATTTGTGCGGTGATTCTTTTAATGCCCAGCTCCTATCTGGACTTTGGCCTTCCAGGAGAGTTGCTGAGGTATATTCTCTGCCCCTTCAACTGAGGTTTTATGGGTTTTGTTGTACTATTTTTAATCTCTAAGAGTCTGTCTGTGTGCCTGAGAATTTTTTAAATAGTATTCTAGTATTTTTAAAAAAATTATTATTATTATTTTAAAGATTTTCTTTATTATTCATGAGAGAGACACAGAGAGAGAGAGAGAGAGGCAGAGACACAGGCAGCGGGAGAAGCAGGCTCCACTCAGGGAGCCCGATGTGGGATTCGATCCTGGGTTTCTAGAATCACACCCTGGGCCGAAGGCAGGCACCAAACCACCCAGCTGCCCAGTATTCTAGTATTTTAAATAGTATTTAAATAGTATTCTGTTCTTGTTTCATGGTTGCCGTATTTTTCTTGAGCATGTTATTAATATTGTTTTCTAGGGGCGCATAGGTGGTTCTGTTGGTTAAGTGTTTGCCTTGGCCATCATCCCAGAGTCCTGGGATCAAGCCCTGCCTCAGGCTCCCTGCTTAGTTGGGGAATCTTCTTCTCCCTCTCCCTTTGCTGCTCCCCCTGCTTGTGCTCTCTCTCTCTCTCTCATAAATAAAATCTTTTAAAGAAAGAGTTTTCTAGAAATTTTCTTCTCTGTGTATCCTGTTTCCTTTGTTTTTTTCCTTCCTTCCTTCCTTCCTTCCTTCCTTCCTTCCTTCCTTCCTTCCTTCCTTGTTTCTTTTTGTTTTTGTGGTGTTTATATTCTATAGTAGAGAGTTTCTCAAATATCTAGAAATCCACCATTTTCTTCTATATGAGCAGGGGATTTCAAAAGCTAAGTGGGGTCATAAAAGACAAGGAAAAGCCTTAGAAAGCCTGAGAAACTCTCCAAGATTTAAAAGATTAGAGAGACTTAATAACCAATTACATTGTAGAATACTGAATTGGATCCTAGAAGAGAAAAAAGGGTATTAGTGGAAAAACTGGTGAAATTCAAATAAGATCTATACTTTAGTTAGTTATGTTTAGTATTATATATAATAATTAGTTGTTAACTATCCATATTTTAGGTGCAATGTTAATTTCCTGGTTTTGATGATAAAACTATGGTTAAATAAAATGTTAACATTAAACTAACATTAAACTGGATGAAAGATGTATAGGAACTCTCTCTACTTTTGTTTCCCTTTGAACTATTTTCTGTAAGTCTAAAATTATTTCAAAATAAAAAGTAAAAACAAGACAAATTGAGTGGAAGCTCTTAGCAAGTGGTGGGGGTTGGGTCAGCTCTGAGCTCTGGAGTGATCTGGTTGGCCATTATCCTGGGGAATCAATATCTGGAGTCAGTATCTTCAGGTCATTTTTTCTAGGCTATTCAGAGTCTCCAGAGCAGGTTCTACTAATCTCCTGCCTGCCTGTCAATATTCTGGAAGATAGGTGGGAGGGCTATATGGTAAGGAGGAGTGGGTCTCAGCACCCAAGTATGAATATAGGGGATTAAGTCAACAGTATACTTGAGTATATTATAGCACCCCACCCTTAAATGTTCCTGGTGCTCCCCAGCCAGAGACCTTCTGTTTTACTCTCTCCTGAGAATAATTCTTCTGCCAAAATGGTGGTGTTGGGAGTTGGTCACTCCATGTTGTAGAGTCTGAGATCTGGAGATTAAGCTATGTCTAAATTAAAACAGATTTTTCAGCCACTCTTCCTTATTTTTTTTTATTTAAAGATTTTACCTATTCATTCACGAAAGACACAGAGAAAGAGAGACAGAGACAGAGACACAGGCAGAGGGAGAAGCAGACCCCACGCCGGGAGCACGACATGGAACCCGACCCCGGGACCCCAGGACCACGCCCCGAGCCCAAGGCAGGCACCAAACCACTAAGCCACCCAGGGATACCCCACTCTTCCTTATTTTAGTTCTGCTTCAACCTTGTATCTAGAGAAACCTAGTGCCATCAGTTGACTCCTGGGAATTCTCACTGCTCTCCACAACCTAAACAGGATTCAGTTTTCTTGCTTCCATTAAGTCTTCTACCTCTCATCATCTGCTTTTCAGCATCCAACCTTCTTACACCACCATCATCTGCTCTCCTATTCCCTCTGGTCTTATAAGTTCATGCATTAATTTATAAGAGAAGCAGTAAAAGTAGGTGATGCATGTTCAGTTCACCATCTCTATTGACTTTTTAAAAAAAATATTAATTTATTTAGTTAGTTAGTTACTTATTTGAGAGAGGGGATGAGTTGGGGGGAGGAGAGGGCAAAGGGAGAAGCAGACTCCCCACTGAGCAGGAAACCTGATGTGGGGCTCCATCCCAGAACCCTGAGATCATGACCCGAGCCAAAGGCAGCCATTTAACTGAACCACCCAGGCACCCCTCTTTACTGATTCCTGAAAGGAATTTTGGTGCATTTTGGCCAGAAATATTGCCCTGGTATGTGCCAGACTTTGTTTAATTTTACTTCAGTTTCATCATTTCTCTTGTAGAGGTAACCCTCATCTAATTTGGCATCTTTTTCCTTTACCCAGTGACAAGTATCAGACTCATTAAATGGTTCTCAGGGTCTTACCACCTCTGACATGATGAAAACTAAGGGGTCTCAAGTTTTTCTGCAAATATTTCTATTTTTCTGTTAAATTCTGGGTAGGATAACAGTATTAATCTTTGGGTTTTTGCTTGTCTTCAAAAAATTTATTCATTGATTTGAGAGAGAAAGAGTGCATACAAGTGCATGAGTAGAGGAAGGGGCAGAGGGAGAGGATCTCAAGCAGACTCTGCACCGGGCATGGAGCTGACTTGGGGCTCGATCTCATGACCCATGAGATCAAGACCTGAGCTAAAACCAAGAGTTGGATGCTCAGCTGACTGAGCAGTAGCTCAGGTGCCCCCACCATGTTAATCTTTGAAAACTGATTTACTCATGAATCACATTTTGTCCATTTTCCTTATTCTCTATTTCTTTACTTTGTTTTGCCTGAATACTTCATAACTAGTAATTTCATTGGTCAGAAATCTATGAATTACTTAATGTGCATGGGGCTTCAGTGATAAAGAAGACCTAGTCCCTGCTTTCAGGAAGCTTGTAATCTAATGGAGATTGTAGACAGATGTGAGGGTATTGGCATTATACCTCTTAAGTGCTGTGATAGGGTGAAGCACATAGTCTGTGAAGCACAGCAGAAGGACTGTGGAGTGGGGCCTACCCCAGTCTTAGGGGATCAAAGCAGACTTCTTAAAGAAGGTGATATTTAAGAGGAGACCTGAAAGATAAATGATAGTGAAGCAAAAAAGTATTCAAGATAGAGGAACAATGTGTACAAAGACCTAGAAGGGAAAGAGTCTTGCTACAGGGGTCAGGTTTTAAGTGGTAAAGCATAACCCGTAATCAGATCCAGATCTTAAGAAGTTTGTAAAGTGCATTTATAGGGTAGATTACAAAAGGCTACAAATTCTTCCCCTTTCTATATGTATGTTATTTTGTTGTATGACTTCAAAGACCTTCCTATCAAAGGGTCAACTCTGTTTCTCTACCCTTTGAATATGGCTTGGCCATGTAAGTCCTTTGGCCAATGGGATGATGTAAGCAGCAGCTTGAAAAGTACTCATATATTGGAGCTTACTTGGGAACCCTCTGACCACCATATATGAATGACACCAAGTTCACCTGTTGGATGATGAGAGACACATGGTTGATTCTTCACCATTTCCCAGCTAATGCTGAGCCAACCTTCAGACTTGGAAATGAGGCCATCTCAGTCTCAGCATAGCCCTTAGCTGATTGCCACAGAGATCAGCTGAACTTGCTCAGACCAGAAGAACTGCTCGGCCAACCCACAGAGTCATGAGAAATTTTAAAAAGTTTGTTGTTTTAAGGCACTAACTTTTGGGGTACTTTGACAAAGCAAAAGCTAACCAACACAAGTATGATGTTTAGGTTTTGTCTATACAGCAGTTAGGAAGTCAAGTGAAAAATCATAAACAAGGGAGTGACATGTTCAAATTTGCATAGTATAAAGATCCCACTGGCTTTCAGGAAGGAGAATGATTTGCAGGATGATAACTCTAGAAACAGAGAACAGTAGAGACGTAGTTGTAACTGCTTACGGTACAAGATTATAGTGGTCTGGAGCAGGGTAGTGGGAGTGGAGAGAAGTAAATGGTTTTAGCAGATATTTGTGTGGTAGACTCACAAATTGGTTATTGATTGGATTTGGGAACAGTGTTCTATCAACACTGTTGGAAAATTTGTGGGTGACCCCCTGATTTCCAGCTCCAGGTTTGGGCAGTTGAATGGATTATGGTGCCATTCATTGGGAACACTGGAGTAGGGACCAGGTTTGGAGGAGAATATGATCAGTCTAACTTGGGACATGTTGAGTGTGAAGTGCCTGGAGACAGCTAAGTAGAAATTCTAGTAAGCAGAGGATACAATCAGATAAGAGGAGTTCTAGGGAGGCATCTGGTTTATAGATACGGATTTGGAAGTCATGAACATGTGGTGACAATATAAGCTCCCTAGGGGAAGGTGGTAGATTGTCAAGAAGAGGAGTGGACCCCTAAGGAAAACTGATTTATAAGGGATGATCAGGGAAGGGAAGCCTGCAAAAGAGGCTGAGGAGTAGCTAGAAGAGTAGGAAGCCTTTATAGTTACTTTTTAGTTAATGCTTTAGTTAAAGTGTCATCAGATGTTGAGGTAAGTTTCCAGATTCAATATGGTTGACTTCTCAGTACTAAACTTGCCTTTTCAAGTGCTCTCTAGACACCCTCACATAAGGTCCTGCTGCTGCTTCACATTCAGTAAATCCAAAGCCAAATTAAGTCTTCCCCAGACCAGAACCAACTCATCCCGCCACCCCATGCTCCCTCTTTCTGTTAATGGCACCATGGTCCTCGGAGACATCTTTGACTACTCCTTCCTAATCTGTATATAGTTAATCAGTTGTCAAGTTCTGTGAATTATACCTCTGCAGTCTCTTGTTGTCCATCCCCTTTCTTACATTGCCTCAATTACAGAGGTTTAATCCCTCACTACTTCTCATCCATCCTCTTGTAATAGCCTCCTAATTGTACCATTCCTTATTCCCATTCCAATCTTTGTTACCCTTTTAAATTCCCTAAGAAGTCATTTCTAATATTGGCATTTCCCCTACTCAAGAGCTTTAATAATATGCTGAATTAAATCTAAACTCTTTACCCTAAGCACTTTAAATCTTTCAGAGTATGGTCTTATTTTACTCTTCCAAATAAACATACCAATATTTTAGCAAAAACCAGACCACCCAACCCTTAATGTACCCTGGGCTTTCATAACTCTATATTTTTGCTCACACTTTACCTTCAGTCTAGTGTGCTGTTCCCTTCCCTTTCATTTTTGTCAAAATACCATCTATATATCAATGACTGTATCAAGCACCACCTCCTCTATAGAGCCTCTCTTGATCTTCCCTAATAGTTGTGATCTTATGTATTTGCCTCCCTTCCACCTTCCCTTCCTTTTTTCCACCAATATTGGCAGAATCTCACCAGTGGAGTTAAGTTGCAGAAAACTGAGGTCACTCTAGCTACTTCAAGTAGAAATGCCTTTAATGTAGTAATTGAATGTTCCTAATTGTTAGGAGATTAAAGAAAGAGCCTATAGGCTGGGCCTGCAGGAACAACTAAGGAAAAGCTCCCCTGAACTGACCCACCAAGGAAGCAGGTGGAACTAGCCTGCCAGGGCAGCTAAGCTGCCACCACTTCCAGCTTCTTCTCAATATTCACAAAGCTAATATGGGACAGGAGAATGCAGTTCAGAAAAAACAAAAATTTCCACAAGTATGGTCCCCAGCAGAAAAAAGAGTAGCCGAAGCAACAGGAATAAGGTCTTCATCACACTTTCTCCTTCAGATTTCCCATGAGTACATCTAATTGGTAGAGCAAAATTCACATGTAGAACTTCTATGTAGAGAAGTCTGGGAAATAGTGTTTAGCCATCCAGTCTATGCAGTACAGAAGACCTCTTAGAAAGAGGTTGGAATGGGATGAGAATGGATGGAATGAGACGGGATGAGTCCCATCTTTCCTTCTTTTCTTACTGTGAATCATGAGCTGTTATATTTGTAATGGTTTTCACACTAACCTTGGCATGCTACTGGATTATCGAGACTCCTAGGGCAGGAAACATGTATAATTAATTCCTAACCACATCTCTTCCTCCCCAGTAACTATACAAAAGGGTTAGAATTAAATAACTATTTACTAAATGAGTGAAATTTAGTCATGTTGCCAAGAGTAGCATTAATACTTGGATATTAAAAAAAACTTGGATATAAGGGAGAACCTTTTAATATTAGCCCAAGATAAGATAAGGTATTAATTAGAAGGGAGTATAAAAAACCTCCAGGGGAAAATTCAGAGTTTTTTATGCAAAAAAATAGAAATTTAATTGAGAAGCCACTGTACTTGTGTTGAGCCCTGGGGGATGTATTTCCATACATTGTACACCTGAAACTAATATCATACTGTATGTTAACTAACTGGAATCTAAATGAAAACTTAAGAAAAAAAAAAAGAGAACCTTGCTATAAATAACTTTTTCCCAACATTGAAGAGAGCCTGTAAATGGTCCTAGTGTCATTGAATATGAGAAAGTGTCCCGTGGGGGAGATGCACTTGAACATGATGTTTGGAATGAGATGATTCAGGATAGTGGATAGAATTGAGACCTATAAATTTGTGTCTGCTTATTAAGAAAGGAGGCATATGACCTACTGTGATGATTAAGATACCAAAACAGAAAAGCAAAAAGGTTATTAGAAAATATGTGCATGTGGGAAATAAGGACCTTTCATGCCACAGATGACACATTTATGAGAATGCAAGAATTCCAGTAATAAATTGCAGTCAGAGTTTGAAGGATAGCTTGTTTATATTAAGGTACAACAAATAAGATAAATTGTATTAGAAACCTTTAAGAAGCTCACTTATAAGACACTTGCATGTGGTGCAGAGGTAGCAAACAGGAGACTGTATGAGGAATGATAACTTTAGTGGTAACTTTAGCTCTGGTTGTAACTTATCATGTGACCCTAGGCATGTCTCTTAGTTGACTTTAGGCTTTAGACTCCTTCCCTTCCTTCCTTCCTTCCTATCTATCTATCTATCTATCTATCATCTATTTATTCCCCAAAGCTAACTGTCCTTTGGAGTTAGAGATTAGGCTATGCCAGTAGTTTTTTTTTTTTTTTTTTTTGCTTTGTTTTTCTAGTTTTTTTTTTTTTTTAAGATTTTATTTATTTATTCATGAGATACACACACACAGAGGGAGAGATACAGGCAGAGGGAGAAGCAGGCTCCATGCAGGGAGCCCGACATGGGACTCGATCCTGGGACTCCAGGATCATGCCCTGGGCCAAAGGCAGGTGCTAAACTGCTGAGCCACCCAGGGATCCATATGCCAGTGGTTTTAAACTTCAATATATATTAGAATAACCTGGAGGGCTTGTTTAAAGATAGCTGACCTCCACCCAATTCCTGAAATTTGTATTTTTTCTTTCTTCTTTCTTTCCTTTTTTTTTTTTTTTTTTTAAGAGAGAGGCAAGGGGAGGGCCAGAGGAAGAGGGAGAGAAAACCTTAAGCAGACTCCATGCCCAGTGTGGAGACTGACTCAAGGTTCGATCTCAAGACCTGAGCCAAAATCAAGTGTTGGATGCTTAACTGATGGAACCCCTCAGGTGCCTCTGAACATTTGCAGTTCTGATGATTTCCCAGGTGATGCTAATGGAGCTAGTCGGAAGAAGCACACTTTGAGAACCACTGCAATGTCAGCATGTCCAAAATGGACATTCTCATCTTAGCCCAAAAAGTCTGCTCTTCTTCCTCTCTTCCCTGTTTGTTTGGGTTAGTAACTCCAGCATTTACCCAAGGTCCTAGACCAGAAACCTGGGGGGAGAACAAAGGGAATCAGCAATTTCTAGACTTCTCCATCTTATGCATTTCACACAGCCACTGTGGATGCTGTAGTGACTGTCTCCTGGGTGACTTCCCAGTCAGGGCTACATCACTTGTCCCCTTCTGTACTGCAATAGCCTTTTTATCTCCTTACCCCTAACCCCAGCCCACCCTAATCAATCCATTTTCCAGATATTTCTAAAATCTAAATATGATCATAACTTTTCTTTGTTCAAGGCTTTAATGTCTTTCCCCACTTTTTTTTTTTTAAGATTTTGTTTATTGAGAGAGAGAGAGAGAGAGTGCATGCACAAGCAGGGGTGGGGCAGAGGGAGAGGGGGAGAGAGAGAATCTCAAGGAGACTCCACAATGAGTGCAGAGTCCAACGTGGAGATTGATCCTATGACCCTGAGATCATGACCTGAGCAGAAATCAAGAGTTAGATGCTTAACTGACTGAGCCATCCAGAAGCCCCTGTCTTCCTCCAGTTTTTTTTTTTTTAAATTTTTATTTATTTATGATAGTCACACAGAGAGAGAGAGAGAGAGGCAAAGACACAGGCAGAGGGAGAAGCAGGCTCCCTGCACTGGGAGCCCGATGTGGGATTCGATCCCGGGTCTCCAGGATCGCGCCCTGGGCCAAAGACAAGCGCCAAACCGCTGCGCCACCCAGGGATCCCTCCTCCAGTTTTTAAGGTAAAACTTAAACTCCTTATTTTAGAATACAAAGTTCTTTGTATTTTGACCCTCAGCCACTTTCTCTTATCTTGTGATGGACATTCTTCCCTCAAGCCATAGCACCTATAGATTTTACAAAGACTACTTTCTTTCTTTCTTTTTTTTTTTTTTTAAGATTTTTAATTTATTCATGAGAGACACAGAGAGGGAGAGAGGCAGAGACATAGGCAGAGGGAGAAACAGGCTCCATGCAGGAAGCCTGACATGGGACTCAATCCGGGGTCCCCAGGATCACGCCCTGGGCCTAAGGCAGCGCTAAACCGCGGAACCACTTGGGCTGCCCCAAAGACTACTTTCTATGTGAAATGTGTATACCACCACTGATGTTCCTCTAATGCATTTCTGCTCATACTTTAGAATTCAGCTCCAGTATACTTTGATTTATATGCACCACCTCCTGTTTCCAACAGCATCCTGATCACAGCCATGGGTTAAGCAGTTTTATCTATTTTTTCCTTCTAGATGGTAAAGTACTTGAACATAGGGACTCCTTGCTAGTAGGTGTGGAGTGGGGTCTGGAAATCTGCATGCTCAACAAGCTCCTTGGGGGATTCTGTAGGCTCAGACCTCAATTTTAAGTGGTTTCTAAGGTCTACTTCAACTCTGAAATACCAAACCTTTTTCTCTCTCTCTCTCTCTCTCTTTTTTTTTTTCCCAAACCTTTTTCTTCTTGCATTTTTTTTTTTTTTATTTATTTATGATAGTCACACAGAGAGAGAGAGAGAGGCAGAGACACAGGTAGAGGGAGAAGCAGGCTCCATGCACCGGGAGCCCGATGTGGGATTCGATCCCGGGTCTCCAGGATCGCGCCCTGGGCCAAAGGCAGGCGCCAAACCACTGCGCCACCCAGGGATCCCCTCTTCTTGCATTTTAACTGGTGTTGTAGAGGGAGGATACAACTTTTGGGTTGTTGATGAAAAAAAAAAGCATATGTGATCTTCTTTATTTTTTTAATTTTTTTTATCTTCTTTAGCATAATAAATAAGACAGCTTATTATACTGAAATACAGGGTAAGGTTGTTAAGTAGAAGTAAGATAAATACCCTTATTTCAGAGTGTTTCCTTAATCTGTTCAACTTTTTATTCATTAATTCTAAGACTGTTTATTGAGGGCTTGTTATGTACCAGATACTGTTCTAGTCCTTTGGAGTGCATCAATGAACAAAACAGGCAACGATCCCTACCCTCAAGTAGCTTGCATTGGCAAGCAATAAACAAATAAGTAAATCACAGAGTATTTTAGAAGGTGATAAATACTATGGAGAAAATGGAAAGGGGGGGGCTTCTTTTATTTTTGTCGGGACTTAGTAATAAATTACTAGAGATAATAATTTACTTAATTGGAGGTATTTAAATAAGCTATACTTTAAAAGGCAGACTTTAACCTGTACCCAATCAGAAGAGAGCTGAAGATTTGCAAAATTCAAGTCTGGTTTCCTTTTATAAAATGGACAATAACTGGCTTTCCCATTATGCCCTTGGAAGAGAAATAATTTAGGAAATCAATGCTAAGGAGTCCTAGGTAAATTATGTGATATAAATTTTTTATTACTATAAAGAAAAAGGGAAAAAGAAACCACAAACCAGTAAAGAGAAGTTTGTTTTATACTAATTTACAAAACTGATTTAATTTTATTATTTAAAAAAAAAAACTTTATCCAAAACCTCTTTTCTTATCTCCCCACTTCCCCATTTAAAAATTTTTTTTGGATTTTCATAATTAGGTAAAAAGCATTGGTCCTTTCAGGATTATAGGAAAGCTTCACCGCATGGATGAGGAAGCGCAGGCCTTTAGCTTTACTTACCTCTCAGGGGTGCTCAGAAGAAAAAGAATCAGGCTGATTCTATGGGGGAAAATCTCTTATCCATCTTTACTTTCAAATAACTTAATCAAAAGATCTAGCATTTCACTGTAAACAATCTTAAAAGTCAAATTAATGTCACCTGCCGAGTTAGCTAAAAGAGTGATGAGCATTGTTTTGCACAGCAGTTGAAACTGTTTGCAAAGTCCTACCACAATGAAAGACTTCTTGCTCTCCTCAAATACTAGAACTGTGTGGTAATTCTGATGACTGTCAGTTCCTGTGGGGTGTTTACACAAAGGTACTTTTAAATGAAGAGTCATTTTTAGAGCAATTAGAAAAGAGGCTAGACAGAGAAGAGCTGGCTCAGGGGCCTGGCAGGTCGGGGTTAAGGTTTATTGACAGGACAGGGTCAGGCCTCTGCTCTGCCACCATTGCCCCTCGTACCTGCCCTCCGGATACTCCCGAGACCTCTCTGCCGGCCTTGGCTCCCTGCCATAGGCCAAGCCCCCATGCAGAATGTGGAGAAGAGAAAGAAGAAAGGAGGAAGAGAAGGGGAGGTTCTGCAGAAACATGACAGTTTGTTATTAACATGCAAGTTTGGAAATATCTGTGTATATTTTTCTGGCCCAGATGTTGTGTCACATTCGGGAGGCAAAATTTTAAAACATACAAAGAATTGTCTGTTCTTCCAACTTTGTAGTTTGCAGTTATTGCATCCTGAAGAAAGAAATTGCCTGGCCAAAGTAGTCTTTTAATTTCATTTTTCAGTTTTGAGTTACAGGTTCCTGGCAAGCTCCCTGACCACTACTGTTACCTGGTGGCGCCTATAGTTCATCAAATTTAGACATGCAGACTACCTGGATCCAGGCCCAGATGAACTGTTGTGACTGATAAACATGATCCCACCCTGCCCCCATGCAAGCTCCTGCTTTTTCCCTTCAAGGGAATCTAAGACTTTGAGTCCCTGCGTCCCCAAGGGAGCTTAAGAAAAATGTGTTCCGGTATTTGGGTATTCAAGTTTGCTCTGTGGTTTTCTGTGTTGCATCTCTGCTTGCCCAGAGGCTGGTGAACATCCCTGCAGTGCCCCACTTCTCCGATGTTGGTAATTAATGCAGGGAAAATTTTTTGTTTTTAATAAAAACAAGCAAAGACATCTATCAGTACCCACAGTCAAGGCAGAATTTGTTTGACATCTTGTGATTGCTGCTTACAAAAAGAGTGACAGCAGTTATTAAACAAATACAAGAAAAGATGCTGTTTATTGGAAGTTTTCACTTATCCTAAGAATATTCTTAGACGTTACTGACTGCTTGCATGAGTAGAAAATTGGAGAATGAACAGAATCATTATTTTTTGAAATCTGGGTTGTATTAGATTTAGAGTAATAATAAAAATTCAAATATTAAGCAAATGGATTATTTTTAGCTGTGCAATATACTAGGGACTTTTCCTTTCACTAGACCATATTTCAAACATTTGTTTTTATGATTGCAGGAGGAATATTAGCATTCAATGTAATTAAACTTAATTGCATTTCCTATGTGAATTATTTTTAGTCTCTTATAAAATGCATTTATGATTTCTTTTTCTCTATACTAGCTATTCCTGTAGGTTTGCCTTGATAGAAAGTCATGGAAAAAGTGTCTGTTTGCTTGGAAACAGTCAGAAGTCATGAATTTGATTTAAATTTAATTTAGAAGTTTTTAAGTAAGATTTTGGAATATAGTCAAATAGGAAAGGCATGGAACTCTTCAGGATCTGAGGTTCTGGTTCTTATGTCATATTCATGTGATATAAGAAAAATAATTAACCTCTCTCTGGCCTAAGTTTTCCTATTTGGGAAGTGTTAAAATAATTTTAGTCCCTGACCTCACCAGATGATGCGGAAGCATCAGATCACAGAATTCCATAGGCAGTAGATGAGGGTGGGGTTTCCCGGGAAGGGAGCTTGCTGCGGTGTTGATAATAGTCTGTAAATTGATAGATCTTTGGTTACACAGCTGTATACATTTGTCAGAACTCATCAAATGATATGCTTAAGATTTGTGCCTGTCATAGTATGTACATTTTACCTCAAAATACAAAAAGAAAAAAAAAGGACTTTTAAACACATACTGACATTCAACTAATAATATGCATGTTGAAGTTTGGGGGAGGGGTTTACTGAGTTTTGAAACTTACTTTGAAATACACTCCCTGCCAAAGAAAGATGAATGGTGAAATGTTTAGAAATGTAATAAAGAGCAAATATAGTAAAATGTTAATTGTGGAATTTAGGTAGTTGATTGTTTACCTTAAAATTCTTCAAGCACTTTTGTATGTTTGAAAATTTTCATAAAATGTTGGGGGGAAGAATGAAGGTACTGGTTTTTGCTCAGTAAATGGTCTGTGTACCTCCATCTTAAATTCTAGTCCCCACCGCCATTCAAAATCAAACCACTTGGATTAATACCAAAAGGGAGGAGGGGTGTGAATGTAGCCATTTAGATAAATAGAAAAATATGCCCACCTCATACTTTCTCCAGTTACTTTTTAAAAAGGCCATTACTAACTGTGGAAGCCAAGGGTATCCTTACAAACAAGAAGAGCTCTGAGAAATCCAAACCATGCAGCCCAACCAGTGACCTCTTTGGGGAGATAAGAATTGGCTTCCAGAATCCTAACCATCGGGAAGGACATGGCCTCCTGACACATAATCTTCACCAATGGCAAGCTGGTGACTCTCCTGCTATATACCTTATACTAAGGCCCTATCAAATGAAAATGGGCTTTCAGTTTCAGCCAAATCCCAGGGATTTGGCCAAGAACACCTTCATTTTATCAGAATGTGAGACTATCTTTTACATCCTGATCAAGCCCTGTTTTTAAAGATATCTTATATGGGCCTCTGGCCCATATGTGTATTATGTGTTTTAATCTTGAAGGGTCAAAAGAGTAAGTTGGTTTTGGTGGAATTTGCACTAAACTTTTAAAAACCAATGATGATATATTTTTAAATGTGGCTGTGTTGCTCAATGGGTGTTTGAACAATAGACTGGACAGGCAAGACTTGAGAGGCTCAAAGATCTCCACTCTTTCAGGGTCTCACAGTGAACTCTGGCCAATTAATTTATCTCCATTCTTTGATTTTCTCACGTGGAAAGTGAGAAACGAAACCTGACACAAAATGCCCAGTCAGTGATTCTCAAAGTCTGGTGTTTATAAGAATCATTTATGTAAGAAACTTCAGTGTGTGTAAAAAATCATTTCGTTTGTTAAAAATGAGATTCCAGCTTCCTCCACACCTGGGTTTTCTGAATCAGTAGGTCTAGGACAGAGCTCAGAATCTGCATTTTAATAAACACCCAATGTGATACTGGTGCGATTATTGGACCACATGAGGGTGTGTATAGATGTGTTTTGATGGGTCTTAAGTTAACTGATAGAATCTTATGGATTTTTTTAGCTTTTTCTTGGGAAAAATTTTAAACATACACTAAAGTAGAGAGAATAGCATAATGAACTTCCATGTCCCTATCACCCAACTTCAACAATTTTGGTTCATTTCTATATTCATCTGTACTTCTTCCACAGATTATTTCTGGAAGTTAGTCTTAGATATATCATTACATTAATAAATATTTTAGCAGGCAACTAAAATATTAAAATACAAATACTCTAGAAATATATCATTATTAAATCTTATAAAATTTGAGAATAATTCTTTAGTATCAAATACATCAGGGTCTACATTTCCTAGATTGTCTCATTCTCCTTTTTTTCCCACAATTGATTTGTTGAAATCAGGAACCATAGTCCACACATTGCATTTGATTGATGTGTCTCTTTAATCTTTTAATCTATAGGTTCCCCTCCCTCTTTTTTTCCCCTTCTGTGATTTATTTGTTGAAGAAACCAGGTCATTTGTTCTGTAGATTTTCTCAGTCTAGATTTTCCGATTGGGTTCCCATGATGTCATTTACTATTTTTCTTTCCCTGTATTTCCTATAAACTCCATCACTTCCATCATGGGGTTTGACCAGATTAAAGTTCAATTTTGGGGCAAGTATATATCATAGGTGGTATCATGTGCTTCCATCACAAGGCACACGTTTCATTGTCTCTCTTTCTGTCCTATTAGTGGCCCTTACTGAGATCCGTTATTTCCTAGGGAAAGTCCCATATTTTAACTTAGTAAGTAGCTCATGGAAGAATCTTCTCCCTCTCATCATGGATTTTTCATTTTCCAAGTTAGGCTTTTAAAGTGTTCACAGTGAACCCATGGCTGCCTGCTAAGACACTGCTTGTCTTACCAAAACCAGTAAGATTTTATTGCATTCACATTAGTCTCATTTTCACAATATAGTAATCTTGAACATTTGTCCTACTGCCTACAACATTTATTTCAGTTTCTGAGACATGTTCATCTTAATAAACGGAAGACCACACAATTGAACAAAATGTTTGGGGCTTTGTAATGAAACCATAGTTGCTGGCAGGGTGACCTAGTGTAAGTACAAGTGAATCAGAGCCACCAATTCCGTACCTCCATCCCATCCTGAGGCAGAGGAGATGAGTTTTTAATACTTCTATTTATCTATTTTGTCCCTGAAAGCAAGCGTGAGATTTCTGGATCGGGGCAATTTCACTCATAGCAGTAAGTGGTTACTTACATCCCAGTGTTCTCCTTCAGAGTAATGTGAAGAATGCTGAGATCATTCCAGGTTCATTCCTTCAGTCAACAAACGTACTGATTGTCGACTCTGTGCCTGGCACTGAGCCAGCACTGGGGTAGATGATAAATACTGGAGAACTCCCAACGTGACATATAAAACCACATAGCTCTGAGTCAAGAGTTAGCCATCAGATGTCATCTTGTACTTATAGATAAATAGATAATGTATATGTGTGTGTATACATATATGTAGATAATATATCTGTTTATTTGATTTTATGTATATAATTTTATACATATAGAGGCACATATATGTGTATGTATTATTTGATTTTCCCTTCTGACTTATACATTTCAAAAAATCAGTTTCTTCATTTTTAATTTACTTACAAATGCCATTTGTGGTGAAGTTTGCATGAGGTTTTCTCATTCCCAACTTTTCAGGTGGTAAATGAATTAACTGTATTTTATGCCCACTGTGGATAGTTTGCCTATGTGGATTAAGCCCACACTGGCTTAAGATTCTCTCTCTCCCTCCCTGTGCTCACACATGCTCTCTATCAAAAAAAAAAAAAAAAAAAAAGAATGAAAGAAAGAAAGAGAGAGAGAGAGAGAGAGAGAGAACAAACCCATGGTGGAAAATCAGTTTCTCAGGGGTGAAGAAGGAAGGACAGTGGTTGTCTTTAAATGTCTATTAAAGATACAATTCACTTCAATAACTTAAGAACATTAAAAACATATTCTAATTTGATTATTGATTTTTTATAAACTTATCATGATTAATATTTACTGTAATCATGTATTTATTGTTAAAGGAACTCTATAAGCCATTCTTAGTCTTCTAGATAAAGCACAGCCTGAACAAAGATGGAAAATAGAAGAATAAGAGTTGAACAGGAAGTGTGTGAAGATGGAAAATAGAAGAATAAGAGTTGAACAGGAAGTGTGTGATCAAACCATAACAAATTGGGAGAAGCTCAATAAACTCCTCAGAGAATGTGTCACCTTTAAAAGTACAGTTTAGGGGATCCCTGGGTGGCTCAGTGGTTTAGCGCCTGCCTTCAGCCCAGGGCGTGATCCTGGAGTCCTGGAATCGAGTCCCATGTCGGGCTCCCTGCATGAAGCCTGCTTCTCCCTCTGCCTGTGTCTCTGCTTCTCTCTCTCTCTCTCTCTCTGTATCTCTCATGAATAAATAAATAAAATCTTTAAAAAAAAATAAAAGTACAGTTTAGGGATGCTTGGGTGGCTTAGCCAGGTTAAGTATCTGTCTGCCTTCAGCTCAGGTCATGATCCCAGGATCCTGGGATGGAGCCCTGCCTCATGCTCCCTGCTCAGTGAGAAGTCTGCTTCTCCTGCTTTTCCCTCTGTCACTCCTTTGCTCATTCCCTTTCTCTCAAATAAATAAAATATTTTTTCTGAAAAAGTACAATTTACTGGGGTGCCTGGCTGGCTCAGTTGAAAGAGTATGCAACTTTTTTTTTTTTTTTTTTTTTAAAGAGAGCACAGTGGGGAGGGGAGATGGAAGGAGCAGAGGGACAGGGAAAGAGAGAATCTTAAGCAGGCTCCACACCCAGCATGGAGCCTGAGGGGGGCTGGATCTCATGACCTGAGCTGAAGTGAAGGGTCAGACACTTAACCAACTGGGCCACCCAGGTACTCAAGAGTATGCAACTCTTGATCTTAGGGTGGTGAGTGTGAGCCCCACACTGGGTATAGAGATTATTTAAATAAAAACTTAAAAAAGTACAGTTGACTATTGCCAATAATTGTAAATGTACTCGTCTGTTACTTTTAAACTATATTTAAATTTTGTGAAAGATATAGCTAAAAATCCTTGAACTGTAAAAACTCCAACATCTTTTAGTTTTTGCCTATTTGTAAAATCTAAGCACAAACTTGAGTAGGAGAAACTGTCTATATTACAGTAAAGCAGAGTTGGGAATTATGTTTTCTGGTCTTAAAGTCTGCTACAGTATGGGTATTTATGGCAAACATTTTCCAAAATAGCAGGTGAATGAAAAAAACTATAGCCCATAAAAATAAGCTCTTTAAACTCATGAACCCCAATTTTGTTCGTTTTTAGGCCTACATTAAAAAAACACACACACACACACACACACACAAAACATTGCAGAGGTGGAAATGAGCTAAGGCAGGCAGGAAGTAAGAGGATCTAAAGATGTGTGACACAACATTGCTGTCACATTATAGGGGGCATATCCTGGACAAAACCCCTGTCAGCATTCCTAACGCATGAACCCTGGCCCCAGCCTTCAACATTCCTAGTTCAAATCCTTGATATCCTTCTGGTTTTGTGATAAAGTCATGAGGAATAGTAATGTGCTCATCAATTACCCTTCTGCCTTTTATCTGAAATTGGAGATACTGGAGTAACATCAATTAAAATTAACATCATTTAAACTTTCTTCTGCATTTAGAAATGAAAATATCCCTATATTTTCCGGCTGGCTCAGTTAGCAGAGCATATGACTCTTGATCCGGAGGTTGTGAGTTTGAGCCCCAGGTTGGATGTTGAGATTACTTAAAAATATATAAAATCTTTTAAAAAAATAGAAATGAAAATATGTTTAGTCTCCCCAAACATTTAATTGTATGTGATCTATTTGTTAAAAGATGTCTTCATTCCACAATTAATCACACACCCACGTATATGTATGTATGCACATATATGTCATACATCAAAACGAATCTTCCTTTTGCTTAGTTTCAAGAAGTTGTTTTAAGGAGAAAATACTGAATGACAATTTAGAAATATTTTCTTTTAAGGGCTCCATTTTCAAAAATTTGTAATTTAGAAGTATTTCACTGGAAGGGGAGACTAAAGACATTGATAGTCATCTCTTCCTTTCCTAGAGGTTCATAAACATGAACCTAGATTATTAACAAAGGTGAATCTAGATGAACTTAGATTATTAACAAGGTGTAACTAAAATCACCGGAAAGGTCCACTGGCCCCAAAATCTCTCCCCTATCCACTGTTTGTAACCTAAAATTTCCAACTATTAGAATCATTCCTTTGGGTTAAGGGAGTTTCCCCCATAAACTGGGTTATAAGGAATGAGTTGGTATGTTTTTAGTAGTTTTGGTGAAGAGGCAGAGGGGAGGTTAGGGATTCTTGGTGGGAGATGAGGGAAACACTCACCCACCAAGAGGACTTTAGGCTGTGCGAAAGGCAAAGCCCCTTCATAATTATGAAATGTCTGCTTAGGCAGGAGCCTTATTTAAAACTGATAGTACTGTATTCATCCAAGTTGTAGGATGGATATGATAAGATAGACTATGTCACTCATGAATGCTTCTCTTTTGTGAGCATAATGCCAGTGTATGTGCAGAATAACTTGGCACCTTCAGTTCCTCCACAGTCTGGAAGTAGAGTCCAGAAAACAGTCTAGTTGAATTCTCAGATGGGTTTTTGGCAAGAACACAAGGTGGCTTTATACAGTTTGTCTCCGATGTTTTTCACTGAGTGGCTGAAAGAAAAGGGAGGATTTGTGGACTCCATTAAAACAAGGAAGTAACCCAGTGACTTAAAGAGGCAAGTTGTGGTATTTGAATCCTAAAATGAAAGCCCTCCCTCGTTGACTTTTCAGCCATGGGAATAACCAGTTGCTTCATTGTGTGTTTTGTCAAAGAGCCTCAGCCATTTGGCTGGCCTGATGGTTACCTGCTGCCTCTTTTTCTAGCCTGTGTGTCCTTTGTTGTTGCCCGGCTGGTCAAACATGTGTACTGGGGCCCTAGGGCACCAAGCATGCCCTCGGGGAGCTAAGTGCTGCCAGATGTGGGGAGCAAGGGTTGATTCACATGGCCATAATTTCCAATAGCTAATTTTACCTGTTTTCTTTCGGTTTTGGGTTTCTTTCCTAAAGAAAAATCCATTTGGAGTTGGGTTTTACCTCCCTTTCAATTGCAGTCTTGTTAACTCTAATCTTCCAGCCCCACCCAGCCCCAAAGTGAAAGTGCGGGAGAGATGGAGAAGATATGTGATATTGAATCTGAGTGATTAATGTTTTTACTTTATGATAAAAATAAGTAATGTGTTTCTGTTCTACTGGACTCTGACCAGGATTTTGATTTCAAAGTGAAGTTAAGTTTCATTGCCTCAGTCTTTCATATAGAAATCATTTACATAGGAATATATCAATTTTAGGTCAATATTTTAGATAGAAATTTTAGTCTCTGATTAAGAACACGGAATTTGGTTGTTCAGAGCTCTAGGTTTTTACTAGTTAATTCTGAAAACTGGTTAAGTAGAGGGAAAGAATCAAGTCTTTAGCCTGATTTTCATGTATGGACTGAACCTCAGGTTGACCAACTACTTTGATGAAAGAAAAGTTTCTGTGCAGTAGAGGTATTCTTGCCAATGAATGAAGGACTGATAAGATATCACCACTTAGCAAACCCCTAATTAACTAATACATCTAGGCACTGACCACCAGTGCCTGCCAACATCACAAAAAGAGAGAGAGCTGTCAGAGCACACCACGACCCATTAAATACTCTTGCCAGAAAACCTGAACTTGAATCAAAATGAGCCCTAGTTTTAATATCAGTCTATAGGAAATATAAGGGACAGGGAAACATGTTAAATGACACCAATGAAATACAACTAGTGAATTCCAGAATGTGGGAGATGCTAGGAACAAAGAAATTCATCTTTAACAAATAAATCACATCGAAGGAAAAAAAAAAAGAGAGAGAGGAATTGATTAAAATACACATAAGAGACACGTCAATCAAATATATGGGTGGACCATATTTGGATTCTATTTGTATATGTATATATGTACGTATGTATGTATTTATAGATTTAGTTATTAAAGAGTGTGTGAGTGACCGTGAGCAAGTGCACAGAGAGGTAGAGAGAGAGGGAGAGACAAACTCAAGCAGACTCCTTGCTGAGCTCAGGGCCCAACACGGGGCTCCATCCCAAGACCCCAAGATCATGACCTGAGTGGAAACTGAGAGTCAGATGCTTAACAGCTGAGCCATCCAGGGGGCCCTTGGATCCTATTGTAACAAGCTATTTGTTTAATCTAAAAAAATTATATATATAATTTTATATATACTTTATTTTTATTTTTATTTATTTATGATAGTCACAGAGAGAGAGGCAGAGACACAGGCAGAGGGAGAAGCAGGCTCCATGCACCGGGAGCCCGATGCGGGACTCGATCCCGGGTCTCCAGGATCACGCCCTGGGCCAAAGGCAGGCGCCAAACCGCTGTGCCACCCAGGGATCCCTATATACTTATATATTATATATATTTATCATATAAATATGCCAAAAGGAGACTATCTGAAGACTATCCAAATATTTGATAATATTAGGAATTACTGTTAATTTTTTTAGTTGTGATAAGATTATATTCTTAAATCATTAAAGAGAGTTTTCATCTTTTAAATACACATTCTGAAGTATTTAGAGAGAAATGATATAATGTCTGGGATTGGCTTCCAAATAATTCAATGGGAAGAAAGGATGGTTATAGATGAAACAAGATCAGCATGAGTGGATAATTGTTAAAGCTGGATAATGGGTATATGGGAGTTTATTATAGTAATGTCTACTTTTGTGTATGTTTGAAATTTTACATAAATAAGAACTTTAAAAAAGATAGGCTTAGGTTTGAAACCCACATCTGCCACTTATAATTTTTGTGATCTTAGGCAAATCCCTTAAGCTCCTTCAGTCTCACGGGGTTTTGCCTGTAAAATAAGTATATCTTCCCGGTTTGCCTTACGCAGGTTGTTGGAGCAAATTAAATATGTATGAAGTTACTTTGTAAATTGCTACAACATGTCAGCTGTGTTATTATTGTTGTTATTATACAGCTTGTGAAAGGATAGTTTTCTTGCTAAAAAAATGTATGGCTTTTTCCGCTTCAGCAAAGCAGTATAGTTGTCCTATGTGTGTTACATCAATTAAAAAGCTCTGGAATAGGAATATAATTTCATGGTCATCAAGGGTATTTATTAATTAGTTTGAAATAATAGAGTGATTACAAGAATTATAAAATTTTTCAAATATGAATTTCTCATAGCCTAGTCAGTTAAATGTAATATAGACAACTATGCTATTAATTTTTTCACTATATAGTAAGAATTACTCAATTTTTTATTTTCCTTGATTAAAAAATTGCTTCCATTTCACAAATTAGTAAGTATTTCAAATAACTTGCATTATAATATACAGAAATCTGATCGTTACAATGCTTTTCTTTCCTTTTGTTTTCTAACTTTTTCTCTCCCTTCCTTTCTTCTTTCTTCTTTTTTTCCTTGCTTCTTTTTCTGCCTTCTTCCCTCTGTCCTTCTAGCACTTTATTGTGAAGTGTAATGCATAGGGGAGAAACATGTAAAACGAATGTATAATTTTAAAAGTGGTTATAAAGCAAACACTAAATAAATAAATAAATAAATAAATAAATAAATAAATAAAGCAAGCAAGCACCTATATAACTACTTGCCAGTTTAAAAAAAAATCAAACATTGCCTGCACCCCAGAAGAACTTGGCATGCCTTTTCTAGCTCAACTCTTCTATGTCTTAGGTAATCACACTCTTGACCTTAAATTGTATTCACTTCCTGGCTTTCATCTATAGTTTTACCCCCACATATAATTCCTTAACGATATGATTCAGTTTTGCCTGATTTTGAACTTTATGTAAATAGAATCATACAGTAGGTATTCTTTTTGTGTGTGTCTGACTTCTTTGACTTACTTTACATGTTAAAGATCCATCCATATTGTTCTCTGTAACTATAGTTCATTCATTTTGGTTATTGTATAATCTTTCATTTTAGGAAATTATTGTAATTTTTTCTATTGTTGATAGACATTTGAGTTATTTGCACTTTTTTCTATTACAGTCTTATGCATGTCTTTTGGTACACCTCTATATGTATTTCTATTATGCATATACCTAGGAGTGAGCCAGCAACTTCATAGGCAAACAGTTTTCCAAAGTGGTTATACCAATCAACACTTTCTCCAGTAGAATATGAGTGATTTTGTTGCTCCACATTTTCATCTGTACTTGCATTAAGTTTTAAAATGCTTTTTTCTATAAATAAATAAACAAACAAACAAATAAATAAAATTATTTCTTCTGGGGTACCCATGTGGCTCAGTTAGTTAAGTGTCTGCCTTTGGCTTGGGTCATGATCCCAGGGTTCAGGGTTTTGGAGCCCTGAGTCAGGTTCCCTCAGCGGGGAGCCTGCTTTCTCCCTCTCCCTCTGCCTGCTGATCCCCCTGCTTGTGCTTTCTGTTAAATAAATAAATAAAATCTTTAAAAATAATAATAATAAGGGCAGCCCCGGTGGCTCAGCAGTTTAGCACTGCCTTCGGCTCAGAGCATGATCCTGGGATCCTGGATCGAGTCCCACATCGGGCTCCTGGAGCCTGCTTCTCCCTCTGCCTGTGTCTCTGCCTCTCTCTCTCTCTGTCTCCCATGAATAATAATAATAATAATAATAATAATAAAGCTTTAAAAAAAAAAACCTTCAGAACAGACTTGTTTCCTTTCACTTGCTCTAGAAGTTAGAAGAAGCTGATGCAAGATGAGAATCCTGGCTCTGGGGCAGGTATAGGTTTTATGGGACGGGATGAAACTTGGCCTTCTCTTTTCTCTGGCGTTTTCAGGGCCACTCAGCCTCCATTCCCTTTCTAGTTGGGGCTTGAGAGGAAAATGCTGAGAATGGGAGGTAGGAGGCAATTGAGGAGACTTTTCACCTTCCCTAATTGTCCACCAACGTGCAACACATCGTTCTTTAGAAAAACTACATTATAAATGGCAGCAACATTGCCAGACTAGCTCGAAAACCCATAATGTAGCTAAAATAGTAGGTGCTTGTAGCTGAATTGTCTCTAGCTTTTTGCTTTCATTGCAAATGTGTAGTATTTCAGTTATTTTATAGGCAGAGGGGCAGCCTGAGAACTTAGCCACTTTGTTTATGTAGGGAAAACGCTTTCCGAACAGCCAAGACCATAATATTATCTTGTTGTAGAACTAACTGTATCTGTAGTATATACACTGACTATCTGAATACTGTTCTTCAAGAAAACTGTATAATATGCATTTTTTATAGTAAAGTGAAAATCATCTCTAATAAGATAGGGAATCATTTTCTATAGACACACTGCCACTGGGACCAAGTTTTAATGAGCTAAGATAGCTTAACATTTTTAGCAATACAAAAAATTAATCTGTTTTTCGTTTGTCATACATGGACTTTTATTTACCAACCTACTTAAAACATTGAGAAATATTTATGTAGCTTCCTGAACCACTTGTAGATCTTCAGACTTGCGTGGCAAAAGGAATGATAATTAATAATCTGCTTCAGGCTACAGGCTAGAATAATTCAAAAGGAAATGTGCATTACTAATACAGCAGAGCTCATAAATTCTCAGTGTCAGTTTGCCACTTGTGGCTGAAAATTGCAGTCAGGCTGGTTGGCTAGAGGCAAAAAGACTAGAGTTACATAATATTTATGAGGTCTGAAGTTAGCAATCACCAAACCCAAATATTGCTAGTCTTTCAGATTACTCAATGAGGTAAGCATCATCTGGTCATGGCAGTGGAGTTGAGAGCAGAATGGATTTGGTAATGATGAAACATTAGTTATAAGTATAAATTCTGTCCATGTCAGTCCACTGCTACCCCCTTCACAGGATATATAACCTTCTAATTTTATGTATTATCTCCAAAATATCTATGCCATGCCATTGTGCAAAAATCTACTTGCTGCCTAAGGTTTTATAAGGCAAAGGGGAATAGAACTCTGCAGTGTTTCTCCAGCATTTCCAGTGCTGAACTTCCATGAAGACCTCCTGCCTGTCTGTACGTCATCACTATGACCAAGCCCCAAGAACTTTACAGGTCCCAGCCAGCACTTACCGTCACACAGAAGGAAGTGTCCAGCCCTGTGCTCTCATGTGCTCTCGTGTACTTTTAGGAGTTTGACTTGCACAGTATGTGAGCAGCTTAAAGTCTGGACCACAGGATCACATGTGCTTCCCAAGCACATGTGGTCGTGAAGTGCAAATGAGACATGTGTGAATAACTGTATGACTCCACCATCAAGAAGCAGTAGTCCCGGGGCTGTTCCTAGCTTACAGCCAGGAGCAACTGCAGGTCAGTGCTCATTTTAAATACTTGGTTTTTTCACGTGTAAACAGCATCTAGATTTAAAATAACCCTTCCATTTCCTACACTTCTTAGAATTCCTTAGGAAAGATACTTTTTTTAAAAGTGCTGGATCAAATACTTTTTAAACTTTTTATCATTGAAAGTTTCAAATATGGGAAAAAGCATATAATGAACTCCTTGCTATTACCTGTGGATCAGATATTTTTAATGGAAAAAATTCGTCATTTTTTTTCCTGTCATCTGTAAAGCATAATGATTTTCCAAACTCATAGGTGGAGTTGGAAGTAGTTTTCTTCTGAAACTCAAGAAGGAAAATACATCAGGAAAACATTTGCTTTAAGGGAGTGATAGAGGAGTCTCTCGTTCTCGCAACCTCTTCTACAACTTTAAGATATAATTGCTCTTCTCAGGGGGAAGTCAAACTAAATATAAGAGGATCTTAGGAACTAGAGCTATACAGAATCCTTGTTCAGAAGGCTGGATTAGTTTTAAATTTATTTTTATTTAAAGTTCCTGGTCTCTTTCACTGTGATAAAACCAGGGGAAGTTTTGTAATTGTGCCATTTGCTTGATGCATTCAGGTACTTATGTACTTGTGGGCACAGCTATACTTACATAAGGGCTGAATAGAGACAGGACCTCAGCACTAAAAAGATTTACAGTGGCTCCAAGCCAACCCAGACATGTAATCCAAAACAAAAGCAAGACTAAGCTATAAAATTAGATAAATAAGTCTGAAAAGCTCTATTTTTCCCCTCTCCTCCCTGCAATGATTAGGTCATTGCTTTTGGGGGGAAGTATTTTTAATATCAAACCCTTCCTCCCAAAAATCTGTCCCTTTTTTTTTTTTATGTCTTTAGTTTAATGGCACTTCTAGCACCTGTTAGCCTACCCAGTCCAGTGCTTCATATTTGGAAAGAGGGAGAGTAATTTTGGGGAGAGACAAAGTAAGAGAGGTGACTTGGCAATGATTAAAAGAAAAGTCTAGTTGACACATCAGGTCCAACTTACTTCTTTCCAATGGAATAAGTATGTGAGTCTTTAAGTATGACTTTTTTTAATGCTAAGGAGCCTAAAAATTTGACACTGTAGTATTTCAACTTTTTAAACTTAACTTTTTAAAAATATAAATATATATTTTAGATTTTTAAAATTTTATTCATGAGAGAGATTGAGAGAGAGAGAGAGGCAGACACACAGGCAGAGGGAAAAGCAGGCTCCATGCAGGGAACCCAATGTGGGACCTTCTCCTGGGAATCCAGGATAATGCCCTGGGCCGAAGGTGGTGCTAAAACGCTGAGCCACCCGGGCTGCCCCCCAAAATATATTTTATTTGTTTGAGAGAGAGTGGGAGAGAGAGAGCACAAGCAGGGGCACAGGGAGAGGGAGAAGCGGACTCCCCACTGAACAGAAGCCAAGGCGGGGCTTGGGGCTTGATCCCAGGCCTCTGGGATCATGACCTGAGCTGAAAGCAGACACTTAGCTGACTGAGCCACCCAGATGCCCTAAACTTAGTTTTTGAAAAGAAAAATAAATTTAATTATTATACAAAAATAAATTACTATCCTATATTTAGGCAGAAAATAGAATGGAAAAAATTCAATTTATAACAGAACCAAGAATATAAAATACCTAGGAATAAACAAATAGTAACAAATATATAGGACCTATGTGAAAAAAAAAAAAAAACATTAGATATCTACTGAGGGATGTTTATTTTTTTTTTAAAGATTTTATTTATTTATTCATGAGATACACAGAGAGAGGGAGAGAGAGGCAGTGACACAGGCAGAGGGAGAAGCAGGCTCCATGCAGGGAGCCCGATGTGGGACTTGATCCCGGGACTCCAGGATCACGCCCTGGGCCGGAGGCAGACGCTCAACCGCTGAGCCACCCAGGGATCCCCCTTGAGGGATGTTTAAAAAGACGTATTTCAAAAGTACCTATGAAGACATTTCTTTTTTTTTTTTTTAAGATTTTTAAAATTTATTTATTTGTTTGAGAGAGAGTGAGCGACAGCATGAGCAGGGGGGAGGAAGAAGCTGACTCCCTGCTGAGCAGGGAGCCTGACACAGGCTTAATTTCCAGGACCCTGGGATCATGACCTGAGCTGAAGGCAGATGCCTAGCTGACTGAGCCACCCAGGCGCCTCTGAAGACATACCTTAAATAAGGCAACTAAGTATTTTAAAGAGTCATATTCTCCCTAAATTACTCCATATATTCAAGGTAAGACCATTGTATGGCTAAAAACACTTTAAACAAGGTTGAAATGCATGGGCAGCCCCGGTGGCTTAGTGGTTTGGCACCACCGTCGGCCTGGGGTGTGATCCTGGGGACCTGGGATCAAGTCCCACATCGGGCTCCCTGCATGGAGCCTGCTTCTCCCTCTGCCTGTGTCTCTGCCTCTCTCTGTGTGTGTCTCTCACGAGTAAATAAAAACTTAAAAAATAAAGACTTAATTAAAAAAAAAAAGTTGAAATGCAAATGGAAAACTGAAAATTTTGAAACAATAGAGTACACAAATGTCTAATGTTTCTAATTCACAGAACACTCTTAAAAATAAGTCAAATAAAAAACCAGAGCCCTAAATAGATTTCAGAAAAGAACATAAATGCATAGGTTTATGTATTTAGAGATCTTCAATTTAGTAGTATCTGAAGAAAAATAAGTAAAAACATGATAATAATTTTTTGTTTATCAAACTGACAAAGATTTTAACATTAATATTGGTGAAGTTGTATGGAAATTGGCACCATTGGGAATATAAATCGCTATTATGAGCAGAACAGTTTTGCAAATGGAAGAATTCTGAATATTTCTTAACCCAAGAATTCTACTACTAGAAACTTAAGCTGAAAAGAATAATTGGTCAAATGTGCAATTATATTTATAAAAAGTATATTATTCAAGGCAAAAACAAAAAATTTAAAAAAGGAGCTTATCTAAACCTTATCATTGGTTAAATAAAGTGCTATGTTACCCATCCATACAAAGGAACACTGTGAAACCAATAAAACAATCTAAGAGGCTTAAAAAGAATCATGTAGACCTGTATTTTTTTGGTAAAGATGGGTATCTTCCATATATTTTGGAGAGACATTAATTGGTTTCCAAACAGCAACTTTGGAGCACCTGGGCGGCTCAGTTGGTTAAGTGGCTGACTCTTGATTTCAGCTCAGGTCATGCTCTTGGGGTCATGAGATCAAGCCCCACATTGGGCTCTGCCCTAGGCATGGAGTTTGCCTAAGATTCTCTCTCAACTCTTCCTTTGCCCCTCTCCCAGCTTGTGCACATGCTCGCTCGCTCTCAAAAAAACCCAGCCTAACAAAACTACATACACAAACTGGATATTTATAAAATATGATAAATTAATATAAAATATAATAACTATATTAGAAGAAGATACTTAGAGAAATGTTCTAAAGTGTGTTGGCTGAGTGTTAACAGCAGTCATTTGAGGAAGCTTTTTACTGTTTATGCTTTTTTAGTGTTATAAAAATATTTGATACTACACATGTAGCATTTTCGTAATGAAAAAACAAGATATGGGCTTTCCAGGGCATTGGGTGCCTCAGTGGTCAAGTGTCTGCCTTTGGCTCAAGTCATGATCCTAGGGTCCTGGGGTTGAGTCTCGCATCAGGCTCCCTGCCAGGAGCCTGCTTCTCCCTCTGCCTATGTCTCGGCCTCTCTGTATCTCTCATGAATAAATAAATAAAATCTTTAAAAAAAAAAAAAAGATATGGGCTTTCCATGAACTGTGGCCCGTCCTGTGTGGTTTCAGGAGAGGACAGAGCACATCCACTCAAGAGAATGACCTATGAGAAGTGAGTTCAGAATAAAAAAGTTAATGGTAGACACTTTCTTCACAGCTGCCAAAGACCCACTAACAAGCTTCCTTTGCAAAGATTGTATGTTATTTCCATACTTGTTATTAGAAAGCACCTGATTCATATGGAACAAAGTGGTAGGATGATTGTCCAGAATAGTATCCTGGCACACTGAATAATTCAACCAAGTAGACCAGATCATCCGTCGGTCAGACACAACGTAAAGGTCGGTCATGACAACGAAAGAGAAAGGGGGCTGTGGAGATGCTGTTGGTGAGCTCACACCTGTTCTTTCCATGTTCCTTACGAGGTTCTTTTGGCTCCCGGCTGGAACAAAATGGATTTGCAGCTATTTCTAAAAGCTGGTTCTGCTTTTCTTTTTTCTCCTCTTCATTTCCTAGGAGCCACCAGCAGGTGAAAACAGATTGTTGTCCACAGGGAGGGAGGGCTGTGCACTCAATTGTGCTGCTGTATATTTTTATATAGACACCATACTCCTGGTCCTACCTTAGGCCCAGGCTCATTTACAGCTAGGCTCCCCAGATTTTATTCTTTCTTCTCAAATGAAAAAGTTTTCACAGTTTTCCATCTAATGCTTAAAAAAAAAAATTACAGTTTGGTATCTCAGAAATCTGTCCCTGTGGGTGTTCACTTGGATTCTGAAAATAGAGCTAGGTCTTGAAGTGGTTTCCGAATAAATAATGAAACATGTGTTCAAAGTCTGTAACTCTTCCTTCTGCTTAACCACATCCTAGATAACCCACCAATGGTGTCATTTGTGTGAATAGATTCTCTAGTTTTAGTTTTCAAGGCCCTTTTTTTCTTAATTCCAGCTGTCTGAATGATTAATGTGACTAGGAAAATACTGTTGACCCATTTAAATCATGTCAAACAACATCCATTGCTCATCTACATAATGAAATACACACTGAACATTACATCTTGAGTGTGGGAGCAGTGAACTACAAAATAATGTTTTACTCATGTAGCTTATAAAATAAAATATAAGACATTATGACTAACTATAGCATTAAATATTAAACTATTCAAATGGTAGCTGTCAGTGAAAATCACCTGTAAACCGAAACAGCTAATAACACTTCTGCTTTAGTAGATAATTAGAGGAAGTGGGGTGGTTGCGTGCAACAGTGTGAGTTTAAGGAAAGTCTTTATGTCAAAGCATGTTTTGATATTATTTAACTATTATGAGATTTGTTGTATATAGTTGAATTTTTTCAATTGTTAATCAGTGGTTGTGAAAATAACAGTTTGCTGAAAAATTAGAAAAAATTGACATTTTTATCATAGTTTCATTAAATTGGTCCCTGGATAATTTTAAAGGCAGCTAATTTATAGTTGAAACTATTTTGATCAATGATCAGATAACAAAGGTAAGCTTTGACTGCTTTTGAAATATTTAAACTTTGTAAGGACATCGTTTGCACAGTGTTTAAATAAATGCAAATTTTAAAGGCACTGAATTTAGGCTATCAGGTTTCCATGGTTACACCTTTCCAAGTTATTTTGTGTACTGTGTAAATAGGTCTGTGAGTCACTGATAATTATTTGTTTTTTTGTTTGTTTGGTTAGTAATTCTGTGTTTAGCTGAATTTAATACAGTTCACATGGCTTGCTTTGGTTTATGTATATTTTGGTGTTTGTGATTGACAGTGATTGAGCATTTCTTATGGAGTGCTTGCCTTTTTTGTCATAAATGATGTATGTTGGTGGTGCTTGACATGTAAATAAGTTCTTCCTGTATCCCTGTTTAATAAACAGGGATTTTTATGCAAAGAAGACTTCTTGGTTCATTTAAAGAATAAGGTTTGGTGAGCTCTAGAATATCTCTATTAAATAGATGCAACAAATATATTTAAATTCTTATAAACTTTAAGTTACTGAGTTTACCAAGGACAACATAACTATGGATAAGAATTATGACTGACACTATTTAGTAACAAAGATAGCATTCTGCTTTTTTTTTTTTAGATTTATTTGCGAATGAGAGAGCACCTGTGTGTGCACATGTACAAGTTGGGGGAGGGGCAGAAGAGGAAAGAAACTGAAGCTGACTCCCCACTGAGTGAGGAGACTGACACAGGGCTGATCTCACAACCCTGAGATCATGACCTGAGCCAAAAATCAAGTCATCCACTTAACCCTACTGAGCCACCAGGCACCCTCATTCTGCTGTACCTCTTAAAATTGTTTGTGATAATGAGCTTTACAGGGGATGTCTTTACTGCTAAGTGGAATCTTTCTACAATGTGATGTGATTTCTCCTATCTTATCTTTTGCACAGATATAAAAACTGTTCCATATACCAATGTGTTTGGAAGGATATAAAAGCTGGGTCTTTTATGCCTCTGAACGGAAGAAGAGATTTTCCTTAGACTTCACCTTTAGACATCAGCATTCTGTCAAGGCCTCACCAAGAACTCTGAGAAAAATGTCAAAATTATGGGCTGCCTGGGTGGCTCAGTGGTTTAGCACCTGCCTTCAGCCCAGGGTGTGTCCTGGAGTTCCAGGATCGAGTCCCACATTGGGCTCTCTCCCACCTGCTTCTCCCTCTGCCTGTATCTCTGGCTCTCTCTGTGTCTCTCATGAATAAATAAATAAAATCTTTGGGAAAAAATGTCAAAATTAGGCTCTGCATAATTCATCCTACTGAGTTTGAGTCTTCTCTCAATACACTACAATCATGACATGCTGTCCAGTTTGTAAAGTATTAATACATCTGCAGTCTCACTTGATGGTCAAGGTTGTCTTGTGATGAAGGCAGGAGAGGTCCAGTGTTTTGGATAGTGTGGTTTTTAAATAGCAGCTCTGGGACCCAACCTAGGATCTCATGAATACTTAGTGAATTAGCCAAAGCACATTTTAAAATTCAGGCTGGTTTCTACCTACTGATTAGTCCATTTTAGAGTGACCTCCCTTCCTCACACAACCAGTGATCATAATTACAATTTATCAAGTGCTTCCCCAGTGTCACTTCCATACTTCATGTCATACAATTATCCTAGCAACCATGTGAGGAAGGTATTCTTATTATTCCTTTTAACAGATGAGGAAACTAAGGCTCAGAGTGTTTAACTAACTTGTCCAAGTGAACCAACTATTGCTTAGAGAAGGAAAACCAATTTAAGCAAGAACTCAAGTATATAAATATAATCCCACTGTGCATTCACAAGCTAAATATAAAATATTTGAAATGCCACACTATTTCCTTCTTTTTACCTCCAAATTGGCTATGTTTTATTTAGAGTTGCTTTTCTTTTTGTAACACTCTACTAACAGTATAGTTCAAGAAATGTTCAGTATACTTGACATTAGACAATAAACATGTTTCAAATATTGTACACGTCAAACATTTTAGTATTGTGGTTATATTGAAGACTTTAGGCTTAAAATGAGATGATGAAAAAACAAATAAAAAAGATGATGGATTTATCATTCTACCAAGTGTGGCTGATCTTGTTCTGCTAGTTTTCAAGTAATACTGCATTTTCAGATATGAAAAGCAGTATGCTTTATAGAGTATGCAGATGGAGTACACGTTCTGTTGGGGTGATGTGATCGTTTTAATTTTTTGTAAGATTTACTTATTTGAAACAGAGAGAGAGAGAACATAAGTGGAGGGGGAGAGGGGAAGGCAGAGGGAAAGGGAGAAGGAGACTCCCCACTTATCAGGCAGCCCAATGTGGGGCTCGATCCCAGGACCCTAGGATCATGACCTGAGCTAGAAGCAAATGCTTAACCTACTGAGCTACCTAGGCATCTCAATTTTCAATCTTTAGTACAAAAATAATGGTTTTATAGTTGACCATCCGTTAAAAAAAAAAAAAAAGACTAAGGGTCAGTGTGTAAGTAAACTTTTATGGTATTCCTCTTTTAAGCCTGTACCATTTTAATACATCACACTTTTTACATTAACACCTGAAGCTATGGAGTGATTATTCACATGGTTAACTAAGTTTGTAGGTTTAATTGAATATAAAATTATTTGTGGCCACATAACTACATCAGTCCAAAAAGCTGCTTTTAAATAATTTGGAACTTTTTCCTTTACTAAAGAGGCTACTGTTTATTTTCTTTCTTTTTCTTGTGAAAATAACCCCTTGATGAGTGATCTTGGCTTCTATTGTCTTAAATCTATGTAATCTCAACTGCAGAAGGTTAGAAATATATTGTTTTTCTGGAGCTTTAGCCTCCTCATTTTGGGTTGTGATTACTGACCTCCCTCTCTCCCTACCATTCCTATTGCCTGGTTAGAGAGCAGAAACAAAACTCCCACAATTGTCAAGATACCACTGGTAGAATTTATATTTAAAGGTTTTCTTTTTATTTATTTTTATTTTTTTTAAGGTTTTCTTTTTATTTCATGGCTTTCACTTGCAATTATACAATGAAAACATTCTCAGAAAAATATTATGATGTAGTTTTTTTTTTGTTTTGTTTTTTTGTTTTGTTTTTGGTATCAATACTGCAGTTTTGGTCAAAGCTCTGAGCTGTTTTATACCAATTCTTTGCATAAATGATTTTAAATGGTTCATTAAAAAAGAAGAAATACATCCAACAGTATAGCTAGTGCATGTTGAATATAGAATTCAGGTGACACTGTTGTGAGATGAAAACTAAAATTACACTCTTAAATGCTTTAATATAATTGAAAAATATTCATGTTAAAGCCGTGCCTTTGATCGTAAACCAAAAGTCCCACTGTCTTCTATCACAGGGTATTTTTATCCAAATAACTAATATTTTGAGTAGTGTTTTACATGACAGTAGTATTTATGAAGGGTTTTTTAATTAAAGAAAGACTTTCTTACTGTATCATTTTTTGAAAACTCATGATTTTTTATATGAACTTTCTCTAAAGTTGAATTCCATGTATGACTTCTGTGTAATTGCTCTTTCTGATTCTTATTTATGTGCTTTAATATAAAATTTTTCTATGTTCCTCTTCTTTAACCAAAGTGTGTGATAACAGGAATGCTTCTTTTGAGAAATTTTGGAAGGTTGAAGTTTGCCAGATGTTCTATGCTAACCTAAAAGTGCATTTTCTGGGTATCAAGACTGTGTTTCTTTCTTGTTCCTTTGATGGAATGAATATTTGCTTTGGTTCTTTTTGATGGTGGTAGTATACTTCTACTCTAATCAGTTTGCCTTTTATTCAGTATTTAAACGATATCACGGCATCCAGAAAATCTGGCAAAGAAAATGATATTTTGATGACATTTTCCACAGGGCTCAACTAGAATGAATTATTACATTTTAACCGCAGCCCTAATAAACAGCTCCTTTATTTCCCGTGGAAAGGCACAATATTTCTTTGTCCAAGAAGTTGCCTGAGTATATGTATTGTTGAAGTGCTAAAAGCTGCTTTTCTCTAAACTTTAGCTGAGAGACAATGGGATTTTCTAAGCATATACTATTGCAGCGTGACTCACTATTTTGTGATTATAAAAATGAACTTAGATTTAAATTTTGAAGTGAACATTTTTTACCCTAAATGGAGAAATCTCATACAACAGCCCTATTTCCTTTTACACATCAATCATTTCTATGTAACTTCCACTTTTCCACCAAATGATCTTTCAGTTTTAGATTTTGAGTTCTTACTGTAATCTTTGACTCCCCTCCCCCACCTGTGGTTGGGCCACCCTAAAGGAATTTTTTTCTAAGCCCACAAACCTCTATTTTATTAACTAGGTTTTGTTTATTGATATGTGTTCCTAGAAATAGGTGGAGGTGTTTGTGCCTCCCAAGAAGAGGGGAATGCTTTTTGTTTAAATCACAGATCCCTGGGTGTTGGTAGTATACCTTAATGAGCAATCACATACAATCCAATTGGCTTTAAAAAAAACAAAAAACAAAAACGCCGTATTTTCCTAAACCCATTTCTGAGCTTGTCATTGTCATTATACTCTATCATTTGCTATTACTAAATTTTTAAAAAGGAGGAGGGATGTAGCATGGAGCCAACTTCCTGATGGAGCCTTGGGGAAGGTCATGTTTTGCCATGACCTGGGCATCATTCTTGAATGTTGTTATTATTGGAAGAGGGTGCCCTCAGGCCACCGCCCTTCCTTTCCCCAGAAGTGCTCTAACTATGGCAGACTTTCCAGCTCATCTTCTCTAGAATCAGAACTTCCAGGCTTTGGCTTATGGCTTGATGGGGAGTTCTGACAGCCACAGGCCAGTATCAGAGAAGACTACTATCTTATCTACGTTCGACTACTTCGTTTCATTGGCAGTAGTGGCCTGATTCTATTTTAATCCGACTATGGTGAAGTCTTAGAGCAATTGCAAATTTAGAGCTTTAAGCAACTAGGACAAACGTTTATGTTGCAGCTTAAAGTGACTTGTGATTTTTTTTTCACTTAAACTATTTTACACATTTCTTTTTTATTTCTCTGGAATCTCTGTTACTGTTTTAGCAGTCTTAAGCTGTGAATAACTTCAAGGACAACACTATTGGATGTCAAGTAGAATCTTTATTTCAGACCAGTGTTTATGCCAATATATTTTAGACTTGACTTTATGCTTTATTTTGAGCATTAAAGAAAAGAATCTGTTTTCCAACACCTACATAACTGGACCTGCATCCTCTTTAGAAATGTTTAATAAACATTGTTGCTTTATCATCCAGAGGCTATTGCCAAACGCTGTTAACTAGGCAAAAAAGAAAAAGGGGGAAAAGTTTTTTTTACGGGTTTGTATAACATCCACTCTTCTTCTTGTCGTGGTATCTTAGCTTGAAATCCAGGAAGCAATGGTGTATGGTGTCCATATCCATGATTTCCTGAATTGGAGAAAAAGTGTGGAAAGCATCTGGGGAAAAGGAGGCTCTTTACCAGCTTGTTTCCTGTAAGCTCAATTGGAAGACCTTGTCTGTGCAAATAGATTTCAAAATAGAGCCTGCCCTTTGACTGTCTCCATAATTACATGGCTCACTCTGTATTTTATTTGGCAGCCAGAGCAGTTAACCCCTGGAAGGAAGGGGCTGATGGCATGGCCAGCTTGGCTTCCCTGACATGTCCATGGGAATGAATAAACCACTGTTTGGAGAAGCCCATAGCTCAAAACACACCAGAACAGTCTTCAACTGAACTGAAACTTAAAAAAAAAAAAAAAAAAAAAAAAAAAGTTTAATAATGTTTATTGTGATTGGTTTAGAAACTTACTTTATCCTTATTCTGTAAATTGTAGAGAGGTATTAATTGTTTAAAAAAAAATTGGGAGTTGGGGGAGTTCCTGTTGCTTTGATGTAATCAACATCTGTCAACAGAATGAATTTGCTTTTGTTTAGTTTCAAGGGCTCTTGTCCTTTAGCCTTGCCCAATCAGTATCTGCTGCAGCCCGGGGCATTCCCCTAGCTGATTTTCTTTTTTCTTCAACAAATGCACAGGTTATTTCTTGTGAAATGTGAGCTTCTCTTCTGCTTTATAGTCTCCTTGAAATGGGAAGGAACCCTCAATCTTTCTCATTTACTTTTGAAACAGGTACATCTTAGTACTAGATTATAAAAATCAATGAGAGTAATATCAAGTGATGCAGACTATTTAATTTTCCTTTCACAACATTTGTGCAAGTTATCAAACCTATCAAGTAGACAGTCGGTGTTTTAGGTCAAGAAATAGAAGGCACGGATGCATTTGCAGTGTTCCCTTTTGGACTTGAAGCACACAGTGCTATAAAAGCCTGTGCTCCTACTCTAGGTAATTGGTTGGAGTTCATGAAGTGTGATCTTTCTGTGGCTCTAAATCAGCACCTCGAAAATCTATTTCTATGGTACAGTCCCTTTTGAGCCTACTGTAGGAAGCAATATTTCTAAACAGTTAAAAATAATCTGTTTGCTGTCACAAAGTTACTTTTTTTTAAGTTAATGTATTATTTAAGCAAATAATTTGGTTTAAAATTAAAATTATCAATGACTGTAAGAGCCATATTTGAAAATGAATTAGCAAAACATTGTTTTCTCTCTTAGTAATCATAAATCATTTAAATCTGGCACACATTCCCCCCTTCATCCAAAATAATTGCCTCCATTTGTAAAATCAATTAGATGTTGATATGCTATAAATAATAGTTTTGTTACTAGACTTTGGCATTTGATCATTATGAAAAAATATATTCAGTAAGACATTTTACAGAGTATCTTTTAAATTACATATTATCTCTGGTTGACATTGTTTAGGTACTACAGGCTATTTTATTGTGTTGTTTTCTACCCAGATGTTTAATACCTCTGAAATGCAACATAACTGAGGATTGATGGTACTCTGTAGGGTGGAAGTGCTTCTTTGGAAACATACAATGAAAAATATAGGTGTTGGTAGCCCACACTTGAGTACAAATATACTTTGTTCAGTTTTACACTGCTTAAAATAATAAGCATCTTAAATGTCTCTTTGAAAGTTGATTCCGGCCTCTTCTGTAAAAAATACTTGTTGGCCAAAAGAAAACTCACATTTTCAAGGATAAAATCGACTTAATTAAGGGTCATTAGTAGAGGTGCACGGAAAAACCCGGGGCTCAGTGGGTGAAATGGAAGCGTTTCATTATGTGGTATAGAATGCATGAGCAGATAACAATTAAAATAGACCCTGAGTAAGAGGGCATGTTGTGTGCATTCCTCCCTCCATCATACTTGAATTTTGTAATCCCACCTTTCAGACTTAATCTGGAAAGGGAAATAAAATACAGTTTTTAGAAATTGATGTTTTTCACAAATATTTTCATATTTAAAACCGTAACTTAGATTTCCACTGCAAATACAGATTTAAAATATGAAAAATGTGTTGCAGGATCCAGAGGACATATACCAATTTCAAAAGACATTCAGGCCTCACAGTGTGCGAAAGAAGCAGTTGCCTATAATTTTCGACATTCAGCTGAAACTAGACACTGATAGAATTTTTGTGACACTGAAAATAATTCTTACTATTACCTTTGATAACAGTAAATATTCTAGTATTTATAACAAATAACATATAGACGTACTGCCTAAGGAAACCCTATAGAGAGTTTCTGTTACATAATCAATAGTAACAACACTCACTATGATCAGTCTTTTAAGATTAAATTAGTCCAAAGCAGCTCCTTGCTGATCTGGGGCTCTCCTCTTCTGAGGTTTCTGATGATTTGCAACCTGTCTCTCCTTAACTTCAGATGGTCAGGTTGTCCCTTGCAATAATTAGTACACACCTGAAACTTGTTTCCTGAAGATAGCTTTAACAAAAGGAAATACGGGACACCTGGCTGGCTCAGTCAGTGCAACATGTGACTCTTGATCTTGGGGTTGTGAGTTCAAGCCCTACGTTGGGTATAGAGATTACTTAAAACCTTAAAAAAAAAAAAAAAGAGGGTGTGCTGTGTGCCCTAGGTAAACGATGGTGTCCAGGAGGCAGAGAGGCCAGTCTTGTGACTAATGGAAGCCTGGCCGGTGTCCCTGCCTCTGATGATGGATGCTGTACATCAGATTAGCTGTAACATTGACCGTGGCAAGTTGGAAGTTAGATACAGTTGTGATAAGGTATCCTCAGTACTTTTATTTATTTATTTAATCAGGATATAATTGACATATAATATTTGTATTGTATCAGCTTTCGGTGTACAATGCAGTGCTTTTATAAAGAAAGGAAATACAAAGGAAACCCAACAAACCTTTTCTAGAATGGTCTCTTAGCAGTAACTGTAGTTTGGTTATCCTGTGACCCTGAATATAATTGGTACTGGAGGTTTTAATTTTACCCACTCTGCATTTAGAAAAGTTGTTAACTACTATTTATTAATTACAATATGATAAACAAAATTGAGGATTTTGCCCCACCTCCACATTAGTTGGAGGACCATTATCTTCTAAAGACATGTATTTCTTAAGCCCATTTCTTCATTTCACCTGTGAAAACACTAGATTTTTTTTTCTGGTTTGTAATGAATAGTTAGTGGAATAAACACGGTATGGTACCTTATTATCCTGTTACCTTGTGACAGCGTTTATAGGGTGTCTTTTATCAGATTGAAAGAAAAGATTTTGCTTCAAATAAAAAAAGTATCATATGAAAGTGGAATTTCTGAGTACACAGCAGAACCGTAATTGTCAACAGATTGGATATGTTCAGGCTGTGTTCCCGATGTTTAAGTCATGTGTGGGTGTGCCTGCATCTTTTCAGCAGTGAGCCTATCATTTGGCAGGACAGGTACATTGGCAACACTGTTCATTCTACAAGAGAATGTCTTAAAAGCCTCAACCAGATATCCAAGTAAAGGCCTGGTGACTTCATGCCTCAGGTTTTAAGTACATAGAAAAGATTCCCCCTATAATGACTGTCTACTTGAACTTGATAATGCTGATAAAGACGGTCTCTCTTTCATGTAATCAGCTGCATTGAAAAAAAAATCTTCATGAGTCCTAAAATTGATCGGCATCCACATCATCCCATTGCCTGGGAGGTAGCATGACAATCAGATGCTGCTGAATGAAGGCACAAATGTCAGAGCTAAAAGAGACCCCTTCAAAGTTTATAAAGTCCAACTCCCTCATTTTTCTAAGCCTTCTGTATCAGTGGGCAGTATCCGAAGTGCTCAGCATAGAGCTTGGCCCCAGGAAGTTCTCAGCCAGTGTTCACTGTTCCTGTTACCACTTGAAGTCACATAGTTAGCTCTTGGCGGGACCAGGAGCAGAACCATGGTTCCAAGGTGCCGTCCACGGCTGTCACTCTTGCCCATTTTTCATCATGCACGCATGTCGCCATCTGATGTAATCTAATGTATTTGTTGGTTTGCTTCTTGTCTGTGTCCCACCATAGAATATATGCTCCAGGAGAGCAGGGACTTTGTCACCTGGTTCACCCTGCATCCAGAGTATGGCATATGGGAGGAGCTCAGTAAGTAGTTGTTGAATTAAAGAATAAATATATTTAGAGGCCTGCAGGTAAACATGTTGAAGAGTTGAGAAGCAAAAGGGAAAAAATTAATGTTTACGGAGGACCTGCTTTTAGGATGGTTTATTTATGTATGTCATCTCAACTAATGCTCACAACAGCAGAGTGATGAGGAAAGCACTACTGTTCCCATGTAATGGTGGAGAATGTGGGCCTCAGATCTACCTGCCTCAAAGCTCATGCTATTTTCACTACTATAGTGCCTCTCAATTAGATCAGATCTACAAATTTTCATGAAAAGTACCTTCATTCTAAATGTTAGATGGTCCTATGATGTTTATTTTTTTCATTATCCTTTAAAAAAACCTTTCCTGGGATCCCTGGGTGGCGCAGCGGTTTGGCGCCTGCCTTTGGCCCAGGGCGCGATCCTGGAGACCCGGGATTGAATCCCACGTCAGGCTCCCGGTGCATGGAGCCTGCTTCTCCCTCTGTCTCTGCCTCTCTCTCTCTCTCTCTCTCTCTGATTATTTATTTATTATTATTATTATTATTATTTATTATTATTATTTATTTATTATTTTATTCATTTATCATGAATAAATAAAAATTAAAAAAAAATAAAAATAAAAATAAAAAAACCTTTCCTTTAGGGCATCTGGTTGGCTCAGTCAGTCAAGCATCTGCCTTCAGCTCAGGTCATGATCCGAGGTCCTGGAATCAAATCCTACATTGGGCTCTCTGCTCAGCAGGGAGTCTGCTTCTTTCCCTCTCCATCTGCCCCTCCTCCTGCTCATGCACTCTCTCTCTCTCTCTCAAATAAATAAAATCTTTAAAACAACAACAACAACACAACTTTAGGGGCACCTGGGTGGCTCAGTCAGTAGAGCAGCTCTTGATTTTGGCTCAGGTCATGATCTCAGGGTCTTGGGATCATGCCCCGCGTTGGGCTCCATGCTCAGGGAGGAGTCTGCTTGAGGATTCTCTCTCTCCCTCTGCCCCTCCCCCTGTTCACATGCTCTCTCTCTTTAAAATTAAGTAAATATGTCTTTTTTAAAAAAAGTTTCCTTTAATCCCTGGGGCACCTGGGTGGCTCAGTCCATAGAGCATCCAACTCTTGGTTTCAGCTCAGGTTGAGATCTCATGAGTAGTGGGACTGAGCCCCATGTAGGGCTTCGTGCCCAGGGAGGGTCTGCTTGAAGACTCTTTCCTTCTGCCCCTCCCCCTTGAATAAATAAATAAATCTTTTAAAAAAATCTAATTCCTGAAAAAAACACATTCTCTAGCAAAGCATGCTATCTACGAGAGCCCCTGCACACTGTAGAAAGGCAGCTTGCAGTGGCAGGCATGGTCCTTGATTTGGTTTTAAGGGATGTGAAGCCCAGGCCCTAGACTACCAGAGGTGTGAGTCTTAGTTCCTCATCCATAAAATAGTGATGATAATAGCTGCCTGCTTACCAGACAGAGTCGGTAAGAGTTAATGTATGTAAAGCACCTAGCACTGTGCTTCATCAAAGAAAGTGGCCATTAAATGTTAACCACTATTATTGTTACTAATTCTATTGAGTGTTATCATTATTAATAGTAATCATAATACATACTTTCCTCAGAAGGGAAATACTTGGGAGCTTGTGTCTTGTCTGTGATCCTACCTAGGGATGCAGTGTGGGAGCCTTGACATAGATTGATTCCACCTAAGTCTTTGCTTTAGTTGGGCCCCGTAATTGCCAACCAACTTCATTCAATCACCTCACTGAAGCATGTGTTTGGTCAGAGAATGGAGCTTGGCTTGAGAGAGTGGATGGATGAGGTCAACCCATCACCACTTTTGGAAAAATAACCTAATGGTAGTAACATTTAATAGTTTTGTGATGCCTTTTACATTTGCTGGGCATTTCCATGTGCGTTAGGTCATTTTTTCTCATGTGTATGAGAAAAATAATATACTTTGTGGAAGCAACTTGACCTGCTTTCCCACAGCTTTGGCTCACTGCATGTTTTGGGGGAAGCTACCTACCTTTGGGCGCCTCAAGATCTTCAGCTGTGGAGTGGAGTGGAAGGTTCTCGTTAAGACTAAGGAGCTAATGTATATAAACTGCTTAGTACGGTAATTGACAGTGAACGCTCAGTATTAGAAGCTATAATGGAATGTACAATTTCTTTCTCATTAAAACCTTTTTATGTATTTTTTTTTCTTTTTATGTATTCCTGAAGGAACTATCAGTTATTAGACATCTACTGAATGCAAAGTGTTTTCACATAGTTTTTCATGTATTCCAATTCTCACCAGAGACTCAAGAAACGTGATCAGGGGACACCTGGGTGGCTCAGCAGTTCGGCGTCTGCCTTCAGCCCAGGGTGTGATCCTGGAGTCCCGGGATTGAGTCCCACATCGGGTATCCTGCATGGGACCTGCTTCTCCCTCTGCCTATGTCTCTGCCTCTCTCTCTGTGTGCCTCTCATGAATAAATAAATAAATATTTAAAAAAAATAAGAAACTTGATCAGGGTCACACAGCTAACAAGTGGTGAAGCTGAAATGAATGTTCAGCCTTCTGCTTTCCAACCATCTGCTTTTCCTAGGATACTACCCTGCCCCATACACCAGTTGACAATCCTAGAATTGGTGGTGGTGTCATCAGGGAAATGTGCAAGCTTCAGGGAATATGTACTTGCCTCTATCGAGCAACTTTTGATTTTTTTTAAAGATTTATTTATTTATTCATGAGAGAGAGAAAGAGGCAGAGACACAGGTAGAGGGAGAAGTAGGCTCCCTACAAGGAGCCCGATGTAGGACTCGATCCAGGTTCCCAGGATCACACCCTGAGCCAAAGACAGACACTCAACCACTGAGCCGCCCAGGGGCCCCCTAACTTTTGATTTTTATTTATTTAATTTTTTAGATTTTATTTATTTTTAAGATTTTAATGATTTTAAGATTTTATTTATTTTTTAGATTTTATTTATTCATGAGAGACACATACACAGAGAGGCAGAGACATAGGCAGAAGGAGAAGCAGGCTCCATGCAGGGAGCTTGATGTGGGACTCAATTCCGGGCCCCCAGGGTCATGCCCTGGAGGATGCTAAACCACCAAGCCACCCAGGCTGCCCTAACTTTTGATTTTTAAAAGAAATGATATTGCTGCATTTTATCTAGTTCTTGTAATTTTTTAAAATAACACCTGAATACCTCTGTAAGTTTGATTCAACACTATTACATTCAACTATATATAAGAATTTAAAAATCAAGTGAAACTTAGGACTTTGAATCATTGATCATGGGGGTTGGTTTGTGTCTGTGCCTTTTTCCAGTTCATTTGGAGATCTTGACCTTGGAGGCCAGTACTCACCTGCAGTTTGTGTTTCTGTTATGTTCCATAGCTGAAATCTTACTCTAGGCCAGTAATGCTCAAACTTTAGCGGGCATCAGAATCACCCTGAGGGCTTGTTAAAACACAGATTGTTGGCCTCATCCCAGAGTTTGAGTCAGTGAATTGAGGGGCCCCATAATTTGCATTTTTCCCCATATGGTGCTAATATCCTGGTCTGGGTACCACATCTTGGGAACCAGTGCTCTAGACCAGGAGTCAACGAACTTCTGTAAAGGACCAGATAGTAAATATTCTAGGCTTTGTGGGTTGTTCAGTCTCTGTCACAAATACTCAACTCTGCTACTATGGCTCGAAGCAGCCACAGAGCATTGTAAGCAAATGAGTGTGGCTGTGTTCCAATTAACCTCTACTTATAAGCATTGAAATTTGAATTTCATATAATTTCATGTGTTATAAAATACTATCTTTTTTATTTCTTTTTGGCACATTTATAAATGTACAAATCATTTTTAGGTTGTGGACTGCACAAAAACAGGCAGCAGGCCAGATTTGGCCTTCAGGCAGTAGTTTGCTAACCCCTGGCATGCAATTGTGGCATGTTGGGGAATTTTCAAACTATCATTAATTATAAAAGTAATGCAAGTCGAAGGTTTAAAATATCTAACAGTATAGAAGAAAACAAAGTGAATCAGCAAGTCTTCCTCTCACCCCAGGCCTAGTCACATGCCCCAGAAATAACCACTATTGATAAATATCAATTTTTAGAAATTTTAGAGGGATATACAAACTTAGATAAATGTATGAATTCTTTTTTACATCAGTGGGCTTTTTATATGTCTAGTTCAGCATTTGTCTTTTCCCTAACTTAAAATATTGCGGCTTGTTTACATATCAACAACATAGAAATGATTTAGCTTACTCTCGTTATCGTTTTCTTTTGTGTAGATATACCATACTATATTTCACCAGTCCCTCATTGATGGACATTTGCACTATTCCCCGTTTTTTTCTACCATGAAAGTGAGGGTAGATCTTCTTACATCGATTATTGCATAGTATCTGGAAGATAAAGCCCTAGGAGATGAGTTGCTGAGTCAGAGGATATGTGCATTTAAAATTTTGATAGATATTTCTAAATTCCTGTTGTGGGCACTTTAGAACCCTGCGTTCATTTTTGTTTCAGGGTCACACCCTACGTTTCTGTTTTGTAGTCTTTATCTGTCTTGAGCATTCATCATAGTGAATTTTGGTATAATGCCTCGCTGCACGTGAACTTAACACAGAGTAGTAATCCTGTCAAGGGCAAAATGTGCAGCTGGCAATTTGTCCATGATTCTTGAAAGGAAAACAGCTTTAAAGAACAGAAAGCCACCCAAACAGTGCGCCGAATCTGGGGTCATCCTGGACATGGCTGCATAAGGTACCACAGCAGAAATTGTTCTGTTTGCAGACCTGGTACTTAGCAGATGCTTCTATATGTTTGTTTCCTGTTAGAGTAGAGTTTTCCATTGTCAAACATTTTTTTGTAAACATAGTATTAGCTAATAAATATGCTGTGCTATTCTTGTACTAGAACTCAAAATATCACTGCTTTCCTTTCTATTTGGGGCTTTTTTCTTTTTAAGCCAGTAAAGGATTAGGATAATGATTTAATAGACAACAATGCAACATCTTAAAATGTAGCACTATGTTAGGTTTTTTAACTTAAAATATGCCGATTTCTGCTCATAGGTTGTCACAGAATTTTCTCTTCACCATTCAATCATATCTACTTACACAAGCAGCCAAGCGGTCAACAAAGAAGAAATTTCTTTTTCCGGAGACAAAGAGAGATTTCCCACAGTATAGTTTTGCCGGCTGCAGTTTCTTCAGCTCACCCAGTCCCTGAGGTACCGTATTGCCTATTATCTGCTGCTTTTTCCAGCCAAGATGAAGCTTAACCGCAGAAGCGATCAAATGTCTTTGCACCTTTGATTTCTGAGCCATCCGAATCATAATTTTTAAACTTGGTTTGTGATTTAAAATTGTGATTTGAGAAGTTGTAACATCTGCAGTTCCATAATATTAATTTTTTTCAAATAAAGCTCTGAGCTTATAGCCACTTAGCTTATTCAGACTTAGTTCCTACCATGAAATTTTCTATATTAAATTTCTAACATGAAGGCAAAAGTATATGTCTATAGTTTCTTAACTTTTTTAGAGAAGAATAATTGAGTATAAAATGGGGGTCATTCAAGAGCGATTACGTGAAACTAGTACACTAGATGTTTTTCCTAAGTCTACTCTTATACCTTCTGTAGTATTAATTCTGTTGTTTCCAAATTCTCCTTTAGAGTCATTAAATAAAACCTCTTGCCTCAGAGCATTCTTCATTTTTTTTTTTCAGAGATTACAATTCTGTGGAAAGACGATCTATCCATTTTTTGAAATGCAATGTAAAGGAGGTGTGGGGGTCATGTAGAAAGAACAAGAATAGGTAAAAGAAGTATAGATTTGTCACAAAAGTCACCTGCATTCCCCCCTTTTATGCATTTTTTTGGACAGGAAACCCACATTAAGTATACTGACACACTCCCTGAAGGTGAGTGGCCCTTTTTTTGTGTGTGTGGAAAGGGGCCAATGAGACAGGCTGCCAGAGCCCAGAGTATATTCCTGGTCTTAACTTAGTGGGAAAGAAAAGGAGGTCTCCGGAGAGATGAATGTATTGTTTTATAATGTCCGTGACAACCCAGTAGCCCTTCTGCCTGTAATTGTAATCTGGCCCAATCACAAAGCAGAGGGGAGTCAAGAGCACAGTCAGTGGGGGAGGCTGGGTGAGCTTTCGTGGGCACTGGTGGCAAAGCTGTAGGAGTAGACGCTCGCCCAGGGCCTGGCCGTGGCTGACTACCCAAGCAGTGGCTTTACCTGTAGCAGAAAGGCCCCATCTGAACACAAGAATAAGTGAAGGTCTTCAGCCCTGTGTAATGAGCTTTACAAAGCGCAGACCCCTAACCTCAGCCCTTCCAGAGTTGCTGTGATGTCAAGTTGAAGAGTGTTGTCTCCCTCAGCTTCCTGTCCCCAACTGCTGTGTACCCTTAGTGGGTACTGTTCAACAATGCTTATGTGGCAGTTGCCATAAATAGATTGTAAAGAGCTGAGCAAAACCTTGGGACTGAAAGAAGCTCTGTGTGTAAAATAGTATTTATTTTCTGAATACTGCCCATAGGTTTAAGTAAGCAGTGGAGAATGTTCTACAAGGGTGATCAGAGTTGAATGTTTTGAGTTGGGGGGGGGGGGTTCTTTGTTTGTTTTTGACAAGTGATGGAAATGTTCTAGGTATTTTTTAGGTACTTAAAAAAAAGAGAGAAAGAAAGAAAAAGAAAAGAAAGCTGTTGGGTTTTGTTCTCTAGTCCCTTCTTAGTTTGGGTACAGTTGCAGAGTGTAAGAAAAGTGTATACGTAATAGGCTTCAGTGGACTTGACAGTCAGCCTTTTACATATATTCATTCGGAGAGGGTGTTGTGAGCTATCCTTTGCATAAATTTTATCTTTGTGTTAAGAAGATGAAAGTGCTCTTAATTAGCCATTTGGCAATTTGGAAGCTTGGTGCTCTTTTTCCATCAATGGCAAGAATGCTCCTTACAGGGTTGGGAGGAGGAAGAAAAGAAAACTACTGTTTGTTTTGACCAGAAGTCTACTTCAGACCAGTTTGACTCAAAGCACAGTAAGGTTAACAGACCATCCAGAGGCAGCACTCACAGGCAATGTTAAGTTCAAAAGGGCAGGGGAAGGAACCGGGGGCAGCCTGGAGGGTCTGTCCTGCTGGCTTCGGAGGTCGGTGCTCCGGCAGGAAGGGCAGAGCTCCATGAAGCAGGAGGCTGTGTCCGACAAAATGATCCCATTGTCGTGTGCTGGGTTCTGATCTTCATTTTCAATCCTTTTTCCTCAAGCACATAAAGAAGCCAGACTATGTGACGACAGGCATTGTACCCGACTGGGGAGACAGCATAGAAGTTAAGAATGAAGATCAGATTCAAGGGCTTCGTCAGGCTTGTCAGCTGGCCCGTCATGTCCTCCTCCTGGCTGGGAAGAGTTTAAAGGTGGCGTCTCACCAAGCCTCAGGACTTCCATAAGGGCAACAAGCCCTCCTCTCTTCCTTCTCCCCCTTTAACTCTTCTTTTGTACACATCCACTTTGTTAAAAATCAAGTAAAGCCTTGGGGTGGGGGGAAAGGGATTTTATTATTTTATATGTTCATTCTAGAGGTAACTTAAAATCCAAATGCAGTTTTAAGTAACAGGATTCAGGAGAGGCTTTGGGCCCAGTCAGCCTGTCTGGCGTGATCAATGGCAGACAGCTCTGACTTCCGCCCCTTCATTCCTGCCTGTAGTTTCTGCTTTTATTCCCCACGTTATTTCTGTGCCTGAAAAGTTGTTCGGCCTCATCCTTTGTCTCCTATTTTCTTGCATTAGCTCTGCAAAGAAGGATTAGAGCACATACACAAAGCTGTGCGTAATATAGAAACATAATTACAGACAACTGTCTTACTACAAGATTTAGTTCTTTCAGAATAATCTGAAGCCCCCTGCTTTATGAGAATCATTTATTTAAAAAAAAAAAAAAAGTACGGGCCTGAAGTTTCCAGAAGGTGGGCAGAATTTAGGAAGTGAATCTCCATGATGAAATCACTTAGGGTATCATCTGTGTAATGAACTTGTTATAGCAACATAACTAAGCATGATGTGAATAACAAATAACACAATATTTAATAAAAGATTTTGGTTTAGAATTTTATTTAGGACTCAGGAGTTTACGGAACACTTGTAAACTCATGCACTCGTAAAACTCAATTTTAGGGTTTTTTTTTTTTTTTTTTTGGTTTGAGAGCAATCGGATGCCTTCTGATAAGGGAGACATATTTTTTAAAAAACACAATGGGTTTATTTAGGCATGAAAGAAATCGAGATTTGTGAAAACCAAATTTCTACAATATGTATCAGACTGAGTTTTTAAAATAATGATCTATAATCTTCACATCATTGTTGCTAAGCCCGTGTGAGCTTTCGCTGAGATAAAACGGTGTGGGCCGACTTACTTCTTCAAGCCCTATCATCTAAACTGAAGACACTTTTGAGAATTTATTTATAAGCTTCAGTTAGCCTGAGGCACTAACCCTTGAGGAAGAGGAAGGAATTGCCTAAGAACATATTTGTGAAGTGTTCAGGCTCAAAGGGAGTCATGTCATTTAATGACTCACAGATAATTTAAAGCATCTTAGGGTTTACAGTTTCCATTTCCTAACAGCCCATAATACCATCGTATACCCAAAGAATTGTCCAAAAGGCACAATTTAAATATTTAATGTTAATCACCATTAATTAAAATGTTGTATCACACGTTTATCCCAGTAAATCTATACAGCCTCATCTAAAAGCGCTGTAGCTATAGACATGGTCAGTGAGTGCAGGAAATGTCTTCAACTGTTGCTACACAATTTCTTTATTTAATATTTTAGGTTGACATGACAACTGAAGAGATAGATGCTCTTGTCCATCAGGAAATCATCCGTCATGATGCTTATCCCTCACCTCTAGGCTATGGAGGTTTTCCAAAATCTGTTTGTACCTCTGTAAACAACGTGCTATGTCATGGTATTCCTGACAGGTATTCATTGCTTAATAACATATTCTTCCTTTGGAAACTAAAACATGAAACTAAGATCTATAACATATGTTGAAAGACACTAGTTTAATTGAAACCCACCTGCAAACTTTTGAAACTGATTATGGTAAAACAAAGATTTTGAAGTATTTTGCTTCTAAGTGGACATAATTTAATGTTTGTTGAAGCAGTGTGTAATCCAAAAAGGTCCTGGTTCATGAAATATTTCTTTTGCCTTCTTAGATTTCAACCATATAAATGATAAAACCCCAAATGTAGGCAAATATAGGTTATCAACTACTGTTTCAGCTCTTTGCAAAATTAAAGTAACTGATAAGTACATTTTTTAAAGAATTTTTAAAAGATTTTTAAACAATGGCAATATGTTCATATTCTGTATTTCTTGGAAAATTTGATGTGACTAACATAACTTAAAGATTAGATATAGTTATTCTATTTATTCCTCTTCTACTCCAAATTATCATTGAAACTCACCGGGTCTGTGATAGTCTTAGGTACTTATTTTTTACATTCCTTTTATTGAGATCTGTCTATCACCATTTCTATTCTGTTTACGTTTCAGTCGACCTCTTCAGGATGGAGATATTATCAACATTGATGTCACGGTGAGTAAATAATATAAAAAATAGTCTTTGATCAACTTCAGAATTGCTGGTAGCAACAGGAAGAATTGTGGATTGAAAATGTGAACTGCACCAAGGGAAGTGCTGTTTACTTCTAGACCCAGACGCAAGCAGCTGGTTTCCTTTTTTGTCTTTAACTCCGTGTTTATTCCAAGTAAACCCAGGCCTGACTTGAATTTAGGGCTGGAATCAGATGCACTGAGATCAATGTTGGCCTAAGTGAAATGTCAACCCAATCCTGCTATGTGTCATGTTTTTGAGAAGGTGTAATTGTTATTGATCCACTGTGTAGTTAATGCAGAGCACCACAGCACTGGGCAGCTGCTGAAGCTAGATATGTATGAGATGAGCTAACGCGAAGAAAGCCAGCATTTTTCCTTCACTCTGCCAAGATTGATCTTCCTCTTCCTGCTGATTTTGAGTGGGGCCTGTCATTATCTTACTCTGTCATTAGGGGCTACATTGGCCTGTGTGTGTCAGTCTATTTGGACAGCAACTCTTTTGCTAGCAGTGTTCCTTAGATTTATTAAAATCCCTGAAGGGTAACGTCGTGTTCCATTGGTGGTATGGAGGGTAGAGAGAGTCTTGAACTCGGAGCTTGCAAGCAGAGTGGTTTTCTCTCTGAACCTGACTTTTTACCAACTGATTTAACAACCGTGCTTTTAAATAACAACCCAAAGTAATTTGACATGGGAACTTCAAATTGTACAACCTCTATCTTTTTCTTGGATTATTTGTGCTTTGGCAGTTGATTTTACTAAAGAACTTTGTAACGGTCCCTCTGGATTATGTAGGTTATAAATAAATTCTCTGCATCTGATTAATAAATAAGTTTTAAATATATAAATAAAATTTAATCATCTGGTGAGAACTAGTTGAGATGGACAACTGAGGAAATATTTTCCATAGTAGTTATTTTGTATCCAGACCATGAATTTAGGTAGCATGGGAATGAAGTAGAAATTGGCGTCCAGTAGTTGAGTTTGGTCAAATTTTTAGTTGCTTAAATTAACTCACCCTCTTTTCTGCGTATCAGTGTGTATGATGATAGAGCCAAAGATTCTTTTATTGCTGCTACTCTTTCATATGTCATTTTGTCCTACTTAGAATACTTGAACATTTGCTTCACATATATTCTGTTGGTTTATCTTTCCAACTCAGAATCATATAGAAGGAGATATTTTATGAAGTATACCTGAAATAAAATATTTTTTATGACATACTTTTCATTCAATTGTAACTGATTTGGGGGTTTTACATTTATTATCTCACCTAATCACCCTCTAATAAAATATTGCTACTTTGAAGGAAATCAGAACACTTTCCTACTGCTTCCAGTGCATACAAAGAGACTATCTCATGCCTTTTCTGTTTCCTGAAGACTTTTAATACATTTTTAACATTCAAATATTTCACAGTTGCAAAACTCATAAAGCAACATATAATATTTCAAGTGTCTAGAAATACGAGTCAAGAAAACATATAGGTCACTATCTTAATAAATCATATTTCTTTTTTTTTTACTCCTCCCCACAAATTCTGCTTCTTTTGAGATATGTTGTTAAGTGAAAGATTCCATTATCAGATCCTATACTTGTATCAGAAAATATTCCTCATGCATTTTATAATTGTTTACATCTAGTATATCACAAGAAAACAGACCGCTTTCCCCCTAGAAAGTCAAATGTTAAAAAACAAACTGTGAGATGCCTAGAGTAGTTGCTCAATAAATATTTGTTTAATAAATGAAGTACAAAACAAAAATAGTTTGTAAGCACAAACCCTAATTTTAGATAACTGCCATAGACTTTCAAAAGTATTGTTATTTCCACATATATTGAATCTTTCACACAGTCATTTTGAAAGCTAGCAAAAGTAATATAAAAAACAAAGATTTTTAAGAATATTTTTAACCTAAATAACAGTTACGTAAACACTGGATTAGACATCTTTAAAAACAATTACTCATATTAGTGACTATAATGTATTTGTGTATAAAATCAAACTTGTACTTTCTTGGTTTGCAAATGGGAACGAATGTATAAAACACTACTCTATTGGAGGTAATTAAGGTCATTTGACATAGTAGAGAAAACATTTGATTCGAAGCCAATAATCCATCATGTTAATCTGGATCTACCTCTGTGTTCTGCCGCTAACCTTAGACAAGTTACCTGTTTATGCCCAGGCTTCTGACTTATAAAGTGGAGACCGAATAAAGATGTTTCCTGCTTCCCTTACAGAGTGTAGTAGAGTATTTTTTTTTAGCACAGAATAATATACAGGTTTAAGACATTGACTCAGTATTAAAATAGAAAGCTCAGATAAATATCTTTTTTATAAGTTTCTGCATTCTGCTGCATGAGAAAGAGAAATGTGAAAAATAATCACATAGATCAAATGAATGCAAAATGACAAATTCCATGCTATATCTAAGGATCAGTATTCAACCAGTGTCTTCCACCTTCTATATTTATTATCATGTTTTGTTGACTATTGATGTTTATAACGAATCTGGTATTTTTCAAGATCCTATAGTGCCTACTGAATCATTAATGACTGATAAAATTATATTTTCTGTAATTTTATTCTTAAGCTTATTTTGTTATATCTTAATTCTTTAAACCCCCATGTGTAGTGTTTCCTGTTAACATTCTGCTATCTGGAACATTTGACTAAAGTTTCACTTCCAGACAGGATCTTTCTGTATAACATATTTCATTCCCATATTGAATCACTTCAGTTCTTGGAACTAAATTCTCCCACTGTCTAATACTGACGTGTCTATTTCATTTCTTATTATCTATCACTTCCAAGTGCAGAATTAGTAAATAAAAGATCAAGTATCTTCATGACACTGAAGAAACTTTTCACTGTGTTAAATACTTCTAGGCCCTCTAGACCTATTGTAGTAATTGTGGGTCAGTGTCTTTAGTCACTAATTTATGAATATGTAGTTTTGTCTTCCCAGAAACGAAGTGAGGAATCAAAATATTATACCAGCATTGCTAATCATAATGTTGAAATAGCCATTCTAGTTACGTTTTTATTTTTAAATTTTGTGACATCATTGTATGGCTTCATCTTTTTAATTTCTGAAGGCAAATTCAGAAGCATATCTTTCTTTTGTAGGGAAACTTGAAAGTAATTCTGGAAGAGTGAAACCTATGAATCTACTAAATACATAAATGAACACAATATATACTTTGGGAGAGTACATTTTTAAAAACAAGGCCATATTTTAAAATGTTTGCCTGTGTTTAGGTCTATTACAATGGCTACCATGGAGACACCTCCGAAACGTTTTTGGTGGGCAATGTGGATGAATGTGGTAAAAAGTTAGTGGAGGTTGCCAGGAGGTGTAGAGATGAAGCGATTGCAGCTTGCAGAGCGGGGGCTCCCTTCTCTGTAATTGGAAACACAATCAGGTAAGCCTGACACTGACAAGTAAAGGGAGGGTTGGCAAATGGTACAAAGGTTATTGGTGGCTTGGTACAAAGTTGATGACATGTTTTATGATTCAGAACCATCATTTCAGTCTGATATCAGTATGTGAACTGCCAAGCTGCAATGCTGTTCCCTGGGTTAAAAAAAAAAAAAAAAAGATTTTAAAACAGTGAATTATACTCGGGTCAGCAGGAAACTTACAGGAGCAGCAAGCAATATTTATATGACTCCTTTAGTTTTAGCTCAACATATAGGTCTGGAGCATTGCTTTCCTCAAAATCACACCAAACATGGAAGAAAGTACGTAGGAAGGGGATAAGCATCCCAAACTCTTGGATAATGAAACAGGAGGAAAGCTAAATTTTATAAAGGAATGAAGTGAAATCTATTCCTGTGATACAAAGATAAAAAACATTGGCTCAAGGAAGCCTTACCTTTCAAATCAGTGGATTAGCAAACAGGCTGAAAGGGTGAGCCTACATCCTTCTCTCATTTTTCCTGTAAACCATTGTTTATTTTCCAAACAGTATATACTAGGTTTGCTTTTTGAGTGTATGTGTATTTTCTGAATTCCAGCCTTTCCCCGTAATCTGTTACCTACTTTGAGATCTTTTTTTTCTTACCCCCATAATTGTTTTGGAGTAGACATACAGAATATGTGTTTTTATTTAAAAGTAATGCATTCTGTTAAAGATGATCACATCAGTACCTTCAAAAGTACTGTTCTCATTAATAAGAACCATTGAATACTTCCCGTTTGTCTAAAGGATGGAAGGCTTAGTCACCTTGAAAAGATGCTGCCTTTTTTCTTCGTAAGCCCTCAAATACTTTAAGAAAAAAGGCAGTAAAATATCAGTTAAATGTATTTATGGCTTTAAAAATATTGTAACAATGTCTGAATCAAACTTTAGTAAAATCTCTTTGGGTTATATCTGAGAAGCTTTTATTGAAGACTTTGAACAAAATTGTGTTTTTGACAGTTTTAAATTATAGGCTAACTAGCCTGGGAAAAAAGGATAGTGTCTCTCTGTTCTTTCATAGGAAATGTTGAATCAGACCCCTACTGGGAAAAGAAATTTAATGCATATCTCACTATCTTACTGTCCATGAATATAATAGAAATGAATTCAAAATGCAGTTTTATTTTTGCAAATGGGATGAGTCGATAGATGTATCTCATATTTTTGAACACCTAGGGTTCAACAAATTTACTGGTGGTGCTCTTGCATTTTAACAAAATTTATTCTTCAGTCGAAGGGGGCAGAGAACACTAGATTCTTATTCAAGCATTCTATCGAGCTCTGCATTCATGGCTGTGTCTAAAGGGCATGTCAGCCTTTGATTCTCTCTGAGAGGTAATTATCCTTTTCCTGTCACGGAACAACAAATGATAGCTAACTACAGAGGCACATTTGCAGTAGTCACATTCATCAACTGCAGAAAAAAAAATTCAATTTAATTGTGCAACACAGCTGCACATGGGCTTTTGAGCATTTCTGTTGTTCTCCCTGTCTCGCTATTCCTCCCTCCAGATCTATTTTTTAAACTTTTTTTCTGGTTATTTTTTCCCCTTTTTGTCTCTTCTTCCATTTTTACTCTCTGTACTTTCTTGTTAAAGTAATTTTCCTTTGTGGCTCTCATTCTTTTTTCCCCATTGAAGGCTATGAATGTAGAAAATTATCACAATTACTCATATAATTGAGCCTCTTTGTAGCAAGTGCAACTCCAGTAGCCTTTCTCCATCATGAAAATGGTTTCATTATAGGGTTTTTCATATTCTCTGACACCATCTACACAGAGGAACAGGCGTGCAGATGAGATGTGCTAGGAACAGGCTAGATCAGTAAGGTCACAGTAGGAATAATTAGCTCTGCTATGGAAAGAGCATCTAGGCCTTTTACTGCTACATAAATGTACTGTCCGTGGCTTTTAGTCACAAAAAAACTTACTAACAAATGGAGCTCCCGCCTACTACTTTGAAAAAAAGATTTGTATCAACACTACAATTTTCCATCATTAAGACTAATAACACAGAGCCTAGTATACATCAAGGGGAATAAAAAGAAAAATCTCACATTCAAGTGGCGGCTGGGTGCTGACCTTTGTTCCCTTTTTTTGTGTACGACTTAACTCTTTACAAAAAAGAGCCACACGCCACACCAACATGCAGGTGAACTCCAGCTAGTACTAGCAAAGCATAGCATTCAGTCGGAAAATCTGATAAATCTCCATGCAGGATAATGCATTTCATTACATATTCACTACATTAATTCTAGCTACATAAAAAAAAAAAAAAGAAAAGGAAGAAGAAGAGTAGAATTGAAAGTGACATTGGATTTTAGCTATCTGGGTGCAAAGGTCAGTTTTTGCAGAGTATGAATTTGCATGTATAAGCTCCTTTGAAAATCAGATCAGTCCCAACAACTACACTTACAAAACTATGTGAAAAATAATAGACAATGAACTTTTTACTTTTACCCTGATACATTTCATTATTTAGATGGCTTACGTCTGCCACCAGGGACTAACGAATGTTGAGCCAGTGTTTCTGGACATGTATTATTTTGCCTTTTCTCATTCAGGCAAAATCTCAACGGAGTAAATAAACAAACAATCTCCACCTTTAAGCCAAAAGTACTTGGAATCATTACAGATGAAGGTTTACAAACATCTTTCAACCCAGTCTCATTTATTTTAAGATATTCACCGTCTTTTGCATAGCCTCCCTCTACTGATACACCATGAAAAGAACATTCAAGCTTCTTTTATTAGTAGTGTGTTACCAAACCCCAGTGATCTTTATAGGAAATTTTGAAATTCTCTGAAGCCTGTAAAGGTAGGAGGATGTCTCTGAAGGCGTACTGGCTAAAATAGTTTAATGAAAAGGGCTCCCTGTGTGCCCTTTTGCTTCATGAGGATGGCTCGTGATCTTTAGGTTACAGTGTTATTACATGCACTGCACTTCCATTTGCTTTAAATTATTTCTAAAGCTGTATATTCACATGTTCTCTAGATGATATGATCTGTACATATGAGAATATTGTGAATGTGTAGATTCATGCATCCCAAATATGTGACAGTTCAATCAAAAATAATTTAAACTTATAGTTGTAAATGTCATGATGAAAGTATCAATAAATGGTTTTTAATGTTTAATTCATAAGTATATGTTTTGATATTAATTTAGAAGAATATAAAGCAGATTTTTAAAAATAATCTCTTTCTATTAGATTATGCACATTTAAACAATAAGTGGCTCAGGCAAAATAAGTCATTTTAATGTCATCTGTGATGGATTTTTCTTGACAGCTACTGTAAATTACAATTACACTGCTTCTCTCTGCACATGAAAGTAAGCACTGCAATAAATTATCTTTTATTTCAATCCATCATGTCTGCTTTTCGGAAACAGAAAACCTCAAATAAAAGTTCAGCGCTATTGTAAGAAAAATACAGTAATTTGTGATCCAGCTTGAAACAAAAAAACGTACCACTCATTTGGAAAACGGTCGTTGGCTTTTAAAAATATTACTAATTGTACTTAAACATTCCTCGTCATTAGAGGGAATCCTTGGACTCCTACATTCCTTCATCCAAAGACTGCTGTTTAAGATAAAAATCTGGAAAGACCGAACTTGGAAAATCAGGTGCCATTTAATTAGAGATGTGACCGTTTGGAAATTAATGCTGTTTATAGGATTCAGGTAAAAATAGTGATCAAACTGTTTCCACGTGAATTTTTATTTCTTGAGAAGAGTGTGCACTTAACCACAGTCCTCCTCTGCCCTCTTGGGGTATGTATTCTTAGTCACAAAATGTAGCTGAAGCATATTAAGAATTTTAATTTATCTAGACAGTCTTTCCAATTGAGGAAAACAACCTCAGAAAGGGAATTAAATGGAAGAAAATGGTCACAAGATGAAATTCCTGAAGAAGGGAACCATAACTGCAACATGAACTGTAATGATAGTACGATTTAAAAGTAAGTTCGGAAACTACACTTGTACAAGGTCTTCTTCGCTCCCCTCCTCTCCCTCCCCAAATAGTCCCTGTGAAGGACTTCAAATCATAAATGCGCTCAGGCTCATGGGTAAGTGTCATGCTGTCTGAGAGGATTTTTACTTAGAGGAAATCAGAACAGAACAGCTAATACCAGGAGAATTCTGTGCAGTAGGTTTCAGCAGAAAGAAGGCAGATCCTCTTGAGTGGAATGTCCAGGGCAGCAAGACCCTCTGCTCAGAGGCGGGATGGCCCTGTGATGGCTGGTGCTGGGAGAGCAGCCTCCGCATCTCTTGGGCACCCCTACTCGCCCCCCCTCAACACACCAGTTAGGAGAAGCACACATGCTCCACCTTCCCGTGGGCTACAGTCAGGGTTACCACTACTTGCTTTCATGGTAAAGTGGAATTTGCTACTACAGGTCATTCGGGTTGGCTCTAGGAAGTTGGGTTTCTAGCCTAGAGTCAGGGTACATAATCTCATGCTTCCCCTATATGCCAAAATAGTAGAAGGGGCATGATTTTAAATAGTAATTTGAAACATTAGTGAGATCTTATCCCATTTAGTCCCAGTAAGTATGTGTTAAAAAGCTCACTACAAATCCAAAAGGGAAATACCCTGAAAAGCAGACCAGAAATATATACTTAGCTCCTGGGAATCAAGCATTGAGATGGGTGCTCAGCCAAGGCACTGAGCGAAATTTGTCCGGTGCTTTTCCTCTTTCCACCCGGCTGTGAAATCCTGACCTTGGCATTCATGACACATCCATTCTATGATACTCCTGTAACCATAAGTTCCAGCAGGATCCAGGCAGTAAATTGTTGTAGGAGAATGCACTCAAATATCTTTAGCCACTTGTAATTGCACAGCTTCTTTTATGAAGAGGAATGAGAGGTGTGATGGCGGAGGGACCCCAAGTGTTTTTTCAGAGTGGGCTTTCTTCCTTTCCTCTCATCAGAAATTAAAATGAAGATTGCCATTGTAACACACATTTAAGATGTAGCCGTGATGCCTGCCAATCAGTTAGATCCTAGGTGGGTTTTTTTTTTTTCTTTTAAGGAAAGAAAATAGGAGAACGGTTTATATTGAATCTTCTTTAGAATCGTTGAGGTGTGTTGGGTCTGAAGTCACATAATTTATAGGTTGAGGTAGAACCCATTCTTGTAAAAAAAAAGTCTAGATGATTATTGTCTTTATCTAATAATCTCTCTCTACCCTCTATCCACTTTCCGTCCTCTGTTTTTATTCAGAAATTGTGTGGTACAAATAGAAACACCTTGAAAAGTTTTTATACCACCTGCCCCATGTGCAAAGAGACACAGAAATAACTATAACCATAAAGTACAACTTTAAGAGATATAAATGTTGACTTATTCCTGTCATCGACACATGCATGGCTTACCTATTTCTGCACTATCGGTTACATGGAAATTAAATCTGAATGAGAGGCTGTCCATCTGCTTTTTATAGTGACATCCTGGTCTATGGGAAGGTATCTTGCAGGTCTGGAGATGAAAGTTAAACATGTTCAGAAATAAACGTACTGACACAAATGCTTACAGAGATGCTGCCTTTGAGTTCATGTTCAACTAAACCTAGGGTCTATTGGAAACTCTAGTTTGGGGTCTAAGAACTTGGACTTTGATAAGAATTTAAATAATAGTCCTATAAATCCTGATCCATTGTTATGGTTAAGGTTAAGGTGCTATGCCCCTCATCCGCATGAAAATATAAATTGTTAATGGTTTATATGCTCTTATCTTTCTCGTGCTCCTAGAAATGAATGTGTTCACCTATTTCAAAAACAACTTCTTAACTTTGTAGGTGAAGATTTTAGGGTTGGATTCTATATGCCAGACTTCATTTATATGAAATAGATGGAACCCAGTACATTTGCATGTAGAAAGAACTAATAAAGCATTAAGAATTAGGAATCACAATACTGGCTTCTCTGAGGCATCACGGTGATTATAAGCACTCGGTGTGAATTTTGTTAATGACCTAGGTCTTGAGTGGAAATCCCAAATGATCACAAAGTTTTGGAGTATTTCAAGAATAGTGACAACAAGATTTGACCTTTTGTGTGAGTATGTCTGTTTCTAAAATGTATAATGTTTTGAAATAGGCCAGAATAAGGAAACTGTAAAAGCAGGAGGTCACATTTCTAGATTGCATTTTTGTTTCTCCCTTCAGTTCCCAAATCACTAGTAATTTGCACAGTCTTTTGTGAAACCTTATACAAACCAGGCAAGTTTTTATGACCTGCATTCTATGCACAGGTATCTTGGTTATGCATACCAATCTGTGTATGTGTGCGCGCACACCCATTTGTTGTCTAAAAGGCCTTGTTCGAATGCTGTACTAAGGTAAATGAAGCAAACTACTATGTTAAGTTACATACCTTTTATCTTCCTTTATCCAAAGGGAGTCATTGCATGCAATGGCAAAAATTTTAATTATTCCAGAATAATGAATATATTAATGTTATCATCTGACTCTAAATATAACTGATTTTTTCTCTTTTAGAGACTATTTTAAAGTGACTTTATCTAAATATGCGTTAAAAACGTACCTAATTTAAGCATTTTGTTTGATCCCTTTTAAAGCCACATAACTCATCAGAATGGTTTGCAAGTCTGTCCACATTTTGTGGGGCATGGAATAGGATCTTACTTTCATGGACATCCAGAAATTTGGCATCATGGTAAGAAAGTTGATTTGGGAGCTATCTATTGAATGGAATCAGAATAAGGCAGTTTGGCTCCTGGTGTTCCTCTAACTTTGAATTCATATGATCATCCTTTTGTGTGTATTCGTGTGTGTGTGTGTGTGTGTGTGTGTGTGTGTGTGTGTGTGTCGGGGGTTGGCGTGGGGGGGGGTGGTTACTTAATTGTAACCAGCACATTACTATGTTACTGGATTAGAGCCCAGCAGTTTCCATCTCAGAATAGGGTTTATTTTGCTTTTTGTCTTCCCCTGAAGGGTGATGGCTGGAAGGCATAAGGGATATTTGTCTAGAAAAAGTTGCTGAAAACAAAATGCCACTGCATCAGTGTCCCAGCAGCATGCACATATGACTGTTTTCCATTTTTCTTTTTCTACCCCCGTCTCTAACCGCTGACTGTTGTGGTTAAACTTCATTACATCCTACACAGCGTTGACAGCTGATGTATTTAGCAGCATGTACTCTTTAGTGCTTTCTAGATGATACCCACCCTTGTATTCCTTCCTCAGAACCTCCTGCTTGTCACTGCCTGGGTGTGCACCCTACAATGAGAAGGCAGGGGTGGGCCAGAAGCAGTGGGAGGATTTGGGTTAGGGTAGGAGGCAGTCGTATAGAGTGCCCCCCAACAAGGGACTGCACACCTGGACGGGGACTGAAGGAAAGTTGGGCCTTGACCTGTGGGCTTGGGCTGAAAGCAGTCCCTAGAGGAAATACTGCCCAGAACCCATTCCCTGGAAGATCCCCATGGACCCAGCAGGTCCATACTCCTTTTACACCAACGAGCACTCCTTGAGACAGCCCTGAAGGGAATCCAGGCAGGAGCACAGAAAGAGTGTCTCAGGCCTGTGCCCCGCCCTGCACTAACACCTGACCTTATTTCAACCCCCACCCCCCCACCCCGCTTTAACCTGCACCCTAAGTGGCTGCCTTCCCTTTGTATCAGTTCCCCAGGGTATTTTACTCTTTGGGGTGGCAGGGAGGGCCTAGGACCCAGTGAAGCCTGGAGACCTGGAAGCAAGTGGCCAGGGGTTTGTGAAGGTTGTCCAAAACACCCAACAGGTGTCTAAAACACGCAGGCTGCCTCTTCGAGGCTTTGGTGCACCCTTCCCAGGGTCCTTAATCCCAAGCAAAGAAAATGTAAAGGCTAAGGCTCAGAACCCGTGTGTTTAAACCCTTGGTGATAGCCACTACCAGGATTCTAGAAATCTCCATCCTTCCTTCTACCCTAAAAGGAAAAAGTAAATAAAATGACCAAGTTTTGTTTTGTTTTGTTTTGTTTTAGGTAATCCTGCCCCTCTAATTCTGCTTCTCTCTTTCTCTCATTTCTCACTCCCCCTTTTCCATTTTTTTTTGTTTTGCAGCAAATGACTGTGACCTACTCATGGAAGAGGGAATGGCGTTCACCATAGGTCAGTGCCCAGGCTCCCCTTCAGAGAGCCGTGGCTCCCTGGGTGGAAGCTGCAGCGCTGGCCTAGGCCAGGCAGTCCCATAAAGGAATAATAAAGCCAATCAGCGTAATGAAATAATTCAGATGCATAGCAAATCTGATTAAATAATATCCTTGAGCCCCATCTTCCTAAATCAGATACTTACCGACACATTTAGGAGACGGCAGCCATCCAACCTCTAATTCTGTTACCAGCATAATGTAGTGTTTGGTTTTTTTTGTTTGTTTGTTTGGTTTGGTTTGGTTTTGGTTTTTTTGTTTTGTTTTGTTTTGTTTTTTCCGTAACACCCAGTAACTAGAAGTGATCGTGTCCCTTGCTCCCTGTCCGCAGCAAGTGATATGTACTGTCTGGCGGCCCATTCCTGGCTGATCATGTGATCGGTGTCACCACCAAATTCCAATCATCCAAGACCCTAAAGGCATCATATTTCTGACTGTGATACTTAATGGAGAAGCAATTAGAGTGAAATAAGAAAATTGTTATTTGCTGATTAATGAACATTTTAAGCATGTTTTAAAAATTCAAATATTTTTTAAAACTGACTGGTATTTATAAGAGGGACTGGTGTTTGGGTGGTTATTATCCACGGGGTCCTAATTAAGGCTTGATTAAAATGCCCTTTTTTCTCAAAAAAAATACGAACTAGGCGACTTCATACATTTTTTGAATGCGGTAGCGTTTCCTCTTCCTACTGTTTAGTTTGTAGTATACTATGTAAGCAACGTCAATTATCAGCCCCTGTGAGATGACAACATGAACCCACGGGGGAAGCACTTGGGGGGAGGGGAGGAGAACCTTCTTATTCTCCCCCCCCCTTTTTTTTTCATAATCAGCCGAAACCATATTTGACAAGAACATGATTAGATCATTGCAGTAAATATTTTCCCTCTTACAGAGCCAATCATAACCGAAGGATCCCCTGAATTTCAAGTCCTGGAGGATGCCTGGACTGTGGTCTCCCTGGACAATCAAAGGTGTTTGCTCTCGGTGCTATTGCCTTGAAATTATATGGGAAGGGAATGTGGGTCCGACGGCTCCGGCTGCTGTTCCCCGCCCCGCGGGCGCTTTCTGGCGGCCTGACCGCGCGTGTGTTTCAGGTCCGCCCAGTTCGAGCACACGGTGCTCATCACGTCGGAGGGCGTGCAGGTCCTGACCAAGCTGCCCCACGAGGCCTGAGGAGCCGCCCGGAGGTCGCAGAGGCCCGGCGCTTTTTATCCTAAATTGCTGAAATCCAGCTGGAGAACTTGTAGAAGACACAGGCGACCGGGAGGTCACGTAGTAACCAAACTAGCATCTAGTTTTGGAAAAACCCGGGGGGGATTGGGGGCAGCTGGCAAGTCAGAGCTCCAGCCGGGATCCTGGCTGGGGCTTGGCTTCCCAGCGGGGAGGGGACCTGGGGGGCACGGGGACGCCCTCGCTTCGGGATGAGGGGCTTCTCCAGATGCATGCTTTTCTCTTTCCCGTGTCTTGACCGCCCAAGTAAAACGCTTTCCCCTCCTAAGCCCATTGTGTCTGTGGTCCTTGCGCCTCTGACAGTTAGAGGGAGGAGGTAAGTGGTTAATTTTTGAGTCTCTGAACTTTTTACAAGGGCACGTGGAGGGGGGTGGTGAGCCTAGACGTTAGCTGGGGATTTTTTTAATTTATTTTTTAAAAGATTGTATTTATTTATTCATGACAGACAGAGAGAGGCAGAGACACAGGCAGAGGGAGAAGCAGGCTCCATGCAGGGAGCCCGACGTGGGACTTGATCCAGGGTCTCCAGGATCACACCCCAGGCTGAAAGGGGACACTAAACTACTGGGCCACCGGGGCTGCCCTAGGAATTTTTTTAAAAGTCTTTGCTTTCCCCCTTGTGGGTCCCACATTGGCTCTCCCAGGGACCAGCTGCCCCCCAGCCCTTCCAGTTCTCTTCCCTTCATAGCTTCTTTGTGATGAAAAGATTAGCCCGCAAACCGAGGGAGGGGTTGGTTACAAACATTTCCTTGCCTGTGAACCCTGGTCTGGCCTCTGCAGTGCTTTATCAATCCACAAACCTGACTTTCCCAGTCCCCCATGGCTCCTCCTCACGTCCCTCATCCTGCCCCAAGCGGCCATCCCTAAGGTTATTTTTGAGAAACCCTCTCCTCCCCTCCATCTCTCTCTCTCTCTCTCTCTCTCTCTCTCTCACACACACACACACAGTGACCATTTATTGCACTAGAAATTAGAACATCGGCCCCACCAGTCCAGATGTGAACAGTGGTTGGTCTAGCTCCTAAGCTGACCTCTCCCCATATCGTCGTCCCCCTTCAGACTGCGCTCTCCTTCTGGAGACCCAAAGGATCCCAGCAGGGGACGATATGGAAACTTTTGAGGGCAAGAGCCAAGTTAGCTGGGATTGGAGCTGGCAAGCCTGCAGCTCCACCTGCTTCAGAAGCAGGAAATCCAAAGGCCCACATTCTGCATTTCCCAAAGGCCCATTTCTGATCAGAATATCCTGCCTTCTTCAGCACGCAAGCCCTCCCCCCCCCCCCCCCCCCCGCACCTGTTCACACCTGGGTTCAGGTGAAGAGGTGTTTGGAGTTTAGTAGACCACCTAGAAAGTAGCCCCCCTCTGATCACGGTTTTAGGAGCGAGTTCAGTGAGGGTGTCTGGGCAGTCAGGGATTGTGCAAACTTCTATTTCTACTGAAGCCGCTTTTGCAAAGTTGTCACCCACTAAAAATAGCTTGGGCCGGAGAGCACCAAGGAAATGCAAGCACCTGTAGTTGCCCTGACAGGTGGTCTCTGTGACGCTCAGAGTGGTGGGAAAAGAGATAGGAAACTGAGGCCAATAAGAGCACTTGGAGAAGTGGCTAGTTCAAGCTTTCCCCTGAACTCAGATTCTCTTGGGCATCCTCCAACCCTTCCAGTACCCCTTCTCTGTGCCTGGGGATGTAGAATTTGGACAGAGGTGATTCCAATTCAAGTGGATCCGAGAGCTGGAAAAAGCGAGGGAGGAGTTGAAGATATACCAGGACCATAGAAAAACTTTTCAGGGGCGGGGGGGGGGGGGGGGGGGGGGGAGCTTGAAACATTCACCAAGCAAAGGCCTAGAGACTCCAGGACAATTCGATTCTGTAGTAAGGAACCTGGCCCAGATGGCCTTGGAAGAGAGCCGTTTGCCAGATAATGATTTCACTTCTCTCCTAGGGCAATCAGAGTGCAACGGGTAGCCGCTTATCTACGGATCAGTTTACTCTAAGTTCCCCAAGAATAATTTTATTAGGACCACAGGATTTTACCAACCACTGGGAAAGCATGCTGTTTGTGCAGCAATTATTCTGAGGTGGAAGTATTTATGGGACAGGTTTATAATCCTATTTATTCAAGTAACTAGTTTAAGCCTAGTTTAAACATTATACACACATCTAGGTGTCTATGTGTGTATATATACACCAGCCAATACCAGCAGCTCCGTAGGAAACACTCGATTTAGAACGAACTCCGTTTAACAGGCTTTGAAGTTGGAGTTAGAAAGCAGATTTAAAAATACTTTGTGCATCACCACCACCGCCACCACCACCTTCCAGCCCAGCGGGCCCCAGACCTCACCCGGGGTCGCCGGGACACCAGCCCACGCGTGGCCACAGCCACCACCCCTGGACGCGGGTCCTGCGGTGGCTCCCACGGGTTCTACTCGGAACCCGGGATAAACCTGAGAGTTGTGCTGCCTGTCAGAGTTGGGACAGGCAATGACCTAAGCACACCAACGCTTCAGAACAGGTGTCGTCCCAGCAGAGGGGGGTGGGGGGATCCACTGGGCGCTGACGGAGTGGAGATAAGACCGCGCGCTGCGAAGCTGCTGGAGGCCCCGCGGCTCAGCGCCCTAGGGCCCGGCTCAGCCGCCCCTCCCGGGACCTGCGTCTCTGGGGCTCCGAAATCATTCCCCAGTGTAGACACTCCCTCGCCCACATATAACTCATTTCTATAATAAACAAGGCTCTGAAAAACCTTTCCCGAGGAGGCACGTGCGGGTCCTTTGTTGCACGGAGCCAGCCCGGTCCCCCCGCGCTGGAGAAGCGTGGATTCCCCCTTTCGGATGCGGACAGGGAGCCCTGTAGACGGGCCGCGTCTCCACCACCCCCCTTCCCCCACCTCGCAGTCCTCCGGCGCCCGGCCGTCGGGTTTCCTCACGCCCAGCCCTGCGCCCCCGAAGTCAGCAGCCGCTTGCCCGGTGCCCACCCCGACCGCGCCGGCCAGCCGCGGGGATCACTTACGTGGGCAGGGCCCGCTCGAGGCGCGCGCAAAGACCAGCGGCCCGGGCGGCGTCCGAGCTGCAGTGCAGGGCGCACCGCCCCGCGCCGCACACCCCGAGACAGGCGCTGGGAAGGAGCAATTAAAACCACAAGTGCAACACGGAAATCAAGAGGAGTCGAGCGGCTCCGGGAGTAGGCTGGTGGTGGCGGAGTGATTAGCTGGTTGTTGCTACAAAGCATCACCCTGTGGTTCGGTGATTAAGGGGGGAAAAAAATCTTTTTAAACGTCGGCAAACCAGTTATTGGTTTGAAGGATTTTTTTTTTTTTTGCTTTTGTTTTTCTTTTTGCTCCAACCACGCTGCCTGAAATATTGCTACCCCCCAAAATCATGCCCTTCAACCAAAGGAGAGGAATTCCGCGGGCAGCAGCTGCGGCTACAGAAGTTGAAAAAGAGAGAAGCCCCTTCCACTAATATCTGTAACGACAGCACCGATGTAATTTGTTTTGAATGTTCATTTTTATTGGTGTTCCCTCTGCCAAAATGTGCTTGATTACAGAGGTTTGTCCTGTGATCACTGCGCACTCCAGACAGGGGAAGGTGCATCGCCGAAGGTTCAGCTCAGGCCAGATCAGATCTCGGGCTGTTTAACGCTGAAAGGCTGCATGTTGCTATTAGTGTTAAATATATGGCTAATTATGCGTATGAAAATTAAACATCAGTGTTATGCTAATGGGGCGCCTTCAGCTGCGGATCCGAGCACTTGAGACTACCATTTAATCAAATGAATCAGTAACTAATACATCTGCACGTGTGAACTTTCACGAGATCATTTCCCCGTTCCCCGTCACACCGCTAAATTATGAAAGAAATAATTATCAACACTTTCTAATTACCTAACAAAGTAATTTGGGATTCACCGTGGGGCTGGCGGGATGGGGAACCAACAGCCCCTCGCAGGCAGCGTGGTGCGCGCCACGCCTCGTGGGGGTGGCTGCGTGGGGGCGGCGGCGGGGGGCTCTTGTGCGCCTTCCCCTACCTAGCGCCCCAGAAGACAGAAGGCGCCGCGGCGGCTTTTGCCAGCCCTGCCCCCAGGCCCAGGGGCGCCCCGCGTTGACCACTGGAGATGAGGAGCACCCTGGGCGACCACGAGAGACGTGTCCGTCACCTGCTCCGCGAGCCCCCCGCGGGCCCCGGTGGCCCGCAGGCCGCCCAAGCCCCGGGCCCTCCCGCCAGGCCCCGGGAGGCCGGAGGATGACCACCCGGGGCCCGGGGCTCGAGCCGAACTGAGCCCGCCGGCTCCTCGGCTCCACTCTGCGCCGCGCCCTTGGGGCGAGTGAGTCCAGGGCCCTGGGCGCAGAGGGAGTGGAGGGGAGGGGGAGGCGGAGGAAGGCTGGGAGGGAGAGAGGGGGTGTGTGCTGGGGGGAGGGGGCGGTGCGGCCGCCTTTCCTGGGAGGAGAAGCGCGGGTTCCTGGCTCTCCGCGCGCTCTGCTGTCCGTCCTCAGACCCGTGCAGCCTCGAGCTGGAGCGGCCAGCTGGGCCTGGAGCAATGCGAGCGGGCCCCAGGGAGCGGCGGCGGCGGCGCGGCGGCCGAGTGAGTGAGTTCGCCCGGGGGGCCCCAAAGCCGACCCCGGGGATGTGGCTGAGCGGACCCAGGCCCGGGAGGCGCCGCCGCGCAGGGCGCTGCGCTGGGCACACGGCGCTCGGGAGCACGGCGCCCCGCCGGCCTCCGCGGAGCCCGAGGTGGCCCCCGCCCTCGGCCGCAGCGCGCGGCGTCCGGGCTCCCGGGCCGCCCTGGCGGAGCGCCGGGCCCGGGCACGGCGGCTGCTGGGAGCAGCGGCGCCCCGGTCCGGGCGCTGGGGGCGGGCGGAGGGTGGGGACAGTCGCGGGGGGAGGGCGGCTGCGCCGAGCCGCTGGCGGGTTTCTGGGAAGTGAGGCGCGCCGGGGAGGCGGGAGGCTCGAGAGCCGCGGGCCGCGGAGGTCCCGGCGCGGGCGCCGCAGCCCATTGTGCGCTCCACGCGGCGCGCTCTGTTGCAGGGGAGCCCCGGCCGGGACGTGCGGACGCGGCTCTCCCCAGGCCCGGCCGCCTCGCCCGCTCTAGTCCAGCGGAGCCGGAGCGCCTCGGACCAATCCCCGGTGATTATGCAAGACAGCGGACCAATCAGCTCCGCCAGCTCATGAATATTTATGACCTTGGCTGAGTCAAAGCTTTGAAGCGAGTTTGGGGAGCTCGGCAGCATCATGCTTAGACTTTTCAAAGAGACAAACTCCATTTTCTTATGAATGGAAAGTGAAAACCCCTGTTCCGCTTAAATTGGGTTCCTTCCTGTCCTGAGAAACACAGAGACCCCCAAAAGGGAAGCAGAGGAGAGAGAGAGACCCACACCCAGACCCCGCGAGAAGAGATGACCATGACCACCATGCCAGAAAGTCTCAACAGCCCCGTGTCGGGCAAGGCGGTGTTTATGGAGTTTGGGCCACCCAACCAGCAAATGTCTCCTTCTCCCATGTCCCACGGGCACTACTCCATGCACTGTTTACACTCGGCGGGCCATTCGCAGCCCGACGGCGCCTACAGCTCGGCCTCGTCTTTCTCCCGACCGCTGGGCTACCCCTACGTCAACTCGGTCAGCAGCCACGCGTCCAGCCCCTACATCAGTTCGGTGCAGTCCTACCCGGGCAGCGCTAGCCTCGCCCAGAGCCGCCTGGAGGACCCAGGTACGTGCGCCTGCCAGGGAGAGGGAGAGGACAGGGTGCAGGGGAGAGAGGGACGGAAGGAGGGAGGCAGGGAGGGAGGAAAGGGGGGGAGGAAGAGAGAGAGAGAGAGAGAGAGAGAGAGAGGAGGGAGAGGGGGAGAGCGAGGTGGGGGTGGGGGTGGGGAGGGCGCCGGAGCAATGGAGGTTTCGGGTATCAATCTATGTATGGATCCTTGTCAGAGCAAAGAAAAAAAATTTTTTTTTAAAAAAAATTCCACCCAACTCGCAACTATCCAGCAAAGGATAAATCTGAGAGCGTCCCCTGGCACTGTCTGGGCCTCTGGGCGGCTCTGTGCGCCGAGCACACAATGCCCCTTTGGAAAACAGAAACCCACATGTGCACGTATTAGTCTCAGTAATTATTTATTGCGTAGCGCTATAAACAATGTATGCAATTAAGGGTAATTAAACCTCAACTACCGCCTGCAAAAAATAGCAAACTTTCTCTGCAAAGGCAGGAACTGCACGCCTGGGAACTGCCCCAGTCCGCCTGCTGCGGCCCGGGGCCGGCCCTCGGACTTTGCGGGACCCTTCCCTGGCTTTCGGAGTTTTCTTGAGCGTTCTCTCTCGGCCCAGCCTCTGCCACCCCTCGGTTGCCACTCGCCCTCGGCTCCCCGCACTAAAGGCTGTCCCCGCATTAACAGCCCCCCCCCCCCCCCCCCCCCCCCCCGCTTCTGCTGTCCCTCCAGGGGCTGACTCGGAGAAGAGCACGGTGGTGGAAGGCGGCGAAGTGCGCTTCAATGGCAAGGGGAAAAAGATCCGCAAACCCAGGACGATTTATTCCAGTTTGCAGTTGCAGGCTTTGAACCGGAGGTTCCAGCAAACTCAATACCTAGCTCTGCCCGAGAGGGCGGAGCTCGCGGCCTCCTTGGGACTCACGCAGACGCAGGTACCTCGCCGCGGCCCCTCTGCCAAGCGGGCGTCCCGCGGCCGGCCTGCGCCCGGAGCTTCATCTCTTGCTCTCCGGGCCTCAGGGTCGGAGACTGTGTGCGTGTGTGCGCGCGTGCTTGTGTGTGTGTGCGTGTGCGTGTGCGTGTGCGTGTGTGTGTGTGTGTGTGTGTGTGTGTCCCACCCATGGCTCTCCTTCCTCCCTCGTCCTCTCTGCTCCGGCTCTGTCGCTGCACTCTGTACTCCGCGCTGCCTGCCGCCCGGCCCTCAGTCCCTGGACAATCTGATTAGGGCGCGGAAGGATTTTCCTAGACGTTTTGTTTGGGGCCTCTGAGGTCACACGTGCCCGAACAACTGGAACAATAGACGCTGGGCTTAATCCCTTCTTTGCCTTTAAAGTGTGTGGCTAATCACTCAGGGCCTGGGCCAGAGCCTCTGTTTCCCTTCTCCTCCTCCTCCTCCTCCTCCTCCTCCTCCTCCTCCTCCTCCTCCTCCTCCTCCTCCTCACCGGGTTGGGGTGTGGGGAAATCCTTTCCTCCGCCTTGTCACCTCCCAAGTCCCAGACCCTGGAGGAGGAACGTGGGACCTTCCTTCCCGGATTGCTCTAAGACTCTGGGGAGCCCATGGGGCTTTCTGACCACGACTGGCGCAGGTTTCCAACGTCTGGGCCGGGATTTGGAGCAGAGCTGGGGAGAGCAAACAGACACTAAGGAAAGGTTGATGTAAGTCCAAATGAAAAAGTTTAACAAAAACCTTTTGGCCTCAGTCAGCCCCCAACTCACTCAGGGGCAGAAAGGCTGGAGCAAAGAGAAAGCAGGTGGCATTGCAAATAAATTTCCTCCACTCCTTTCCTCCGCTCGATTCTTTTTTATTGATGATCATATTGGACTTGAAGACTCGAGGTCGTGCAGGCGCTGCTTTGCTTCTTCCCCCCAGACGATTGCCAGGGTCGGGCTGAGCCCCTGACAAGCGAAGGCCTGGATACCCCCCTAACTCCTCACCACCACGCCCCCTTGGCTCCCTGCGAGCTGCCCTTGCGGGCCACCTGCGGCCGGCGGCCTGGCCTCCGAGGCTTTGGTTCCCATAGGTGCGGGGGGGGGCTCTGCTCCCCCAGCAGGCGCTGCCCAGTCGCGCAGGGGCATCCTGTCTCCACTGTCCCCCCCTATCTCCCCACCACCACGGTAGGCACAATGGGCCTAGCCGAGTCACATTATTGTCCGCTCTTGCAGGTCAAGATCTGGTTCCAGAACAAGCGGTCCAAGTTCAAGAAACTGATGAAGCAGGGCGGGGCGGCTCTGGAGGGTAGCGCGCTGGCCAACGGCCGGGCGCTGTCGGCCGGCTCCCCGCCCGTGCCGCCCGGCTGGAACCCCAACTCCTCATCTGGGAAGGGCTCGGGCGGCAGCGCGGGTTCCTACATCCCCAGCTACACGTCGTGGTACCCCTCGGCGCACCAAGAAGCTATGCAGCAGCCCCAGCTCATGTGAGGTTGCGCGCCCGCACCCTCCCGCCTCCTTCCCGTCTCCCCCGGCCCGGGCCCCTCCCGCCTCCCGGTCCATCCACCCCGTCCGCAAGCCCCGGGCGCCCCCCCTCCCCCGGAAGGGCCCAGGGGCAAAGAAGAAGGAACCGCGAAGGCCGGACGCCCGCCACCTCCTTGGAGTCCCGCGCGGTCCGCACCGGCGACTCCCCGGCGCCCACGCGCTCGCCCGCCCTCGCCCCGCCTGGGCCGCGCGGTGACAGCGGCCTCCGAACGCAGGCGCGACCGCCCGAGACACGGCCAGAGCAGCGCGACCGGCCAGCTGGCCCCGACTCGCCGACCCTCAGCTGCGTGGAACCATCAGGAAAAAAGAAAAAAAAAAAAGGAAAAAAAAAAAAAAAAGAAAACCCACAAAAAAAAAAATGTAGAAAAAGCAAAAGCTTTTTTTTTTTCTGTTCTGTCTGTCTCTTGTCTCCTTTCGCTCTGTATCTGTGCGCCGACGAAGTCGAGGTCCTCGTCTGTCCGCTGTCCTCGTTCTGCGGCCTCTGAAAAAAGTCACCAGGTCGGAAGAGGCCCGGGCCGCCGGCCGCCCAGCTCCGCAGGCTGGGACGTCTTGTCCTTTCGGACCTTCTCCTGGGCCTGCCTCGCCATCTGTGTAGCTCGTTCGGGAATCGGGGGAAACTGGAGGGAGGGGGTTTTATTTATTGAGGAATGGACTTCGCCTGAGGGTGGATGTTGGCCAATTCTGTGGAGCACAGGGTCCCATAGTACCGATGACTTCAAACGCACCCCCGGGGAAAACGACTAAGGAGGACCTGGTGATTTTTAACTTATACAGTAACTTTTGTACTTCGCTGGTATGGAGAGGTTGGAACCTAATGCTTTGCATTTTTACATGTCCCGTATTATTTTTAAAAGAAAAAAAAAAGGAGAAACGAAGCCAACACAATTTTCTCATCTCGGGAAAAACACTTGGTCGCTTTGCCTGGACAAGAAGGAAAATTCTAATTCCCTCCTTGGGGAGCAAGAAAGAGTGGCCCGATGGGCAGTGAAAAAAACAAACAAACAGGCAGGCATAAACGAGTGCCCTAAAGCCAGTGAGCTTTAAAGAAAGACAAAAGCAGCACTAATCCCCAGAGGCTCGGACCACAGAATAACACCAGGCGGCACCCTGGACGCCCAGTCTCCAGTGCAGGGTCTAATCGCTGTACATATTATTATTGTTGTTAATTATTATTGTTATTATTATTGTTCCGTAAACATGTTGCACAAGCTTAGCTCTTTTCCGTTCTGTTGTGTGTGGCTGTAAAACCTGATGCTTTGTGAAATGAGAATCTTGACATTTTACTTGTGAAATTTGGAAAATGTGATCAATTGAAATCAACCGTGTTTTGTGTTCTCTATGTCAAAGTTTAGTTTTATATTGAGAATGTTAACTTATTGCTTTGTATCTGGGAAAAAAAAGAACTTTGTAAATAAGTTATAAAGTTTCTTTGAGACAGTAAAATTATGGTTTCGAGAAAGAACTGCTGTCTGGTGTGCTGTGTGAGGGGGTGCTGTGGGCTGGGCCAGGCCTCCCCCTCTGGGGACAGATAGTGCAGGGGTAAGGGACTCCTGGCTCCAGACTACAGGAATAACCCCCAAGGCCCTCCCAAACGGCTGGGACCGTTCATCTTGCCCTGCTTCTGAGCCCCAAGGGGTCTGATCCCTACCTGGGTTAGGAGGGTGGGCAGCGACTGTCTGGCAAGGGTCCTTGGAAGGGGGGATCGGGAACAGGTGCTGTGTGACAGAGCCAGGTCTCAGGAACCAAAGGGACTGTGCAGGCTGGCTGAGAGGAGGTGAAAGCAGAGCTCAAAGGTAGCCGGCATGGGAGACGTGAGTGCCACCCCACACCCAGTCACCGACCGAAGCCAAGAGGACTGAAAGCGGAGACACAGGGCTTTGCCCCCTCGCCAGCGCGGAGATCTGGCCTTCCGGCTTCTGCTTGCCCGCAGGGCGCTCGAACCCGACGCGGAAAAGACGCAGCCAGACACCGGAAAGGGGCCGGAAGGACTCGTCTGTCGGGCTACACCCAGTCAATCAGCGAGCTCCGAGGGACAGTCCCCAGGCGCCACCTGGGCCCCTCCACAGTCACTCCCACCCGTCGGGCCCATCCACGACGAGAAGCCCCTTCCCGCCTAATGATCCTCAGCTGCTCTCTGAGCCTCAGATGGAAATGCCACGGGAGGGGCAGGAGGGCTCGGAGGGCTCCTGGAACCACGGGGCTGGCGGAGGCCAGACCCCTCCGTCTAGCCCCAGGGTCGGGAGGCCAGGCCGGGGAGGGAGCTCCTCCAGGGGAACACTCTGATGAATCCCCTCCAGGACAGAGTGGACTCCGAGCAACTAGAACCAGCCTGGCTCCCTCCACCCGGTGGCCTGGCGTTTCACCCCAACCTCAACCCCAGACCCTACAGCCAAGCGGAGGAAGCTCTGGGAAGCTGCGGGCCCCGACGGGCTGCTTTGAGCGATTCCTGCATCCCTTGCACTCGCCTTGCGACACTGCTTCCAGCGGGCTGGCCCTCCGCCTTTGGGGGGCCGTTGCAGCGCGCGGTGGGGAGCAAAGCGGGGAAGGCAGTGATCTGTGTTGTGACAAGCACCCATTTTTCAATTGGTGCTGGTGAAAGAGCAGATGCTCCAGGCTCTTCTGACGCCCTTTGGGAAGGGGAGGGGAAGTGGTGGAGGGGCGGTGATGCAGGGAGCAGGGGAAATAGTGGGGGATGGAGCCGGGGACCTCAGGGCCCCTCCGGGCCCTGGGACTGTGGCTTTACCGCTCCCGCAGGTCTCCAGAACCCGGGGCGCAAACGGGGGAGATCAAATCTCTGAGGCAGGGAGTGGATTGGCCTCAGGGCTGAGAGGGAACACGGTTTCCCAGGTTGGGTTCCGCCGCCGGGGGTAGGGACCTTCCCCGATTTGGTTTTCCTTGGAGATGTGACTTTGCTATAGGGGAGGTTTTGGTGGGTTGCTCTCGCACATCCAACTCCGGTGCAGCAGCCAGGGCCCAGTGCCTGAAGCCACAGGCAAAATCTGTTTGGTCAAGCGGATTTTAATATTATGAGATATTAGCTTATACTAATTTAATAATCTCTTGCTAACAGTTCAAATAGAGAAATTATTAGTTTTAGCTCAACGAAGGCGGTCTTTAGTTAGGCTCTATTATAATTATAAGCGGTTGCACTTTTAAAAAATGTTAATCTCAATATAGGCCTAATTAATGCTGCCTTGTTACTGACAAGTAGTTCATCAAATATCTGATTCAAAGATTTTCATAATGAGTATATTAATTAAACTATGAATAATCTAAAGGTGGTTATATTTAAACAATACCTCATTATAATGATTAAATACTGATTTCGAATATTATGTCTTAACAATTGTCACTTAGAAAACACAACCTTTCCTTATGTATGAGTCTGTAATGGCAAAATGCAATTTTGGGATTTTTTTCCCCTTGTTCAAAAAATGTGAACCTCATTTTAAAACACTTCTGAAATAGGTTACACACAGCTTAATGATTATCAAAATGACTCTTTTCTGCAAAAAAAGACCCCAAAGTGCGCGTACAGCTGCAAACCCAAGAGGGTCAGCATCATTTCACTGTATTCTCTTCTTGATTACAAGCCGGGCCCATCAAACACAACATAATTACAGTAATTTCAGGTTTATTTATTCTAATGCAGTTTCCCCATCTCTCTGGTAATTATGAGCAATTTTTTCGCCCAGGGAATCTTTTTGCATTAACAAAAGAGATAACGCACTGAAAGCCAAATTTGCTGTGCATTGAGAAAAGGGAAAAAAAAAATCAAATAGGTGCGAGCTGCCATCTCTGCAATTCTCCGGTACCGGAGCCGGCAAATTGCTTGCAGGTGTATGGAGCAAGCTTGTCAATGGCCAGGCCTCCAAATTAGCAAATGCACAGCGTCGAAGTAGTGAAGACAGACTTAGCAAAATTGCCAAACAACAGATACCTCTTTAATGTCTTCTCTCACACACACTAGCTCTAAAAGGGGCAAGGGTGGGGGGTTTAGGGCACAAGCAACAATCCCTAGCCCCCTTCTCGCTGGTCTTGGCTTTCATAAGCCTGGGACTGAGTGGTCCTGCAAGTAGTAGTATAGTTGTCCAAGAATCCAGCTTCCAAATCTAGGCAATATTTGAAAAATATGAAATGGAAACATGTTTATAGTTCACAGCTTTCCTTCATTGATTATTAGGTTTTATTTTCTTTCTTTTCGGGATCTGAACCTGGGCTGGGTCAGATGGCTCTTCAGCCTTTCCTGTTCTGCGTTGGCTTTAAGAGCTACAACAAGTTTAAAAATTCCTCTATCTATATGCATAGAAATATAATTTCATTCCTAGAATCATTTGATGGGAAAATTAATTAAATCTCTCCTCTTGAAGAAATTGCCCACTTCTGTCATCTATGGAAAGGTAGGTCTGTGTGCTGGATATAGAACCTGAGATACCTGACCTCAAGAAAAATTGAGAGGAAAGAAGCAACCCAGGTCCCCAGCTATCTTTTTAAAAAAAATTCTGCTATCCATCTCTTTCATTCTGTATCTTTAAAAAACCGATTTCAGAATTATCTGGGTTTTGTCAAGCCACCGCCTGCGTTAAACATCCTGAAATCACAGGCTAAAGCAAACTTTCCCCGCTCCTCATCCTGCACAAGCCATAGGCACCTCCATCGAAGGCAGTACCGAGGGTAAGGGTCTCTCCCTCCCATGACTCAAAGAAACCCTCCTTCGGTCCCCAGCTCCACAGCAGACCCCAACTCCAGTGTAGACAGGCAAACGGCTCTAAAGGGTGCCTTCCCCAGGCTCAAGAAACCTGTCACCCACACCCACTCCTTTGCTACCCCCGCCCTCATCCCCCAACCTTCAGGGATTAACACTTCCTGAAACATCAAGTGTTTTTATAAAAAGGAAAAAAAATAATCCTGACATCGCTGACAAGAAGTTTTGATGGAAGAATTAGCTGGTGCATACATAATCACTCCCCCACCCTCCTACTCCCGGAGCGGGAGCCACCGCGGCGGGCGCAGCGCAGCCTTCCAACCCTCTGAAAAATGAAACCAGTTTCCACCCTTACCTTCTTCAGTGTCAATTTCAGATAATCTGGACACAATCTTTGCTAGATCAAATCAAAAGGGTCGAAGGCGGCATTTGGCTGGGAGAATGACAGGAAAGAAAAGGAAAAAAGGAAAAAAAAAGGAAAAAAAGAAAAATAGGAAATACAAAACCGACCAAACCAGATCAAAACAAAACCAGAAAACCAAAAAGAAACCCCCAGCCCCATCCTCCTATCCTGAGAGTAAAGAGTGGAAAGAGGTCTCCAGGACCAGGCGCCTCCGAGCGCCGCAGGCTTTTTGCAGCGCTGCGCTTGCAGAATAGGACTGAAATTTTCGGCTATATAGCCTCTGTCTTTATAGCTGATGAAAAAAATTGCAGATTATTAGCATAAATGTTTACTCTTCATTACGCTGATGACATTGTGCACTCGAGATCTTGGTAATCTTTGGGAAAATTATGAGTAATTTTTAAAAATTTTAAAGCAGCAGCAGTTACCATGCAATTCAGGCTAATTCTGCGTAGGCTCCGAACGGATATAATTATCGAGGAGTCAAGATGTTATGCTAAAAACTATGCATTGATATTCCCATTTATTATGTACATACAACTTTGACAATGTTGATGCTTGAAATAGCAGGAAATTGTCTTGCGCAAAAATTACAGTCCATATTAGGACATCTGAAATTGCGAAGAATTATATAGTAATTGCAGGCTTTCAGATGGGAGAGCCAGAATGCTCAAACTAGTGCAAATGTGGATAAAATTACAGATCAGAGCAAAAATTAGGGAAAAAGGGGGTCTGGGATTTTTCAGGTTGGCTATAGGATTCCGGAAGTGTCTAATGCCACATGATTGCTGCAGCTTTAGGGGAGACATTCATGCCTCAAATAGCGCCTTGGCCAGGGTGGCTTTAATTGAATTTCTTGGGCTTTTTCTTTTAATAGGGGCAAATGAGAAAATTGGCCACCTAAGGCAAATTTTCACTGTTCTCCTGGTGAACACGTCGAGAAGAGAATCCTTTTCCCCCGGGTGCCTGCTTTTCCCGGCTTGGATGCCACGGAAGCCCCGAGCCCCCACCCTCAGTGCAGGCAACTATTAAGAAAGTGACTGAGCCCGACCTCCCGCACCCCCATCCCGACACTCCTTCCTCTTTAATGTCCAATTCTCCCCTATTTCCCTCGGCCCCTTTCCCGGATTCCCCAAAACCTCCCTCGCTTTGCAGCCTGGTTGGGCCCAGGAATTTGCAGGTCAGGGGGCGGGAGGCGGGGAGCGGGGTGCGGGAGCCCGCGTCAGATCGAGGACTTGGTGTGAACGCGAGGCTGCTGCTCTTTGGAGGCTTTGGGACGAGGAGGGAAGAAGCTGAGGGTCGTCGGGGCCCGCCCCGCCGTCGCCTAGGCCCTTCCTGGGTCTCCACCGTCCCGGGATGGCGTCCCCCCCCCCCCCCGAAGCACTCCCCACTTGGGCGGCGCTTCTCTCCAGCGCCGAGACACCCTGCGACTTTAAGAAGCCGAGGCCAGGGCCGCGGAGGGGTGGGGCGGGGCGGGGGCTGCCCCGGGGGAGGGGGCAGCGCGGCGCTGCGGGCGGGGGACTCCACCCGGTGCGCGGCCACCTCTCGGAGCAGCCGGGCCCGCTCGGGCTCCAGGGCCACAGGTCCCCATTGTTCAATGAGCGACGACTTCATTTCTAGGGTGTCTGAGAGTCGCGCACCACCAGGAGGGCAGGACCGCGAGTGTGGGGAGCCCGCCCCTGGGATGACCCCGGCGCCCGCCGAGCCCTGTGCACCCCTCCCCGTCGCCGCTTCTCCGTCCCCTAAGCTCTAACCCTCCGTCCTGCAGCTGTCCTCCACCTCCCCGGGCTCCCACCTGGTCCGCGCCCCCCCACCCCGCTCCCCAACTCCCCGTGCCGGCGGGACGCGACCCGGGGCGCAGCGGGTGGCACCGGGGCTCCCGAGGATCCCCCCAAACGGGCCTCTGGACAGTCGCGGGGGCGCTGCCCCTCTGCCCGCAAATGCCAGGATCCGCGGCGTTTGCGGTCGGGCGCGACCCTGAGGCCCCGCGCGCAGTGGGAGCCCGAGCCCGGGGCGGAGGCGGAGGCGGAGGCGGCCCCGGGAGGAAGGTCTCCGGGGACCGTGCCCGGCTCGCACGTGGAGCCTCGGAGTGGCGGCTCTTCCAGGACCTGCCCGCTCTTTCTTTTCACGAAACACATTGTCTCCCCCGCCCGGCCCGGCCCCAGGCCCCAGGGCGGAATGTAACATCTTGTAATGTGGCAATCACTGCCAAAGCCGTCCCCGCGAGGGGAAGTCCCGCCAGGGGGGCCTCGGAGCGCGGGGGGGGGGGGGGGGCGGGGCGGCACCGGGAGCGAGCGGGGCCGATCCCAGGTGCAGAGGGAGGTCCCGGCCCAGCGAAGCATCCCTCGGGGCTATTTCGGGTGTCGTGACCCTGCCAGAGCCCACGCGCGTCCGCAAAGCCTGGTCCGACCCGGCCGGGGGCGCGCGGGCAACTGGAACCCCAGGATCGCGCCCCCATCCCGTGGCTTCTGGGGACCCAAAAAATCGAATGCAAGGGAGGTATTTTAGGAGGAAGGGAGGATCTGCAGCTTCCTTCTCAGGGAGGTCTCTGATCCTAAACAGGTTTAGGGCACTGCTGGGCGCTGTTCCTTGGCGGCTTTTGACTCTTGAGCTGGTGCTTGGGACGCGGTCGCGGGGGTGGGTGGAGTGGGAGTGGGGGAGTTGCTCCTGCTTCTACCGTCAGTGAGCACGACTTTTTGTTTTTGGAAGGCAAGAGGGCCTTCTGATCCCCGGCAGCGTCCTCCTTCACCGGGGCTTCCAGCCCGGGAGGGGACCATCCCCCCGCGTCTTCACCCCTCCCTTTACCCCTCTGTCCCTCCTCCTCGCTTCCACCGCTGCACTGTTTGTAAACAAAGCTCCAGTTTTCTAGGAGCACTCTCCGCCCCCATCAAACCTGATACTTTCCCCAAACTCGCCCCACCAGTCTCGGAAATTCTTACACAGGACGGATATTCACAATTTTCACAAGTAATCCTGAAAGCAAGCCGAGGGGGAAGCCTCCTAAACGGTCCCACATTGCGAGCCGCGCTGATTAGGCCCCGGGATCCGTCCCCTTTCTTCTCTGCTCGCCCCAGCCCGGGAGCCGCGGGGCCGGGCGGCGGGAATTCGGGGCAGCGGGAGGGGGGGTGTCTACGCCCAGTGGAGCACCCGGGGCCGGGTGGCCTGCACCCCGCGCGTTCTGGAGGGTTGGGGGGTCCCGGGGGGGCGGGAATGGGAGGGGATGTGGAAGAGGGCGCGCCCAGGCTGCCTGCCCCTGGAACGGGAGCTCTCTCCCCGCGCTGTGCCAGAGTCCCCAGCAACCCTGCCAGGGGGTGGAGCAGAGAGGGCCGCGCACCCCTCACTCCTCGGCTTCCCTCCCCCTGCTTCCCAGCGCCTGTCATATCCTGTCTCTGGCCTGATATTTCACGCGAGCGAATGGAAGGGGATTACAATGAAGATTTATGTGTGTTCGAGCGCGACCGGTTTCCCAGTGCAGGGAGCCCAGATCGCGGCTTCCCATTTCCATTTTTCATTCGCGCTTTGGGGAGCGCAGTGCCGCGCGGGGGGAGCGTGTCTGCGCGGCGGCGGGCTGATCACAGGGCTCCGCGTCTCCCGGCGGGCCCCCAGACTGTGAGAAAGGCTTGCCAGCGCGTTGCCCCCGGCGGGGCTGGAGCCGGCCCCGGCCTCCCCCAGCCGGGCTTTGTCTGTCCCCTGGCTCGCCCCTCCCCCTCCCCGCCCCCTCACTTCGGGGACCTGGGCGCATCCTCGCTCTGCCGTCTGCGTGCCCCGCTCTCCGTCTGCGGAAACGCCCCCTTCCTCTGGCCCCTGCACCCTCCCGCTCTCTGCTTCGCGGGCTTCCCGGGGAAAGACGCGCCGTGGCCTGGCGCGACCCCGCCGCCGCCGGGTGCCAGGTTCGGTGACTCCAGCGAGTCTGTGGGGCCTCGGCCCACCCCGGAGCTGGGGCCGCCCGCCCTCCCGGCTCCCAGGCTCGCTCATGCCAAGGCCTGTTGCGTGATTCCAACTTGGGCTGACATTCCCTGCCCCGGGCGCTCCGGCGTAGGCCTCTTAATCATCTTGTCTGCTGCAGATCCTCGACACCAGCCAATTTACTGCCCCGTCTCTCCTCGCTGGTTTCAGGAGGGGGAGGGGAGTCCGCGCAAAGGAGGGGAGGGCACATTCAACCGCAGGAGGAAGGCTGGCACCAGCTACTGGCACTCAAAGAAAACCACGGAATTTGGAGCTGGGGGGAGGGAGGGAAGGAATGGGGGTCTGCTAGGCAGCCGCTGCTCAGAGAAGCTCGAATCACGGGGTCAATGAGCTTCAGCTCAGGCCTTCCTAGCCTGGGAAAACAATGCAGGAATGGAAATGGACACTGGATTTGTAGCCTCCCTTGTCTTTCCCAGAGCCTTGCCCACACTCTGGTGGAAGCTAGACTCCAAACAGACCCGGAAACTGGTCAGAAAAGACAGGATTTGTCTAAGGATGGTGCCACTGAACCCAGAAAGTCACCCCCATCTCACGTCTGTTTTTTTTGGCAGAGGTGAGTTGAAGACACACAGGATGGCCTGAATCGCCATCCTGGAGGAGAGGAAGGAAGCCTGGGTGTCCCCCTAGCAGGGCTCTCAGGCCTGCCCCTAGTTTCCTCTCTCCTAAAGGCTGGTCCCTTCAGAGGGGAGGGCTGAGATTGAGGTTCTCCTGTAAGAAGGGGCCAGGGCTGAGCTCTCTCAGCCCTGGAGTGCTGCTCTTCCACAGGAGGTGAAGTGGGAAAGTGCCCTCCGTAAGGGGGGGGCTCAGAATCGCAGGCAGAAGTAAAGCCTCCCTGTTTGGGGGGCATTGGGATAAAACAATCTACTACTAACAGCAAAAATGAACGCTTCCCATGTGCCAGGCACTGTGTTACATCATCGTCTCGTCCTATGCTTACAAAAACTCGGAGATCGCTGTTATTATTTCTCCTATCTCCTAGATCTGCGAACTGCAGCAGACAGGGTAAGGGGGAGGAGGGGAGCCCAAAGTCACCGGGTCCGTGATGCAAACTAAGATGCTTTGCTGTAGGCCTCAACGCTTTGAAGAAAAGGGAGTTTTAGTTCAGGCCTGACTTACCCACCTAGCCCTGGCCTTCTCAGATCATGACAGAAAGTAGGGCCACTTCCAAAGCTGGAAGCTAGCTGGGTGGGACCCAAGGTGGAAGGCAGAGGTGAATGGCCTGTGGACCTGTCCCCTCAGAGAATATCATGCGTGAGGATGCCACTCGCACAGCAACGTGCCTCAGTCTCTGCGCGAAGGTGCCTGTATGCACGAGTGTGCTTATGTGGGTTTGGGCACCAGTGTCTGCGAATATGCGTGTCCGTGAATTTCTATCAGTGATCTGTGTGTGTGACTCAGGGGGAGTGTGACTGTGAGTGTGTGTACGAATGAGCATATGTGATAGCGTAGATGGGACTCTAAGCGTCAGTCACAGTGTGGGATTGTATGTGTCTTAGCGTGGCCTTGTGTGCCGGGGTCGCCCTGCATTCCAGAGCAGCCAACCGAGTTTCCCCCAGAGGGCCGAGGTGACTCACCGAGCTCTCCGGCTTAGCCAGCCCCAGGAGGGCCACGGGGGGCAAACGGAGGGGAGGGCCCAAGGCAGGGGTCCCCCTCCGGCCCGGCTTCTTCGGGCCCGGCCGCGCTCGGGCTGCGACTGCAGGGCCCCCGCGGCGGCTCGGAAGCCCTGCCCGGCGGGCCCCACCGGCGCGGGGGCGGCCGAGACCGCCCAGGCGCGGGGCAGTGGCGCCGGCGCTGGAGGGGCCCGGCGGGCGGAGGCTGCAGCCGCCCCGGCGCTGGGTGACTCACCGCGGGGCGAGCCGAGAACCCCGCGCCAGGACTCGGGCGCCCGCGCGGCCTGAGCGTTTCGGGGAGGCCCGCGCGGGGCGCGCCTGTTCTCGCCTCGCCTCCCCGCTGTCACAGCCTCTGAACCACGGAGATGTCACTCCCGGCTGGCCAGGTTCCCCGCCCGGGCCGCGGCTCCAGGTCCCAGGTCGTGACACCAAGGAACGAGCGCACACATCCAATGGAAACAATAATTTATTTAAATAATCTCTTCATATTGTAAAATCAACATTAAGAGCATGTTGTTTTCATAATAAATAACCCCAAAATACCTTTCATTTCAAGAACAAAGACTTTAGGATAAGATAAAACAAAACCAAATCAGTAGCTTAGTGTAACTGAGAAAATTTTCAAAGGGAAAAATAAAAATGGAGAGGTTGCTGAGGTCACTGCTAAACCGCAGTTTTCACAAGTGGGGGGTTTACAAAAAGTCTGAAAAGACGAGTATTTTTATACAAATAAATCAGTGGGAAAATCTGCACAGACACCTTTATTTACAAACTCTATGTCGAAGTCCAGCCTAATAATCCTGAATAGGTCTTAAAAAAGATAATTTAAACACATTTTTTTTTTTGCAGTGTCCACATATTAAAAAATCATTTTTCCCCAACATCAAAATGAGGTCATCCGCAAAGGCACCTAAACTTTTAAAAAAATAAAAATAAAAAAACTCCACTGGTGATGGATGAGGAGAGAGCTAAGGGAGCGCGTTCCTGGGGGAGACCTAAGGCGGGGCCCGCAGGGGGGCTCCGAGGGCTGGAGACAGCGGGGCTGCAAGGAGGCGGCGGGCAGCCCGGGTCACGGGGGCGCAGGGGGAGGGCGCGCGGGCCGCCGAGGTCGGTCAGCCCCGGGGACTGGAGCTGGGCTGGGGGCGGGCAGGGAGAAAGGAGCCTCAGAGCACCCTGGAAGCCTCCCGCGGACTCAGCTCGTGGCCCGCGGCGAGGACGGCGCCCGACCGCCGCGCGGGGCGGGAAGGGGAGGGGAGCCATGTCCCAGGCGGGGGCTCGGTCGGAAGGCGGCCGAGGCGCGCGGCGCGGCCGCAGGGCCTCCAGGAACCTCCCAGTCCCCCGCCGCTCCGAGGCCGCACGAGGGAGCAGGGCCCGCGGCGGGCCGTCCCGGCCGCTCCTCCCGAGGGTGGGAGGCGTCCGCGGCCCAGCTGGAGGGATGCTCTGGCTTTGGGGGCGAGCCCCGAGGATCGCCGGTCTCTGCTCTCTCAGTCTCTGGCGCAGTCTCCCTCGGGTTAGAAAATCGTCCCCGCGCTCACCGGGGCGCCCCCGCCGCCGTGGTGGTGGTGGTGGTGGTGGTGGTGCGGCTGCGGCGTCTGCGTCGGGTGCAGCAGCGGCGCGGCGGCCTGCAGGTGCGAGGCCGGGCCCGAGGCCTGGTGGTACCACGGGTAGTTGCCCAGGAAAGCCGAGGCCGCGCTGCTGGGGCTGGAGCCCGAGCTGCCCGCGCCGCTGCCGCCGCTGCCCGGGCCGCCGCCGCTCCCCATGCGCGGGGGCGCGCTGAAGTCCCAGGAGGCCGGCGCCGACACCGGCGGCGAGGCGCAAGGGGGCGAGGCGCTGGCCCCGGGGTGCTGTTCCGACGGGATCTCGCCGCTCTTCCACATCTTCTTGAACTTGGACCGGCGGTTCTGGAACCAGATTTTGACCTTGGTGGAAAAGGCACACCCGAGCGTTAGTGGAAGAACCGGGATGCGGGCGGGGAGGGGCGGCGGCGGGGAAGCACGCGCGGCAGGCGAGGGATGCGCGCCGCGGCCTCCAGCTGGGAGGGCTCACCCCGGGGAGTCGGAGGGGCAGCGGGGCGCGCGCTGCGGCGATGCAGCCGGCGGGGCCGGGCCTGGAGGCCCAGAGATTTCACCCGCTTAATCAGGATCGCGCGGAAGAACTCCGGGGACGCGGGTCTCGGCCCGCCCGGCCCTGTCGTTTTCTCCCCCGGCGCCCCCCGCCCCCCCACCCTGCGGGATTGCAGTTTCAGGCGCAGAAGTTCAGGCCGCCCAAGGCGCCAGCTTCGTAATCCTTAAAATTACTTTAAAAACACTTTTCCAAAAACGCCGCCCTGACTCCGCCTGCTTCTCAGCCATCCCAGGCCAGCGCCCTCCCCGCAGCCCCCCCACCCCCCCGGGCCCCGAGCCCTCACCTGAGTCTGGGTGAGGCCCAGAGACGCCGCCAGCTCCGCTCGCTCGGGGAGCGCCAGGTATTGAGTCTTTTGGAAACGCCTCTGAAGAGCGGCCAGCTGGAAACTGGAGTAGATGGTTCGGGGCTTCCGGACTTTCTTTGGCTTCCCGTTCACTATCCGGATTTCAGGCTCGAGGTCCTCTTTCTCTGCAACGCAAGGCAATCGTGAGCACAGCGCAACCGGGGGCAGGGGCAGGGGCAGGGGGCGCGGGGAGGGGGGGCACCGCGGGGGGGGGGCTTGGCCCGAGCCGGGGAGCGGGTTGGCGGGGGCGCTGCGGGGCGCCCGGACTCCACTTCGCTAAGTGCGGACTCGCGCCGCAGGGGACCCGGGGAGCCGGGCTCTCCGGGAAGGCGGCGGAGGAGTAAAGCGGCGAGAAAGAGAGCAGGTGGGGAAGAAATGAGGTTGCCACGAAGCATGCACCGCGCGCCCACACTCGGCCCCCCAGGGCCCCGGGTCCCACCGGCTGAGCCCCCAGACACCGTCCCCAGCGGCCCTCTGCAGACTGGTGCTCGAGAAGGGTGAAAGGCGCAGGGCGGGCAGAGGGCGCAACAGCGTAGGCCGGGGATCTGGATGGAGCCCGCCCCACACAGTTTAACCCACCCGTCCCGACAGCTAGCTGGGGTGCCCTGGCCCCTTGGTGCCAGCGCGGTGCATACCAGGTTCGTTGGTGGCCGGGGAAGAGCTGGTCCCGTAGGGTGCGTAGGAGGTGTAGGCGGCCGTGTAGCCCAGGTCGTAGCCGCTCTTGGCGGAGTAGGGGACGTTGCTGAGGCCGCCGGCGTGGTACTGGTACGAGCCCATGTGCGCGTAGGGCGAGCCCCCGCCGCCGCCGCCGCCGCCGCCGCCCGCCGGGTGCTGCTGGTTGGTGTAGTAGCTGCTGTCGGTCGCCGTGGACACCGGGAGCGTGGGCGACTCCTGCGGCTTGTGGAGGCTGCTGCCGTTGCTGCCGCCGGGGCCCGCGCCGCCGCCGCTGGGGGGCTGCTGGTGCTGGTGGTACGTGCTGGAGGCCGCGATCTGGGTCGAGTGCATGTCGGCCACCAGACTGTCAAAGACTCCGGTCATCCTGGCCCGGGACGGGGCCGAGCAGGGGCGGCGGGCGCGAGGCGGGCAGCGAGGCGCCTCCTCCGTCTCTCCCCGTCCCCTCCGGCGGCCAATGCGACTGCGGGGGGGCGAGGGAGGGTGGGGAGGAAGACCGGGGACGGGGCGACGGTCTGGGCGACTCCTCCTCCGGGGGAGGCGATCACCCTGCCCTGCTCGGGACAGCTGCCGCCGGCCGCATCCTCTCTCCGCCGCTCCGCCCGCTCGGCTTCGTGCCCGGGGCCGGCTCGGGCTCGGGCTCGGGCTCGGGCTCGGGCTCGGGCTCGGGCTCGGGCGGGGGGCGGGCCGCGCAGGGGGCAGGGGCGGCGGGGCCAGGCCGGGGCTCCGGGAGGCGGGAGCAGGTGAGCAGCCCCGAGCGGCCTTACGGTTGTCTGCGGGGCGGGCTCCGGCAGGGAGGGCATTTAACTCGCGTCACGTGAGCGCCGGCGACGTCACCTAGCAACAGCCAATCCGCAGCGCCGGGCCGCGGGGCTCGGGGAGCCGGGACCGCCCGGCCGGGGGTGGCGCGGCGCGCGCGGTGCGGACCGGCCGGGGGGCTCGAGCGCCGCGCGGCGAGGGATGGGCGGGAAGGGGCGCGGGCCGCAGGGCGTGCGGCGGGGCACGGGCAGGAGAGCGGGGCGTCCCACCCCGTCCTGGCTACCAGCGCCTCCCGGCCCCGGCGGCTCGACCCTCCCGCCCCAGGGCTCTGCCTTCACGCATCCGTCAAAATACAGCGGTGCCGAGAGGCGGGCCAAGGCCTCGCTCCGCTTTTCCGCTTTTCCGCTTTTCCTCGAAGCGTCTGGCAGTTGCTCTTGCCGGTCACTCGCACTTGACAAAGTCCATTGATTTAAATGATCCATAAGCCACGTATAATGACACCTGCTTCCACGTACTTGCTAACCAACCCACAGGAATATTAGGCGACTAATTAGATGATGTTTAAATGATTTCCCCCCCTTGTTGCTTGCGAGAAAAGCTACATAAATTCGAAAGTGTTATTACCAATGGCATATCTGAAACCTTTTTTTTTTTTTTTATTTTTTTTTTACTTTGTGCTTTCCTGGTAGGACGAGACTTCAAGCAATTATGTATATTTGATGGTTAACTGACAGGCGAAAAGCGATCCCGGGGATTTCCTCTCTGGGTTGGAATGCTAGAACCAGACTGACCAGATGGCCTTCAAAGTTCGCTCTGATTCTAAATTCTACGTTTTTGCAGCCAAGAAGTGGCATAATACTTAGGTGAGACAGTCGTCGCGATACTACAAGTGAACTTACAGAAACAAATAGAGAAAAAAAAGTTTTATCTCAAGCACTTAACCCTATTTTACGGTTTTTTGAATTTAAGGACCCTGTTTCGCCCTGGCATTGCAATGTCTTCCTTTCTTCTATTTATTTATTTTGTCTTCTTCTTTTAAATCTGAAGTGGCGACTTTCTCCATATCAGTATTTCCTAGGGGCTGGGGGCCTGGCACCGGGTTGAGGGCCCCGCGCCTTTCCGGGACCCCCCAAGTCCTCGGGTCCCGCGGCAGTGCTTGCCTTGTGGCGCCACCTGCTGGAGGTGTGTGCGGTTGCAGCGGACCCAGGAGACGGTCTAATCACGCTGAGGCGCCAGTCTCTGAAACCCCCCAAAAGAACAAAATAGTAATTAAAAGCCACAAAATTGTGCTAGTGCGAGCCATCTGAAGCACCCCTTCCTAAAGACATAACATGTCGCTGAAAGAACTTGTTTCAACAACTGCCTAATGGAAAACAAGTTGATACTTTGAAAAATATGATCTGGGTCTTCTTCCCCAGAAAAAGCAAGTGTGTAATTAAAACTCCAGCATCCACACAGCTCCCTCTCTGCGGAATAATGAGGAAGGTAATCCACCCTCAAATCTGCCTGGATTTAGTTCCCAGCCTTCCTTTTGGTTAAGGAAGCCCCCTTGATGGAGGCTGGTGCACTAGTTGGAATGGCTTGGGGAGGTGGGGCTCAACACCAAGCGCTGCGCTCAGCCTGCTGCTTTGTGGGCCCCAGCTACAAAACTAACCTCTAGGTATTTCATCAGTATTGCCTTTTGGTGTCTTGACTCCAAATTCCAAGTCTTTCTGTCACCACAGTGGTAGCTGCTTTGGCCTGATACAGACACGACCACCACCACCACCACCCCACGTGAAAATCAAATATAAAAGAGACAGTTGCTCCAGTTTTGCCTTCTTTCTGCTCCTTTGTTCCTACTTCAAGCATGTCCTCTAGGCTTTTTCATGGTGGGAAGTTTGTTGTATTCTGTTATCTATGAGAACCTCCATTAATAGCCTAAAGTCTAGGTCAACTGAGATCTGGAAAATAGCATCTTTCTGGAAGGAAATATGACTCCAAGTTTACCTTTAACTGAAAAACAAGAGACTGTATGGGGGGGGGGGCAGAGAAAAGACCAGAGGCAATGAACAAGGAGAGACAGCAAGAGCAAGGGAACCAGAGACGCAGAACTTACAGGGGCACTTGGAGAATCAAGTAAAGACTTGAAATATTAATTCTGATAATCCAGACACAAAGCTGGATTTGCCCAAATGATCTGGTCACATCACAATATCTTGATGATTTCCTCATTTTGGTCTAAAGTCAAGGAGACAGTGCCCTAGAGAATCGACACATTCGTCCACGGTTCAGAGCAGAGGGATGCCCTTGCTCCACAGTAACCTGAGAGGGGTGAAGGGGGGCTCTCGGGCCGGCTTGGGGGAACGCTTCTATGTGGCCACACTCCCTCCTCCGCCTCAGGGGCATTCTTTCACTCTGCAGAGAAGAATGGGGAGCTCAGGGTTTCCGCACTGGCCTTGGACGTCCCAGTACCACCGCGAAGGCATGCCCGCTGGGAATCCCGTGCCCCTCGGGTTGTTGCTGCGGCACTTTATCTGGTCTCGGGGTCCCACCGTGTCCTCCCTGAGAGCCACTGCAAGCCTTGCCAGATGTGGGCTGAATCCTCGTTCCCATTGTACAGAGGGACACTGAAGGGCCAGGGTGGAACCGACTTTCTTTGAATCAGGCGCCCCTCCTTTCTCTGTTGCTGTTGTGCAAATCACAGGCTATTGGAGCCTTGGTTGAACAGCTGGAGAACAGGTCTTCTGCGCCCTGTTTGCTGCCCCTGACCTACGGCCAGCCTGGGCTTCGCCTGGCTCAGTGCCCCCCGTCGGCTCTACCATTGGAGGGACACTGAGGGGTCCCCTGGGGGAGCAGATGTCTCCTGCCTGGAGGGAGCGCGTTGGGCGCCCTTCAGGTGCAGAGGGCTCAGTCTCACTCGCATACTATTCTGGGGGGTGGAGGGTGTCATGCACTGTTGCTGGACTGCTTGCCCTTTGTCCCCACTTTGCACTTCCCCATAGAGCGTGCTGGGGATGCAGGTTTCTGGGCCATTGGTCCTAGAGGGATTCTTTTCTTTTCTTTTCCGTTCTTTTCTTTTTTTTTTTTTTTTAAGATTTTATTTATTTATTCATGAGAGACACACGGAGAGAGGCAGACACACGGGCAGAGGGAGAGACAGGCTCCTCGCAGGGAGCCGGATGTGGGACTCCATCCTGGGACTCCGGGATCACACCCTGAGAGGAAGGCAGACACTCAACTGCTGAGCCACCCAGGTGTCCCCCTTTCTTGTTTTGAATCTCTTTTGGGTTCGTTCTAGATCTCAAAGACGTTGAGAGAGGTTGAGAATTTATGGGAGCCTCCCATCTCCACTTTTCCAGGACCATACTGGCCTGCTCTCATGACCCTTTTTCATTGGCCATTGCATCTTGTTGGGGACAACTCTTGCCCAATCTTTTCGCATTGCTAGTGTCTTCAACTTGCTTTTCTCCTCTCATCTCTAACAGAGCCTCTAGGGTTTGGGTGTCGGAGCGGTCAGCTCCTCCCAGCCCCTTTGGCCCTTAGGCAGATGGGATTCTGACTCCGGGCCTGCGCATACTTGGACCCCACTTTTCTTCTTGCATAAACTCAGCAAGACGGCATAATGACTGCTGACCCTGAGAAAACCAAACCTTCGGGGACACCAGCAGAGTCACCATTCGAACTCAGGTCTGGGCCACAGAGGCAAGAGCTGGGTTTTTGGCCTGGGGCTCACGGGGAAAGGCCGCACTACCCCCACCTTTCCAGGTCAGGTGCTTCGACCACCACGGAGCAGGTGGCAAGGGAGCACGGACAGTCCCGAACACACCCCTCTGGTCCCAGGAGCAGACTGGAGGGAGAGTTTTCTCCCCGAGACTAGCAGGCACGTGGGCACCGAGTGGGAGGGATCCCAGGGCGACCCCGGGGTGATCCCAGGGCAGATCTGTCCTCGCCGCTGGACACCCCGCTGTTTCCACCAAGGATCACCTTTCTATCTGCTAGTGTGAGAGTAAACGGAACGGGAACAAGCCGCCACTCAACATCCACAGCACGAGCTTCCCCAGGGAAGTTGCAGCGCAGTTTTCAGTTCAGCAGGCTTCGGGAGTTTTCAGACCCAATTTAGCCTTCTAGGTCTTACTGACACTCCCTCCGCGCCCTCCTCCACCCAGTTCAGGCCATTTCACTCTCTAGACTACTCAGTGGTTAAGAGAACAAAAGCTAGGGTTCGGGCCCTCGAGGGCCCCCAGCCTGGGCCGACCTGGGGGGGGCTAGGGCGGGGGCGGGGGGGCTCACCGTTGAGTGGGAGGCGGGGGAAACGCACTCGCCTTCCGCGGCTGAAAGCTGCCAGAGCTCGAGGACCAGGTGGGGGGAGCCGGAACGCGGACGGAATCGGCTCCACCCCCGCCCCACGCCAGGACCGACACCGAACCGAGGCCGCGGGGGCCGCACTTTGCGGAACGCGGGGCAGGCCAAGGGCTCTCCACGAGGTCTGTCCTGCGCCCGGGAAGAAAACGCCCCCCGCGCCCCCCACCGCAACCCCGGATTCCCCCCTCCCCGCCGCCCCCACGCCCCCGCGCAGCTCCAGCTCCCCCCTCCCTGCGCCCCCCAGCCCCGGCTCCCCGCGCCCCCTGCGCCCCTCCCCGCAGCCCCGGCTCCCCCTGCAGTCTCCGATCCCCCCACCCTCTCCGCCGCTCCCCCCCTGCGCAGCTCCAGCTCCCCCCTCCCTGCGCCCCCCAGCCCCGGCTCCCCGCGCCCCCTGCGCCCCTCCCCGCAGCCCCGGCTCCCCCTGCAGTCTCCGATCCCCCCCCCTCCCCGCCGCTCCCCCCCTGCGCAGCTCCAGCTCCCCCCTCCCTGCCCCCCAGCCCGGCCCGACGCCTCCGGGAGCGGCCGAGGGGCGGGGCGCCCAGGGGGGGGGGGTGGCTGCAGGCCGAGCCTCGAGGAGCGCCTTTCGCGGCACCTGCAGGCCTCGGCGTGCGGCTCCGGGGTCAGGTGCGGGCGGCAGCTGCTCTTCCAAGGGGAGCGGGAGAGGGGACAGCCCCCCCAGGCTCCCGCGACCAGCCTTGCCCTCCGCCCGCCGGGTCTCCGAAGCCAGTCGGGTCCCTGGGACTCTGCGTCCGGTGGCCGGAGCGCGCGTGCAGCCGACGGGGAGGGCTTGCGGGGCCGCCGGAGCCCGAATATCCTTTCGGGGACGCGGCTCCCTTTCTCCCCCTCGGCCCCGCTTCTGCTCCAGCCGCTGGCGAGCCGTGGCTGCGCGGGGCCGCGCTCACGCGTGCCGGGGGTCAAGCCCCTGTGTCCGCATGGCCCTTGGGAAACGACTTCCTTTTTCTGCGCTTCGTTGTTCGCATCTGTAAATGCTGGTGATAATCCCGGCACCTCCCTCGTGGGGTTCCTGCCCGGGACACACCGTTCCGTGTTTTCCTGTGCGGCCCTGCTCGCGTGCGGGGCTCCGCTTCTCCGACCCGGGCTCCGCAGGTGGAAGGGGCCAAGGCAAGAGGTTCGCGCTTTCTTCCCCAGCGAGGCGACGCCTTCTCCAGGCGCTGACAGCAGACGAGGCCTCCAGGGCCCGGGGACGGAGCAGGCCGGGCCCTGGGCTCGGGGCGGCGGGGCGGGGTGCAGGTGTTTTGGGGGGGGCGGTTCTGCTGCGGGGGGCGGGGTGCGGCGCAGCACCCAGGAGGCGGTCCCGGGCCGCCTCTAGCCCGGGCGCCCTTGCAGTCAGCTGGGCAGGGTACGACTGTGCGAAGTCTTAGCTAGTTTCCGTGTGTGGCAGGCCCAGGCTGCTTCTGCTCACCTGAAAATGCACAGGGAGAGGGACTGGGGCTGGGGGTGGGGGGGCCCCTGCAAATTATTCATAAGAAATTGTCCCTCTGGTTAGCTGTCCCTGGTTCCTTGCAGCCTTTTAAAATTAAAAAACCAAACAAACAACTGTTGAGGCTTGGGGGGCTCAGCTGGTTGAGTGTCTGCTTTTGGCTGGAGTCATGGTCCCAAGGTCCTGGGATCCAGCCCAGCAGCAGAGTCCCTGCTCATCCCGGAGCGTGCTTTTTCCCTCTCCCTCTGCCACTTCCCCTGCTTGTGCTCTCTGGCTCTCTCTCTCAAATAAATAAATGAAATCTTAAAAAAAAAATGAATATTGTTAAAAAATGCAAAGTAATACATAGTGGTTGTTAGAGAATCAAACAGTATTAGAAATATAGTAGAGTGGTTAAAAGTAGAGACTCTGGCTTGAATCCCAACTTGGCCATTTGCTAGCTGTATGACCGGAAAAATTAACTGCTCTGTGCCTCAATTTAATGTTTAATCAGGATAAAACTTCATGATTTGGATTAGTAATGGATAATTGTGGACCAACTGCTATCTCCCCAAATCTGGTTTTTGGGAGAACACAGCTAGACCACTATTTCCCAGCTTCCCTTGCGGTTAGGTGTAATGATGTAATTCAATTCTAGGCAATGAATGGAACTTGAGGGGCAAGTCACATGTGCCATTCCTAGGATGGAACCTTTAACACAGCATTGAGACTCCTCCCTGCTCTTTCCCCCCATCTACTGGCTGGAACCAGCTTCAACTATGCAGATGATGTGGCCCTAGGGGTGTCGCTTAGGGGGATGTCCAACACTTGTCTTAGAAGGTCACCTGACCAAGAAATAAACTTCTGATATTTTAAGCTACTGAATTTAAAAAATCTGTTTGTTAAAAAACATTTTCTTTGGAGTCACCTAGTAGATTGCATAAAACTTTTGGGCTCCAGCAAATTCTATGATGGCCTTGAATCATCACATTGGCGATATATAAGCTTAACTACTATAACTAATATGACCTTGGAGTCAGAGGGGTGATGACTTTTTAGCAAAATACAGAAAAAAAATCTAGAATGTCTTTTGTCTGTGAAAACCAGACTTTGTATTGGGAGCTGAGCGTAGAACTCAAACGATTTGATTCCTAGGTGCATTCAGTCCATGGATAGAAATAGGTTAGTACAGGGACGCCTGGGTGGCTTAGCAGTTGGGGGTGGGTCTGCCTTTGGCTCAGGGACGGACCCCAATCAGGGGGTTAGGCTCCCTGCGGAGAGCCTGCTTCTCTCTGTGCAGGTGTCTCTCTGCCTTTCTCTCTGTGTCTCTCATGAATAAATAAATAAAATTTAAGAAATAGGTTAGCACAGCTGGTGGTTATCATTAGGAACACAAGTCTTAAAATGATCGTTAGTGAGGATCTGGCAGGTCTAAGCCCAAATCATATGTATTTCCTTTAAAAAGTGACAAGTTGCAGAGGTTTGTCATCCTGCCCTGTGGGGCCCTCCCTTCCATGTCAGTACCAGTCTTGCCTTGGGGCACATGCTTATTATGCTTAGAGTTGAGGTCATAAGCTTACTACCTACTATAGTCTATACCAGTACCTAAACTGGGGTTTAGGGGACACCTGGGTGGCTCAGCAGTTGAGCTGAGGGGCTGCCTTCGGCTCAAGGCGTGACCCCGAGTTCCGGAATTGAGTCCCGCATCCGGCTCCTGTATGGAGCCTGCTTCTCCCTGTGGGTGTCTCTGCCTCTCTCTGTGTCTCTCATGAATAAATAGAATCTTTAAATATAAATAAATAAACTGGTGTTTAGGATGAGCCAGGTAAATGCAGTACAAAGGCTAGAAGTACTGATAATGAACTATTTAATTTTTTATTTTATTTAATTAATTAATTTATTTATGATAGTCACACACACAGAGAGAGAGAGAGAGGCAGAGACACAGGCAGAGGGAGAAGCAGGCTCCATGCACCAGGAGCGCGACGTGGGACTCGATCCCGGGTCTCCAGGATTGCACCCTGGGCCAAAGGCAGGCGCTAAACCGCTGCGCCACCCAGGGATCCAGAACTATTTTATTTTTTTAAAAAATATTTTATTTATTTATTTGACAGAGAGAGCACAAGCAGGGGGAGCAGCAGGCAGAGGAAGAGGGAGAAGTAGAGGGAGAAGCAGACAGCTTGCTGAGCAGGGAGCCCGATGCAGAGCTCAGTCCCAGGATCCTGGGACCGTGCCCTGAGCCCCATAATGAACTGTTTTAAAATAGAAACACAAAACAAGAGACTTCCCACTCACAGGGCCCAAATAGTTGTCCTCATACTTTGAAGAAAGTATACAAATACTTTGTATCTGTGAAAGGACTTGGAGGTGCTACTTTGGATGATTTCAAGACATTAGTTTTTGCTTATTTTCCAACCCTCGGCTGCGTTCTCCTGGCCCGTGTTATCACATAGTTCTAGATTGATAATGTACTCTGGTTCCATTTAGAACCCAGTACAATTTATCTCCACCTTCCGGAGAGGGTAGACCACCAAGAAGCCAAGCCAAGACTGTTGCCTTGTATAAGACATCGATGACACCCAGTGGTCATTTACGGTCTTCATCTACACCATCCCAGTTCAGAGTACAACCAACACATTGTATATATTAGTATTAGGAAAGTGCTGTTTGCTTATTAAATAAAACAAAACAGAGCTTCATTATAACATAAATACCCAAACCCTGACACTCTCCACAGAGGGACACATCTTGTGAAGGGTGAACGAAGTGGCAGCTAGACTTCACAGCCTCCACTGTTCTGTCTTAACCATGTTACCTTGAGCATTTCTCCCTCGGTAATTTCCTGCCCCAGTTGAGCTCAGTGAAGGATTCCAGTACACTCTTTCCCGTGACACTTTTGATATTCTGACTGTCTGACCTTGTTAGGATCATAACCCAAAGAACAGCTAGGGGAGTTCTGAGATGTTTAAACAAGCTTTTACTAAAGTTTTGGGATAGCAAAAGGGAAAATAAACATCAAAATCAACCTGGATCCGGAAAGCCAAATGCCCTAAACTCTCTGTCAGTATGGACCATATGTATCCCTTATGTGGGTCCCCATCACCTAGTGAGAGACTGAATGAAAAAAAGTAACAACTTAAGAGACTTGAAGGATCAGTTAGAGTTAGCTGGGGAAAAAGTAGAGAGAAGGGGGCGCCTAAGTGGCTCAGTAGGTGGAGCATCTGCTTTCGGCTCAGGTCATGATGGAGCCCCCCATCGGGCTCCCTGCTTGGTGGGGAACCTGCTTTTACCTTTCCCACTCCCCTGCTTGTTCTCTCTCTCTCTGTGTCAAATAAAGTAAAATTTTTAAAATTTTTAAAATTATTTTAAAAATATTTTATTTATTTACTCCTGAGACACGCAGAGAGAGGCAGAGACACAGGAAGAGGGAGAAGCAGGCTACCTCTGGAACTCGATCTCAGAACCCGAGGATCCCTGGATCATGCTCTGAGCTGAAGGCAGACGCTCTACCACTGAATCACTCAGGCGTCCCAATGAAATCTTAAAAAAAAAAAAAAGTAGAGAGGGATGCCTGGGTGGCTCAGCAGTTGAGCGTCTGCCTTCAGCTCAGGGCATGACCCCAGTATCTGGGATTGAGTCCTACATCCAGCTCCCTGCAGGGAGCCTGCTTCTCTCTCTGCCTGTGTCTCTGCCTCTCTCTCTATGTGTCTCTCATGAATAAATAAATGAATCTTAAAAAAAAAAAGTAGACGAGCATGACAGGAAGATGGAATAGCATGTGCAGAGTTCAGAGTCTGAAATGGACACTTGAAGACTTGGAAGAAGCCCAGTTGGGTTGGCCCACAGTGAGTGTGAAGAGTCTACAAGTTAGGGCAGCAAGGTAGGCAGGTGCTAGATCATGTAGGTGTTTGGCCTAAGAGCCATGCTACAATCTAAAGGTTTAAGATATTAAAAAAATTAAACTTCTTATATTGAGATAATTACAAATTGACATGCAGGTGTAAGAAATAGTGAAAAGGCATCTTTTATACTCTTTACTCAGTTTTCCCAATGGCAGTGTCTTACAAAGTCATAGTATTAAATCACAGCTAGGAGATTGACATTGATACAGTCAAGATGCTGAATATTTCTATTACCATAGATTGTTCATGTTGTGCTTAAAAGCCAGCTGCACTTAGCTCTCACCCCACCTTCTCCTTGACCCGGCAACCACTAATCTGTTTTCCATTCCTATAATTTTTGTCATTTCAGTAATGTTATATAAATGGAGTCACATGAAACATTTTGGGATTGGCATTTTTCACTCAGCATAATTCTCTGGAGATTCATCTAGATTATTGTGTGTATCAGTAGTTTATCCTTTGTTTTTATTGCTGAGTAGTAGTCCAGTGTATATACCACAGTTTGTTTAACCATTCACCTGCTGAAGGACATCTGGGTTGTCAGATTTTGGTTATTGTGAGTGAAGTTGCTATGAACATCTATGTATGTTCATATTGTGTGTTATCACAAGTCTCTGTTTCTCTGGAATATATGAGTGTTGGGTCTCATGGTAGTTGGGTCATATGATGGGTTGATGGGTCATATGGTAGTTTTATGTTGAGTTTTATTTATTTATTTTTGAGATTTTATTTATTTATTCATGAGAGACACACAGAGAGAGGCAGAGACACAGGCAGAGGGAGAAGCAGGCTCCATGCAGGGAGCCTGACATCGGACTGGATCCTGGGTCTCCAGGATCTCACCCTGGGCTGAAGGCGGCGCTAAACCGCCGAGCCACCCGGGTTGCCCCTATGTTGAATTTTAAAAATAACTTTCTAGGTATGAGCTGAATTCTGCCCCCAACCCAAATTCATATGCTGAAGTCCTAACTCCCAGTACCACACAATGTTCACATTGTACTAGGAAATTGAGCATTTGAAGTGGTAATTAAGTTAAAATGAGGTCATCATGGTGGGCCCTAATCCAATATAACTGTATCCCTATAAAAGGAAATTAGGACACAGGCACACACACAGAGGGGAGATCATGTGAAGATACAGGGAAAAGATGGCCATTTGTAGGCGACGAGAGGCCCTAGAAGAACCAACTCTGTGATGGAGATGTTGGCTTACACTGGGAGGTGGGGGGTAGTCATTTTGCAATATGTTCCAAATCAACACAGTGTACACCTAAAATTTACACAGTGTTATATGTCAAATATATCTCCATAAAGCTGTGAAAAAGAAACCCAATTTTACCCTTACTTTGATCTCAGACTTCTAGCCTCTGGAATTAAAAAAAATTTTTTATTTATTCATGAGAGACACACACACAAAGAGAAGCAGAGACACAGGCAGAGGGAGAAGCAAGCTCCATGCCGGGAGCCCAACGTGGGACTCGATCCGGGTGCTCTGGGATCACGCCCTGAGCCAAAGGCAGATGCTCAACTGCTGAACCACCCAGGCGTCCCTAGCCTCTGGAATTGTATGAAAATAAATTTCTGTTGTTTAAGCCATCCAGTCTGTGATGCTTTGTGATGGCAGCCCTAGCAAACTAGTATACTTTCAAACTGTTTGCCAGAACGGCTGTACCATTTCATATTCTCACCAGCAAGGTATGAATCCAGTTTCTTGGCATCCTCATCAACATTTCTGTTGCTACTGTTTTATTTTAGCCACGCTGATAGGTGTATAGTGGTATCTCTTTGTGGTTTCAATTCACATTTTCCTAACAGTGAATGATGTTGGACATCATTTCATGTGTTTATTTGCCACATGTACATCTTATTTGGTGAAATGTCTCTTCATCTCTCTCTTTTTTTAAAAAATAGTCTTATTTATTTATTCATGAGAGACACAGAGAGGGTGGCAGAGACATAGGCAGAGGGAGAAGCAGTCTCCTTGCCAGGAGCCCGATGTGGGACTCGATGCTGGACCCTGGGATCAGGTCCTGAGCTGAAAGCAGATGTTCAACCGCTGAGCCACCCAGGCGTCCCTATCTCTTCATATCTTTTGCCCATATTCTAACCAGATTGTTTTTATTTTTACCATTGAATTTTGAGAGTCTTTGTTGGGTATGTTATTTGCAAATATTTTCTCTCACCTTAGCTTGTCTTTTCTTCTTTTTAACAGGGTCTTTCCCGGAGTTTTTCTTCTCTTCTTTTTCAAAAAGAATACTTTGTTGTCTGGAGAATGGACTGTAGAGGGATAAGAACGGATGTGAAGAGATAAGGTAGGTAATTTTTCCCTTGTAGTATAGGTGCTATGTGACGGTGGCTTAATCTAGGTGGAGAGAGGGAACATGTTAAGAAGTAAGTGGATTCTGGAAATATTTAGGCAGTAGAATAAATAGAATTTGGTGAGGGTGAAGAAGAAGGAGGCTTTAAGGTTGACTTCTAGGTCTTTGGCATAAAGAACTGGATTGATGATGGTGCTCTTTATCAAGACAGAGGATCTTGTAGGATGCACAAATTGGGGAGAACATTATGAATTTAATATTTTATTTTATTTTTTTAAGATTTTATTTATTTACTCATGAGACACACACAGAGGGAGAGAGAGAGAGAGAGGCAAAGGGAGAAGTAGGCTCCATGCAGGGAGCCCGATGTGGGACTCCATTCACGGTCTCCAGGATCATGCCCTGGACTGAGGGTGGCTCTAAACCGCTGAGCCACCCAAAGTTTTTTTATTTTTTTTCTGAAATTTTTTAATATTTATTGGAATACAGTCACACTTTGTTGAAATATATTTGACATATAATGTGTAAATTTAAGATGTGTAACATATTTTGATAACATTATTTATTATAATTTGATTATCATTTTAGCAATAGTTAGCACCTCTTCCATGTCACATAATGATCAACTCTGAATTTAGTTTTAAACATGCTGAGTTTGAGGTATCTCTATCAGTTAGCTATAACAAACTATCCTAAAGGTTGTTAGCCTCAAACAATAAGCATTTATTATTGCTCATAAGTCTAGGAGTCAGATGATTGGTTCCAGGTTCATCTGATCATTCATAAGCATGTATCTTTGGAGGACTGGGTGGTCAATTGGAAGTTGGCTTATCTGGAATGGCCTCACTCACATGGCTGGCAGTTGGCTGGCTGGTAGCTGGGGCAAGTAGGGTGACTGGGCCACATGTCTCTCATCATCCAGTGGGCTGACCTGTGTTTGTTCATATAACAGTGGCGGAGTTCTGAGAAAGAGGAAAAATGTACTATGCTTTTTGAGATCTAAGCTTAGTATTTGCAGTTATTTCCACTGCATTCTGTTGGCCAAAGCAAGTCACAAGACCAGCCCAGATTCTAAAGGGGAAGTAGAATTAGCATGACCAATTCATCCTGGTTTGCTTATGACTTTTCTGGTTTAAGTCCCAGGAAATTCCTGTGTCCCAGGAAATTCCTCAGTTCTGGGCAAATTGGAATGGCTGGTCACCCTAAGTAGACTCCAGTCTTTGGTGGGAAGAACTACAAAGTCACATTGCAAAGGACATGATTATAGGAAGGGATAAAAAATTGGGACACTTTTGTAATCAGTCTACCACAATGCCTATGAGAGATCCAAGCAGAAGTATCAGGTATCATTTGGCTCTTAGAAGAGAGATCTGGTCTGGAGATAAATTTGGCATATAATTGTGTGTGTGTGTATGTGTATGATTATCTGGTATTTATTGAACAATTGAATGACAGATATTAATGCAATAAATTATTTACTTTTAATCCTTACAAATTACTAGGAAAATATATATTATGTTCATTTTCACTTTACAAAAAGAAATAGGAGTTCAAAGTTTCTCAAGATAAAAGGAAAGCAAAGTAAAAGGAAACTGATGGTCAGGGTTAGAGATAGAAAAACTGCCCAAAGCTGACAGATACCCTTAAAAATGGCTAATGAACATAGGGGGAATGTCCTGACACACTTTGATTAGGTTCTGATGGATCTGGTAAATTGTTAATATTCAGAATAATGAGTCCTGAGTAACTCAGAGAAAGTTGAAATATGTTCAGCAGGCATTTCTAATTTAATTTCATTGTGGTCAGAAAACATACTCTGTAGGATTCTAATCTTTTGAAGTTTATTGAGACTTATTTTATGGCCCATATATGGTCTGTTTCTGTGAGGGGAATATATGTACTCAAAAAGAACACATATTCTGTAGTTGTTGGTAAATGTTCTAAAATGTCCATTAAAGTGGGTGATAGTATTGTTGAAAATTTCTATATTTTTACTGTTTTTGGTCTAATTATAGTAATTATTGAGACAAGGGTGTGAAAATCTTTAGTAATGATTGTGCTGTTTTCCCCTTTAATTTTATTGATTTTTTTTCTTTATGTATCTTGACATTTTATTAGGCACATGCATATTTATGACTAATGTCTTCCTAAGTAAATCTTTTAGTACTATGAAATGTCCCACTATGTCTCTGTTAATACTGTATCCTAAAGACTACCAAATAGGATAATAATATAGCCAGTTCAGTTCTTTCTATGATTATTGTCTGTAGGGTATTTTTTTTTACATTAAAAAATCTGTCTTTTTTTAAAGAGGGAGAGTGCACACATGTGTACTAGCAGGGTAGATCGAGGGGAAGAGAGGGGGAGAATTCCAAGTAGGGTCCATGCCCAGCACAGAGCCCATTGCAGGGCTTGATCCCACAACCTCAAGATCATGACTCAGTGGAAATCAAGAGTCTGTCCAATGCCCAGCTGACTGAGCCACCCAAGTGTCCCCAAACCTATCTGTCTTTAAAGTGCCATATCAGTGAGAGTCCAACCAGGAGACAAGCTATATAGTAATTTCAACCAGGAAAGTTTAATATAAAGAATTTTTAAAAATTTTTAAAAAATATTTTATTTATTTATTCGTGAGAGACACACAGAGAGAAAGGCAGAGACACAGGCAGAGGGAGACACAGGCAGCGGGTCCATGCAGGGAGCCTGATGCGGGACTTGATCCGGGGACTCCAGGATCACGCCCTCAGCTAAAGGCAGGCACTAAACTGCTGAGCCACCCAGGGATCCCAATATAAAGAATTTTTAAGTAAAATTTGGAAATGGAATAATGAGGAATCAGCTAGTAAGAAGTGAACAAAATTCTAAATAGCAGGTATTAAATGTCAGCCACTATCCCTAAGGCTAAGATACGGTGACCAAGGAAGAGTTTCTCCCTCCTAATACTTCCCACCTGCTTACAAAAGGTGAGAGATAGACTTTGTTGGAGATTGTGGGGCCATGGCCTACAGAATGGCAAAGAGATCAATGTGATCCTGCATTGACAGAACTTGATGAAAATCTACTCTCTGGATATTGCCAGAAACTTGCCCTCTGGGGTGTTGAGGAAAGTTGTTCATGCAGAGGGTGTCTTGCTAGGGGTAATTTCTGCTATGAAACTGCCCAAGAGGTGCTGGAAAAGCTGCTGTGTGTTGCTGACCACTGTGCACTGCAAAAACTGGGCACTAGAGAAGTTGATAGTGCTAGGTATCTGCTGAGAGAGCACTCTGTAACCAGGAAATAAAATTCTCTCTTCCTGCACTGTTTTTTCAATGCTCACCATTGGCAAAGCTTAATATTGTGCCAGGTGGTAAAGAGAAGATTTTTTTTAAAGATTTTATTTATTTATTCATAAGACACACACACACACACACACACACACACACACACACACAGAGAGAAAGAGAGAGAGAGAGAGAGAGAGAGAGAGAGAGAGAGGATGAGAGAGGCAGAGACATAGGAAGAGAGAGAGAGAAGATTTTTAGAGGGCCTGACTCCATTTGTACAGAGCCTGCAATAAAATATGAATTTTGGGCTGGGAAGCAATATATTGATAATTGGTACAAGTGTGTCTCTTGTAGGAAGTATATAGTTGGGTCTTACATTTTTGTTTGAGTCTGATGATCTCTGCCTTCTAATTGAAGTATTTGGTTCATTTATGTTTAATATAAATTATTGATAGATTTGGATTTAAGTCTATCCTTTTATAATTTGTTTTCTATTGGTTTTATGAGTTTTTCAAAGTTTTTTTGTTCTCTGTTTCTATTTTTTCACTTTTAAAAAGTAAGTTCTACACACATTGTGGGGTTTGAACTCATGACCTTGAAATCAAGAGTTGCGTACTCTACTGACTGAGCCAACCAGGCTTCCCTCACTGTTTTCTTGTAAGTCAATTGGGTATTTTTTAGAATTCCCTTTTATTTTATTAATTAAAAAAATTTTTTTAAGATAAAACTCACTGGGCAAGTGAGTCATTTAACTTTCTCTTTCTTTTTAAATTTTATTTATTTATTAATTCATTTATTTATTCATAAGAGACACAGAAAGGCAGAGGGAGAAGTAGGTTCCCTGCAGGGAGCCTGATACAGGACTTGATCCTGGGATCCTGTGATCATGACCTGAGCTAAAGGCAGATGCTCAACCACTGAGCCATCCAGGCATCCCCATTTTATTTTTTATATTGGCTTTTAGTTATTTTTGTTTGCAATTTTGTTTCAAATGGTTGCTGTGGGAATTACAATATACATCCTTAAGTTTTTAGAGTCTACTTAGAGTTATGGTACCACTTCACATAAAATATAAACATTTTGCAACCATACGGTTTCATTGACCCCAATCTTTTATGCCAGAGGTTGATGAAGTGTGGCTTTTAGGCCAAACCTTGCTCTGATTGCTTTTGTTTAATTTTTATACAACTACAGCCATTCTTTTATATGTTGTCTATGCCTGCTTTCATATTATGATGGCAGAGTTGAATAGTTGCAAGAGAGACCATATGGTTTTTAGAATTTAAAATATTTCCCATCTGGACCCCTAATAGGGAAAGTTTGTTGATTCCTGCTTTATGCTACAGTTGTCATGTCTATTAATATAAATACGCTATAAATACCACAATACTGGGCAGCATGGGTGGCTCAGCAGTTTAGCGCTGCCTTCAGAGCAGGGTGTGATCCTGGAGACCTGGGATCGAGTCCCATGCCAGGCTCCCTGCATGGAGCCTGCTTCTCCCTCTGCCTGCGTCTCTGCCTCTCTCTCTTTCTCTCTGTGTCTCTCATTAATAAATAACTAAAATCTTAAAAAAATAAATACCATAATACTTCATTATGCTTTTTATTTAAATAGTCAGAAGTACTTAGGTAAATTAAGAGAAAAAATAAGTCTTTTATATTTATCCATATATTTACTCTTTCTGGTGCTCTTTATTTCTCCCCAAAGATCTAAATTTCCATCTGGTATTATTTCCCTTTAGCCTGAATTTTCTTTGTTAGCATTTCTTGTGGTATTGTTCTGTTGGTGAGTTCTTTTAGTTGTCATTTATATGAAGAATTCCTATTCCCTTTCATTCTTAAAGGATATTTATGCTGGATATAGAATTTTTATTTGGAAGGTTTTTTTTTTTTAAAGATTTTATTTATTTGAGAGAGAGAGCGAGCAGGAAGAGGCAGATGGGAGAGGGAGAAAGAATCTGAAGCAGACTCCACACTGGGTGCAGAGCTCCATGTGAGTGAGACTTTCAATCCCACTACTATGAGATCATGACCTGAGCTGAAACCAAGAATTAGCCACTTAATCAACTGAGCCACTCATGCCCCTTGAGTTGGAATTTTATTTTTTAGACTCTTTAAAGATGTTGTATCACTATCTTCTAGCCTCCATTGTTTCAGATGAGAATTTAGCTATTAAATATGTCCTTGTAATAGTGAGTCATTTTTTTTCTGGGTGCTGTAAAGATTCTTATCTTTATCTTTGATTTTCAGCAGTTTGACTGATATGCTGAGGTGTATCTTTTATTTCTTCTGCTTGGGTTTTGCTGAATCTTCCTAAATCTTCTTGAATTTATGTCTTCACCAAATTATGAAACTTTGGAGACATTATTTATGACACTTTTTTGGCTTCTTTCTCTCTTTTTGGTCATTCTCAGGTTCTAATTATATGTATTGAGATTGCTTGATATTATTTTACAGGTTTCTGAAACTCTTTTCAATTTTTTTTTCTCTGTGTTTTCAAACTAATAATTTGTAGTTTGCTGACTCTTCTGCCATTTCAATCTGTCCATTAAGTGCAGTTTTTATTTTGTATATGTATTTTTTTCAGTGCTATGATTTCTATTTGGCACCTTTTTATAGTTTTGTTTCTTTGCTTAGATTTCCTATTTACTCATCTAGTGTTGGTCTTTACTGATTGCAGCTCATTTATTGGTTGCAACTTATTATTGTGAAATGAAATTAGAAGTTGTAATGCCTAGCATTAAAATATTATTTTTTTAAAAAGAAAATGTAATATGCATCGTGAATACCTTCTTTTGTGGAAAATTTGTGTGTGTGTTTAGTTGTTTTGTAACATGTGTTTCTTACTGTGATTATGGTCTAAATGTTTGAAAGACACCAGCTAGAAGGTAGATATAGAGTGGGATCTATTTCAGTAGAAAGACCTTGAGTTCTTAGAGCCAGAGTTTCCCTTAGAGAAACAAATCTATGTACAGATGTGTATGGGGGCTAGAAGCACTTGATTGCTATTTGCTGAAGCTTGGCTCTCTGCCTGTTGTTAAAACATTAAAAACATTAAAGTGGTGTTTCTTGGACTTGGTTCAGCAGTTCCCAGGGCAGATTAAAAGCAGATTTCTTTTCCAGACAGGTGCCCCCAGGTCATCTCTAGGCAAAGAAAAGTTTGGGAACAGAGGCCCACACTAGAGATTATCTTCTGAGAAAGAAATGGTAATGGCTACCATTCTTTGAGCTTTGTCTTCGAGAACTGAAACCAGAGAGATTTAATAATCCACAGCTTGGAAGTGATAGACCAGAGACACCAGTGAGGACTGTCTGACCCTAGGCCCTAGCTCTGAACCACTGAGTGGGGCAGTCTAAAACACCAAGTCTGCAAAGAGCAGGAAGTGGGTTACCAAGCACTGGCTTGGCTGGATTCCACTGTTAGCTGTGTGACCTCAAGCAATTTTACAAGTTGTCTGGGTTTTGATTTTCTTCTCTGTAAATGAAGGTCTTATGACACTTCCCTGTCAGGTTTTTGAGGGGTGTGGACTGTGTTACATGCTGGGCAAGTGTTAATTAATATCTATGTTCTGTCCTTTTATCATGCTCTGTCCTTTTCTCAAACTGGGACTGTAATGAGAGGTGCTGGGGAGATGAGAGACCCTTTTGCAGCCAAACATGGGGAGAGAGGAGCTTAAGAGGTAAGAGGAGCATGCTCTGAGACTGCAGGCCAACTCCAGAGGCTGGCAGACAAGGAGAGGAGAATGTGGAGGGCCTGTTTGCCTGGGAAGGCTGTTGCAATGGGCTGCAGAGGGCCTTAATGAGGCTTCCCTGAGCCAGTGATCTTCATGGGTTCAAGGCAGTTGGCTTTTGACTTGGTTGAATTACATTACCAAAATCAAGGTGTTCCGTTTCCTCACTGGGGTGTTCTGAGGGTTTTTATTTTGAAGTATATCAATAGTTTCAAGTGAAATTGTTGCAGAAGGAGGGCAAAGAATCATTTGATTACTTAATTTTCATGTTTACATAGCATTTGTTTTAAAGTAGTAAGAATCTAAATTCCAAATGTGGTTACAAAATCAGCCTCCACTTAAATTCGTAAGTGCATTTTAATGAAGCTTAATTTTAAGGCATGCATTTGCATATTGGAATTTGCTTGAGCCAACTTTTAGAGTATGATCTCCAGAGCACTAGTTTTCTAGTGTTTTGAGAATGTCGCAGTTCTTTCTAATTGCTTTTTATGGCCTGGAAACCTTAGCTCAATTGGTATAAATCTTAGCAAAATGGAGAGGATCCAAATTAAACATTAGTTATAATACAGCACTTTTATAAGGCGTTCTTAGAATGTTCTTAGGATACCTTCGAACCCAAATGTCACCATTTTAGAATAGTGTGTTAAACATACTTATTCTACAGCTCATCTGTATTTAAATCAATAGGCATGATATCTTAAAATAGCATATGATAATTTGCCAAGTGAGAAATAGATGGCTTCCATTTTCTATTAATACCTTCATGCAAAAATTAAGCTATATTAATACACTTATTACAAGTCTAACAATTTCATAGGGGCTTCTATAGTTATATACATATATATATATATATTTTTTTAAAGATTTTATTTATTCATGAGAGACACAGAGAGAGAGGCAGAGACACAGGCAGAGGGAGAAGCAGGCTCCATGCAGGAAGCTCGATATGGGACTCGATCGCAGGACTGCAGGATCACGCCTCGGGCCAAAGGCAGATACTCAACCGCTGAGCCACCCAGGCGTCCCGCTTCTATAATTATATAAAATGAGGTTGATTTATTTTATTTTATTTTTAAAAAGATTTTATTTATTTATTTATTTGAGAGAGAGAGAGAGAGAGAACGAGCGGGGGGACAGGCAAAGGGAACCCAGCATGGGGCTCAATCTCCGGACCCTGAGATCATGACCTGAATGGAAGGCAGATGCTAAACCAGCTAAGCCACCCAGGAACCCTGATTTGTTTATTTTAAACCTTTATTAATCGTGAACTATAACACACAGAGAAAAGTGCGTGGAACACAAAGTATGAATAATTATAAAGTAATGCAATTATAAAAAGCCATGAAAACGCCACGAAAATGCCATGAAATAGAACTCTGCTCTTACCCTGAGTACCTTTTCTATGTGTCCTATCCTGATCACCTCCTTCTCAATCTTCCCCTTCCACCTAGGTAACAATTACCCTGATTTTTATGATGATCACATCCTTGATTTTTTTTTAAAGATTTTATTTATTTGAGAGACAGAGAACATAAGCAGGTGAGTGGGGCAGAGGGAGAGGGAGAAGCAAGCTCCCTGCTGAGCAGGAAGCCCACCACAGGCTCGATCCTAGGACTCCAGGATCATGACTTGTGCTGAAGGCAGACACTTAACTGACTGAGCCACTCAGATGCCCTCACTTCCTTGATTTTTAAAGTTTTGCCTGTTTTTGAATTCTATACACAAATAAAAAAATACTAACAAATACCGACTTCACTACCTAGCTTGCTGACACCAGTGCAAACCTGGCTGGGTAGTACAGTCCCCAGGGAGGCACATCATATATGCAACTGAGGCATCCAAACCATAATCTTGAAGTTGGAGCTGTAACCCCATGTATATGGGGACCTCCCCTAGCCAGCCCAGGCCTTTTACTTAGCTCACAATTCTGCATATCCATGGCCCATCAGCAACACTCTGAGGCTTTGTTTTCTTAATATCAGTCTGAGAAAAATCTTAGTCTCTTGATTTTTAAGTGACTCACCCCATTTCTTATCCCCTTAGTGTCATCTATCAGAGCCTAGACTCCATGCTAGATAATGTTCCCCAGCATGGTAGTAATTTTTTTTCTCATTCTGTACTCAATCTTTTGTCTTAGAACATACCAAGGTATTAAAATATTACTTAATGCTACAGAATGTATTCTTTTATATGTCTCTTTTGCTCAATTCCTTGTTTATAAGATTCATCCATGTTGTATGTATAGCTGTAGTTTGCTCATGTTCGCTGCTATGTAATATTCCAGTATGTAAATATATCATTATTTATCCATTGTATTACTGAGGGACAGAGGATTGTCTTCATTTCTGGTTAAGAATATTCTTTGGCATGTCTCCTGGTACACACATGTATACATTTGTGTTGGATATGTACTGAGAATTGGAATTGATATATCATAGGATATATGTGTTTTACGCTTTAGTAAATAATTCTAAACTGTTTTCCAAAGTTGTTGTAGTGTGCATCTGTGCAACAGATTTTATTATTTATTTTTTTAAAGAGACTTATTTATTTATTTGAGAGAGAGGGAGAGAGTGTGTGTGTGTGAGCAGATAGAGGGGCAGAGAGAGAGATTCCTCAATCAGACTCCCCACTGAGTGTGGCAGGGTGCAGAGCTCGATCCTATGACTCTGAGATCATGACCTGAGCTGCAATCAAGAGTCGGATGCTTGACTGACTGAGCCACGCAGGCATCCCTTTTTTTAATGATTGTGCAATGCATTTTTGAAAAAAGTTCAATATGGAGAAATAAGGGGTGAAATGTATCCTTCTTCAGTATGCATCTGTTGATTTCTGTCTTTAAGAACTGTCTGCTCTAAGAGATCAGTGTAGATGGGCTCAGGCGCAAATGAAGTGTTCCACATTTAGTATTGCTCCCTTCAAGTGCTGCTGGTGGCTTTTCAAGGAAGACTAGTGTGATTATTGATTGATAAGACACTGGTAGATAGCTGGGTAGGTGTCTTGCGCAGGAGCTAATGGTTCTTTTCATAGCTCCTGTGCTCTGCCCAAAGCAGGAGGCCCCTTTGAAGGCGGCTTTTTAAAATACCTGCTTACCTTGGAAATGTACTCACTCCTGGGGTATGAGTTTTGCTCTGAGCGGTTCTCTTTTCTCATCTGATGTTTCAGTTATGAGGGAAGGCCTCATTTAAATTCCCTGCCCTGAAGGCATATAGGTGGCTCAGTTGGTTAAGCATCTGCCTTTGGCTCAGGTCATGATCCTGGGGTCCTGGGATCCAGCCCTGCATTGTTAACAGGCAGCAAGGAGCCTGCTTCTCCCTGTCTCTCTGCCCCCACCCCCACTTGTGCTCACTCTCTGTCACTCTGGTCTCTTTCTCAAATAAATAAACAAAATTTTAAAAAATAAATTCATTGCACCAAAATTATATGGCTTGTTGATTTGTAGTGACTAGATCAAGAATGATTCAGGGGAGTGGTTTCCCATTTTTTTAGCATGACAACCTATTTAAACATTTTTTTATTATAGGCTTTTTTGAACGTAGACATTCTATGGATGTGGTAATGGCATTCTGTTTTATGTTCCTTTTAAAAAAGTGCTGGATTGTTTACGATATCTCCACCTCCAGCCCTCCCCACCACTACCCATATTCTGTAGCAAGCTTCATAATTTTTTTCTTTTTTCTTTCATATTTTTTTCCCTAAGAATACAAATGAAGGTAATGGAGTGGAAACACGGGGACATGAAAGATGTTTTAACTGTGGGTTCCAGTCTTAGGTCTGCTTCTGTTGAGATAGGTGCCTTGGGCAAGCCATTTAGCCTCTCTGATTCTCTGTTTATTTAGTTCCTAAAATATACAAATAGGATAAGTTAATTTTTAAAAATATATATTTATTCAGGAGAGATAGAGCACACATGCACATAGGGGAAGGGCAGAGGGAGAGAGTCTCTAGCAGACTCAGTGCCTGGAGCCCCCCTGTGGGGCTCGATCCCATGACCCATGACATCATGACTTGAGCTGAAACCAAGAATCTGACACCAAACTGACTGAGCCACTCAGGTCCCCCTGGGTAAAATAACTTTAAGGCCTTTTCTGGATCCCAAATCTAAAAAGTTCTCTTGTGGCTCATAAATAAGCTCACCTTGATGTTTCCTTTAGGTTAAGGATGTAACATTGGCCTAATACACAGTAGAAACCCAAACCAACCTGACAAAAGAGGGTTAGGACCCTTTTTGGTGAGTCAGAGGGAGAGCAAGGACTGGATACACTATGGCAGACTCAGAATTAAGAATAATGAAGCATAGGAGCTCCTTGTCAAGGTGTTTTGCAAGATTTCCCACACCAGCAGGTTTAGAACAAGAACCAAGGCCCAACATGTTTTTCCTTCTATAGACCTTTATAAACCTTCTAAACTCTATTCCCTAAGTCAGCAGTCAGCAAACCACAGTTCAGGATCTAAGGATGGCTTTTTAAAAAAAGATTTTATTTATTTATTCATTAGAGACACGAGAGAGAGCTGGAGGCAGAGACACAGGCAGAGGGAGAAGCAGGCTCCCCGCAGGGAGCCTGATGTGGAGCTCGATCCCAGGACTCCAGAATCACACCCTGGGCCAAAGGCAGGTGCTAAACTGCTGAGCCACCCAGGGATCCCCAAGGATGGGTTTTACATTTTCAAATGGTTGAGAAACATAAAAATATGAACAGTACTTCATTATACCTGACAATTATTATTATTTTTTTAAAAGATTTTATTTATTTGAGAGAGAGTGAGAAAGAGCAATCACGAGCAGGTGGGGGGGAGGAGCAGAGGGAGAAACAGACTCCCCACCAAGCAGGGAGTCTGACAGGGGACTTGATCCCAGGACCCTGGGTTCATGACTTTAGCAGAAGGCAGATGCCCAACCAGCTGAGCCACCCAGGCACCTAACATGTGACAATTATGTCAACTTCAAATTTCAGTTTCCATCAGTATAGTTTTATTGTAAGATAGGCTCATTAATTTATATAGTATTGGTGGCTACATTTGTGCTATCGTGGTAGAGTTTGGTTGATGTGACTGACACAGTGCGGTTTACAAGTATTTACTTTCTGGCACCTCCCAGGAATTTGCATACCCCTCCCTAATCCCAACCTGTAATTTGCATTTTATGATTCTGCAAAGATTGACCCCAGTCAACAAACACTTCTGAATCACCCACTCATACACCGTTTCTGATTTACATTTGGTTCATTTTTTAGGCTCTCTTAGGTTTCCAGTGACTTCTGCTCCAATACTTTCCTTTATGTAAAAACTCAGTCTCTACTCTGACACCTTAAATCAGGCATCTCAATATCTGTTCTGTAAAATTTTAAGAGCTGTAGCAGGTGCTCTTCTGTGATCCACCCCTCTTCAGATCTAGCTGAAAGCCCCATCAGATTTAGAAAAAGTCCCTGGCTTTTTCTACAGACTTCCTCAAATTCAACACGCCACGCATCCTTTGGCTTTGTATTTCCAAGGCTTTCCTACTTACAGCAATTGTTGAGTGTGGCAGTAAGGAGATGTGATTTTTATTTTATTTTATTTTTTTAACCAGGGAATAGTCTGCTTAGCAGTCACTAGAGCAATTTTAAATTTGCAGTTTTGTTCCTTCATGGTTTTTGGTGGTCTTCATTTCCCACTTTTCAAAGACATAGGCTGAAGTCTGAATGAACTAGGGAAGGAGTTAATTCAACAGCTAAAATGAAGAAAAGGGATGCCTGGGTGGCTCAGTGGTTGAGTGTCTGCCTTTGGCTGGGTGGCAATCCCAGGGTTCTGGGATCGAGTCCTATATGGGGCTCCCTGCATGGAACCTGCTTCTTCCTCTGCTTGTATCTCTGCCTCTCTCTGTGTGTCTCTCATGAATAAATAAATAAAATATTTTAAAAAATGGAAAATAGGGATCCCTGGGTGGCGCAGCGGTTTGGCGCCTGCCTTTGGCCCAGGGTGCAATCCTGGAGGCCCGGGATCGAGTCCCACATCGGGCTCCCAGTGCATGGAGCCTGCTTCTCCCTCTGCCTGTGTCTCTGCCTCTCTCTCTCTCTCTCTCTGTGACTAACATACATAAATAAATAAAAAAATTTTAAAAAATGGAAAATAACAAAACAAAATGGTGGTTCTTCCCCTATTTCTATGGAAATCTCTGGAATTTTTAAAGGTATATAGCTGCACGTTCTAAAATGATGATCCCCAGGGTTTAATTTATATAGGTATGATTGAGTGGTAATACTAGAGGTCCCTGCCACTGAAGGAAGCTTTTATACCACTGTACACAGCTCCCCTCACCCTCCACCCCTGCCCCAACACCAAGATGATCTCCTGGAGGCAGAAGACAGGAAGTGGGGCGGGGGAGGGGGGGAGGGAGGTCATGAGGCCACAGTCTTTACTGGGCTTTCTGGGAGAGGCAAGTTAAGACAGAGAAAACAGTTAAGGATTGGCAAGTTTGAATAATTCCATTGGGCCTTGGGGCACAGGGCAGCAGAGATAGGGGCCCAGGTTTTGTGAGTTAGATTAGGAACTAGTTGGGGATACAGATATGGGGATTGGTTGGTTTGCATATGAAAGGTGTGCTTTTTGGCAAGCTGGTATTATTTTTAGGAATTAGTAACCCTTGGAAGGGGGAGTCGCTCTGAGTCTGTGAGACCCCCAAACACCAGAGTATTGAGAATACGGGAAGTAAAATACAGTTGATATAATTGATCCTGTGATGAATGGATGCCAAAAGACAAATACAGAGTCTAAGAAAACATAGAATACTATAAAGTAGCAAATTAACTGAATTTATGTATTTAATGGGATAATGACTTTTAACATTAAAAAAGAAATCTTGCATTTTGTATTAGTTTAGAAATTATGGTAAAAGGCATAGATAATACTCATAATAAAATTTAAAACCTGTATAAAAGTTTAGAATGTGAAAATCAAAAAGATTTTTCACTCCTATTTTGAATCCCATTTTTCAATTAATTACTATTAATGTCTTTCTAGTAGCTTTTCTTTGCATGCATATTCATCTCACTTTGAGTGAAAGCAGTGTTCTTACCTGGTCTGTACGGCCCTATTACCCCTGGACTTGGACTCCTGCTTACTCCCCCTCCTTCCCTGCCTACCAGCCAGGGCCTCAAGGTAGGCTCCAGCCTCAGAGCCTTCACTTCCTCCAGATAGAAGCCTTTCTCCCTTACCTCCTTCCATTCCTTACTTAAATACACCTCCAGGAGGTCACCTGGGCCTGACAGTGGTTTCAAAAATCATACCTAATCCACACTTCAATTCCCCTCCCCTGGTTTATTTTGATCCGTAGCACTCTTTACACGGTACCCATAACTTATGCTTAGCTCTCTTGTTTATTAGCCATCTCCCCCACTGGAATGTAAATAGGTAGGAATTTTTGTGTAGCACTTGAGACACAGAAACACTTAATAAATATTTCTTGAATGAGTGAATGGACGGATGGATGAATATCAAGCACAACTCTACAGTTCATATTTACTTGCATAATTCTTTTTAACAAGTGGAATTGTATCATATGTACCATATCCAACTTGTTTTTCTTTCCCCAGATGGAATTTTGAACATTTTTCCATGTTAGCATAACTGGATGCAGTTCATTTCTTTGAATAGCAGCATAATATTCCAGAGTATAGATCAAAAGAGAACTTATTTCACCAGTCATTTACTGATGGTCATTGGGATGTTGAGATTTCTCAATTTCCAATAAATCAAGGAATAGGGTGCATGCCAGGTTCAGTGTGTAGAACTGGTTCCATAATTGACTAGGAGACTTCTTTTTCTGGCTTTCTTGTGTTGTGATTTATATTTTTCTTTAATCCTGGCTACTCAGTTAACCTTTTCGTAAAAGGTATGGGATGAAGTGTTGGCGGAGATGGGTGCTGGGACCATCACATGTACTCACAATAAATCTCCATTAAAAATCAGTTGATAGAGCTGAGAGACCTCTGTAGAGGTGGACGCCAGGCATGATGGGGAGGGTCCTTCAATTTCCTTTGCCCCGAGTCACCCCATTTATCCACACCTGCATCTGGTCTTGTACACCCCTTGCTGACTAGTCCATTCGTTTACCATGTGCCTTCAAAATTAATACCTGGCACTCCACGTGCTGGCTAATTTATCTTCTCAGTAATCATATCTCTCTTCTATTTTCTATCATTTAAAGCCAGTCTTCTCCTTTAGAGCCCAGTCACGTGGTCTTTTTCCCCATTGAAATCTGCCCAATCTGTGACACCTTCCATACAAAAGTTCAAGCTTCATCTCTCAGCGATGCTTGATGATATGGCCTTCATCTTGCCTTTCATTTCCGCCCTGGCCCTGGACCAGTCCATCTGTTCCTTCCCCGCATCTCTGCTGCTTTAATCTGTTCCTGCCTCTGATCTGTGCTTGTTACACCTGCAAGCCCAGCCCATGTAATATGCTCTTCCTTCCTAACCTTCAGGAATCTCATCTGCTTCCCTGAGTGATTCCAGCCTTTCAGCCTTTCCAGCCTTCCCCAAGGAATTCCGCAGGTTGCTCGAGCTGTGTTCTCTTGGGGACTGGAGGTTTATTTTCCATAATCTATGCATCTCGGCTCTTTTGAATGTCCCCAGTTTGGCTTAATGAGGGCACTATGGGAACATACCTGGCCTTCCATTGTGGAGGGGTCACCAACATCACTAGGTGGCATAGGGATGATAGGAACCTCCAGCAGGGCTGCCAAGCCTGGTGTTACTGAGTTCCTGGAGCCCTCAGCGACTCTCTGGCACCAGTGAGGAAGTGGTCACAATTTTTAGGAGGGAGGGGCATTGGGTTTGGGAAAATACTGTTGGATTATAGAAGATATTTATATCTACAAGAAGTTCATTTTTTTAGTGTTGCTGTTTGTTTCCTGAGTGGTAGGCCTCTTGATGCTAGTAGCTCTGAGACTTCTTTCCAGAAAAATTCACAAATACACAAAATTTCAAATGAACTTCCAAGATGTGCATGGATCCCCTGGAACCCAGCAAAGATTCCATGGCCCCTAGGTTAGAGCCCACCTCCCCAGAGCATGTTTCACGTTTGTCCTCTGCTGTTGGTTTCTGCCACCTACCTGTCCACTGAATGTGGCTGGAAAGCATTTCTTTCTTTCTTTTAAAAATATTTTATTTATTTATTCATGAGAGACACACAGAGAGAGAGAGAGAGAGGCAGAGACACAGGCAGAAGGAGAAGCAGGCTCCATGCAGGGAGCTCGACGTGGGACTCGATCCTGGGACTCCAGGATCACACCCTGGGCTGGAGGCAGGCGCTTAACTGCTGGGCCACCTGGGCTGCCCTGGAAAGCATTTCTTAATGAGATACTGCAATAGACACAAAATGACTCTGATGGTTTTTTATGCTTTTCTTCTTTAATATTTTAAGCTTTTAAGAAGATTTTATTTATTTATTTGAGAGAGAGAGAGAGAGTGAGAGAGCAAGTGAGTACAAGCAGGGGGAGCAGAAGAGGCAGAAGGAGAAGCAGACTCCTCAGTGAGCAGGGAGTGAGACATAGGGCTACATCCTAAGACCCTGGGATCATGACCTGAGCTGAAGGCAGATGCTTAATTGACTGAGCCACCTAGACACCCTTCTTTTAAAAACATTTTTTTTGTTAAATTTTATTTATTTATTCATGAGACACACACACAGAGAGGCAGAGACACATGCAGAGGGAGAAGCAGGCTCCGTGCGGGGAGCCTGATGTGGGACTCAATCCCGGGTCTCCAGGATCACCACCTGAGCCCAAGGCAGATGCTAAACTGCTGAGCCACCCAGGCGTCCCTTTTAAAAAATTTTTAAAAGCAAGTTTTGCAGAGGCGCCTGGGTGGCTCAGTTGGTTAAGCATGGGACTCTTGATTTTGGCTCAGGATTGTGAGTTTGAGTCCCGTATTGGGCTCTGTGCTGTGCATGGAACCTGCTTCATATTCTCTCTCTCCCTCTTCTGCTCAACCCTCATCCCACTCATGCTCCCACATGCACATGCTCTTTCTCTCTCTCAAAAACAAGCCAACAAAAAATAAAGCAAGTTTTGCCTCTCTTTGGAAATGTTCCATATTATGACTTAAAGAATTAGGTAGGGCTCCCCCCCCACCATCATGCATAAGTTTCAGACTACAGTAGTGCCCCCTTATTCATGGTTTCACTGTAGTTTGTTACCTGCAGTTTTATTATTGTTACTCATCTCCTACTGTGCCTAATTTACAAATTAAACTTCATCATGGTAGGTAGGTAGTGTAGGAAAAAACATAGTACGTATAGGGCTTGGCACTATCTGCAGTTTCAGGCGTCCACAGAGTGGGGGGCTTGGAGCACATCCCCTCAAGTAAGGGGGGGGCCTGCACATGGTTCTGTCTTGTACCTGACTTATTTGTATTGTGGAGTAGGGCAATGGGAATTTTCCTCTGAATCTTTTCTTAAAGATTTTATTTATTTATTCATGAGAGAGGCAGAGACACAGGCAGAGGGAGGAGCAGGCTCCCTGTGGGGAGCCCCAAGTGGGACTCGATCCCAGGACCCTGGGATCACACCCTGAGCCAAAGGCAGATGCTCAGCCTCTGAGCCACCCGGGTGTCCCTCCATCGAGTTATACTGGGGATTCTTCGATACTGATTCTTTGCCTCCTTCCCCACACAACTCAATTTAGATCTGCTGGGTTCAATAGGAAGAAAGAGAATATTACAGCAGTGGAATAACCAGGTCTTAAAAGCATGGACACCCAGGAGCAGGCTGATCTGAGTTATTGAACTCAAAGAACTCAAGCTGGTGTCTCAAAAACCAGAGAAACCAGCCGCTATATTTTGTTTTGCCCTCCTAGCAATTCCAAAAGTAAAATCACCTTGATCTCAATAAGAGATGTTTTCTTAATCTTGGTTATACCAGCCCTCTGAAAGTGAAATGTCAGTTGCTTGCCCCAAGGCAATAGAGTTTAGGATTTAGTTTCCCCATCTGTAAAATGGGTAAAATAGCTACCTCAAAGAACCAAAGGAGCTTATGACTATAAGGACTAAGTGACTTAGCTTGGGGATCCCTGGGTGGCTCAGTGGTTGAGCATCTGCCTTCGGCCCAGGGCGTGATCCTGGAGTCCTGGGATCGAGTCCCACGTCGGGCTCCCTGCATGGAGCCTGCTTCTCCCTCTGCCTGTGTCTCTGCCTCTCTCTGTGTGTCTCTCATGAATAAATAAATAAAATCTTAAAAAGAAATAAATGACTTAGCTTGATTGCTATAGATTCTGAACAAATTGTACATCTGATTATTAATAACGATGACTACCTTAGGAAGTGCTTAGGGAGGTGGCTAGAAGCATGGGGATGGGGATGGGGATCCATGGGGATGGGGTAGGGACAGGACGGGGCTGAGAAATGCTGAGTTGGTGTGTGGCTAAGGTTAGACCTCCTTGCCGGCCGAGCCACATGAAGCAGGACAGCAGAATTTGGTCCAGGAGGTTGCAGAACGGCGGCTGGAGTTACTGGCACCCAGCTCGGAGAAGCCAGCGCCCCGGGTCCCAGCACAGTGGCACCTGCGGTTTCCATGGCTGCTCCTTGCGGGCGGAAGGGAAGGCCTCCTTCCTGTGGACTTTCTCACCCTCAGGCCTCCAGTGCTCCCACCACTGCCTTCTTCCGCTGCCCACTCCTTGGGTTTCACAGGCAATTCCAGACACAGGAATCCTTTTGATGGGATGGCGTCCTCCGCAGTTCTGGAAGGTGGGCCTGAGGGCCATGGTCATGTCATGTCTTGGATGTCTGGAACTCATTTTCATTTGCAACTGGGACGCTTTGATGCCTGGGCTCTCTTGGGCTTCCATGAGCTAACCACCTTGGCCTGGCTCAGTATCGACCCCTCATTGACTTGGGCTGTGTTGTCCGTAGGAGGGGAAAGGGTGAGAGCCTGTGAGGGGCACGGGGCGGGCATACCCTGCCTTCTGACTTGAGGGTGGCAGGCCATGGGGCTCAGCTGTATTATCAAGGAGCTCAGTCAGGCTGCTACCAGAGCTGGAGAGTCTGGAGGTAGAGCTGAGGCTGGACTAGGGACAGCAGGCTAGAACTTTCAGTGTTGGCACAAGCTCAGAGGTTAGAACTGCAGATCCGGGGTTCAAATCTCAGCTCTGCTATTTCTAACCTATGTGGCCTTGGGTTACAAGGCCTCAGTCTCAGTTTTCTCATCTGTAAAAGGGGGATAATAATAGTACATAGTTCAGAGGATTGCTGTAAAGATTAAACATATGTGTACATATGTGTGTGTGTTAGCTTGTATGTGCTAGCTACGATTACTAGTATCAGTGTACAGCCACGGCTTGGATTGCTGAGCTGGGCATTAGGAGTAGGTGCTGGTCAGGGCTGGGGACTGGAATGAAGCTAAATAGGCAATGAGACATGGATTGAGGACAAACATTACAACAGCTGGGATTAGGGTTGGCTCTAGAATATAGCATGAGCCAGCCATTTGCTGCAGACTTTCACTGAGGGGTGCAAGGAGCAGAAGCAGGAGCAGAAGTGGGGTGGGGTGAACAAAGGCAGCCTCCTTCCTGCTCCCAATCCAAGAGCATATGTACTCTTGCCTCCCCCTCCTAAATAGGGTGCCATGGTGGGAGCGAGGAAGGGGGGAGGAAGGTTCTAGGTTACTCAGACTTGGGCTGGGGTGGGTTGGCAGTAAAGCTGGTGCAAAGGTTGGTAGAAGGGGAAATATAACTGCTGTTGTCAACCACCTGTCAGGTCTCCTCCCCATAATGACTCTCTTAGGGGTATAGTCTTGGATCCATAGAGTGGTAGAAACGACACCAATCTTCTCCTACGGCTGCTCTGACAGCACCAGAGCTTGGATGAAGGCCTGTTAGAGGATGCGGTTCTCTAGGGCACCCCTCCTTGTCCAGGTGGCACATCAGGTCCAGATACCGAGGTCCTGATGCCCTTGCACCTGCTGATGTAGCCCTCTGTATTTGTGTCCATGGTCCTCATCACCTGGAGGCAGCTAGTGGAAGAGTTTCATTCTGAAAAGGAGGAGAGGCCTGCAGGATGGAGGACGTGTGGGACCACAGAAGGCCAGTGTCTCCCCGCAAGCTCTGAAACGGCTTCCAGTCTCAATCTGCTTTGAAGCAAGTAGAAAGGACAGAAAAAGAATCTGCTCAATCGCAGCCGAGTGGGTGCACCAAGGAAAGACCCAGAGTCACCAGCATCATTGTCTGGGGCAGGAGCAGAAGTAATTCTTTTTGTATCATTTCAATGCTCCTTTTGTTTCTTAGGCTGATTAGGACAAACACACAGTTACTATCTGTATAGCGCTGCCAGCCTGAGAATGTGCATGTTTGCCAAGGGGGTGAGCTCCTGGTGTTCCCAGAGCTGCAGAAACTGCCCTAGCTGCAAGCGGTGCTGCTATGCTGGACATTAGTGCTGCCCCCCACCCTCCAAAGCCTGGAATCCCAGGGGTGACATGACTGGACATGCTACACCTCCTGTGTGTGTTTAACAGGGGCAAAAGAATGTCCTTACACTGTGGCTTAGGGTACAGAAAGGAAACTTCTTTGAGAGGTAACTGCCCTGGTGTTATTAAGACTTACATTATTACATTAGGATTATTTTAAGTGGTCTGTAAGAAGAGTAAAATTAAAGGAAGTGAGCACACGAGGGTTTGCTGGGCTCCAGTTGTGAAAATCAGAACGAGGAAACATCTGAGACTTCTCATTAGAACCAGGAATGGCTTATAGAACACCCACCACTACCATGATCATTTCATGTCTCTCCCCATTTGCAGCTAGTGCAATTAAAGATGAAACAGAAACAAGATTTAGATCATTGGATAGGCAAAGACAAAATTTTATTATTTGCAGATGATAATGATTTTATACTTAGCCTGCTAAGAGAATCAAACAAAATGAACCCCAACTCTTGGATTTAATAAGAGAGTTTAGCGTGTTGGCTGCAAGCAGCATAGATATACTCAAATCAGAAGCTATCCCACATACCAGCATTGCTGGGCTCTGAAATATAATGGGAGGGAGAGAAAGTAGAGATAGTCTGTTTTTAGAAACAAAGCTCGCAAAATATTCAGGAATGACCTTAATGAGATGTGCTGTGGGATCTATGTGAAGATCCCACATAAAGAAAATCCCTATGTAAAAAAAAAAAAAAAAAATCTGCTGAGATTTTATAAAAAAAAAGAAAAAAGATATGAATTAATGGGAAACCATACCAGGCTTTTTTTCTTTTTTTTGTCTTCTGATTACAAACATTATAGATATCTTCCTTCTTTAACTACTTATTGCATTTGCATTATGAGTTACATGGGCTGGAGTTTAAATCATGAAAAACACAGATATCTTCCATCTTTTTTTAAATAAAGATTTTATTTATTTATTCATGAGAGACACAGAGAGAGGGGCAAAGACGTAGGCAGAGAGAGAAGCAGGCTCCATGCAAGGAGCCCGATGTGGGACTCGATCCTGGGACACCAGGATCATGTCCTGGGCCAAAGGCAGGCGCTCAACTGCTGAGCCACCCAGGGATCCCTTTGGTTCCCATCTTTATGGAATTTCCATTTGAATGGAAGAGATAGAGGATAAAAGAATAAACAAAACAAATTATTTGCACAAATACAGCTCACAATAAATATTCAAGAGAAGTGGTCTTTACCTTGACTTCTGTGGGAACTCTCCCCAGCAGACTGCTATTTAGTTCTCTAAAGCACCTAAACTTGTCGTTCCTACAAATACACTGACTGCGGCAAATTTGTTAAATAAGCAATGAATGATCAATCTAATTTAATTAGGAAAATATGTAAACGGTACCACTAAATCACCTGGGCTCTCAGTTATGGAAGTCAAGGGTTTCCTGCAGACCACGTTCTTTCCTTTAAAAGGGAATCTTTTTCTTTTTACTTTGTTTAAATGCATTCTTGCAAAAGTCATGCAAAAGACAGGAGGATTTGGTTTGGCCTGTGTCCCCTCAAGGTAGGACGGGCCCATTTCTGGGCTTTGTTGCTAGTCACATTTAAACTCTAGAGTTGGGCGGCTGGGTGGTTCAGTGGTTAAGCATCTGCCTTTGGCTCAGGTCATGATCCTGTGGTCCTGGGATCGAGTCCCGCATCCGGCTCCCCTCAGGCTGCCTGCTTCTCCCTCTACCTGTGTCTCTGCCGCTCTCTCTGTCTCTCATGAATAAATAAATAAAACCTTAAAAAAAAAAAACCTAAATCCTCCGTAGTTAATCATAAGAATGCAATGGATTCTTCTTGACTGAACTATCACAGTTTTGCAGACCTCTGCTTGGCTTGAATGGTCAACCAGGGAAGGATGTAGTTGAAATGTTTTTGCATCCTTACTTATTATAAAAGTGAACAGGATAGAAAATGCCATTGAAGCATAAGGGTGTTGAGCTGAGTGTGGGGATGAATCAGTCTCCAGGACATCATTTTCTAACATGTTTTTTCTTCTGCATTTATTACCGATCTCTTAAACTTTTCATCTTCTTTATCCTCCCCTGGTCACACCCTGGATGAAAGTTTATGGATTTCCTCTACAGTTTCTGCCCTATATTCCATCATCTTCTTTCCTTTTGCCCTGTCAGAATTTTCCAAGGGGGCCTATAGCTAACAGACAACTTTCAGCTTTGGAGAATAAAGGAAGTGGATAACCATATTCCGCACAGAGTGTCCTCCTTTGATGGTCTTTATGTAGCATGCTACGGACATATGGATTTAATTCTTCTTCTGAGGCTTCACCAGTTGCCAACTGACACATTTGTTTTCAGAAGGAAGGTAAGTATAGGCCAGGTGTGCTGGTGGGCTAGGTCTTAAAAAATGTTTCTGGTTTGCTGGGAGAAGAGCTAAGCGTGCAACTTCACTGTGAGAGCATCCAAGAATTTGAGGACTGTTCTCAAGGAGGAGGACTCACCACCCTCGGTTTTGCCCCCTGGGCTGTGGCAATAGATACGTTCCGGGAAGGGAGGACTTGGATGATAAACTGTTAGAGTTTCAGGGGAACTTTTAAACTCATTCTTTCCAACCATTCCCTTTCACTCATGAAGAAACCGAAACCCTAAGAGGTGGAAGGACTTTCCAAGGGGAGTCTCAGTTTTCAGCCCCGTGGTGTTCCCAAGACATTTGGCATCTGCTAGAAACTTCCACCCCTAGAATCCACCAGTGGTCTGGGCAGAGGGCTCTGGGAGTGGCCCCCTCTTGCTCTACAGCAATGAGGAAGTCATATGGTATCTCTTTCTTTAGAAACTGGGAGAACGGTTCATCTTTAAGTCCCAAAAAGACAGTGACAGATTCTTCAAGCTGCACACATCCATGCGAAAATGACAAACATGTGAGGTGCCGAAGCAGAAAAGTACTCCCAGTGGTACGTACAGCTGGGAGGAGGAAAGCCCTGCACGCTTTCGGGCAGTGGAAACAATGCTTTGCTTGGAACAGGTGTGTATTCAACCTCAAGTGCTTCCGGAGGGTCAGAGTAGAAGACATTTAAAACAAAAGATAATTTACAAAGACATGGGGAATGCTTTACGGTCCAGGATCATGCAGGGAATGAGAAAACCATTAGACCATATTCAAGTCTCCACCTCCTACATTTTTCTACAGGAAAATTGGAGGATAATGTAATTTACACCTACCCATCCTTCACCTAGATTTACCGGTTGTTAACACTTGAATGTTGTAGATGTTGTGACACTCTAGCATGCCTCTTTCGAGAATCGTGACATTTCCCCTGTGTAGCCATAATACCATGATCACACCTACGAAAATTAACAATAACTATTATTTATAGCTTGTTTTTAATTCCCCCCAAATGTCTTTTTATGAGTATTTATTTCAATGTAAGATCAATCATGATTCATGCATTATATTTCGTTACTATGTGATTGGTCTTTATAGAATAGTTGCCCACTGGGACCCCTGAGTGGCTCAGTAGTTGAGCATCTGCCTTTGGCTCAGGTCATGATCCCGGGGTCCTGGGATGGAGTCCCACATCGGGCTCCCTGCAGGGAGTCTGCTTCTCCCTGTGTCTCTGCCTCTCTGTGTGTCTCTCATGAATAAATAAATAACATCTTAAAAAAAAAAAAGAATAGTTGCCCACCTCCCTTTCTCATGACACTGGGGTTTTGAAGAGACCAGGCCAGTTGTTGTGTAGAATGTGTCATATTCTGTATCAATCAGATTGTTTCCTCCTTGGAGAGAATTTATTATTTATTTATTAAAAGATTTTATTTATTTATTCATGAAAGACACAGAGAGAGAGAGAGAGAGAGAGGCAGAGACACAGGCAGAGGGAGAAGCAGGCTCCATGCAGGGAGCTCGACGTGGGACTTGATCCCAAGTCTCCAGGATCAGGCCCTGGGCTAAAGGCAGTGCTAAACTGCTGAACCACCCGGGCTGCCCTCTTTGGAGAAAATTTAAGGCAAAAAAACTACATATGTGAAATTGTGTGTCTCTTTTTGCATCATACCAATAGGCACATAATGTGTGGTCACTCAGTTATCTTCCAGTTAGTGAGACGTCCCCAGTATCCCTCCATTTCCCCCTTTTTAATAAATCCTCTGTGCAGTGACACTTTGAGTCCATGTGAGTATACTGCTCCTTGTAGTTTTAGTCATTGCTCGAAATGATGATTACATCACAGTTTGCAAAGCAGTCTTTTTTTTTTTTTTTTTTCAGAGAGAGAGAGAGTGAGCATGTGTGCCTGAGTTGCGGGAGGGGCAGTGGGCGAGGGAGAGGCAGAGAATCTCAAGCAGACTCCTCATCAGGTATGGTGCTGACTCGGGGTTCTATCCCATGACCCAGAGATGGCAACCTGAACAAAAAAACTGAGTCCAACGCCCAACGAACAGGTCAGCCAGGTGCCCCAGAGAGAGAAAATCTTAAGCAGACTCCAGCACGCCCAGCATGGAGTCTGAGGTGGGGCTCCATCACATGACCCTGAGATCATGACCTAAGCTGAAATCAGGAGTTGGCCACTTAACCAAATGAGCCACCCAGGCACCCAGCAAAGAGGTCATTTTTTAATCCTGTATCACTCCTTCCATATTTATTAGTTGACATTCCTCTGTAAGGAAAATTTCTCTCTTTCTTTCTCTTGAGTATCATCGTGGACCACATTATTTTTCAAGAACATTTCATTGTGTTATAATCCATTATCATCATTACTCCATTATTCTATTTGCTGCTCAAGTTGTGCCACACTTGGGTAGCAGGAGCCCTTTCAGGGTGCCCCCTACAGACTTTTGGCATGTCTTGGTTAGTCTTTGAGCATTGCCTTGCTTTCTGGTGCAACAAAATGTTGCAGGCTCACTTGTGTTTTCCCTACTCCAGACTTGGAGTCAGGATTTTATCAAAGGATCCTTATGGGGAATGACATTTATAAGCTGTGGCCCAAGTACTAGATATGTTCATTGCTGCTGAGCATACACATAAAATGAAAAAATAAGATCAACTTACAACAGATTTTAGTTACATTTCTTTTTTAAGATTTTATTTGTTTATTTGGGAGAGAGAGAGAGTGAGAGAGAGCACAAGCAGTGGAAGGGGCAGTGAGAGAGGGAGAAGAAGACTCAGTGCTGAACAGGAATGCAGGGCTGGATCCCAGGACCCCGAGATCATGACCTGAGCTGAAGGCAGACACTTAACCGACTGGGCCACCCAGGTGCCCCTAGTTACATTTCTTTCGAAGGTATGTAAATAATCCACTTCCTTGACCTTAAAATTAGATAAATCAAGAATGAATAACCAGGGTCAATAATAAGAATAATTGAAGAAACCCCAAGCATTTTAGGAAAATGAAACCAAACCAAAACAACAACTGAATGCTTTTGAGAGAAACTGTATTAGTTTCCTGTGAATGCTATAACGAAGTACTACAAACTTGCTGGCTTAGAAGAAGAGAAATTTATTGTTTCATATTGTCTGGAAGATAGAAATGTCAAATGCAAGTGCACTCCTTCTGACATCTGTAGTGGAGAAAGCTTCCTTGCCTCTTCTGGCTTCTGGTATTTATTGACAATCCTTGCTGCTCCTTGGCTTCTAAATGCACCACTCCAATCTGCCTCCATTTTTGGGCAGCTTTTTCCTCTGTGTCTGTCTTTGTGACTTTTCCCTCTTATGAGGCCATCACTCATACTGTATTGAGGACCCAAACTACTCCAAATGACCTTGCCTTAAAGCTTGATTTCACTTGCTAAGACCCTATTTCCAGGTAAGGTCACTTTCACGGGTACCAAGGGTTAGGATGTCAACATATCCTTTTGAGAGATCCAGTCCAACCCATAATAAACACCATAGTCCAAGAGGTAAACATTAAAAAGAGTGTTTAGCTAGACTATGGAAACATCAGTTTTATAGGAAAAATTTATAGGATATCATCTCTGTAAATTTTGGCAAGTGCTTTCCTTAGGACTCCAAATTGAATGAAAAAATTCAGTACATAAGACAACCTATTTAAAAAAGAAAACCATAGCTGGGGGCATAACAATGCCAGATTTCAGGTTGTACTACAAAGCTGTGGTCATCAAGACAGTGTGGTACTGGCACAAAAACAGACACATAGATCGATGGAACAGAATAGAGAACCCAGAAGTGGACCCTGAACTTTATGGTCAACTAATATTCAATAAAGGAGGAAAGACTATCCACTGGAAGAAAGACCGTCTCTTCAATAAATGGTGCTGGGAAAATTGGACATCCACATGCAGAAGAATGAAACTAGACCACTCTCTTTCACCATACACAAAGATAAACTCAAGGTGGATGAGAGATCTAAATGTGAGACAAGATTCTATCAAAATCCTAGAGGAGAACACAGGCAACACCCTTTTTGAACTTGGCCACAGTAACTTCTTGTAATTCTTCAAGATACATCCACGAAGGCAAAAGAAATAAAAGCAAAAATGAACTATTGGGACTTCATCAAGATAAGAAGCTTTTGCACAGCAAAGGATACAGTCAACTAAACTAAAAGACAACCTACAGAATGGGAGAAGATATTTGCAAATGACGTATCAGATAAAGGGCTAGTTTCCAAGATCTATAAAGAACTTATTAAACTCAACAGCAAAGAAACAAACAATCCAATCATGAAATGGGCAAAAGGCATGAAGAGAAATCTCACAGAGGAAGACATGGACATGGCCAACATGCACATGAGAAAATGCTCTGCATCACTTGCCATCAGGGAAATACAAATCAAAACCACAATGAGATCCCACCTCACACCAGTGAGAATGGGGAAAATTAACAAGGCAGGAAACCACAAATGTTGGAGAGGATGTGGAGCAAGGGGAACCCTCTTACACTGTTGGTGGGAATGTGAACTGGTGCAGCCACTCTGGAAAACTGTGTGGAGGTTCCTCAAAGAGTTAAAAATAGACCTGCCCTACGGCCCAGCAATTGCACTGTTGGGGATTTACCCCAAAGATTCAGATGCAATGAAACGTCAGGACACCTGCACCCTGATGTTTCTAGCAGCAATGGCCACAATAGCCAAACTGTGGAAGGAGCCTCGGTGTCCATCGAAAGATGAATGGATAAAGAAGATGTGGTTTATGTATACAATGGAATATTCCTCAGCCATTAGAAATGACAAATACCCACCATTTGCTTCAACGTGGATGGAACTGGAGGGTATTATGCTGAGTGAAGTAAGTCAATCGGAGAAGGACAAACAGTGTATGTTCTCATTCATTTGGGGAATATAAATAATAGTGAAAGGGAATATAAGGGAAGGGAGAAGAAATGTGTGGGAAATATCAGAAAGAGAGACAGAACATAAAGACTCCTAACTCTGGGAAACAAACTAGGGGTGGTGGAAGGGGAGGAGGGCGGGGGGTGGGGGTGAATGGGTGATGGGCACTCAAGGGATGGGCACTGGGTGTTATTCTGTATGTTGGTAAATTGAACACCAATAAAAATTAATTTATTAAAAAAAATAAGACAACCTACAGTATTTATTTTAACCAGTTTTATGTACTTGTTAGAAAAGGATGAAAGAGAGAGAAGAAAGAGAAACGGAAAACAATGAGAGACATACGCAAAAGAGAAAGCTCTCTCTGAACACCAGGAGATAAGAGATTGAGGGGCTGCCAAAGAGGGGGTCCAGGGTGGGGGGATTTACAGGAAGAAAGCAGGGAGTGATTGTCATCTGCAGGAGAGAAAGATCATTGTTTTCTGTTCATGTAGCTGGATTCAAGCTGTGTGATCACACAGTCCATTCTGACTCTTTACTTGCAACCACATTTTTAACTTATGCTTCCTTATTGAGAAAACTGAGTATTAATCTGTTTTACTCCTTGGCGTGGAGGGGGTGGGGACTGCATGAAGTGTGTATCTTTGGCATGACTACCCTGGGGCTGAGGTGCGTCTTAACAGAGGTGGGGAGTCCATGAGAAACACCAAGATTGGAATTTGGGGTGGCCAGATTTGAGCCTGGGTGAGGCCAGTGCCTAGGTCACCAAATCCAAAGGGTCAGCCTTAACTAGGCATGGTTGTGACCTGAGGAGCCAGTCCAAAGTCCAGTCCCCAAATTCGGTGGTTGTAGTGGGAACCACTGCTGGTAGCCAGGAAGGTGTAAGTAGCCGATACATCAGAGTATGATAAGAGCATGGGCGGGGGTGCAACCTTCTGTGACCAAGGAAGGTGTGCGCCCAGGGCTGACACAAGAAGGTTTAACTCCATATGGCTTCTTCTGGGACCTCTTGTTTCCTGGCTCATTAGCATTGGTCTGAGGGAAGCTGATGGAATGGTGCCTTTAGGATGTGCTGGCACGAAAGCCTCAGTGTGTGTAGGACACAGACCTCCCCTAAGTCTCTTTCAGCAGAATCCAGGTCCTGAACACAAGGCCCTGACTCTTCTGATCTTGGTGTTCATTTACTTTCTGGTTTGGCTTAGAAGTCCAGATTTCTCTAAGAAGCTCAGTGAACAGATACATGTACCTGCCACCGTTAGAGACCCTGGAGATAAGTGAGGAACAAGGCTGTGTGCTCCTGGGGCAGAGCCGAGGCTTACACTGGCCACATTCAGGCCTCATGGGCACAGCTTCGCACAAGGGCATGTTCACCTGTGTTGTTGCTCTGCTTTTTCTATTTCATTTATTTGTTTTTTTTTTAGGTGCAAGTTTCTTTTTTTTTAATTTTTTAAATTTTTAAAATTTTTTTATTTTAAGTATTTTATTTATTTATTCATAGAGACAGAGAGAGAGAGGCAGAGACACAGGCAGAGGAGAAGCAGGCATCATACAGAGAGAGCCTGATGTGGTACTCGATCCAGGGTCTCCAGGATCACACCCTGGGCTGCAGGCGGCGCTAAACTGCTGCGCCACCAGGGCTGCCCTAGGTGCAAGTTTCTAATAGTTAATGCTTGAAATAATAGCTACAGACTAACCCCAGACACAGTCATTTGCTTTTGTGACCATTTACCATAAAGAAATAACAAACAGTTATGATAATTATATACATATATAATTGCATACATATGTATAAAAAGATTAATTCATTATTTTAGAGAGAGAGAGAGAGACAGAGAGAATCTCAAGCAGACTCCCCTCTGAGTGCAGAACCCGACTTGAGGCTCAATCTCATGACCCTGAGACCATGACCTGAGTCAGAATCAAGAGTTCCATGCTTAACCAAGTGAGCCACCCAGGCGCCGCACGTGAGTAATATATTTTTAACATTATTCTGTAACAGAAATTTTCCTTGGCATCACTTGTTATGCCATCCAAAAGGTCAGTTTTACTCATTGTTTTCTCTTTTAGTGAAGAAGAATTGTTAAAATGTTATTTCAACATAGTATATTTTAAAAAGATTTTATTCATTTGAAAGAGAGAAAGAGAGAGAGAGAGAGAGAGGGAGAGAAGGAGAGAGCAGGAATAGAGAGAAGGGCAGAGGGAGAAGCAGACTCTCTGCTGAGCAGGAAGCCCGACTTGGGGCTCGATCCCAGGACCCCAGGATCATGACCTGAGCTGAAGGTAGATGTTTAACTGACTGAGCCACCCAGGTGCCCCAACAACATATGATTGTTTTAAACTGGGCTTTAAAACAGTGCTCCTGGGAGCCCTATGATTCTGCCCATGTACCCCAGAGTTTTGCTTATATACTATGCAAATTTTTTAAAAAATTGAAGTTCACATAAGAAAATCATTTCAAAGTGAACGATCCAGTAACATTTAGTACATTCAAAATGTTGTGTAACCATCAACTCTGTCTAGTTCCAAATCGTTATCATTACCCCAAAAGGAAACCCTATACTTCCTTTCCCCCTCGCCCTAGCAACCACCAGTCTGCATTCTGTCTCTACGGATTTACATAGTCTGGATGTTTCATATAAATGAAATCATACAATATGTGACCTTTTGTGTCTGGCTTCTTTCTCTCAGCATTTTTAAGAAGGTTTTACTTATTTACTTGAGAGAGAAAGAGAGAGCATGAGCGGGGAGGAAGGGCAGAGGGAGAGGGAGAAGCAACCTCCTCGCTGAGCAGGGAGCCTGACGTGAGGCTTGATCCCAGGACCCTGAGACCATGACCTGAGCTGAAGGCAAGACACTCAATGGACTGAGCCACCTGGGTGCCCCTCACTCAGGATTTTTTTGAAGGTCATCCACTTTGTAGCATATATCACGATTTCATTCCTTTTTGTGGCTGCATAGTATTCCTTTATATGTATGTACCACAGTTCACTTATCCATTAACTCACTGATGGACATTTGAAGGTGTTCCCACCTTTTGGCTGTTGTGACCAGTGCTGGTATGGACCTGTCTCTACACATGCACGTGTATCTGGGTACTTGCTTTCAGCTCTTTTTGGTCTGTTGCTTTGTTTTAAATCATTAAGACAACAGAGAACCCTGCCTAACCCAGGTTCTCGAGCCATCAGCCTTTGGGTCCACCATCCACCACTGCTAATTGGGAGAATCTCTAGCCCTTTTATCTGGGCCAGTTTCTGGCTCCAGTTTACTCTCATCTAGGAGATGAAGTGGGCTGGGGGAATCTGGACAGCACTTTTACATCTACACATGTAGTTTCTGAGAAGATTCATTTGATTATTTGTTTAGTCCCTGAAGAAAAATTTTTTGAGCATCTATTCTGTGAAAGACACTGTGCTAGAACACCCAGGAAGAGGTCTAAATCATGATCCTGCCCATCAGTGTTTTTTTTTTTTTTTTTAAGGTTTTATTTATTTACTCGAGAGACAGAGAGAGAGAGACACACACACACACACAGGCAGAGGGAGAAGCAGGCCCCATGCAGGGAGCCTGACACAGGACTCTCCAGGAGCAGGCCCTGGGCTGAAGGTGGCACTAAATTGATGAGCCACCTGGGCTGCCCTCCCCATCAGTGTTATGCTAACCAGGTGATTAAGATAATACCCACACGCAAAGAACTCTACAATGAGGCACTTGACAAGTACAGGCCAAGTACAGAGAGAGAGAGAGAGAGAGAGAGAGAGAGAGCCCTTCTGCTGGGGTGACCAGGGAGGCTTTCATTGAGTGTATTACTTGAACCTACGTTGAACCTGTGTTAATAGGTGAGACGTAGGGGTAAGACATTTTTCAGAGTGAAGTTGTGGCAGGAGGAAATTCAGCGAGGAGATGGGATTGGCTGGAGTAAAGATGAATGTACAGCAGGAAGGTGTGAGAAGGCTGACAGAGGCTCTGGTTCAAAAGGACTGGGAGTTTGTACTTTATCCTGAACCAAAACAGAATCTGGTAGGAGGCAGTCTAATAATTGGACATGAATCTTTATTTGACTTCATCTTATGGCTGTGTGGCTGTGATGATCTTTAGCGGTGATGCATGGTCACAGTTTAGAAGAGCTGCTCTTGCCAAATCCTCAGAACCTTCAGCTGTGTAGTCACTTATTTTCGGCTTCTCCGATCCTTACTGCAATTCTTTCTGAGGACCTACCCAGAAGGTAAATTATAAGTCTGTGCTAGAGTGTGTTCTGTGGAACATCACATCTGTGAATAGGATTTCATGGTCAAACAAACAAACAAACAAAAAGATGTTATTTATTTATTTGAGAGAGAGAGTGAGCACAAGCAGGGAGAACAGCAGAGGGAGAGGAAGAAGCAGGTTTCCCACTGAGCAGGGAACCCAACACAGGGCTGGATCCCAGGACCCTGAGAGCATGACCTGAACTGAAGGCAGACAGTCAACCAACTGAGCCACCCAGGTGCCTCTTTGGTCAAACAAATTTGAGAATCATTGCATAGTGCATCTTGCTCTAGGAGGTTCACACTGCACATTAGCAAGCGAAAGGCTTTACAAAATCCTGCAGAAGGAAGCGGGTTTAATTTGTTTCGTCCAGCATTTTCTAAATTCACCTGCTGCAGTGGGTGGCATGGTGCATTCCTCACCCCCGCCCCTACATCTGCATCAAATCCCTGGAAACTATGCATGTTATCTTATGTGGAAAAAGAGACTTTGCAGGTGTAATTAAGTTATGGATCATGAGGTGAGATCACCCTGAATTCTCCAAGTGGGCTCTGAATCCAATGACAAGTGTCTCTGCAAGAGAGGAAAATTTGAGGGACGCCTGGGTGGCTCAGCAGTTGAGCATCTGCTTGTGGCTCAGGTCATGATCCCGGGGTCCCAGGATGGAGTCCCACATCAGGCTCCCTGCAGGGAGCCTGCTTCTCCTTCTACCTGTGTCTCTGCCTCTCTCTCTCTGTGCTCTCATGAACAAGTAAATAAGATCTTAAAAAAAAAAGTATTAAAAAAAAGAGAGGAAAATTTGAGATAGATGGATGAAAAGAGACACAGAACAGAGACGATGCGGAGACGAGGCAGAGACTGGAGTGATATGTGCACAAGCCTAGGGCGCTAAGGAGCCAGCTGCTACCGGAAGCCTGAGAAGGATTTTCCCCTAGAACCTCTGGCAGTGAGATCTGTGGATGCGCTTTAGGCTCCAACTTTCAGAGTCCCCTGCATGGGACTTGATTTCAGAACAGGGCGACCACGTTGGCTTGTGGGCGGTGGCGGAGGTGCAGGCAGCGGCAGCATCTCAGTGCAGCTGGCAGGTGCCTGATGGTGGCGGAGGTGGCACGATGCTGCTGGTGCAGCCGCAGCGCCACATGCGGCCTGTGCCTTCTTGTTCTCCGGCCAGTCCCCTGCTGTGGCTTTGGAATCCTTCCTGGAGGTTCAGCCTGGAGTCGCTTTCTTGCCACCCCCGACTTCAGTGGTTCTGGAAGTTAGACGGTACTGTCACAAATACCTTCCTGCTTCAGCAGCCAGATCCTGTTCTGCGCTGCTACACTCCTCCCGACGACCTCCTGATTCAAGTGTCGGGTGTATATGTAAATAAGTAGTGATTAAAAAGCAATACAGTGAATGAATATATTGATGACATCACAAATCTTTCCTTTGCTCTAGCAAAAATTCGAAAAAACAAACAAACAAACCCTGAATTGGGTAGATCACTTGGTTAAGCCTCTGCCGTTGGCTCAGGTGGTGACCCCAGGATCCTGGGATGAAGCCCCGCATCGGCTCCCTGCAGGGAGCCTGCTTCTCCCCCTCCCTCTTCCCCCTGCTCATGGTCTGTCTTCCTCTCTCTCAAATAAATAGATAAAATCTTTAACCTCCCCCCCAATTCATGTAATTATGGCTTGTGACTAAAAATGTCCAGGGATAATGCCGTACATGGTTTAAAAAGATGCTGCACATAAATAAAAGTGTGTTAGATACTATAAGAATGCTTCTTGGGGTGACCGAGATACTGCAAGACTCAAAGTATGAGTCTATTTTTTTATTTTTATTTTTATTTTTTTAGATTTTAAAATGTATTTATTCATGACAGACAGAGAGAGAGAAAAAGAGGCAGAGACACAGGCAGAGGGAGAAGCTGGCTCCATGCAGGGAGCCTGATGTGGGACTTGATCCTGGATCTCCAGGATTACGCCCTGGGCCAAAGGCAGGCACTAAACCGCTGAGCCACCCCGGCTGCCCCAAAGTACTAGTTTAAATAAAATTTCTTCATAAAATGGGACAGTGGGGGAAAAAAGCAATATTATAAAATCAACTTACTATTTTACATGTGTGATTTAAACTTTTATGTGTGACTAAATGAGTGAGTTAAATCCTATACACAGACATTTGACTCTCTTGTCTGTTGCCAAAGCATTTATCATTTTCAAGTTGGCTAGAAAATCTCCCAGAATCCTCAACTTTGTTTTTTGAGGTGTTTTCCCCTTGTATATATATTCAGAGTTACCCGATATTCAAATTAAGTGGTTATAAATATGGCCCGAAACTAACGTGCAAGGGGTGACCGTTGAGAAATGCTGGCCTACTGGATCAAGGCTCTGCGTAGTATATGGCGATTCCCTGCTCCATCCACTACTTAAAATGACAGATAAAATTGGCATGTCCGTGCTGCTGTCATGACACAGACTCTTTTTTCTGATTTCTTTCTGATTCCTGCCATCTCCACGGTTTCTGCCTTTTTGCCTCCTCCTAGTACAGATGAGTAAGATCTGGCCTCTGACCCGGGAGCTTGCAGGGTCCAGTAAGGGAGATGATGTGCGGATCTGATTCACCGCGGAGAGAATCGCACAGTGAGCAAGGGGACACCTTCACTTACGCAGAGGCTGACTTCAGGAAGCAGGTGGCATTTCGGTTGAGCTATCCAGAGTTTTTTTTTTTTTTTTTTAAAGGTTTTATGTATTTATTCATGAAAGACACACACACACACACACACACACAGAGAGAGAGAGAGAGAGAGAGAGAGAGAGAGGCAGAGACAGAGGGAGAAGCAGGCTCCATGCAAGGAGCCCGAAGTGGGACTCGATCCTGGGTCTCCAGGATCACACCCTGGGCCGAAGGCGGCACTAAACCGCTGAGCCACCCGGGCTGCCCAAGAGTTTTTCTTTTTCTAAATAATATTTGTTTATTTATTCATTAGAGACACACAGAGAGAGGCAGAGACACAGACAGAGGGAGAAGCAGGCTCCATCCCAGGACCCCAGGATCAGGCCCTGAGCTGAAGGCAGATGCCCAACCCCTGAGCCCCCGGGTGCCCCTCTCCAGAGACCTTACTGGATCACTAGAGTGATCCTTCAGATGAAAACTGACAGTGTCTTCCTCGGACTTCATCCATCACCAGTTGTCTGGAATTCTAAATCCCCCCCTCCCGGGTCTGAAATCACAACTTCGCAGCAAGTTGATGCTCGCCGACAGTGTGGGTGACGTGCCAGCCTAAGAAGGGCTTGTGCCGCTTGGCGACGCTGTCTTGGCAAACAGGTGGACTCCCAGCACCTGCACCTGCACCTGCACCTGCACCTGCGAAGGGCGCGCGCGTCCCCCCCCCCCCCCCCCCCGCCCCGCGGCCGCAGGGGGCGGGGGTCTGCGGCGGGGTGGGCGCACCGGCCGCGGGGTGGCCGTCGGGCGCAGTTTCCCCGCGCTCCGCTGGGTCGCACTGTGGCCCCGCGGATGCGCGCCCGGGCCGGGCAGGGGCGCTCGGGAGCGGCGGCGGCGGCGGGCGGTCCCCGAGGCCCAGCGCAGCCCAGGTGAGCGCCGGCGCGCGGGCCCCTGCGGAGGGCACCAGACGGGAGTCGTGCAGGGGGCAGGGGGCCGGTGGTGGCCCTGCCAGGACACAGGGTATCTCCTTTATTTATTTATTTTTAAAGATTTTATTTATTTATTCATGAGAGACACACAGAGAGAGGCAGAGACACAGGCAGAGGGAGGAGCAGGCTCCGCGCAGGGAGCCCGACGTGGGACTCGATCCCGGGTCTCCAGGATCACAACCTGGGCTGCAGGGCATCTCCTTTAAAGCTCCCTCCTTACACACAAAGTTGGGTCTTCTGCACCCCCTGACCCCCCCCCCCCCCCCCAATGCCCGATCATAATTCGTCTTGCAGGTGGCTACACTCCCTTCCTACGAACCTTAGGCAGCGCACCCAGGCCTCCCTGAAGGGCACCAGGCTCGTTTGCCCCTTGGGCTGTCGCAGGCCTGCAGCGAGCGGGTGTCACTGGGGTTATGCGCGACTGTGTCTACAGGATGAATTCCTGGAAGTGGAATTGTCTTGTTGGAGAATATTTCCTTTTTAAATGTATTTTTTAAAAGATTTTATTTATTTATTCATGAGAGACACACACACACACACACAGAGGGAGAGACACAGGCAGAGGGAGAAGCAGGCTCCATGCAGGGAGCCCGACACCGGACTCGATCCCGGGGTCCCCAGGATCACGACCTGAACCAAACAAAGGCAGACGCTCAACCAACTCAGGCCTACCAATGTTTTTAATTTTACAGACCTTGCCAGTTAAGGGTACAACCAAATCATACGCTCCTCAGTGATTACTCCCCATCTCCCAACCTTAACAATAGGTATGTTGAGCTTTTAAAACATTTGCAGGGATCCCTGGGTGGCGCAGCGGTTTGGCGCCTGCCTTTGGCCCAGGGCGCGATCCTGGAGACCCGGGATCGAGTCCCACGTCGGGCTCCCGGTGCATGGAGCCTGCTTCTCCCTCTGCCTGTGTCTCTGCCTCTCTCTCTCTCTCTGTGACTATCATAAATAAAAAAAATAAAATAAAATAAAACATTTGCAATGGGCAGCCCAGCTGGCTCAGCAGTTAGTGCCGCCTTCAGCCCAGGGTGTGATCCTGGAGACCCGGGATGGAGTCCCATGTCGGCTCCCTGCATGCAGCCTCCTGCTCTCTGCCTGTGTCTCTGCCTCTCTCTCTGTGTGTGTGTCTCTCATGAATAAATAAAGAAATCTTAAAAAAATATATATTCGCAATGTGAAAGATTACCATGTCAATGTTTTACTTGCATCTTTTTTTTTTTTTTTTTAAGATTTTATCCATTTATTTGACAGAGAGAGAAAGAGAGAGAGAGTGTGTGAGAGAGCACAAGCAGGGGGAGCCACAGAGGGAGAGGGAGAAGCAAATGCAGGCTGGATCCCAGGACTCTGGGATCATAACCCAGGCTGAAGGCAGTCACTTAACTGCCCACCCAGGTGCCCTACATCTTTTTTTTTTTCTTTAAGATTTTATTTGTTTATTCGAGAGAGAATATGAGTGGTGGAGAGGGGGAAAGGGAGAGAGAGAGAGAGAGAGAGAGAGAGAGAAGCAGGTTCCTGCTGACCAGGAAGGCCCATGTGGGACTCCATCCCAGGACCTGGAGGTCATGACCTGAGTGGAAGGCCGATGCTTAGCTGCCTGAGTCACTGGGGCACCCTTAATTCTCATCTTTTATTTTATTTTATTTTATTTTTAATTTTTATTTATTTATGATAGTCACAGAGAGAGAGAGAGAGAGAGAGAGGCAGAGACACAGGCAGAGGGAGAAGCAGGCTCCATGCACCGGGAGCCCGATGTGGGATTCGATCCCGGGTCTCCAGGATCGCGCCCTGGGCCAAAGGCAGGCGCTAAACCGCTGCGCCACCCAGGGATCCCCCCCCCCCTTTTTTTTAATTTTTAAATTCTCATCTTTTAAATTTGGAGTGAGGCTTATTCTTTTTCATGTGAATAAAGCTATTTGAATTTAATGACCAGATGGTTCATGTCCTTTGCCCACTCCTATCAGAATGTTGGACTTTTTCCTATGGATGCAAATGCTTTTTATATATTAAGAAATCAGATCATTGGCTATCATATTGATTAAGTCTTTGGCTTCATTTACAGTATTTACCATTGGTAAATTTTAATATTTATAGAGTAAAATTTGTCAGTCTTTTACTTTATAGCTGCTGGGTTTTCAGAGACCTTCTTGACTCAACTATTGCAACCAGATGCTCCCAAGTTTTAATTTGGCCATCTCTCCAAAGAGATTCCTGGTACCACAAACAGCTTACTCTATGCTAGAATAGAAGGAAGGGAATATTCTTTTATTCCGGGGGGGAAATATAATTTGGAGTCAAGCAAAAGTTTGTCTTTTAAAAAATAACATTTCCTCCCTGTTGACAAAGATTATATATTTTCATTTTAGGAAATTTGGAAATGTATAACGATATAAAGAAGGAAATAAAAGTCATCTGTAATTCCACCATTAGAGATAAGCAATGATACATATATGTGTACATATATATATGATATGTTTATACTGTCTATAATTTGAACTTACTTTAAAAATATAGCAATATTCTATAGGAATTTTCTCGGGGTAAATATTCTTCTTTTTTAAAAAATATTTTTATTTTATTTATTTATTCATGAGAGAGGCAGAAACATAGGCAGAGGGAGAATCAGACTCCCTACAGGGAGTCTGATGTGGGACTCAGTCCCAGGACCCTGGGATCACACCCTGAGCCAAAGGCAGACGCTCAACCGCTGAGCCACCCAGGTGCCCCAAGGGGACATATTCTTCTAAATATGATCTTAATTGGTGATTAATTTTTATTGTGCAACTTACTTAATGAGTTTAACCCAAGTTGTAAGATATTTAGGTAGTTTCTAATCTTCACTGTCGTAAACAGCAGTGATAATATGCATGCCTCTGTTTTTCTTCTACTTCAGCCAATTTCGTACACATACGATGCATTGCAAAGAAAGGAGAATATGAATTTCACTTCAGGATGCAGCTTCCTTGGTCCCTGTTTTTTGCACATGATCAGTTGATCTTCTTTGATGTATCTTGGGGTAAGTATTCATGCTTTTTGCACGTAATGGAAAAAAATAAGTCAACAATTCAGTTCCTTAACATTTTCACACTGTAGAGCTTGCCTATAGACTAAAAATAAAATTTTTCCTTTTTAAATATATAAAATCTCTGAAGCTCAGGGTGAGAAACTATAAACAGTATTATTTGTATGTTGTGAGAGAAGGTCAGAAGCATGTAGTGCAATCCCTTCATTTACAGGTGAAGAAATTGAGGCTCAGAGATCTTATGTGCCCTGACCAGGACTCACACCTCAGCCCCATGAAGTGGCATAGGCTTTTATTAGCTGTGGTTGTAGAATTTCTGAGCAGGGCACACTTCTGGGGAATCCTGGCTGTGCCACATGCCTGGCCGCAGAGGAAATCTCTGTATACAGGGTTCTTGCCTTCTCCTCCTAGGTCTACCATTTGCACTGAAAAGTTTCGTTTATGGATTTCCTTTCTTGTTTACCATTTTCCTGCCACAAAGAGTTTAACTTATTTTACACTGGGGTTTTCCTGTGATCCTCATCAGGCTTTTATTTTACTTCTCACTGAGAAAGCAGAATTTTTTTTTAAGTTTTTATTTATTTATTCATGAGAGACACAGAGAGGGAGGCAGAGACATAGGCAGAGGGAGAAGCAGGCTCCATGCAGAGAGCCCGATGTAGGACTCAATCCCAGGATTCCAGGATCATGACCCGAGCCAAAGGCAAATGTTCAACTGTTGAGCCACCCAGGTGCCCTGAGAAAGCAAAATTGTTGTGAACTCTCTTCATAAGGGCTTTCATTTACACTACCAAATAGTGCTTAAGGCAAACAGTATGAAAGCTTTGGAGTCCTCTACCTAATTGATTTGAAGATAAGTAGAATCAAAAACACTGACTTGGATCCTGCACACCTTCTACTTATATCAGTTGTTGAGTATCTTTTAGGACAAGAAATCAGCAAGATTAGTCTGATCGAGCTCGGCTTTTGGGAAATTGAGGAATTCGAAGTTGGTTTATTTTGGTCCCTGCGGTCCCCTGGACTAAGACATCTTCAGACAGAAGCCATCTCCCTACTCCTTTCCTTAGCAGATGTTGCAGATAGCTTTCTCCTTTACTTTTGACATAAAATGAAGTTTTTTTTTTTAATTTTTAAAGATCTGGGAAATTATTTTTGCTCTGGACTTGACTTCTGATGAATTGTATGACCTTGGGAGAAATTCCATATAGAGAACTCCTTGTACCTCTTTTTCTTGAAAAATAAATAGGATATCCTACCTAACAATGACATTCAGAATATTAGAATATAAACTTGAATTTTGGATTTTGAATGTGGCGGATAGTCACGGTCATGGACTGGCTTGTTAAACCTTCACTGAGAGAATGATGATATTAATTAGCTAGGACCCTTTAAAGTGCAAGGGAGAAAAGTAAGAAAATCCAGCCTAAGCCGCAAGGAGGAATTTATTGATTCATATAAATGTGAAGTCCAAGCAGAGATCATTGTGGCTTCAGATGTTGCTGGATCCATGAACTGAAGTGATGCCTTCACTCTCTATTTTCAGCTCTGTTTACCTCTGCCTGGCTTTATTCAAGCCTTTATGGTCTTTACAGCTCAAGATCCAAGAGTAAGACAGGCAACATATCTGTTTTAGTACCTATGGGTCAAATCTTTTTTTTTTTTTTTAATGATTTGCCATTTGATTCTTTTTTATTTTTTTGAGGTTTTATTTATTCATGAGACACACGACACACACACACACACACACACAGAGAAAGAGAGAGAGAGAGAGAGAGAGAGAGAGAGAGGCAGAGACAGAGGCAGAGGGAGAAGCAGGTTCCACGCAGGGAGCCTGACGCAGGACTCAGTCCCAGGTCTCCAGGATCACGCCCTGGGCTGAAGGCGACGCTAAACTGTTGACCCACAGGGGCTGTCCCCACATGTCAAATCTTAGAGAAGATACTGATGGTCCAGCTTAAGACACTTGTCTATCCCTGAACAAATAGTTGTGGCTGTAGAATGGGGTACCCTGATGGGCCAGCCAGGATTGCGAGCTCCTCTTTTTAGCAGGAGGACAACTGGGGCAACATGATAGACAACCTCACCATGATCCCATGAAGTCAGGTGAGAGCTGTTCCAAAGAGCAAAAGGGTGATAAACGGGCCAAACTAACTCTAAGAAACCTTTGGATGAAGTGTGAGTGTATTAGCTATAGATTTGTTTGGTGTTTAGACATATTTATGTCTCTCACCATAAATGTATTATACATATGCTCACATTTCATTAGATTTCACTATGGAGCTTAAGCTCCATTAAACAAGCCAAAAAATAAAATAAACTCCATTAAACAGAAGCAGCACCATAGTAAGTCTGGCAAAGACACAGTATTTATACAGAAATGTGTATCAGGCTAGAAAGATCAAAGTAAGAAGATAATACTTTTTAGCCTTCGTTAGCATCGGGACATTGTATATATATAATAGTTTTTCTTGGCCTCTTTCATCAAATAATTCAGAAAAGGTCTTCAAAACTATTTTTTATTATAAAAGTAGTATAAAAGAATATAAAAGGAAAGCACTCTCCTACTTCCAGAAGTAGAATATTTCTTTTATATAATTACAGAAACTGCCCATGTATTTGCAAGAATATATGTGTATTTTATATAGACACATAGCATGTATGTCTGCTCTGTAACTTGCTTTCTGTGCCCAGTGCCATATTTTGGAGACCTTCCTTTGTTAGCATTGATAAAGCTCCTTCGTCCTCTTTAACAATTGCACAATTTTCTGCAGTCTGAATGTGTAATTGATCCTTTCATCAGGGGATTTTAAGGTGCTTTACAAAGAAAGCATCACTCTTTGGTCTCTCCTGCCTACAGGAAACCTGGTGTGGCCAGAGGACCTGTGGCTTGGGGTTGGGCCAGGCTTTCCCCACTGATGGTAGACACAGCAGGTACAGTGATGCCATCAGGGATTTCCCAGAGGGAGCACCATTCCCTCGGGGTTGAAGTGGAGCCAGAATCTGGTCCTGTTAATGCCCTCCCACCCCCCACCCCCTGCCAGTACTGCCTTCCCTGTGGTTAACCAGAAAGGACGTCCATTGTTGAGTGGTTTGGCAGGTGTCTGAGAAAATTGCAAGGGTGTAATGACTTCCTCTCTAGCTTGTAGCCAAACTTGAGGGGACTAATACTAATTTTCCAGGATTACAGGTAGCTTCTGTTCTCCAGCACCCTGAAAGGGCTTCTTGATATCCTTTATCTGTTTGCAAACATCGCCTGGGGTATGGGGAATCACAGGTAATTAATTTATGTCTAGTTTGGAAATGCTTGTATCAGACGTAATTCCCCCAGTGTCTGTTTTTTTGCCACCAAGTTACCGAGACTGTCTAAAAAGCAGCCTGGGCTGAAAGGTTAGTGACCAGGATGGATCATGAGGGCAGCTAGAAGGCGAATGAGCAAAGGAGCCCTCCTTCACTCAACTGTTCAATTAAGAAAAGACCTTTGGCCCCCCTCATCTCCCAACTCTCTCCTGATATTCCTTTGCCCTTCCTGCTTCACTCCCATCAGCTTCCATGTCAAAGGAAAGGCTTCTTTTTATTTAAAAAATGTTCTAGCTCATGGAGTCTCCTTGGCCAGATGAGCAGCTTCAGAGTAGTGATGACCTAGTAAATAGAATTTAAGACCAGAAGGTGTCATGTCCCTCGTTCTTTCATTTACCCTCAGACTTCTCTTTCTTTGCCTTTCATTGGCCCTCCCCTATGGTTTTGCCTGTTGAAATTCTTATCTTCTAGATTTGGCTCTGTCACCATGCAGGTGTCTCTAGTTATCCCAGGGATAAAGAATCCTCACCTCTGCTGCATGTTCTAACTGCCCATTGTCTTTCTCACTGGACCCTGGACATTCTTGGAGGCCTTGCCTTGGAGGTACTGGGATAGACAAGCTTTGTCTCTTCCACACCAGACTGTCCTACTTCCTCTCGCAAGGCTCAGAAGGCACTGTATTCCTAGCAAGAACATGATGCTTGGTTCCTAGTGGGTACTTACTACGTCTGTTGAAGATCTGAATCCATCTAGTTCAAGATCTGCTGTGAGGACTTGGACTTTGTTGTATAGTTAAATCACTGGCATCTTTTTTTGGGATCACTGTATTTGTTCCTTTTGTTGGGTTTTGAGTTCTGGCGATGCTTTAACATTTGAAAAAATATATTTATATTTTTACATGGAAGGTTTTCCTTCCTTCAGTCCCCTAGTAGACTTGAAAAATCTCAGATCCCATTAAGTAACCACATAGGGACAGGTTATATGTAAGTCTCAACTGTTTTGTAAATTCTCCAGTCAGACAAAAGGGAAACAAATAAATGTAAAATAGGACCCCAGGAAATAGCATCTTGCCATGCAAGAGGTTGGGCACAATCCCCATCTTGCCACAATATATTTTTGGACCCTGGAAACGCTCCTGAGCTTCTCTCCAACACAAGGAAGAACCTACAATTACAAGTACAATGACATGATTTTACCTCCCTAGGGTGACTGGGGCACAAAGAACTCAGAGGCCCCCGTGGGCGGTGGTTTAGGGCTGCAAGAATGTGCTCTGAAAGAAGGTTCTGTTTGTTTTATGACTTGACACAGACGTAAATGGCAGTCCTCAAGACCTTTGTTAAAGCAGCCATTTCCTCCTAAGGTTTTCCATCCTGGAATGTCACCTAAAACATGCTGCGAAAGCTATCTTTGGCTTTTTATAGTCTTCTGAAGACAGTCCAACCTCTTAATGTTAATCAATTTTCAAGGCCCCACAAGGCCCGCTCTGGCTCTGATATATGGTTAAGATGGCAAGTCTGGAAGCTGTAAGGGGATCTATTTCCTATTCCTAAGCAGAAAGAATTAAGATTTCTCCCATTTTCAAAGAGCCCTGGCAAAATTTCTGGAACTTTTTTAGTGACTAATTTTCATTTATGATAGCTCTCTTGTTAGGGAAGTTCTGGTTGACTTTCCCTTCTTCATTTCCTTTAGGAAACCCATCATGCGCTTTTAGGGATTTTCTCTTTATTTCCTCTTTTCAGACCTTATTAGTAATTAAAATTTTTTTCCTCTGAAGAACATATATGTTGGGGCGCCTGGGTGACTCAGTTGGTAAGTCTAACTTTGGTTCAGCTCATGATCCGGGGTCCTGGGATTGAGTCCCGAGTGGGGCTTCCTGCTCCTCATGGAGCCTGCTTCTCCCTCTGCCCCCAGCTCATGCTCTCTCTCTCGAATAAATAAAGTCTTTTGAAAATGTATGTTCATTGAAGAAAATTAGGAAACCACAAAAAAGTTTAAAAGACAGTAAGGTAGTCTTAATTTTATCTGCAAGGTTAAAAAAACGTTTAAGCTATTTTGGGCTATTTCTTCTTGAGACATATAGACCTAGATGATCTATTTCAATGTATATATCTATTGGTTTGTATTTTGTTTTTCTTCTTCTCAATTCAGTTTAGCATTGAAAGCATTTTCTAGCATTAATAGAATTCTTTATTAACACTTCAAATACTGCATAATATTCAAACTGAGAAGTTGTATGGTTTACTGTAAGCTCTTCTTTTGCTAGACATTTAGACAGTTTTCATACTGACAACTAAATCTTTGCTTACTTTTTCTACTTCCTAAAAATAGTCTGAAAATTGGAATCACCAGTTAAAAAGGTAAAGCCTTTTTTATTGTGAGAAAATATGCATAACACTAAATATACTAAATACTTAAACCATTTTCAAGTGTACTGTTTAGTGACAGTAAGTACATTCACGTTGTTGTATAGCCATCACCATCATCCATCTCCAGAACTTTTTAATCTTTCCAAACTGAAACTTTATACCCATTAAACACTACCTCCTCATTCCTATCTCCTCTCAGCCCCTGGCAATCATCATGCTACCTTTTGCCTCTATGAATTTGACTGTCTCGTGTAAATGGAATCATACAATTTTTTGTTTTGTTTTGTGTATGGCTTATTTCACTGAGCATAATATCTTTAAATTTCATCCATGTAGTAGGACATATCAGGTTTTCATAATTTTTTAAGGCTAAATACTATTTCATTGTATGTTTATACCATTGACAGACATTGGGGTTGTTTCCCCTTTTTGGCTGATGTAAGCAATACTGCTATGAACATTGGTGTACAAATCCCTGAGTCCCTACTTTCAATTTTTTTTTGCATATATACCCAAAGTGGTGTTAGAGGATCACATGGTAATTCTATGTTTAATTTTTTTGAACCACCATACTCTTCCAAAGTGGCTGCACCATTTTTTATTCCCACTAACAATGCATGAGAGTTCCAATTTCTCAAAACCCTTAACAATATTTGTTATTGTACTTAAAAAAATAATAACCATCTTGGGTCACCTGGGTGGCTCAGTTGATTGAGCATTGGACCCTTGGTTTCTGTTCAGGTCATGATCTCAGGGCCATGAGATGGAGCCCTGCAGTGGGCCTTGTGCTCAGCATGGAGTCTGCTTGAGATGCTTTCTTTTTCCCTCTCTCTTGCCCCCTGCCTCTCCCATACTCTCTCTCTAAAATAAATAAATAAATAAATAAATAAATAAATAAATAAATAAATAAGTAAAATCTTTAAAAAAATAATAACCATCTTAATGAGTGAGTGTGACATGATATCTCATTGTGGTTTTGATTTGTATTTTCCTAATAATTAATGATGTTGAGTATCTTTTTGGGTGCTCAGTGACCACAGTGTATCTTCTTTAGTGAAATGTCTTTTCAAGTACTTTGTCCAGTTTTGAATTGGATTGTTTGCTTTTTTGGCTGAGTTGTAGAACTTATTTGTATATTCTAGATTTTAACCCCTTATCAGATATGTCATTTGGAAATATTTTATCTCATTCTGTAGGTGACTTTTTCACTTCTAGTGACCTTCAGTGTGTAAAAATTTTAAATTTTGTCATAGCCTGGCTTATCTATCTTTTTCTTTTTTCCTTTTTATTTCTATTTTCATGTTTATTTATTTTTAAGATTTTATTTATTTATTCATGAGAGACACACAGAGAGAGAGGCAGAGACCCAGGCAGAGGGAGAAGCAGACTCCATGCAGGGAGCCCAATGTGGGACCCAATCCCGGGACTCCAGGATCATGCCCTGGGCCGAAGGCAGGTGCTAAACTGCTGAGCCACCCAGGGATCCCCCTCTTTTCCTTTTTTTAGTTTGTACTTTTTGTGATATTCCCAAGGAATCATTGCCAAGTGTAACACCATGATGCTTTTCTCCTATGTTTTCTTCTAAGAGTTTTAAAGTTTTAGCTTTCATGTTTAGGTCTTTGATTTAGAGTTAATTTTTTATAAATGGTGTAAGGTAAGGATTCAACTTCATCCTTTTGCATGTAGATATCCAGTTTTCCCAGCACCATTTGTTAAAAAGACTGTTTTTTTTCTCCCATTGAATAGTTTTGGCACCTTGATGAAAATCCTTTGACCATAAATACAAAGATTTATTTGGGGGCTCCTCAATCTGTTGTCATTGGCTTTATGTCTGTCCATATTCATGAATTTCATAGAGCTCCTTGAATGTGTATTTTAGTGTTTCTCATCAAATTTGGGAAGTTTTAGACATTATTTTTTTCAAATATTCCTTTTCCCTCTCTTCTTCTGGGAGTCCCATTATGTGTATATTGATATGCTTGATTGTGTTCCATAGGTCTTGAGGTTCTGTTCATTTTTCCTCATTATTTTTTCTTGCTGTTCTTCTTTTTTTTTTTAAGATTTTATTTATTTATTCATGAGAAACACAGAGAGGCAGAGACACAGGCAAAGGGAGAAGCAGGCTCATGCAGGGAGCCTGATGTGGGACTCGATCCCGGGTCTCCAGGATCATGCTCTGGGCCAAAGGCAGGCGCTAAACTGCTGAGCCACCCGGGCTGCTCCCCCCTTTAAAAAAATATTTTATTTATTCATGAGAGATACAGAGAGAGAGAGAAACAGAGACATAGGCAAAGGGAGAAGCAGGCTCCATGCGGGGAGCCTGATATGGAACTCAATCCCGCAACTCCAGGATCACACCCTGGGCCAAAGGTAGGTGCTAAACCACTGAGCCACCCAGGGACCCCCTTTTTCTTGCTGCTCTTTTTTTTTCTTGCTGTTCTTAAAGGATATAATCACAGTTGGCCTGTATTAAGGCTCATGGATTCTTTCTTCTGGCTGCTGAAATCTGTTGTTGAGTTCCTCTAGTAAGTTGTTTTTTTTTTTTTTTTTTTTTTAAGATTGTATTTATTTATTTATTTAGGAGAGAGAGATAGAGCACATGCAGGGTCAGAGGGAGATGGAGAAACAGATTACCTGTTGAGCAGGGAGCCCAATGTGGGGTCTTGATTCCAGGACCCTGAGATCATGATCTGAGCCAAAGACAGATGCTTAACTGACTGAGCCACACAGGTGCCCTCTAGTGAGTTTTTTTCTTTTTAAAAATATTTTATTTATTTATTTCAGAGAGAGAGAAAGAGAGAGAGTATGTGCAAGCATGAGCAGGGAGAGGGGATGTGGGAGAAGCAGACTCCCCACTGAGCAGGGAGCCCAATGTGGGGCTCCATCCCAGGATCCTGGGATCATGATCTGAACTGAAGGCAGATGCTTAACTGGCTGAGTCACCCAGGTGCCCCTCTAGTGAGCTTTTAATTTCAGTTATTATACTTTTTAATGCTAGAATTTCTATTTTTCAAAAAAAATAATTTTTATCTTTTATTGATATTCTCTATTTGAAATATCATTTTTATACTTTCCTTTAGTTCTTTAGATATGGTGCTTTTAGTTATTTTAATATTCTTAAAATGGCAGAATTTAGTCTTTATCTAGTAAGTCTAGTGTCTCAGATTTCTCAGGGACAGTTTTTACCAACTACTTTTTTCCTGTGTATGGGCCCTGTTTTCTTCTTTGCATACTCGAAAATTTTTTGTTGATAATGGACTTTTTAAAAATTTAATGTGACAACTCTAGAAATCACATTCTTCTTCCTTTCTGTGGTTTCTAGTTGTTGCTGTTTGTTTAATAACTTTTCTGAACTAATTTTGTAAAGTCTATATTCTTTGTTGTGTGTGGCCACTGAAGTCTCTTTTCTGTTAGCTTATTGATCAGCTAATAATTGGAAAGATTTCCTTAAATTCTTGGAGCCTGTAAGTCTCCAAACCTTTACTTATGGGTTTTAAGCCTTCAATGTTTGGGTAAGTATATTACAGCCCTACCTCAGCCTTCACTTTTTGGCTTGAGCAGAGCCTCAAGATTAGCAGAGGCAAGAACTTAGGGTTTTACACAGCCCATTGCACATAGGTAGCCTTCTAGCTTCACAGAAATATGTTGGGAAGTTTCAAAGTCCCTTATGAACATCTCATTCCCTAGCTTTTCCTTTTAATTTTTAAATTTGTTTGGTTGCTTCCTCCAACTGTTGTCACTGCCTCAGATAGTTGTGGTGTTAAGCAATTGCCACTGATTGTTTTTAACAAATGTGTTTGGGGGAAAATGTTATTTGTACTAAGTGGAATCTGTGGCTGGCCAAATAAAGACAAGACTTGTGAGTGAATTTTTCCAGGGAACTGTTAGATCAAACAATGACAGTCGTCTGTGAGTTGGGCTTTGCATGAGCTCCAATCTTGTTCTGTGCTCTTCAGAGGATACTTGATGGCTGTGTTTTGCTGTAATTGTGGGGCTATTGGTTATCAAGTCTACCACAGGGCTGGAAACAGAGGGATGGGACTAAGGCAAGTTTAAATGAAGCAAAAACTTGTAAGCCTACTTTTGTTACTGAAATTCAGCTGCTTTCTTACATGAACCTTCCTGAGATTGTTGCAAGGCTTTAGTTAATTTAAAGGGTTCTGAAAAGTTGATTTTGACAATTAAAAAAATATTTTATTTATTTATTCATGAGAGACACAGAGAGAGAGAGAGAGAGAAGCAGGCTCCAGGCAAGGAGCCCAACAGGACTCGATCCTGGGACTCCAGGATCACGCCCTGGGCCAAAGACAGGCGCTAAAACACTGAGCCACCCAGGGATCCCTGATTTTGACAATTTTTGCTTGTGTTCTCATTACTTTTATATAGGAGAGGATTTTCCGAGGTCCTTGCTCTGCCATTTCTGTTAATGTCACTCATTGATTATGCTGCATGTGGTTTCGTCAATGGGAAGTCAGATGTTAATTTGATTCTTGTTAATTTTAGGTACTTTGTTTTTAGGTATTATGAAATTTCACTATAATATATCAAGGTTGATCCTTTTATTCCAAGGATATGTGTACTTCCTCAGGTCTGGGAAATCTTCTATTTCTTTGAGGGGTTCCTTGTTTCAGGTTCTCTCTTTTCTAGATGCACTCTTTATTTCTCTGTTAAACTTTTCATTCTTTTACCCTGTATTTCTTTCCAGGAAAATTTCTCTATCCCATATTTCGGCTTTCTAAGTCTGTCTTTTGCTGTGTTCATTCTGTCACAATAAGGATTTTATTAAAATGTTTGGTGGTTTGTGATTGTGTTTTCATTTCTGATTTCAGAGGTTTAGATAGTGTGTCTGAGAATGTGCTATCCTCTGGTGATAGGATAGGAGCAAGATGTGAGGTTGGGCAGGGTGAATCAGTGGAGTTATCTGGCCGAGATGCTTCCTTTTTTTCTGGGTGAGACCAACTACCAGAAACACTGCCCTGACCCCCTGACCTCCTAACCCAAATGCTGGCCCAAAATATGCCTCTGGGGCCTCCTGCTCCTATAATTTGGTGTGTGTGTGTGTGTGTGTGTGTGTATGTGTATGTGTATGGGACCACCTGCCTCACTCTTCCTACTGCAATGGCCCAAACCAGTTTTTTTTTCTTTTTTTCTTTTTGGCCCAAACCAGTTCTGATGAAGGCTCAGAACCCCCTCATCCACACAGCATCCCAATATCTTCTAATTTGAGGCCCTTTGGAGCCATCTCCACCACTGTACTCATCTATATATATTTTAGGCTACTTAATCTGATTTCATCTGTCTGGTGTCTTTCAGGGATGGCTTGTATTTCTTGCCATAGAGTCTATCTTTCTTTGCTTACCTTCATTGTTTCTGTTTTATTTGTTTAAAATTATTTTCTGTCATTGCTAATGATTTGGAGTGAGGAGAGTAGGCTAGAGTATGTCAACCTTCTTTATCCCATCTCCTCAGGTGACTTTTTAAAAGGTCATTTGGGGGCATTTGGGTGGCTCAGTTGGTTAAGTGTCATACTCTTCATTTTGGCTCAGGTCATGAGCTCAGAGTGGGGAGGCCCATGTCAGGCTCTGTGCTCAGTGGGGAGTCTGCTTGAGGTTCTTTCTCTTCTTCTGCCTTTGTGCCTCCCCCCAACTCACAGTCTCTCTCTCTCAAAATAAATAAATAAAATCTAAAAAAAATAGTCATTTGAAGTTTTCCTGGGGACTAAGAATTTAGAATTGATAATCAGAGGAGAAAATAGCTGAATATTTGCTTCCCAATATCTTAATAAGTATTGGGAATTTAAAACCTGAGTACAGGGGCACCTGGGTGGCTCAACTGGTTAAGCATCAGCCTTCAGCTTAGGTCATGATCCCAGTGTCCTGGGATTTAGACCTGCATCTGGCTTTCTGTTCTGCAGGGAGCCTGTTTCTCCCTCCCCCTCTGCCTGCTGCTCCCTCTGCTTGTGCGTGTGCTCTCTCTCTCTCTGTGTGTCAAATAAATAAATAAATCTAAAAAAATAATTAAAACCTGAGTACAGAAAAAGTATGGTTTTGGACGGTCCCCTCAACTAAAACTCAGACTTTCTTTATCCATAGTTACATGCCACTTTCCCTCAGAAGCTGCGACTTGACTCTTGCCACCCTTGTTGCTTGAGAACTTTGGTGGCCCAACTGGAGACAGCACCTCCTTGGCTGGAGGCACTGTGTTGAAGCTTTGCAACTTTAGGGAGCGGTCTGGGTGGGGTCACGTTCCAGCTGCACCCCATAACATTTCCCATGAACTGGTTGTGTTGATAGCTGGTGCTGTCTGCGGTTCACTGTTCTGGCCAACGGAGGCAGAAGAATTGCTTGTGTTGAAAAGCATTGACTCATCCAGCAGCCTCTGGCTGTGGTTTACTCACATGCATTTACAGACCTCTGGGGCTGGCATTTCTGTGAATTCTTTCCAGTTCATTCCTGTTCCTCAGGCTCACCCCTTTACAAGTGCTTGCTTGCCCTGCATGCCTAAAATGACAGAAGGACATCAGCTCCACGCGATAACTTGTCAGTGACTTTCTTTAGGATTCTTCTGTGCTAGTGTGTTATCCTATCCATGTTTGTGGAATGTAATAACAAAGATACTTTGTACATCTCTAGAAACTTCCCCCTGAGGGATTTTTAAACATTTAAAGACAGTAGTTTTGTAATCTCATAAATTTTCAGTCTGAGGTATATGTTTCTTTGTTAATTTTTAAGCAATGAATATGACTTTGAAGATAGCATAGCAGGCTTCTCATTTTACCACACAAAAAAGAGCTCTGTATCCTAGGCTGGTGTAGAAATGTGTCATTTTATACTTATTAGGGGTGTAGATATACACACAGGCATCTTTCATTTCTTACTATTTCTGTAAAGTTGACTATAAGCTATTTGTCACAAAATTTATTTCATTTCCCCAAGACTTTTTTTTAAGACTGATTTATTTATTTATTTATTTATTTGAGAGAGTGAAAACACAAGTCGGCAGAGCAGCAGACAGAGGCAGAGGGAGAAGCAGACTCCCTGCTGAGCAGGGAGCCCAATGTGGGACTCAATCCCAGGACCCTGGGATCATGATCTGAGCCGAAGGCAGATGCTTGACCAACTGAGCCACCCAGGCACCTCTCCCCAAGACTTTTTTTTTTCAACTTTTTTTTTTTTTTAAGATTTTATTCGTTTATGAGAGACACAAAGAGAGAGAGAGGCAGAGACCCAGGCAGAGGGAGGAGCAGGCTCCATGCAAGAAGCCCGACGTGGGACTCGATCCTGGGTCTCCAGGATCAGGACCTGGGTCGAAGGCAGGCGCTAAACCGCTGAGCCACCCAAGGCTGCCCTAGTATCGTAGTTCTTAATTATGTCTGCACACTAGAAACACTTGGGAAGTTTTTTTTTTTCTTTTTTAATACAGGTGCATGAAATCTATTGAGACTGGAAGTAGACTAGTGGTGTCAGAATGAGGAACTAGAATGAGAACAGGAATTTACTACAAACTGGCACTGACCGGGGAGCTTTTTGGGGTGAAGAGAAGGATCTGCATGTCATTGTGGTAGTGGCTACACAATTGTATATATTTACTAAAAAATTATTGAACTTAACAGTGAGTGAATTTTGTGGTCTGTCAAGTATACCTTAATAAAAATTTGTTTAAAAGCCTGCCTGGAAATCACTTCAGATCAATAAAATCAGAATCTCTGAAAGTGGGATTCTGGCATTGGCATTTTTAAAAAGCTCCCTAACTGATTTTAATGTTCAGCTAGGGTGAAGAACCACTGGCCTAACCCTTGTTTGTCTTGGTAGGACAAGCCTGCCCTAGGGCCAAGAATCTTCCAAACAGTAATGCTTTAGTAATGTGATTTGGTTTATTTGCCTCTCCCTTAAAGTAATAACGGCTTATAAGACTTAAATATAAAGATGATGGTACATCTGGATTACAGTGCAGCAGTCTGAGTTTGGGGGGCAGTGCTATCTTGGAAATATAGGTGAGTAACTGAATGAATTACTGATGTTTTGGGGAAACTTCAGCCTTTCCATGTCTGATGATCTCGTCAGGACCATGGTGTGGGCAAAGCGAGTGAGGCCCTCACGTTGGGCACCAAATGTAAGGGAGCACCAAAAAACTCGGTGATCAAGATAAATACTATTTTAATGAAATTTAAAAAATAAAAATTGATGCAAAAAATAACAATGACAAAATATCAACATTTTATATGAAGACAAGATCCTCCTATCTCCCTGATGAAGCTTGGCTGTCCTCTCTTCTTGAGAGCTGAGACCACATCCAGCTTTTTCATGACAAGAGGGCCAGATGACTGTCTGGGCCTGAGGCAGAGGACTCACACCCAGTCCTGGCTGCTGTTGTACCTGCTGGGTGCATATACATCTTGCCTTTCTTTTTGTTGAATAAAAAGGGGACCTGTGGGTTCCTGACTGTGCCCTGAACCCTGCCTGTAGTGGTGAGAAATAACTTCTACTTCTCTCTTCTCCCCCGGAGCACAGGAGAGTAGGAGTGGTTTTCAAGGATGTTTGTGCTGTTTTCCATTTTCTGGTAGATCTGTGATTCTCTGCTTGATCTCCAAATCTGGAGCTAGGTAATGAGTCCCTAATCTGATAAATTCCTGTTCTCATCCAGGGACAGATCCAGGTTCTGTAGAGTCGGAAGTTTATACTATTTTGAGGGGCCTTCTTTAAGGAAAAGGATACACGTTTATAAATACAAAGTTAAATTTAGAGTTTTAGAAGGAGCTCCCTGCAAATGAAGAGCACAGAAGCTTCATTAGCTTCAGGGTAAGATTGTCTCCTTAATATTTCATTTTCCTTATATGTTTTCAGGATTTCTTTCCCCAGTTTGTTAGCTCACAAGGCCCACAGATTGGAGGACTGTGTTTCAAGTCTTATTTTCCAATTTCTTTTCTTTCCTTTTTCTTTCTTTCTCTCTCTTTCTCTCTCTCTCTCTCTCTCTCTTTCTTTCTTCTTTCTTTCTTCTTTCTTTCTTTCTTTCTTTCTTTCTTTCTTTTCTTTCTTTCTTTCTTTCTTTCTTTTTTCTTTCTTTCTTTTTTCTTTCTTTCTTTCTTTTTCTTTTTCTTTCTAAGGATTTTATTTATTTTTTTATGAGAGACACACACACACACAGAGGCAGAGACACAAGCAGAGGGAGAAGCAGGCTCCCTGCGGGGAGCCCGATGTGGGACTCGATCCCAGGACCCCAGGATCACGACCTGAGCCCAAGGCAGACACTGAACCACTGAGCCACCCAGGCACCCCTTATTTTCCAATTTTGTGCTTTCAAAAGCCTCAGAATTTTTTCCTTTGTGAGGTCATGAAATGATTAAGAGCGTTAGTTCTAGGGTCAAACTGGCTGATTCTGTAATCTGGCTCTTCCAAACTAGTTGTTTGACTTGGGAAACTTAATTTGTCTTTTTGCCTCTATTTCCTCCTCTACGCTTACTTCACATCGTTCTGCTGAAACAGGACTAAATGAGATAATGTGTGTGAGGCTTAGCACAATACCTGAACAGAGAAGGCACTCAGAAACGTTTTTAGTGTTTAGGATTCTTGATTCTAGCCCCCGTTGGGCTCCTGGCATGGAGCCTGCTTCTCCCTCTCTCTCTCTATCATGAATAAACAAATAAAATCTTAAAAAAAAAAAAAAAAGTAAAATCTTAAAAAAAAAAAAAAAAAAGAATCGCTACCATAGTCTGACAGAAATGTACTTTGGGTACCTTAAATGGAAAAAGAACTTATTGGGAAGATGTTGGATAGTTCACAGAATTGACAAGTTTGGAAAAGCAGATGCTGAACATAGGCGGGAATTAAGGAAGGCCAGCAGCAGAAGTAATCTGATTAGAATATTCCGTTCCTGCTGGATACTGCCATTGCTGCAACCCAAATCTATTCCTTCTTCCTGGAATCTCTCTCCTCTCTCTCTCTGTCTCTTTTTTTTTTTTTTTCTTTAAGATTTTATTTACGTATCCATGAGAGACAGAGAGAGGCAGAGACACAGGCTGAGGGAGAAGCAGGCTCCCTGCAGGGAGTCTGATGTGGAACTCGATCCCAGGACCCCAGGATCACGCCCTGAGCCAAAGGCAGATGCTCAACCACTGAGCCACCCAGGTGCCCCCTTCCTGGAATCTTTTATTAAGATTCAACATCACTGATTCTGTCTAAATCAGCTAAGCCCAAGGTAGGGGAGAGAAGGGTCTATCTAATTCAGCTTCTAGTGGAGGTTGTTGCCTCTTACAGTGGCGGATTCCACCCAAATAGGGAGAAGGTTTGGATGTGGGGGATCAGAAAAACTCTCAAACTAACACCAATGTTTCCCTTGTGTTTCTTTTTTCCTTTTTTAAAGATTTTATTTATTTATTCATGAGAGACACAGAGCCACAGGCAGAGGGAAAAGCAGGCTCCATGCAGGGAGCCCCACGAGGGACTCGATCCTGGGACTCCAGGATCAGGCCCCAGGCCGAAGGCGGCTGTAAACCGCTGAGCCACTCAGGCTGCCCCCCTTGTGTTTCTTTAAGGTCCAATAGAACTGAGCTGCAGAATGATATCCTGCCAGTAGGTGCCACCCTTTAACATATGAGTCTGCACCTTAACCTCTAACTTCAGCGGTAACCTGCTGTGTAGAGAACACAGTGGTATTTATTTACCAAAGTCAAGCCGTGTTGGCCAACTATTAGGTTACAGGAAATGGATTCAGTGCTCCCAAATGAAACCTTGCTATCTGTAAGCTTATGTTAATTCTTTGGTACTTACTGATTTTTATCTGACAATAAATAAACTCATTTAAGATTCACTGCCATAGGGGCACCTGGGTGGCTCAGTCGGTTAAGCGTCTACCTTCAGCTCGGGTCATGATCCCTGGGTCTTGGGATTTATCCCTGTGGTGAGCTCCCTGCTCAGTGGGGAGCCTGCTTCTTCCTCTCTTGTTGTAGTTCCCCCTGCGTGTGCTCACACATGCTCTCTTTCTGTCAAATAAATAAGTAAAATCTTAGGGGATCCCTGGGTGGCTCAGTGGTTTAGCGCCTGCCTTTGGCCCAGGGCGCAATCCTGGAGTCCCGGAATCGAGTCCCCCATTGGGCTCCTGGCATGGAGCCTGCTTCTCCCTCTCTCTCTCTATCATGAATAAACAAATAAAATCTTAAAAAAAAAAAAGAATCGCTACCATAGTCTGAAAAGTCCTTAATCTTGAAGTTTGACTCGAGTCCATTTGTGGCTATGGTCTTTCCCCATCTATATGCTACTTTCCCCCCATATCTTCAACCAAAATCCAGTACAGCCAAAATCCATATAGCAGCACTGTGTTAGGTGCAGCTGTGAGGATTTGCCAACAGTCTCTTGCCACATGGATTTCATGCTTGAGTTTTGGAACAGAGAGACCCACAAAGAGAGCTGTAAAATAATGAGGTCAGCCCAATTACAGAAATATGCACATAGTTCAGTCCTGAAGGACACCTGCCCTGGCCTGCGAGGGTCAGGCATGATCTCCTGGAGGTTAAAAGTTGAGATTGAACCTTAAAGTTCTTCAAAGTATTCAGTTTATACGTAAAATCAATTAGCACACAGGAATTGATCTTACAGGTTTGAAATGCTAAACACCACTGTGAGCTGAAGAACGTAGCCGAGTGTTGGAACATGGTAGATGCTCCATAATAAATAGCTGTGGATTAATTGGTTTAGGACTACTTGTATGTCTAGGCTGGTATGATCCATAGCATGCTGCTTAATATAGAGTTGATTTTCTATATTCAGGATATAGAAATATATATATATAAATATATATATATATAGAAATATATAAGGATACTATATTAAGGATACTGATATAGTATCCTTAAATTGAAACTTATGCATTTAATTCCCACATCAGCTGGCTCATTACCCATATATGCCTCTGTTTCAAGGTCATACATTTGAACCTTGAAGCCCACTTGATCCCAAGAACAGCCCTAAGAGTGGAGCAATGGCTTACTACAGATTCAACTTCCCTGCTGGGAAAAGGAAAGAAAGCCACATCCTATGGCAGATGAGCATCAGAGGACAGTGTGCTTGTTGAGATAGGTTCCACACCCAGTCAGGTTCTTATCCAGCTGGGCATCCCTCTAGAAGAAGTTCTTTATTTTGAAGACAGAAAATGACAAATAGGTGTGCAAGAAGGCCAATTAGAAAACAGTACTCAGGGATCCCCGGGTGGCTCAGCGGGTTAGCGCCCGTCTTCGGCCCTGGGCGTGATCCTGGAGTTCCGGGATCAAGTCCCACATGGGGCTCCCTGCATGGAGCCTGCTTCTCCCTCTGCCTGTGTCTCTGCCTCTCTCTCTGTCTCTCATGAGCAAATAAATAAATAAATAAATCTTAAAAAAAAAAAAAAAGAAAACAGTACTCATTAGATTAAGATAAATTTCTATTCCCTGCAATAAATACTGTTACCCACCCCTCCAAGGCCCCCCAAAGAAATCTTTCTTTTCACGTGAAGGTGACTTATTAGAATGTGTTTCCAAAAGAAATCTTGGTTCAAACTGATCAGCATGTGGAAGTGTATTTGCCTGGCTGCAATCCTGTTTGAGATCCTGAAACTTATTTTGCAAAGGGAAAAGGTGTGTCTTAAGTTTTTCCCTTTTGAAATTGAAACATAACTTTAAGTTTTATAGCATTTCTTCCTAGTTCTCTGCTTAGCGTATCTAAAACACTGCAGAACCTTGATTTAGGTCACAGTTTGGTTTGGTTTAACTGTAAGTAATAGCTGGAAGATGGGACTGGAGGTGTCCTCGGTCATGTAGGGATATAAGGAAAGGATGTTTTGTAAGTTCTTTTTTATTTATTTATTTATTTATTTTTAAAAATTATTTATTTATTTATTTATTTATGATAGTCACAGAGAGAGAGAGAGGCAGAGACACAGGCGGAGTGGAGAAGCAGGCTCCATGCACCGGGAGCCTGATGTGGGATTCGATCCCGGGTCTCCAGGATCGCGCCCTGGGCCAAAGGCAGGCGCCAAACCGCTGCGCCACCCAGGGATCCCCTGTTTTGTAAGTTCTAAGGAAAGGCATGCAATTCAGCCATGGTTGGCTGTGACTATGACCCTCTCTATTTTTTTTTTTTTTTGACTATGACCCTCTCTAAATGAGATGATGCACGTGTGGGGCTCAGCACAATTGCCTGACACATAGAAGGCGCTCAACAAACATTATTTAGTTGATCAGCCAAGATTCTTGATTCTAAACAATAAAAACTTACTTATTTTCACAAAAACCTATTTTGTAAGGGCAGTCATAGTCCTGCCCTTGTGTAATCAAGGGGTCAGCTTTCTTCTGCTTCTTGAGAATTACATCTTACCTCTGATTTTTGAAAGTTTTGAGTAGAAAAATTTGCCATGTGTGCAATAAGCAGTGAAGATCCTCCTGCCTGTGTAGGGTTTGTTGCTGTAATGAAATTAAATTTATAACCCAGTTTACCTGATACATGTTCAGTGATTTAAAGAATGATTTTGTGTTCCATGGGGGACAATGAGCATTTCTCATAAACACAGATATTTTTAATATCCAAATAAATATCTTAGGTGTTATTTTCTCACTCGATATATCTAGGATTTACAATACTGCTTATCTTTTCTCTGACACTCTGTACTTTTAAATGAAAACCATTTAACATTAATTCTCCTATGTTTTAATACAGAGGCCCTGGTCTCTTACTGAAGCTCAAGTGCTCTGGTCTCCTGCCCAAATCTTGCTCCCCAGAATTGATGGGCCTTGGGACTCCCCTCTGCATTTCTAGTATAATATCTCCAGTTGCTCTGGCCCCCATGCCCAAGAAAACCCTGGGTTTTCCTGTAGGCCAAGAATCCTTCCATTCTTCTTTTTTTAAATGTGGCTCTAAGGTGGCTCCCATTTGTTTGACAAACAGGGATAATAGCTCTTGTCTTAAATAAGTTCAAAGATTAGTGAGGGAAAGAGGAACTGTTATAATTCAAGGTGTAGGTGGGGAAAATGACAGTGCTTAATAGAGTACAATGAGGGCTGGCTGGCACTAACAGACTCCCAAGGAGGTCAAGAGGTCCTCCCAGTAGAGGTGATGTCCCAATTGTCTTGGAGAATAAATGAGAATAAGCCAGACAGAGAAGATTAGGAAAGGTATTCAGCACATGCGAAAGGTATTCATGCTGCAAATGAAACAGCAGTTTCATGGGGCTACACGTGGTACTGTGGGGCTGGCACAGGGTTTAAGGGGAGAATGATCAGAGGTGAGGCTGAGAGGAGATAGAGGCTGTGTCCCAGAGGGAGGATGTCTTGTGTATCACTCTAAGGGGTCAGGACTTTGTACTGTGGAAAGCCATTGAAGAATGTTAGACAAGGAAGTGACATGGTTAGATTTGGTTTTAGAAAGGCCGTTTTGGACAGGCTAGGGACTGGTGAGAATGTGATCAATGTCTGATGGAAGATAATGGCAAGGGAAACAGAAATGAGGAGGGATTCTGGAAATTCAAGTAGAATTAATAGGACAGTGTATCTGGTTGGATACAGGCAATGAAGGAGAGAGAAGAGACAAATAGGATTCCCAGGTCTCTGGCTTGGGTGATAGGGTAGGCTTCTGAATCCAGCAGGAAAAGGAAAGGCTTTGTGGGAAAGATATTAAGTTTATTTATTTATTTATTTATTTATTTATTTATGATTTTATTTATTTATTCATGAAAGACACAGGGAGAGAGAGAGGCAGAGACACAGGCAGATGGAGAAGCAGGCTCCATGCAGGGAGCCTGACGTGGGACTCGATCCCAGGTCCCCAGGATCACACCCTGGGCTGAAAGCAGCACTAAACTGCTGAGCCACCCGGGCTGCCCTTAAGTTCCTTTTAATGTGGACTTCAAATGCTTGTCAGACACCCATCTGGAGATGTCCAGTAGGAAGTGGGATCTTTGAGTAGGGACCACAAGGGAGGTCTGGGCCAGGGGAGGAGATGGACTTACTCAGAGAGGAAGTGAGCATGAAAAAGGAAGGAGTCCAAGCACCTGGAACTACCGAGTCCCTTTCTCTCTCTCATCCCAAAGGCCTAAAAGGGCAACCTGGGGCTTCCCTCACAAGTGTTGGTTGCTCTGTCCTCTCTGCCTTGCCCATAGGGGTGAAAATCCAGAATGCAGGCAAGAGAAATCCTGTGATCCCTTAGCATGGCCATTCTTCTGTCTGGAAAGCTGTTCATCCAGATGCCCCTGTAACTCATTCCCTCACTTCCTTTAAGGTTTTGCTCTAAAGTCACATTTCCAGTGAGTCCCGGGTTGCATGGGGTTAGAAAGCCATGCAGTTGTCAGGGGCCACAGCTGACTTTGTTTTTACAGTAGCTTGCAAGTCACTTGGCCTTTGTAGCCCCAATTAATAGAGTTTTTCCATCATATGAAGTGTTTTTGCAAGTAGAGTTCTTTGAGAGGAATTCGTTGTGAGGAAATTCTGTGAGTTTGTCCATCTGTTTCATCATCACTCAAGGGGTAAAAGTCTAGACAACCATATAACAGCCATGCACCCAGCTGGCAGCTGTTTGGCTCATCATAACACCCTTGTCCCCCAGCTTTCCACCTCGGTAAACATGTGCGAGGGGGCTGGGGCATGGAGGTTAATGGATGGGGGCAGTGTGGCCTTGTCACCCTGCCCTGAGAGTAGGCTCTGATCCATTTTTATAGCTAAGTATTTCTACTCTAGAAAGTTCTGTAGCTCTCTGCCATTTCCCTTTCCACACTGCCAGGAAGGATTTAGATTATTGAAGACAGGTTAGGATCTTGACATAACCAGGTGTGCTTATCCATTGCTGTCCCTCTTCCTGTCCCCTTGGGAGCTTCATGGGGATTTGTCATCATAGCTGGATGTCCCAGGTGGCATCTTGTGTGGGGATGAGTCAGTATAAGAGGGAGACTTGTATTTCTCACACTATTCACTGCAGGAATACCTGCTTAAGCTACAGACATAGGGGGGTATTCAGGGACTCCCTTTCATATTTCTTTTCCCAAAGCTCTTTCCAGGGGTGGTAGCACCCATCTCCCTCATTTACAGATATCAAGGGCATCTCTGTTGACAGTTATGTCCTGTGATACCTTGCAAAGGCAAGGACGGGCTCGTCTACCATCTGCTTTCTCCACCAGATACAGGGGAGAAGTAACATGGGTTATCGCAGCACTTTCCCTTCAACAGAGCTCATGAAGAGGCTGGTGGACCAACCCAGGACCCACCAAGATGAATTTGGGTTAGAAGGAGGTGTGCATTCTCAGTGAGAGTTATTAATCCTGAGGAGGCTGCAGACTTCCTTTTTTCCAGGCCATGACAAATCCGAGATCTTTGCATTAGTTAGGAATGTGTCGTACTCCTGTCTGAAAACTGGAGGAAAGCTTGAAGGATCGCCTTATGGAAGCTATATCCCTGTGTCTTCGCTTTTTTTTTTTATAAAGATTTTATTTATTTATTCATGAGAGACACAGAGAGGCAGAGACATAGGCAGAGGGAGAAGCAGGCTCCCTGCGGGGGAGACTGATGTGGGACTCGATCCCAGGACCCGGGGGATCACTCCCTGAGCTGAAGGCAGATGCTCCCAGGTGCCCCTGCTTTTTTTTTTTTTTTAAGATTTTATTTATTTTATTATTTTTTCAAGAGAGGCCCAGAGAGAGAGAGGCAGAGACACAGGCAGAGGGAGAAGCAGGCTCCATGCAGGAAGCCCAACGTGGGACTCGATCCTGGGTCTCCAGGATCACACCCTGGGCTGCAGGCGGCGCTAAGCCGCTGCGCCACCGGGGCTGCCCTGCTTTGTTGTTTTTTAACTCAAGGGAGTGAATGTTGAGTAAAGGCCGAGGTAGCAAAAGAATCTATTGACAGAGCTTAGGTTGTGTAAAACAGAGCCAGGAAAAGAGCAGATTCTCTCTTCTGGGATGGCAATTTTCAAGGCTCTCCATTGTGAAATAGCCTAAAGAGGGAAGTGGCCTTGGTATGATTCATAGCTGGCCCCTCTTTCCATGCTTATAAAAGATGGTGAGCCCGGGCTCAGGGCTAAGGACAAATTTTATTTGATGGCTCAATTGTCAAATGCTTTGCGCAGATTGCAGGGCATGCCTGGTGCAGTGCTCAAAGTTTCCTATCCTCCCAGGGCTGTCCCTCACACCCACTGAACAGTCTCAGGGAAAATGCTAGAGTATGGAAATGATAAACCAGGGGAAGGCATGCATTGCTAAATAGTGCAATATTAACAGAGAATACAGCCATGAGTTAATGAGTTAATACCATTTAGATAGGGTTTTTGTTTGTTTGTTTTTTAGTATTGCCAGTTAAAATTTTTTTTTTTTTTAATGAAACTTTGGGGTTATTCTAGCCCCTACCAATCTTTCTAATGTATTTCTACTACACTTGCTTAAAACGTTTTGTTTTTATATTATAAAACTAATGTTGGTTGTGAAAAATTAAACCAAGAAAATAATGAGCAAAGTTGTTTTTCCTTATCCATTCTCTTTCCTGGCACCATGCTGTAAGACGGTGTATCACCCAGGGAACTGCTTCATGGGAGAGGCCTGGTTGGTTGTGGTAGATGAGTTCAGGGAGGTTTGCAATCGCCCAAGCTGGGGATAATCAGGTTGGGGGCAAGAAGGGTGAAAAACACAGGATTGATTTTAGGCAAAAATGAGTGGCTGAGAAGAGTGGAGGATGAGCCTGGAAAAGTAAATTGGGTCAGGCAGAGGGTCTCAAAGGCCAAGAGTTTAGTCTTCCGCACACTGGCAGTGGTGGCTAATTCGAGATTTCTGCATAGGCAGCATCTCTACGGTGCTTGGCCATGTCACCTTGTGGTGGATAGTCTCCACGGGTTCCTCCCTTTCTGTACATGTATATTATTCTTTCCTTCAAGAAGTAAGAGTTTATTCCTCTTCCCCTTAACTCTGGGTTGGCCTTCATGGCTTGTGTCACCAATAGAATGGCATATAAATGGCATTTTGAGATATCTAAGGCTGAGTCATAAGAAGCTGGGATACCTGGGTGGCTTCGTTGGTTAAGCATTAGCCTTTGGCTCTGGTTGTGATCCCAGGGTCTTGGGATGGAGGCTCATAGTGGGCTCCCTGCTCCGTGGGGATCCTGCATCTCTCTTCCTCTGCCTGCTGCTCCCCCTGCTTGTGCTCTTTTCTCTCTCTCTCTGTCAGAGGAAGAGAAAGAGAGGAAGGAAGGAAGGAAGGAAGGAAGGAAGGAAGGAAGGAAGGAAGGGAGGAAGGAAGGAAGGAACCTTGCAGCTTCCTCCTGGGTCCCTTTGAATACTCCATCTGGGATGCTCCCTCTTGGATCTCAGCACTGTGGCAGAGGTCCAAGGCACGCGGAGAGGCCACATGTTTGCACTCTGGTTGACAGCCCCAGCTGAGCTCCTCCACCGTATCTGACAGAAGGAAGGACAACCTGGATCCTTGATAATGCACTAAATCAAATCCAACTCTGACTTCCAGTTACAGGAACCAATAAATCAGTTTTATTGTTTTTAGCCGGTCTGAGTATATTTTTCTGTTTCTTACCATGAAATGCATTCTAAATGAAACAAAAGAGTACTGGATAAGTACTAGCTCCAGGGATCCCCTCTTCACCATGGGATCTGGGGCAATGTCTCTCTCTCTTTTTTTTTTTCTTTTTTTTCGGGGCAATGTCTCTTGATTGGCTTCCTTCTTTCTACGTCTTTAAGGGATGCTGTATGTGCCTGGTCTTCATGTTGCCCTCAAGTATCTAATTTCTTTTGTTCTGGGTAAAAGCATTTCTCAGAAAGAAAGAAAGAAAGAAAGAAAGAAAGAAAGAAAGAAAGAAAAGCATTTCTCTCCTCAGGACCTTGTTGCATGCATATTGAGAAATTTCTCTCCTTGAACTGTCAACTACTTTTTACATTTCAGAGTCCTTTCTGTTTGCTCCAGGCATTAAAGCCACCCCACCCTTATTTCACATGTAATAATTGCCATAACATCCTCAAATGTCTACCTTTTTCCAAGAATGTCATTCTCACTAAAAAACTTCTATAGAAGTGGGATGTCCTGGTTAGAACCTGCAATTGTCGATTTATAGGAAAAGTTTTATTCAGTTTAATTCAGTAAAGTAGCTCTTAATTAAAAATCAGTGCTGACAGAGTTTGGGTAGAATGAATAGTTTCCCTGGAGCCTAATTACCTATGGTTAAACTGACTTCTGAGGTTTTGAACTTGCAGCCCCGAAACAATCCCCCAGTCTGTGAAAAACCAGCCAAGATGGTACCCAGTGAGACCTTAGCCTCATTAAAGCTAAACCTCCTTAACTTACTGGACTCCTGTCTCCAGGGATTTTGAAGGGAGTATTTGGAAATGTTGTCAATTCTTGAACATCATACATAACAAAGTTATGTGTGGATCTGGGTTTTCTGAAATGAAACAAATCTCATGTCCCAAAATGTTGGGATTACAAACCTAGAATACAGATTGTCAGGGGAGTTCTGAGAAGTTCTGCAATTGCCATCCATTTTCGTTGTACCTGGAACCCTAGAAACCTTCATTTTCTCATTCTTACTGGCATTGAGAAGGCAGGGGTGGAGGATGTCAATGCCATGGTTAGAAAGCTCTAGTTCAGAGACATAAACCTCATAAATACAGAAGCCAAGCTCAGACATTTCTGTCCATGTCCACCCCGTGGCAGTGATTCTTCTGTATTCTACGCTCATGTTAAGGGATTCAAAATTATACCTTCCTGGGCACCTGGGCAGCTCAGTTGGTTGAGCATCTGCCTTTAGCTCAGATCGTGATCCCAGGGTCCTGGGATTGAGCCCCTCAAAGGGTTCCCTGCTCAGCGGGGAGCCTGCTTCTCCCTCTCCCCTCTGCCCCTCCTCTCACTTGCCCTCTCTCTCTCTCTAAAATAAATTAAAAAAAAAACAAACTACCTTCCTTAGTATTTGCCTCCTAGAAATGTACTTCAGCCCAGCCTCAGAGCATTCTGGAGCAAGATACCTGAGTTCTAGGGCTCCTTTGACTTTATTCGCCCTTTGGCTTTGGGAAAGTCACTCAAGGAGGTAGTTTTCATGCATGTAAAATAACCACCACCTCACAGGGCTGTGGGATGAGACAAACACAGGATGAGACAGCACGCTGAAAACTGGGGAGCACTAGGTCTGTGCATGTCAGTCTTTTTGTGTTCTCTGTATTCTTTCAAACTGAAAGGGCATTTTTGGTGAAACATTTGAAGCCATTAGAGGTGACTGTCAATTAAAAAAAAGGCGGATTTGTAACATTGCAAATAGATCCTTCTAAAGATGGTCAGCCCATCTTCTTCTACTGGCCCAAGTAAACTTGGAAGGGAAAATGGACAGAACTATTTCCTAATAGTAGTAATATATGGAGGAAGGAGAAGGAACAGAAGGAGAAGCCCCGGTAGACGCTCTGTGGCTTGTCTGCATATCATATTGGATACCCGGCGATTATTTGGTTAATTTGATGGTTGTAGACAGACATAAGATAATTACAAGGAGAAACATTAACTCTGGAACTAGATGATTTGCCCAGATTGACTGTCTAGAATGATCTAATTAACAAGCTAACCAGCAGATCTTTATTTCACTTGAGGCTATGGAGAGTTACAGCTGGTTTTATATAACTGGAAGCAATGCTTAAAAGTATATCATATATTTCTGGTTTAGCACTAAGGGAGCTTTTTTTTTTTTTTTTGAGTTTTTTGTTCTGTTTCGTTATTTGTTCTTTTGTTTTAGAAAGTTTTATTTCAAAAAAAAAAAAAAAAAAAAAACCAACACATCAAATTCCTAGGCCCTTCATTGTATTTCCAGTTGAGATGTATAGTTTTGATGTTGCCCAGGCATTTAGTTATGGGTTATTTAACACCACCACATATTTTAAACTCCCCTTCTCCTCCATTTCATTAGTGATGAGAAGAAGATTACAGCCTACAATCATAGTCTTTATAAAAAGGAAAAAAGGAAATTGGTTGGTTCTTCTCTATTTTTTCATCTTCTCTGACTTCCTAAATTTCCCCAATTAGTTTTTGGGTTGTGTGCCTGCCAGGGTAGTTAGCATTCTCTTGATGTGGGAGTCCATTTCCTGCTCACTGGCCTTCGAGCTGGAGAGCCACATTACTTTCTTTCTTTCTTTCTTTTTTTTTTTTTCATTACTTTCTTTAAACCAAACCTCTCAGTGCAGTCCAGCTAAGAGTTGGAGTAATAGTACAGGCCTGACTTACATTCAACTTAGATTCACGGCCACTGCAGGCTCTCTGATGTTAAGAAGGCGGCCTGTTATTGTAAGGGTTGCAGAAGGTGGGTGGAGAACAGCAGCATAAAGTAACTCTGCAGTGTATTGTCTCAGGGCAGAAAGGCCTCAAACCTAACAGCACAACCAAAGAGTGAAGAGAAAGTGCTTTTTGTCACTCTGGAGAATTCTTTGCCAAAACTCCCCTCTACTTGGAAAGGAGGAAGCGCTTTTACAAGGCCGAAAAGACCAAGGAAATATGGCTCCATTCCCATGGTGGGACCTGCTATGTTTTGGTGGGTACAAAAGGGCACTTGTGCACGTTAACCCAATTATAGGAAAGAGGCATTTACTGGCAAAAGTGTGACATGCCTAGAAAAGGCATATGGCCTTCCTTTCTCCCCAGACATTAAAAAAATGACGGTTTGGTGGAGGGGAATTGGTTCATTTTGACAGGACAAGGGTAGCAGCATTCTAATTTCCATTGTATTCTTACTTGAAATTACCTTCCCTTAATAATAAAAGTCTTCCCAGGACAATGAGTACTGAATAAGATAGGCATTAGGAAGATTGTAGATAGCAGATCGTGGGGAGAAATGGGATTTATTTATTTATTTAGAAAGATTTTATTTATTTATTCATGAGAGACACAGAGAGAGGCAGAGACATAGGCAGAGGGAGAAGCAGGCTCCCTGGCAGGGACTCAATCCCAGGACCCCGGGGTTCACGACCTGAGCTGAAGGCAGATGCTCAATCAGTGAGCCACGCAGGTGCTCTGAGATCTGGGATTTAAATTAAAATTCAAGTCATTAAAAAAGACCAATGATGTGTTTCACTTAAATCAATCAGCTTTATATTGGTTTTTTTCCCCTAACACGGTTGTTCTCAGATCTTACCTACATCACTGTCATCTGGAGGCTGAGTCCCACCCGGCACTTTCTGTTTTAATGGGGTGGGGGTGGGGGTGGAGTCGGAGCATTGCAGTCCTGACAGATAGTGTTGCTGATGCTGCTGGTTTGGGAACCACACTACAGGTGGAGCAGAGCCAGTTGAAATGTCTAAAACCCTGCCCTGACTTTTATCACATCTGATACAAAGCAAAAGTTGAATTTTTGGCCAGCCGCTTGCTAGTTGGACTTAAACTGGTATGGGTTGCTCACGCTGATGGACTGGTTTCCAGTTGTTTAGGACGATGCCAGAGGAGTTGTTCTTTTATACACCCCAGCGAAGAGGTATGTAAGAGAAACATATAGGGTTTTGAGGATGGTAAAGGCACACACAGGCACACAAGTTCACATGGACCTTATGCAATGGAATTACTTTCCTTGCCCTAATTTTCCCTTCGTAATTCTGAATTATTTGAATCTACAAATTATTTATAAGAAGGGTTGGATTTGAGAATATTATATTCTGTGCTGCTCTGAGGATAACCTTCTTAAATGCTTCCTCAGGAAACAGAAAACAGCTCTGTACCAGGTCTCAAGAATTTGGGGACTTTTGCTTTTGAATAACACAGGCAGGGAACATGCCAGGATCCAGCCTTAATGAGTGCAAACCATAGTAATATCGTAGGATGATTGGGGCCAATCTGTTCTTTCTTTCTAAAGATTTTATTTATTTATTCATGAGAGCCAGAGAGAGAGAGGCAGAGACAAAGGCAGAGGGAGAAGCAGGCTCCATGCAGGAAGCCCAATGCGGGACTCGATCCTGGGACCCCGGGATCACGCCCTGGACTGAAGGCAGACGCTCAACTGCTGAGTCACCCAGGTGCCCCTGGTCCTCTTTACAGATAAGTAGAGATAAGTGTTCAAAGGAGGTGATTGGTGAGCTACACACTCTAATGTGGCAACTGGGGATGGGCCTGGGTCAGCGGGGAGAAGTTCAGGACAAACGGCCAATGTGTCCTGTTGTCCTGCTTGTGCCTTTGAGCCCTGGCATCTGGAGGCAGGGATTCAGGCTCTGAGAGGAGGACATCACCGGATCTGGCGGCTGAACTGTGAAACCGCCATCCCTCAGACTTCTTGGGAGGCCAGCCAACTTGCTGTCTGCTGTTGAGTGTGGGCGAGGAAGTAGGAGGGGAGAACTGGGTGATGAGAGAGTAGGAGGACAGAGAGAAACTGTGAAGAGTGGAAAATTTGTTGAGGGGGGTGAGGAAAAAGCTGGTGAGGCACAAGAACCCCAATTTAAAACACACAATTTAAGGGACACCGCCATCTCCAGCAGATCAAGGCCTTCATGTCTGTTGTCACTTAATCCTTGCAGGCTTGTGCTAGTCACAGGCCCCTTGGCCTCAGATGTAGCCCCGCTGTGAGCCACACGAGATCCAATTCGTAGGGCAGGTGTCCTGGGCTGTGTGTGGATGGTGTGCCTTGTAGAAGGCATTGGTAGGATTGAAAGGTGAGGGAAGAAGAATCCCAGAGAATTCCCCTCCCCCACCCCCATCTCTGCCTCAGGTGGCCGTCCTGGCAGCAGCTACCAGACAAGCCCTCAGAGACCCGGCTTCCTCAGATGACCTTGGACTTCCAGCATTTCATCTCCTCTCCTGTCTTCCACCCCAGGGTAGGCAATGGTTTCCTCTCTCAGCTCCGCCTTCATCTGTAGAAAGGATTCCTCGAATTACACCCTATTGTAAATACTTAGAGTAGTTCATTTCATTGGTTAGATCCTGACTGATACAGGTTAGAATTCTTATTCCTAGTGAGCAGAGGAGTCAACCCAAGCCTGTGTAGGTTAACTTGTTCAAGGTCAACACAACTAGAAAAGGATGGAATTGACATTCAGAACACAAGACAGCAGAGCGCTCACACTGTTAACACAATACTGTGTGGCCTCTCAGAGTTTGGATGAATTCAGGAAAAAGAAGAAAAGAAATATTTTCATGTATGAAACAGTGGTAATGGTGTGAAAATGTTGCTTTGACCTCAAGCAATTAGGTGATCTCTATGGTAGAGTAGGCGTGTGTGCCCTGCGTCCTAAATCTTGGTGAATTAATTCAACTCAGGCACTGATGCTAGTCTTTTATTACAATTCCTCGTTTTTTTGATCACGAGGGGTTACTTATTTCCACTCATCTAGCTGTAGTTTGTGAAAATGTGGCCTGAGCCTTGCTTTGGAACTCAGGTTGCTATAGAAACCTTTGACTGGAGGTGGACGGATCACGGAGGTTTATTAATGAGAATTTCCCCGTTCTACCTCTGGGCTTAGTCTGTGTGAAAATCTAAGAAAGGCTCATTAGTTTTTATATTAGTCAGGGTTCTCCAGAGAATCCAAACCAATAGGATGTACATAGGTAAAGAGATTTATCTTAAGGAATTAGCTCATGTGACTATGACAATCGGCAAGCTAAAGACCCAGGAGAGCGGTGGTGTGTTTCCAGTTTGAATGCCAACAGGCTTGAGATCAGAAAGAGTGGATGTTTTAGTCTGAGTCCAAAGGCAGGAAAAAATCATGTCCCATCTTAAGGTAGTTGGGCCACAGTTCCTCCTTACTTGGGGGAGGGTCAGCCTTTTGGTTTTATTCAGGTCCTCAACAGATTTCATGAGGCCCACCTGTATCAGGAAGGCCAATAGTCCACTGATTCAAATGTTAATCTCATCCAGAAGTACCCTCCCAGACACACCCAGCATAATGCATGACCAAAATGTCTGGGCATCCTGTGGCTTAGTCAAGTTGACAAGTAAAATTAACAATTGCAGTTTTCATTATGGAAGGCTAACATTTCAGCCTAATTGTTTGGTGATCAAAGCTGATGATTCTGTCTCCAATCAGCCCTACAGAATGCTGATCTTCCCACATCAGAGGTGAGTGTATCCTTGAGTTGATTGCTGTCTGGCTCCTTCCACAGAAATTTGTCTCGAATTGAATGCTACCAGGGTGTCAACTAATATTTGATAAAGGGCAGTGGTCCTCAAAGAGTGGCCTCGGAGCACCAGCATCAGTATCACTTAGGAAATTGTTGGAAATGTAAACTCTTGGGCCCCACCTCAGACATACTGAATTGGAAACTGAAGGTAGGACCCAAAAATTGGTGTTTAATGAGTCTTCCCAGGTGATTCCGGCACATAGTCCAGTGGTCTATCCTATAGAAGTGTTTCTTTTTTTTTTTTAATTTTTATTTATTTATGATAGTCACACACACACACACAGAGAGAGAGAGAGAGAGAGAGAGAGAGAGAGAGAGGCAGAGACATAGGCAGAGGGAGAAGCAGGCTCCATGCACCGGGAGCCCGACGTGGGATTCGATCCCGGGTCTCCAGGATCGCGCCCTGGGCCAAAGGCAGGCACCAAACCGCTGCACCACCCAGGAATCCCCTACAGAAATGTTTCTTAAACTGAGAGCCATGGGTCTGCAAACGTGTGCTCGGGGACATGAGATCTTTCTAAAAGAATGAGAAATGAAATGTTTCGTTTTGACAAAAATCCAGAAAAGCTAATATAAATATATTCTAAGTATCCTAAATAATCAGTTTGAAAACAAATACTGCCATACTATTTCTTTGTCTGTAATTTGTGTTTGTGTTAGTTTTTGTGTGGGCATAGAGTAGAATTCCTTTGCTACAGGGTCATGAGATGCATTTGTGCCAAGTGAAGACTGGGTAAATTGGTAAATTGTTGTGGGAGTTTGAATCTAGAAGGTTGATGGGGAATTGAGGTGTCACAGTATGACACTATATGCACGTCAGACATGTGGGACCTCAGTGGTCACTGTGATTCAGTTTTAGCAAACAGCATCACCTTCCACATTGATTTCATGTTGGTAACTTGAATTTCATTGGTTTTGTAGGTTTGTGTTAACTTGTAAGCTTGTTTTGGCTTTATAGTTGTTTGTATATATATATAAACCCAAGAACCTTAAGCTGAAATTTATATTTGCATATATCTAAGTGACATAATAATGAAAATAATTTATATTAACTTTGGACCTATTCCAACTTCCTCCTTTTAAAAGGAATTTGTGTTTTTGTATTAGTAAGGATAGGTAAACTTATATAACAATATAAAAGAAAAAAAGAAAAAACCTCGGTTACAGAACTCAAAAGAAGTTGAGGGGTTTTTGCTAATTTGAGGTCATTCAGGGAACCAGGCTAGCTGAGGCTTCATTTTGACCTTAGCATGCTTAAAATTTTTAAAATTAAGATATACCATCACATTTTGCCATTTAAAAGGGTACAATTCAGTGATTTTTTAAAGTATATTCATATAGTTGTGTAATACTTATTACCTAATTTATCATCACTACCTAATTCTAGAATATTTTCAGCACCCTAAAAAGAAATCCTGTACCTACTGGCAGTCACTTCCCATCTTCCCCACATACCAGTCCTGGCAATCACTAATCTACTGTCTCTTCTCTATGGATTGCCCTCGTTTGGACATTCCACATAAATAGAATCACAAAATATGTAGCCTTATGTGTCTGGCTTCTTTCATTCAGTATAATATTTTCAAGGCTCATTCATGTTGTAGCATGTACCAAAACCCCATTCCTTTTTATGGCTGAATAATATTCTATAGTATAGATATATTACATTTTGTTTATCCATTCACCAATTTTTAAAAAGGTTTTATTTATTTATTCATGAGAGACACAGAGAGAGAGGTAGAAGCAGGCTCCCTGTAGGGAGACCAGTGTGGAACACGATCCCAGGACCCCGGGACCAAGACCTGAGCCAAAGGCAGAAGCTCAACCACTGAGCCACCCAGATGCCCTCCATTCATCAATTGATGGACATTTGGGTTGTCTTTAACTTTGGGCTATTGTGAATAATGTTGCTATGAACAATCATGTGTAAGTTTTATGTAAATATAGATTTTTAATTCTCCTGCCTATATATCTAGGTGTGAAATTGCTGAGTTGTAACTCTATGTTTATGTTTTATTTTTTTAGAGATTTTATTTATTTATTCATGAGAGACACACACACAGAGGCAGAGACACAGGCAGAGGGAGAAGCAGGCTCCATGCAGGGAGCCTGATGTGGGACTCGATCCCGGGTCTCCAGGATCACACCCTGGGTTGAAGGTGGTGCTAAACCACTGGGCCACTGGGTCTGCCCGTAACTCTATGTTTAACTTTTTGAGGAGCTGCCAGACTGTTTGCCACAGTGGCTGTTCCATTTTACATTCCTATCAGCAGTGCACAAAGGTTCCAATTTCTGTATAACCTCTTCAAATGTTATTGTCTTTCTTTTTGATGTAGGAAGCAGCTTTTTAAAAAAGATTTTATTTATTTATTTGAGAGAGAGAGAGAGAGAGTGAGAATGAGAGACAGCACAAGCAGGAGGGGCAGGGGAGACAAAGAGGAAGAATCTCAAGCAGACTCCCTGCTGTGAGTGGAGCCCTACACGGAGCTCCATCCCAGGCCCCTAAGATCATGACCTGAGCTGAAACCAAGAGTCAGATGCTTGGCCAACTGCACCACCCAGGTACCCCTATAGGAAGCAGTTTTGATTTGTGATGACTAATGATGTTGAGCATCTTTTCATGTGCTTTTTGGCCATCCCTATTTCTCCTTTGGAGAAATGTCTATTTTTTAACTGGGTTGTCTTTTTAATGTTCAGCTATAACAGTTCTTTATATATTCTGGACATTAGGTCCTTATCAGATATGTGATTGAACATTTCCTCCCATTCTGTGGGTTGTCTTACCACTTTCTGGGTAGTGTTCTTTGATGCACAAAAGTTTTTAAATTTTATGAAGTCTAATTTATCTATTTTTTCTTTGATTGCTTGTGCTTTAGGCGTCACATCTAAGAATCTGTTGTTGATCACCTTTAATGACCACAGCAGGATGATACTGTGGCAAAATGTGTCATGGTATTTGAAGCATCTACCTGAAACTTCTTACTGAAGTTCACATTTCATAGGTTACAGAATATCAGATGGTTTTACCTAATCTTAGGAGACAGAGAAGTGCAAACTTACAGTAAGTTTGAAAAGTGGAGAAAATAAGAAATAGTTGTTAAACAGCAGTAATGACCACCGTGATTGAACTCATACTTGAGAAACACCGAACTTGGGATCACCAAAAACAACATATATGGTGTATTTTAGAACCAAAAGACCCATTTTTACTGAAATACAACCGTATCTTATGTCCTTGACTTTTCACTTGAAAAATTTTACATCTTCAACAAGTTTATGCCAAAGTATATTGTTTGTTATGTTAGATGGTGGCTTTTACGTACGGAAATGCATGGTAATTCTTCTTAGGATTTAGTAACAGGAAGGACATTATTTATAGATGAACCGCTCCCTTTTATTTTGTAATGGGAATATTTTTACTTTTGTTGCTAGGAAGCTCAGAGCTGAAATTAACGACTGCCTTATATCCTCTTAGTGTAGCTAGTATTCTCTTGTTTCAAATATTAAAATTTCTTTTCCTCTAAGTATTTATTTTACCTGTCTTGTGCCATTTGTGTGTGTGTGTGTGTGTGTGTGTATTTATGTATGTATGTGAATGACGTAATTTTTTAATTCTTTGCCATACAGTTAGGAGATAAATTACAAATAAATTACAGATATTATTATATTTTTCAATACAGTTCTTGGTAATACAGTTCTTAATGTACAGTTCAATACATTATAGGGGAATGTTATGCTTAATTTTCAAGTTTCCCAGAGCATTCTGCTATGTTCGTGCATAAAAAATAAAATGCATTAAAAGTATAGCGAGTTAAGACATGGAATTGGTGCAACATGAGTAAGGGGTTGAAAAAATGGGTAAAGTCACCTTTTATTCTTAGCGTTGACGCTGGTAATTACATGATACTCTCAATTTAAACTTTTGTGGGAGGGTGGTTAGGTAATTATATCACAAGCCTCAAAAATGTGCATATCGTTTGACTAAAAATTGAACTTCTGGGTATTTATCCTAAGCGAATAATTTGGGAAGTGGGCAAAGATTAATAGTCGCACAATCACAAATTTTTTTTTTTTGAAACTTGAGAGAGAGAGAGTGTGAACGAGTTCAAGCAGGGGGAGGGGTAGAGGGAGAGAGAATCTGAAGCAGACTCCACACCGAGCATGGAGCCCAATGTGGGGCTTGATCTCACAACCCTGAGATCATGATCTGAGCTTAAACCAAGAGTCAGATGCTTAGCCGACTGATCCACCCAGGAGATCCACAATTGCTAATGCTTTTAATGCTCATGGTTAGTTCTTTATATATGTTTTCTCATTTAACAAGTAGGTACCACTGGGACACCTGGGTGGGTCGGTGGTTGAACGTCTGCCTTTGGCTCAGGACGTGATCCTTGAGTCCCGCGTTGGGCTCCTTGCATGGAGCCTGCTTCTCCCTCTGCCTGTGTCTCTGCCTCTCTCTCTCTCTGTGTGTCTCTCATGAAGAAATCAATAAAATCTTAAAAAAAAAAAAAAAGATGTAGGCCCCACTATAAGCTCATTTAACAGAGGAGGAACCTGAGGGTCAGAGGGATTAAATGATTTGTTTGAGGCCACTTGTGGCTAAGAGGGCAGCGCCTGGGACATAGACCAGAGCCATTTGATTTAGAGTTCAGAATTTTAATTATTATTCCCAGTGCAGATGTGAGAGCAAAATTTGGAGACAGGAAAAATGTTCAACAATAGAAATTTGTTAAATAAATCAAGTCATACGTTGGAATAATACTGTTCCACCACCTATGGTGTTGCAAAATTGATTTATTGATGTGGGAAGCCATTCACTATATATTGTTGAGTGGACAAAGCAGAAAAGAAAATAGCATGCCGGGTAGGATACAAACGTGTGTGTGTGTGTCTATGTCTATGTAGGTGGGGAGGACTGACACATTGAAAAGGGATTAAAGTGGGGTTCCCAACTTTCTCAGAGTCTTAGAAACCTTGAGGAAACCTTTAAAAAATACTGATGCCAGATCAATGAAATCAGATAAGACCAACAAAATTTGACCTCTCCAGACCACTGAAATCAGTCTCTGGAGGTTTGCCCTGGGCTTTACTATCTTTGAGATACTTCCCAGGTTATTCTAATATGTTGTCAAGGTTAAGGACTATGGGTAAAGCAGAAAGTTCACCTAGGAATTAAAAGTGGTTGTCTCTGAGTAGAATGGGAGACTTCCCCTTACCTGTATGAATCCTATAACTTACTTGTATGTGTTCTAGAATGTAAATATATTTATAGAGAAGATACACAATGTGTGTGTGTCCATGTCTGTGTGTTTGTGTGACTTGTGTTCCTCCATAGTACGTGGGAGCCAAACTACAATCTGGTTAGGTGTCTGCGGGACCAAGGCAGGCACAACAATCTTGCTTCTCCTGACAGCCTGGGGTGGTAAAGCCTTGGCCTGCTCGGTTACTCCCAAATGCCATTCCTGCAGTTTCCTCCATGCCTGCTAGGGTGACCAGTCATCCCAGTTGGCCTGGGATTCTCGTAGTTTTAGCACTGAAAGTCTTGAGTCCCAAGAAACCTCCCAGTCTTGGCCAAACAGGGTGGTTGGTTCTCCTGTTCCAGCTCTGCTAGACACTGTCATCCTTTGTGCTCACCTCCCCCACCCCTGCCAAATCTCTCTCTCAGCTATGACACTGCCACTCCTCCACTCTTCATAACCATCCAACACAACGTGTGAATGCGGGGATGAAGCAAATCACATCAGAGTTTGCTCCAGGGCCAACATACAAATGAAAAATGTTTTTTTTTCCTCATGTGCCTTTATTTGGAAGGAGAAGGATATCTATAAACCCAACAGTACCAGGATTTACTCTCTTTTATTTTGCTCTAGGCTTTCCTTAATAGCCTTGAACATGCTGAGTTTTCTAATCTATGGGAGAGCTATGGCATTCTTGCTGAGTAGTCCATTTCTTTAATATTCCTGAATCATAATACATTTCTCTAGGCTATGTTAGAGGCCTGCCAACCAGTCCTTCATCATGACTCAAACTTTCGTAGGATTTTGCAAAAAGCTGGCCTGGACTCTGCTTCGATAACTCTAGAAATGGATTCCAAACAATCTGTTTCTCCTAGTCCTCCTTTTCTAAATTGCTATTTGATCTTGTCATACTCTGCTAAGCCTTGGGTCCTGTTTCAAGTTGCATATCACTCTTTATATGGTTTGACTGATATAAAAACCTTATTGCAAATGCATACTGTACATCAAACTCTGTTGGTTACTCATAATATTTGAAGGGTAACACCATTGCACATTCATTACTTTTTTTCTTAAACTTGGTGCATAAAAAATTTTCCCATTCATTTGCACGAGTGGCATTTTTACTCATCAATTCCCCTTGAAGATGGCACGTGTCAGACCCAAATCAGTGACGCCAAAGTGTCTTTAATGTATTAAAAACAAGTAAGAACCAAAGTTCTATTCCCAAGCTGCAATAAAATCTAGTTTGTCAGTTGGAATGGAAGGTTCGAGGCCAAGGTTGTGTGAGGGATGTTAGAAGTGCATGTTCTCATTGTGAAAATGGACGCTGATTGTCATTATGGACTGGACATGGGTAAAGCATTTTACCCTCCTGCTATAGTGGCTCACTTAGGAAAAACTGATTTATTATGTGAAATTTCCTCCAGTCCCCTTATCCAGTTCAGATAGTTTCGGGACATTACAAAATTGTTCCTTTTACGAAAGACTAAATAGCTAATAGCTAATTTTTCTCTAAATGGTAACATTTCCTTCAAAATGTGAATGGAAGATAACCACCCACCCCCTCCATTTTATAAGCTAGCATATTGGTGAGTGTGGGGCCCATGGCTTCTCTCTCTTTCTATGAACTCCTGGTTATAGGCAAATTGATAAAAAATTGGGTAAACAGAACTTGCTTTCCACCCATCTGGTCACAATAGCAGCTGCTCCCACCTCTTCAATTGTGAAGACACATTTTCCTCTGGGAAGGGTTTGGAGGGTAGAGGAGCCAGTATCTGGGGCCTCTCTTTCAGGAACCTTTGGACCATTGGCTACCTCGGGTGTCTCTCTCTCGTGCCCTAAAGAAACACTTCTATTCCGTGTGCATTTCTTTTTGGTGAAATGCCATGGTTTGAATACTAATAACTCAGCAAATGTTAATTCCCTCCCTTAGTTATTGATGCTTTTTCTCCTTTTAATTTTAATATTATTTCCCAACTCCCCCACCCACCCAAAGCATGGCAGGGATAGCTATGTTTAGAAGAAATATTGGCCCCTTTTAAATGTGTAAGATATAATTCACTTTTTAACCCTCACTGGCAAAGGACTGAGGCCACCCGACCTAGCTCCCCTCTTCCTACCCAAATCAAAATCTCTGCGCTTTTACCCATTCTCTCTTCCCTCTGCCTGTTGCAGAAGCAGGGGGTCTATAGGTCACTCTTTCCGCTGCACCTTCTATCCCATCCTGTCCTGTCTTTCCTAGGATCTTGCATGGTCCCCTTAATCTTGTACCTTTAGTCTGCATTTTCTTTCTTTTCTCTTCCACGGACTCATTCTTGGTCTACAAACATCCTCCAGCTTCTTCCTCTAAAAGAAGTAACCTGCTCTAGTTTCACTGCCTTTTAAGCTGCTCTCCTCTTCATTGCTGAACTTTTCCCTGCCACATCTCAAAAATTGAAACCTTCCCATCCTTCGAGACCCTGCTCAAATGCTTGATAACCTCTAGGTAGGGAGGACCTTGCTCCCTTGCTCCCTGTTCCTCAAATCTCCTTCCTTCCACAGGACAGACCCTTGTTTTCAGGATAACCCCATTTTCAGGATAACCCCCTGCCCCCAGCCCTCACAGCAGTGTGCTAAATCCGAGAGATGAAACTCCAGATCAAGTTTTCCTTTAGTATAGCTGCCATTGAGAAGAGTAGTTAGCCTGGTCCCTGCATTGGTTGACCTCTTACATTTAAGCATCTTCCAACTACAGACATTGAGGATGAAGGTGGTGAAAAATTAAATCTGAAATCACATTAAGAAAAATAAACATTTCCTTCCTTAGTCCTGTTGTGTGGAATAACTAGGCTTCCATTATTATGTGGCTATTTAGCTTCCTTCCACTTGTTTTCTCTTTGGCCTGGTTCAGAGGAATCCACCGGTATGAAAGGGAAGTTACTGTCTTTAATGGACCGTTTTTTACTCAAAGAAGGGCTGTGGCATTCCATCAAATTTTAAGGTTCTTTCTGTTTCAGTTAGTTTACTGTTTCTCAGTGAGGGTCCTATGGGTCATTTGTCCAGGGCAGTTCTATTTTGACTACTATAGGGTGTTAAGTATCCTTGCTTCCCATCATATCCCAATGACCCCAGGGAAGACCACTGTCAAAGTGGTTGAGAAAACACTATTTTTACATAAATGCACACTTACAATAGCTGGTAGAGTCCTAAGAAGATCCCCAATGATCCACATGCTTGTCCAGTCTCCTTGAACATGGGGAAACTATGAGCATAGAAACTATGCGTACAATGAGATACATGATCATGTTATGTGACATGAGAACAGGTAGATTATCCTGGTGGACTTGGCCTAATCAGGCAGGCCTTTTAAAAGCAGAGGACAAAGTCAGACATCTGAAGCAAAAGGATTGTACATGCCCTTGATGGCTTGAAGGTGGGAGTCAAATGGCAAGGAATGCAAGGAATGGAGGAAGCCTTGTAGGGGCTGAGAGAAGCCTGGCTGACAATCACAGAGGAAATGGGGGATCTCAGTCTTACACCTGCAAGGAAACAGATCCTGCCAAAAATGTGGATAAACTTGGAAGGACCCTGGGCCTCAGATGACCCACAGCTGGACCCCAGCCCAGACTGACACCTTGACACATACCCTCTGTGCCCAGACTTCTAACCTACACGACTGTGAGAAAGTCAGCTGTGGTGATTTATTAACACATCACAGAAAGCTAAAACCCGTGCATTTGTCTTTAAAAAGAATATAGATTTTTTCCAATAAAATATAATATTCTCAATTACACGGACAGGCCAGCTTCATCTGGGGTCTATCCAGATGGTCCAGGATGACACCTCGTCATGATAGAACTCTATTAACGCCAGCCTAGTGGATGAATGAATCGTTTGGTCCACCTTAAAGGTTGAGGGTAGGGACAAAGAAATAAATGTCCTTCACAAAGCTCTCCCAATCCAGCAGAACAACATGGGTCAGCACCTACTTCTTTCAAGGCGTACATATAATGCTGTCCCCTACTGATTTCTTTTAGTAGCTGAAGATTTTCAGTCGAACTTGATTTTTCCTGGATTTCCCTGCAAGGTTTCCTTCCTTGGCAAGGATGTCATAGGAAAGAGCCACATCAGCATATAGTTTTATTAGTGTTATTCTACTGATACCTTGCAGCATGTGTACAGTCTACCAGACTGTTGGAAATGTCAGGGTCATAATTTTGGTTTTATAGTTGTTTTCCCTAATTCCTAGTGGAGTCTCAATTCCCTGTGTCAGGACAGGAAGCCAGTGGTGGCTGAGGCCATGGTTAAACCCAAGCTTGGCTCCCTGTGCTTCCTGTCCTGGGACATGGTGTGGAGTGTTGGGGAAGGGTTTGACTCTGGTCAGAACACACCTGCATTGAAGTCGCAGTCCTGTCTCAGGGATGTGCCTCTGTCTCCCCACTTGGCCAAAGGGGTGATAATAACACCATTTCATGGGATAGCTGAGGAGTAAACAAGATAATGTATATAAAGTACTTAGCATAACGTCTGTGGTTAGGTGGCTCTCAAAATTAGCTTTTATCGTTCTACCAAATGTGAAAGATTGGTTTTTATAAGGACGCCTGGGTGGCTCAATGGTTGAGCATCTGCCTTTGGCTCAGGGCATGATCCCGGGGTCCTGGGATCCAGTCCCACTTCGGGGAGTCTGCTTTTCCCTCTGCCTATGTCTCTGCCTCTCTCTGTGTCTCTCATGAATGAATAAATAAAATCTTAAAAAAAAAAAAAGATTGGCTTCTGTAAATTTAAGAAATGTCTGCACTTTCCTTTCCATAGTTTATATTGCAAAAACAATAGTTTTCAAATATAAAATGACTTATTATTAAGATATATTTTAAAAATGAAACATCCTCATGTATGTTCTCCTTGTGCTTCTCTTACGGGGCAGGTCCCTGCACTGAGAATCCCTTTTACAGGTGTGGGTAGTCTGGGTAGGGGGTGATTGGCTTGTCCAAAGGAAGCCAGGTTCAGGCTGTTGGCTCTAAGTTCTTGCAAAACCAGGTATCGCCTTTTGTGGGGGTGTGGTGCACATGATTTAGAGATAGAAGCCAGGTAGGCAAGGCCATCCAGAATTTTGGTTTCAGGAATTTGGGGGAGGCTGCGCTGCTCGTAGGTTGGGCTCTAGACTTCTCAGGGAGAATGCAAAAGTCTTTCCATAGAAAGCGATATGGTAACCTTGAGCTATTTCTCTGTAGAGCAAAGCAAAAGGGCAAAAAAAAAATCCCAATGAAGAAGTGCCAGTGAAACCTACTTGTTGGGCTTTCAGAATCTTGTTCCGAGATGGCATGTGGATGTCAGCAACATGCTTGCACTTGAAAAATGCAAACTCTGGCCGGAGCTGGTGTTTACGAGTGTGAACTTGCTCTGGCATCCAGTGTAATTTTTGCTGGCTCCGAAACTGCCATTCTTCCCATCTGCTCCCTCAAGCAAATCTTTGTGAAAGAGGACTTCCAGCTGGGGAGTGCTGGGTTGCCGTGTTAAGAATGTGCTGTGGGTGGGCAAGGAAAGGGGCTTCCCTGTCTTCGGTAGAGGAAGCACTTCCTCATGAGCAGGAGGTGAAGACAGGGGAGCTGGGTATTTACAACCAGAGAGATCATGTGGCATTGACTCGTTTACCTTCTTGGGGGTATTTAAAGATCAGAATTGCTCAGCTCCAGCCCCTCCTGGAGGTAAGATACTCTTACCAAGCCCCAAGGGGGGGCTCCCCGAGTAGGGGCAGTAAGGACTCTCTGGACCTTAATGGCTTGGTCACCTTCCAATGGCCATCTGTGTGATCATTTCCGATCTTTATTAGCACGCTTATTTTTGCAAAGACTTGTTGCTATATTGGGAGCCTGTGTAGGGTTGCCAGGTAAAATACAGGACCTGGTTAAATTTGAATTCCAGATAAACAAAGGAATGATTTTTTTAGAGTAAGTATTCACAAACATTGCATGGGATGTGTATGAAAAAAAATTGTTTATCTGAAATTCAAATTTAACTTTTTTTTTTTTTTCTTTTGACTGAATCTGGCAACCCTAGCTCTGTAAGGCCTGGGGACCTGAGATGGAGTAAGGTAGCATGTGCCAGGAAGATAGTAGGGTTCATTTCCTGGTGGGTTTTTTTTGTGGTGGCTTGTGATGACAAGGTGACACCAAGCAGTTCTCTCCCCAAGAAGTCTGCTAAGTGGCAGAAAGCTGTTTGGAAGCAGAAAGGAGCCTGATTAAGGTACCCTGCATTCCATCCTAATCAGACTAAGAAAATATCCCCTTCTCAAACCAGCCTTTCCTTCTAGAAGACCAACCCCACTGGCTCTGACCAGTTGTCAGCATGTCAGGCCTGGCATAATGTCATTGGTTGGTGAGCTGTTTATCCTACATTCCTAACCCGGGAAACGACTCTCATACTTCCTGCCAAGGGGTGGTACTGAAATGTCTTGTTTTGAGGGCTGATAACAAAAAGCGCAATCAGAAATCCAGTGTGAAGATAATGTAACTGGGGGCTATGGCAGGCTGTTGCAACAAGGGAAACTTTGCAGTTAGACAGACCTGGGTTCAAAGCCTGCTACTCTGGCTTGCTTGCTGTTGGATCTGAAGACTTGGGCTCAGTCACTTCATCTCTATAATGGGATTGATTGTGCTATTTTTACCTCACAAAGTTGTGTGGAGGGTTACATGAGACAGTATAGCCAAGGCTCTCAGGTAGTCTGTTATTTGGCAAGTGCTAACCTAATGATAGTGCTTATGGCTACATCCACACAGTAGTTCAATCCCCACCCCATGCTGCTCATGATGATCAGAATGATCTTCTCACGTAAATCTTGCCTTGTGCCAATGGAAAGGGGATGTGTTGGCTTAGCCAAAAGGCTGAGAAGCAATGGAAAGGGGAGGTGTTAGCGCTGCCTCCTTTTTGACAGCAGAAAGCAGCTGGCTGGCCTCTGAGGGTCTTTCCAGAATGACTCTGGGGTTTCTTTGCACCATAATCAATGGCTATACTTGGGTGGATCAGCTCCAGCTCTGAGGTTGGGGTGGGGGTTCCCCAGGATTTCATGAGTTCCCACTCTGAACTTCTGCATATCAACATTAAATCTATGTAAACACAGGGTGCCAGCTCTGCAGAGCCAGCTTCTGACGAATCTCTGTCCCCACGCTCCCCACCAGTCAGACCGTAGCCCAGGCCCCTGTGTAAAGACCTTGGGGGTCATTGCTGGGTCAGACGAGAAGGGCCTGGAGTAGACGAGAAGGGCCTGAGACTCCAGGCGTGAGCAGCCTCTCCCTGCAGAGAGCCTACCAAGGTTCTAAGAGCACTGGCTTTGTAAGAACACAAATAAAATGGATAGAAGACATTTGAAAGTTTCAGCGTTTGGTAGAAAGTCTTTATTAAGATTATGTAGCTAATTAGGTGCCTATCAGAATGTGCTGATGCATGTATTGCAACAGAGGATACGTGGGTAAAGGGCACAGGCTTAATGGCACCGACAGGCTTTCAGAAAGGGCATTTAGAGAAAGTTCTAGTGACATTTCAATGCAGCTGATTACACATAAGGATGGGGGAGGCTTGTTTTGGGGACTGGACCACAGAGCCCTGGCCGACGGGGTTGGGGCTGCCAGGGGGTTTGGGTAGGAGGGGACAGAGCCAGCACAGCGGCCCCCTGTCCGTCTCACTGGGCCGGCTGTCCGGGCCCTGGCAGCTGGGCCCAGCCCTGCCCCTCACCCACCACTGCCCCAGACAGTCGGGCAGGCTGGCTGACGGGGCTGAGGGGTGGTTAGGGGGGTGCACTGAGTTCTCTTCCCAGGACGGGGAGGAGATGCAGGCTATTCCACGTATCACCCTCTCCACCTGCCAAGGAGGCAAGACAGTGCTGGGGAGGAAAGAGCTTTTACTCATTCCTTTGTATTTGGGCCGGACTAGGAGCCAGAAGCAGCAGGGACCTGGTTAATAGGTCTGCTGCGCATCACGCTGATGGAGGTGCTAGGGTCTGGGACGCCAGGCCTGGGGAGAGCGTGCTGAGAAGCTTAGGGTGTTATCCCCCTAGCAGTCCCCTCTTGGAGCTGTCTTCTGGTGGAGTCATGTCACATTGTCAGGGCTGGTGTGAGCAGCCAGCTGCGACAGGGAGGGACAGGCCAGGGTCAGGGGGCAAAGGCCTGGAGGCCTTTCTATGAAGTGATCATCGCGGGGTTAGCCTGGAACATGTTGCCTGCTGTCCGAGTGAAGAGGGAGGCAGAGGTATGTTGCCTGGTGCGCAAGGACGAGCAAGGGCAGGCCGCTGCCGGGGCGCCACCAAACGGTAGGATGCTGCTCGGTTGGGTCTCCTCCAGGCCTCTGTTCTCTCCTAGGATGGCCAGATTAGGTAGCCTACTCAGAGAAGGGACCTGTCATATTCGGGGGGATTTCTTTTAGTCTTGGGGATGCTTAGCACGGTTTTTCTTCCATCGGACCTTAGCACATCCTGGTATTCAGCTGTCACTGTTGGCTCAGGTCTGAGTTCCATGCTATTGTTCCCAACTGTCCCTTCCTCCTAGAGTCCCTGTTACACTGCATGGACCAGATGACCAGAGGCTGCTGGCATCTTCCTCTGGTAGGTGACCTGCATGCTAATGAGACCGGCTTCCTCAGGGCCGAGCTCCACTGGGCGCGGAAGGGTTCCCCGCTGAAGGGCTCAGGGAGCAGCAGGCAGAGGCTGCCAGGACCTACAGCCTGGCTTACACAGGCCACCTTTGTGAAAATAGGGGCTGTTGCTTTTCCATTACCTATGGTCCAAATGCCCCATGTCTCCCACCTGGCCCCAAACACATACCTGCATCCCGCTTGGCCCCCCTCTTTGCTCCCCAGATGGCTAGCTTAGGAGTTAATTGTACTCAAAAGGGCCTGAGTGGTTTTTTTAAGCCATAGCGGTGAGCTAGCTTCGACCCCTGCTGCCTTCCTGAGTCACTGCCTGGCCCCGCTGCCAGCAAGAGAGGAAGAGTTGGGTGGAGGCGGGAAGAGTGACTAATGACCTGGGAAAATCTTCAGCCTGGAGAGTGATCTCCCTGCTTCCCCTACATGAAGTTATTGCGTGGAACGAGTGTGTCTGTGTGTGCCTGCATGTGCATGCATGCGTGCATGTGCACATATGTGCTGGAGCCTCGTCTAAAAGCCAGTGCTTTCTCAGCATCCCCTGAGGCCCTTGCTGTGGGCGCGTGCTCTGAGGTCACGCTCTTCTCCTTGTGGTCAAACTCAAGTGCAGTATGAGCCTTGTTGTTCCACTCAGACGAGGACACAGACCCTGGGAAATTCATTTTTTAAATCACGTTCAGCAAATGTTCTTGGATTCGCTAATCCTAGCGCCTTCCTTGGGTAGGCCAAGGGTGGGTATACCAAATCCTTCACTAAGATCTTCTTCCTTTCTTTCAAATTTCAATTTTTCCCCCAAAGTGTAAAAAATAGCATATATGCCTTCAAAATGGAAGTCCTTCCACCAATGACTCTATTGACCAAGAAAATAAAATCCTCAGCTAACTCCTTGCTTCCTGGGCCCTCCGAGGAGGGATCTGTGTGGGAGATGGTCAGCCACTCACAAACATTAACACCTCCATCCACCCTGGAAAGAGGATCTGTGCCCTTATTTATAATGTATTTTTTTTAAAAAAGATTTTATTTATTTATTCATGAGAGACAGAGAGAGGGAGAGGCAGAAACATAAGCAAAGGGAGAAGCAGGCTCCCTGCAGGGAGCCCGATGTGGGACTTGATCCTGGGACCCTGGGATCACACCCTGGCAGACGTTCCACCACTGAGCCACCCAGGCGTCCCTATTTAAAATGTGTTTACACAGCTCGGTGGCCATTGAATAAGCCGCTTAATGAAATGCTGGACTTGTGTCTAGATGGGCCTGTTAGAAATCATTATGAGGAAACATGCGTGGAGATTTATTTTCCTTCCCCCAGAGGTCTTTCACAAGTCCCTGAAGATAAATATTTGTATGACATCCAGTTTGTATTTCTACAGCCTAACATGGTGCTGACGGTTTGCCTTCTTCCACTGAGCTTGTTCACATGCACAGAACTGCTCTCCCCGCCCAGTGCCAGTGACACTATCACCCTGCCTTAGGGACGGCGCCTGGGCGGCAGCCACTTACCCAACCTAGAACGTGAGGGCAGGCGTGGGCTTGTTGCTGCTCCAAGCAGCCACACACCACCAAGGAGTAGGACCAACTGGAATCAGATGAGTGTTGCCTTGAGTTCAGGAAGCCCCATTTCCTCTCCTGGGTGAATCCACCCTTTGAGTGTCATGGAACTCATATTGGACGTATTTCTCAAGAGTCCTGCAAAATGGAAACCTCTGGAATTTTCTGTGTTCCTTCTGGAAGGCTGATTTGAACTTTCTTTCAAGTAACTTCTTTTTCCTTTAGACTCTTAATATTCCAAAACAAACCCAGGGATGTTATCTAAGACCAGGGATTTTAAAAATTGTTTTTTTGATTGGTCTTTGTCTCCTTTCTGGGATAAAAGAGAAGGGAGAAGGAATTAGAGAGTACTTCATGCTTTTCATGTATATTTTTATTTATTTAACTACAAATTAGGAAAGTAGGCCTAAGGTTACTCCATAAAGGACACGACTAGTCATTTTAGAGAGCATTATCATTAGCATAAAATGGGGTTACAAAGAGGTCTGAGGCTATTCATTTAATTTTACATCTCCATACTTGAGGATGGTAGAGGTCTTAGGAATTGGTGTCTGAAAACATTTAGGAAATATTTTCAGCTCAGATTCAAAATATTCTTTACCAAAAGGTAAGGATAGTACCGTAACCTGAGAAATACTATATACTCATATCCATAATCTTGAAATGGACACACAAACTCCTGGACAAGCTTGGAAAAGACCGAAGTCGCCTGTCGCAGACTTAGAAGAGCCTAGACAGTTTGAATTTAGCGGGTAGGAATCTGTTTCCTCCTGCAAGAGTCAGCAACTGATTTTAAGATCATTGTTGGAAGTTCAAGGCTGAAAGCCATTATGAAATCCCGCTCCTTGGGTAGCTCACCGTCCACTCTGTGTGGACTGTCCTGACATGAGAAAACAGTGCAGGAGGCCAGTGAACTTTTTGAGAGCCTGGCAGCCCAGCAGACATGCTGATGCCAGCAGGACACCCGGAGGGAACTGAAGGGCTTTGTACCAGGAAGCCAAGAGTGCCTCTTCCTTGAAGGAGAGGGAGTCCTGGCCCTGGGAAGGCCCTGGGTAGGAACCTGCTAAAGAAGCCTGGGGGAAGGGCCTGAGGTTGGCGAGGGGCTGTGTGCATAGTAGGGGGAAAGGGATCTGGAGCTCTCCGAGCTGACACAGAAGGGATGTGGCCATCCTCAGGGGGTGGGGAGAGTGACTCAAGTGTCCGTCAAGACATGACCCTTCTCGTGGAGAAGCCCCCCCTTGTTTTCAGTGAAATCTCAGGAACCACTTCATGCCAACAGATTTACTTTTGGGAACCACTGAAAGGGCTGCATTTTGCTTTAGGGTTGGTGGGGGAACCACACAAGAATGGTGTGCAGACATGAGAAAATGCTCCGCATCACTTGCCATCAGGGAAATACAAACCAAAACGAAAACCACAATGAGATCCCACCTCACACCAGTGAGAATGGGGAAAATTAACAAGACAGGAAACAACAAATGTTGGAGAGGATGTGGAGAAAAGGGAACCCTCCTGCACTGTTGGTGGGAATGTGAACTGGTGCAGCCACTCTGGAAAACTGTGTGGAGGTTCCTCAAAGAGTTAAAAATAGACCTGCCCTACGACCCAGCAATTGCACTGTTGGGGATTTACCCCAAAGATTCAGATGCAATGAAACGCCGGGACACCTGCACCCCGATGTTTCTAGCAGCAATGTCCACAATAGCCAAACTGTGGAAGGAGCCTCGGTGTCCATCGAAAGATGAATGGATAAAGAAGATGTGGTCTATGTATACAATGGAATATTCCTCAGCCATTAGAGACGACAAATACCCACCATTTGCTTCGAAGTGGATGGAACTGGAGGGTGTTATGCTGAGTGAAGTAAGTCAATCGGAGAAGAACAAACATTATATGGTCTCATTCATTTGGGGAATATAAATAATAGTGAAAGGGAATATAAAGGAAGGGAGAAGAAATGTTGGGAAATATCAGAAAGGGAGACAGAACATGAGAGACTCCTAACTCTGGGAAACGAACTAGGGGTGGTGGAAGGGGAGGAGGGCGGGGGGTGGGGGTGACTGGGTGACGGGCACTGAGGGGGGCACTTGATGCGATGAGCCCTGGGTGTTATGCTATATGTTGGCAAATTGAACACCAATAAAAAATAAATTTATTAAAAAAAAAAAGAATGGTGTGCAGAGTGAGGAGGTAGGAGGACACAGACCCACAGACCCACAGACCCACCCCCCCCTCGCGCCCCGGGAAGGCCTTTGGACCCTAGACTGTCGCATTGCTGGGATGCTGAGGATTTCACCTCCATCTGACCGGGCCAGTAGACCCGCACGTGGCATCTTTGAAACAATGTCCAGATGGGGGCTTGTTCCTGAAACGCGTGCGCCCCGCGGCGTGCCGGGCAAGTCGGGGCCCCCGACGGCTGCACGCGCGGAGGGGAGGGAGCCTGCCGGGGAAGTCGCCGGCCCGCGGGGGATGGGACGGCCGCGGGCGGGGCCCCCGGGGCGCGCGGGGGGCGGGGCGGGGGGCGGGGGTGGGCAGCGGGGGGGCGGGGGGCGGGCGGCGCTGTCAGCCGTGGGCGGGGCCCGCGCGCTCCGGGGACAGCTGGCGGGCTGCGCGGCGGCGCGGGGCGAACGGTGACAGGTTCTGCAAATAACAGCTGCGGAGCAATCTTTCTGTTTGGACAACGTGGGTAGGGCCGTTGTTCACAAATTGGTCTCTTCAACCACACCTGCGGGCGCAGATAATAATCCGCTGTCGGCCCCGGGCTTTCAAAGACAAAAGACGGCCGCGGAGGGAGGAGCGAGCCGTTCCCTGGAGGTTGCAGGACGGCTTAGAACCGAGGAGAGTGCAAACGAGGACTCCAGGTTCTGCTCCCGGGTCCGCCTGGGACCGTAACTCACTGTGGCTTCTAACTCACTTGCGTTTGCCGGCGGCGAGCGCCACCTCTCTCTCTCTCTCTCTCTTTTTAAGATTTTATTTATTTATTCATGAGAGATGCAGAGAGAGAGAGAGAGAGGCAGAGACCCAGGCAGAGGGAGAGGCAGGCTCCATGCAGGGAGCCCGACGCGGGACTCGATCCCGGGGCTCCAGGGTCACGCCCCGGGCTGCAGGCAGAGCCCCCCGGGGACCCCCACCTCTTTAATCCCCGCGGGCCACCACCGCTGCCGCCCGGGCAGCCCCTCCCGTGCAGTTGCACAGCGCGCTCCCTGCAAGTCAGCGATCGATACCGCAGAGAGGCCCCGGGAAGGGAAGGCTCGCGCGGGTGTATGTGAATCGAAAGGTTTATGAGGCGCAGGTGCTTTGTACTCCACCGAGATTAGTATTAGCATGTCAAAGCCAAAGTGAAACCGAAGCATGTATATGCTCAGTCCCTTCCTGTGTGGCTCCGGGAAGGCCCGAGAACAGCCCTCTTGATCCTGCCGTTTGAAATCCTATGGTGGCGCCAGATGCGGCCACCCCATTGCTAATGCATCCAGTACCTTCCATTCGTGCAACGCTTTGCAGTAAAAGGTGAAGGAGTTTGCGCACTTGCATTGTCTCATTGGAGTCTCATATTTCCACTACCTTCCATTTTCACAGTGTTTTGCAATTCACTAGAGCTTCTTGGTTGCATTTTCCCATTTTGGCCTCGTAAGGACAGTGTGGAGTCTGTAGTGAGCAGAGGCCCTACTTTAACAGAAGAGGAACCAAAGGAGCCAAGTCTGCTGTTAAGTCAGTTCTACTACTTGGCACAGCTACAGTGTACGTTGGGTTATTTGGATCTTCTTTTACTCTTTCTTTTTCCTGTATTAAACAGCTGTGACCAGGGCCAAGATTAGGTAATAGGCAAGAGACACAGGAGATATTTTCTCTCTCCTCACTTCTCTGTCCCATTGGAGCCACTAGACACACACGGCTATTTAAATTTAACTTAATTAAAATGAAACGAAATGTGGGGATCCCTGGGTGGCTCAGCGGTTTAGTGCTTGCCTTTGGCCCAAGGCCCCATCCTGGAGTCCCAGGATTGAGTCCTGTGTCTGGCTCCCTGCGTGGAGCCTGCTTCTCCCTCTGCCTGTGTCTCTGCCTCTCTCTCTCTCTATGTCTATCGTGAATAAATAAATAAAATCTTTAAAAAAAATGAAATGTGTAAAATCCAGCTTCTCCGTCGTACCAACCACATTTAAATTGCTCTCTGGCCATATATGCCTAGTGGCTACTGTACCGGAGAAGGTAGAAAGTTCTATTGGACAGCATTGGGTTTAGAGATTAACATTTAAGAAAATGTCCCTTCTTTTCTGTCCTGTTTGCTTGGTTTTTGAAGCAAGAACAAAGCACTTGTCTGGTATGTGATATTCTTGAAATTCAGTTGTTTCTTAGTGCATACGTGCTTCTTTCTAAAACATAGCTTGAGCAATTTTAGTTTCTCAATACCTTTACTCAGAGGTAAAATGTACATAGAATAGATGTGTTCATTTTGATGTGTGATTTAGTGAGTTTTCGCAAATGTAAACAACAGTGTAGTCACTGCCATTATGAAGACACAGAACTTGTCTGATATCTTTCTATAATATTCCCTTGTGTCCCTTCCCAGTCATTCTTCCTCCTAACCCTTGTTCTAGACCCAAGCACGGGTCTACTTTCTGTCTTTATATACTAAATCTGTAGCTTCTAGGGTGTTAAAAAATGGAATCTTATAATATTCGCTCTTTTTTTCGGGCTTCTTTCACTCAGTTTGAGGTTCATCCATGAGATTTATCCACCTTGCCACTTGTATCTATAGTTAGTTCCTTCTTGTTGCTGAATAGTGTTCCTTTGTATTACAATTTGCTTACCCACTCACTCACCTGTTGAGGGACATTTGGGTTGTTTCCAGTTTTGGCTATTATGAATATTTGCATACCTGCCTTTGTGAGAACATGTTTCCACTTCCTAAAAGTGAAACTTCTAGGTCATAGGGTAAGTATATATTTAACTTTATAAGAAACTACCAGACTGTTTTCAAAGTGACTACACCATTTTGCATCCTATTTAGCAAGGTTGTAGAATTTAAGGTTAACATATAAAAATGAATTCTATGTCTATATGAAAGCTATGAGTAATTGGAACTAAAAATTCAAAAAGCACCATTGATAACAGCATAAAATATGAAATACGTAGGGTTAAATTTAACAAAATATATGTCTTACCTGAACACTGGAAACTACAAAATGCTGCTGAAAGAAGTTTTAAAAGACCTAAATAAATGGAGAGATATATACTGTGTTCCTGGGTGAGAAACTTGATCTTAAGATGTTATTTCTCATGTTTGTTTGTTTATTTTTTAGTAGAAACTGGTAAACCAAAAATAGAAATCCAAAGAATCTAGAAGAGTCAAAACAATATTGGAAAGGAGAACAAAGTTGTAAGTTTTATGTGACTTAATTTCAAGAGTTATTTTATTTTATTTATTTATTTATTTTAAACTTTTTTTTTCAATGTTTATTTATGATAGTCACAGAGAGAGAGAGAGAGAGAGAGAGAGAGAGAGAGAGAGGCAGAGGGAGAAGCAGGCTCCATGCACCGGGAGCCCGATGTGGGATTCGATCCCGGGTCTCCAGGATGGTGCCCTGGGCCAAAGGCAGGCGCCAAACCGCTGCGCCACCCAGGGATCCCTCAAGAGTTATTTTAAAGCAGGGATAATCAAGAGGGCATGGTCCTGGTGTATAAAGATAGTCTAGTAGAAGAGATACTAGAGAAGAACTATGACAGGTAAAGATTTAGGAAAAAGTTTTTGGAAAGGGGTCAAACTTTGGGCTTTGGGCTTATAATGAGGAACTTGTGGGGGAAAGCAGAAAAATCTAATGGAGATTTTTATCAATTTGTTTGCTGTCTGTTATGTGGTATAATTCTTCCTTGGTGACAGCACTAAATCTTCAAAAAAAGTTCTTAAGCTAGAAGATGCTTGGTTTAGGTAAAATTGTCATAGAAAGTCACAGAGGGCAGAATCAAGATGGCAGACTCAGATGAAGGAGTGGAGTTGGGGGGCACAGAATATCAAGAGGTCATAGTAATTAAGATCCAGAAGTAAGTAGAATATAGTCAGTAAATGCCTGAAGTAAGGTCAGGCATTTTGTAAACAGATGAGGGCTTTTGGATGTTCCAGAATGTGGAAGTAGGGTTCAAACCACAGTCAGCCAGATTCTCTATGGCCAGATAAAGACTTTTCTTATGTGAAGGATTCAGAAATTCCAGTGCTGGTATATTGCACAATTTCAGAGGGCACCGTTTTCATATTCTCAAAATTCTCAGAGAAAGCTGGTTCCCAAGTTGTGCCACCCAACTCAGCAGCCCTCATTGATGGAGTCTGAAAACCAGCATTTTAAAAATGGCTATGGGAGTGTGAGCTTTGCAGCAAATTCTCCAAAAAATATGTGTTATTTTGTGTTTCTCAGCCATGTCCCTATAATATGTTCCTTAATTTACAAACCTCTCAGATAAAGACCCATTAGAAAGGACAGGCAAGGAAAAAAAAAAAAAAGAAAAAAGAAAGGACAGGCAAGGGACACAAAATGAAACCATATCATCAGATGGGATTCCTCAAAGGAATTCTTTTTTTAAAGTTTATTTATTTAAGCAATCTCTACACCCAATGTGGGGCTCAAACTCACCACCCCAAGAGCAAGAGCTGAAGGCTCTGTAGACTAAAAGCCGCTCAGGTACCCCTAAAAAGAGAATGTTAAGAGAGAATGTTAAACAGGCTCCACAATCAGTGCAGACAATGAGGGACTCAGTTTTACGATTCTGAGATCATGACCTGAACTGAAGTCAAGAGTCCCACACTTAACTGACTGAGCCATCCAGGCAGCCCAGGAATTCTTTTTTTTTTTTTTTTACCTCTTCGAATTTCTCTGATTTGGGGAGTCAAGAAAAGGAAGGAAATCTCTTATTCACATAGCCTGGATTAATTAAACTGTATGTCTAGTTCATTCTACCTAGGTCTCAATTTCATATTGCTTTCTTCTTTTTTTTTTTAAACTTGAGAGAGAGAGGGGCGGGGGAGGGAGAGGATCTCCAGCAGATTCCCTGCTGAACCAAGAGCTCACTGAGGAGCTCAATCCCAGGATCCTGAGATCATGACCTGAGTTGAAATCAAGAGTTGGAAGCTTAACCGACTGAGCTACCCAGGTGCTCCTCAATTTCATATTTCAAACCATATTTCTCCCATATTTCTTTTCCATTTAGGTATTCCAAATAATTAGACATGGCCAAAACATGAAAGAGTAAAGTACTTTTACTGGTTAACATCCAACATCTGTTTCTTCTTCTTTTTTTTTTTTTTTTTTTATACGTAAAGCCATATTTCCTTGGTACCAAGACCATTTACTGGATATATGCCCCTGCTTCGAAAACATTTTTTTTTTTTTAAATTTTCATCCATTCATGACAGTCACACAGAGAGAGAGAGAGAGAGAGGCAGAGACACAGGCAGAGGGAGAAGCAGGCTCCATGCACCGGGAGCCCGACGTGGGATTCCATCCCGGATCTCCAGGATCGCGCCCTGGGCCAAAGGCAGGCGCCAAACCACTGCGCCACCCAGGGATCCCTGTTTCTTCTTCTTTAGCACCCTGATTTCTCTCTGGGGAATCATCCTCTCCGTCCCTAAGGGGGGGGGGGGTTGCCTATTCTTCCCAGTATTGGGCAGGGCATGCCAGCCCGCCTGAGACAACCTGCTCATCACATCCCCTGGCTCTTCTGATTAGTTTTCAGGTGAGGCACATGGACTAAGTTGGGTCAATCAGAGCAAAATTCATAAATGAGGAAAAGGCTTTCTTTTAAGCCATGCCTAAAATCAGAAGTGTTATCTACAGCTCCTTTATCCCCCTTACGTTAGCTACCACAAAGCAACCCTAAATAGAATGCCAGATTTGTTACCTCATCCTCCAGATTCATCCCAGCTTTCTGTATTCGTTGTCAAAGTGGCATGACTGCGGTCTCGGTCTCAGGATAAGTCCACTGCCATGACAAATGACTCCGAGATGTCAGTCACCACTGTGTGACACCCAGCTGGTGTTCGTATCTGGCAGGCTGCCCTTCATGTAGTCATTCAAAGACCCAGGCTCCTGCAGGCTTGTGGATCTGACCTCCTCTTCATCCATCAGGAGGATGCAGGAGGAGGGCAGAGGAGCGTACGTGGGGGGTCTGCATGGACCAGACCCAGATGAGAATCCCATTGCTTCACAGTCTATGCTCAGAGCTCAGTCACCCACCAGCATGGGTGGCTGGGAAAGGTGTTCTAGCTGTGGCTCCGTGAGGAAGAGGAGGGTGCCCTCAAGTGCCAGGATTGCAGTGTAGTCACTTGATATTTATGCTCCTCCTTGCAGGACTTTCTTCAGCTGGTCACTGAGTCCTGTTAGTTCTGATTTAGCAGTGTCTCTTTCATCTCCTCCCTTCTCTCTGCCGCTTCCTCAGTCCAGCCCCAACTATTGCTGTCTGGTGCTTCGACGCATTCTGCATTCCCCTTCCCCAGCTCCTCAAGGGCGGCCGCTGCCTTCCCCAGCTTTGTATTCTCGGTGCCTACGGGCACCTCCGAAGCCTCAAGAAATGTTTGCTTTGTGAAAACCTGACAGACTAATCTTCCCTCTGTCCCAATTTCAGCATGTCATCCCCTTGCTCAGAAATCTTCAGGAGATCTTAGAGTTTATCCTGTCAGCCTTGTATTTATTTGATCTGCCTGCCTTCCAGTGCTCAGGCCTTAATTTCTATCCTATTCCACAACCTTCTCCTCTGCTCCCCAGGCTGAGGGCTGGCTCCAGTGGGTTCTGTCTTCTGGGCACCTGAAGATATTACTATGCCTTTCCTGAAATGCTCTTCTCTTTTCTCTCTTCCCTCTGACTTTCTACATAACTTCTTCTTTCCAAGTTCTGGCAAGCCCAGCCTCCTCCACAGAGCTCTCCTTTTCTCTCCTGCTCTTCTTTCAACTCTGGCTGCCTGTGTTGTTGGTAACCAGAGTGACCCTGTGTTCTGGCTTTTCTGGGAGGTCCTGGATGGGCACATGATCTGTCCTATTGTCAGACACTTTAGACTCAGATGCTCAGCGTGAGAACTAGAAAAGATGGAACAGCTCTGGGTGGAGGGAGGGGGGCAGAAATAAGCCCTATGGCACCACACCATTGACCCCAGCATCTTCTTGCAGCCCTCTGGAGAGTGAAGGGGTTTTTTTTTTTTTAATTGGAGTTCAATTTGCCAACATATAGCATATCACCCAGTGCTCATCCCACCAAGTGCCAGTCACCCCAACCGCCTTCCCACCTCCCCTTTCACTACCCCTTGTTCATTTCCCAGAATTAGGTGTCTCATGTTCTGTCTCCCTCTCTGATATTTTCACTTATTTTCTCTCCTTTCCCTTTTATTCCCTTTCACTATTTTCTATATTCCCCAAACGAATGAGACCATATAATGTTTGTCCTTCTCCGATTGACTTACTTCACTTAGCATAATACCCTCCAGTTCCTTCCATGGCGAAGCAAATGGTGGGTATTTGTCGTTTCTTTTTTTTTTTTTTTTAATTTTTTATTTATTTATGATAGTCACAGAAAGAGAGAGAGAGAGGCAGAGACACAGGCAGAGGGAGAAGCAGGCTCCATGCACCGGGAGCCTGATGTGGGACTTGATCCCGGGTCTCCAGGATCGCGCCCTGGGCCAAAGGCAGGCGCCAAACCGCCGCGCCACCCAGGGATCCCCTATTTGTCGTTTCTAATGGCTGTTTAAAGACCAGTGATTGGGTCCCCTGGGTGGCTCCATCAGTTAAGTATTTGCCTTCAGCTCAGGTCATGATCCCAGGGTCCTGAGATGGAGCCCCCATATCGGGCTCCCCGCTCAGCGAGGAGTCTGCTCCTTTCTCTCCCTCTGCTCTCCCCAACACCCCACTTGTGCTCACTCTCTCAAATAAATAAATAGAATCTTAAAAAAAAAAAAAAAAGATCAAGTCCAATCCCTTCCTTTTGTGGATGAGGATGTGGAGGCATCTAGAAAGGCAGACTTGCCTAAGATCATAGCTGCTTAGTGAAAGAGAAGTAGCCAGAACCCTCAGCCTGGTGTTCTTTCCTGTTTTTGTTTTTGTTTTTTAAAGATTTTATTTATTCATTACACACACACACACATGCACACACATGCAGAGGGAGAGGGAGAAACAGGTTCCATGCAGGGAGCCGGATGTGGGACTTGATCCCGGGGCTTCAGGATCACGCTCTGGGCCGAAGGCAGACACCAAACCGCTAAGCCACTGGGGCTGCCCCTGGTGTTCTTTCCTAACATCTGCCTCCTCCATATTCTTGCTTCGGTCTCTGGCACAGCTGTGTAGGAGATAATAAATTCTATAGGGCAGTGCCTGCCTCGTTGACTCCCCGGTGGCTGAGATTAAATAATAGGAAATGCCCAATCCATACTTATATGGACTTAAATTCAGTTTCACATCAGAGGGTTTGAAATCTAGTGAAATTAGCCAGGATCTGCGACTAAAACTATAAACCCATTATATACATTTGGATAAGGATTAGAAGGGAACACAGGAAAATGGAAGTAATTTAATTTGATGACTGGCAGGACTATGGGTGAGTTTCTTTTACTTGTGCTAGGTGTGAGAATGGCAATCTAGTGGAATTAACTGGGGTCCAGATACCTTCTATGCTGCTCTCATTTTAACTGAGAACAGCTTTTTTTCTCTCTTTCTTATAATTTTCCTTTTTTTCTAATTTCAGAGTTTACTGATATCAACATCCTATCTTCTTTGAGGTTCCCTCTAATCTTCTCTTTTCCATTCAAAACCACCTCAGGCATTTGAGAGTCCAATTCACATTAGAAATTTATTATTAATAATATCAGCAAAATATAACCTGTAATTATATACACCATAATTTTAAACATGGTAGAGCATTTGCAGAAGCACGGACCTTGCCTCAAGGGCTACAGTGTGCATACTTCACGTCGATAGGAAGCATGAATAAATCCTTTTAGATAAGATGACTTTTGGATCTCAAAGGTAGAGGATTCTTCAGTTACGTTCAATAATAAAATAAATCAATTTTTCAGAAAGAGACCATCCCCAAAGGACAGAGAACAAAGGCAAGAAGGAGGTTGCTTTAAAGAAAGGCTTGAAAGACATGGGGGGGGAGGCATGGCATGTGGCTGAGAGCAAGCCAAGCTAAAACCATGGGGTATAAAGTTGCTAGCATCTCAGAGATGCCATCCTTTGAAAGAAAGGATAGCATGGCCTTCCTTCACTAGAATTGGGGACAAGGGCCAGGAGCTGCATGTATGTGAGAAGAGATTGGTCTGATATTTTCATTTCTCAACTCTTAAGAGCTGGGTAGCTGCTTTCAAAAATTTTAAGTCACAAGGTAATTTAAGAGTCAACTACAAGTCTTTCTTATGGGCCTTGTTTTGAATCTTGTTGTGTAGAGCTTGTTAGATGGGGGCCAAGGCTGCCCTATAAGGTTGAACAGTTTGTGCACTGCACCAAGACCCAGGCTGAGGTGGTAAATCAAGCCTCATTTTATTATGGGGCTCTGCACTGGTACAAGGCTGCCTTAGCAGTCTTCCTGCCAAAGGAAGGGCACTTTTCCCCTAATTTATCCAAAACCAGCTTGCCAAGTCAAGTACCCAAAGAAAGAAGGTGCTGAAAAGAGAGAAGTAAGGATACAGGAAGAAGATAACATGGAGGGCAGCCCGGGTGGCTCAGCAGTTTAGCGCTGCCTTCGGCCCAGGGTGTGATCCTGGAGACCCGGGATGGAGTCCTGCATTGGGCTCCCTGCATTGGAGCCTGCTTCTGCCTCTGCCTGTGTCTCTGCCTCTCTATCTGTTTCTCGAATGAATAAATGAAATCTTAAAAAGAAAAAAAGAAAAAACCCCAAAAACCATTTTAAAAAAAAAGAAGATAACATGGAGAATTTAAATGAATTTGGAAGAGAAACATTCAGAAGTGTTACAAGGTACCGTGTAAGCCACCATGGCATTCCATTGCCAGGATTCCATTTTCATATTTCTTCTACTCTGCTCCTTACCTCCCATTCTCAGTGATTTCCTTCAAGCCCATAGCTTTAACTTCCACTTTGATGCACAAGACTTCCAAGTTTCTCTCTGCAGCTCTGATCTCTCTCCTTAGCTGTGGGACCATCTGTCCCAAATCCTATATTGGAAATACACCTGGGTGGCCTTGATGCATCTTAAACTCAACATGTACATTGTCTCCTGCGACCCGAAACTTGTTCTACAATCTTGATCTTCCAAACCTGCATTCTTCTCTTTACTTCCTTGCCTTGCCTTGTAACTGATCTGCCTGCCTCCACGTAATGTGTCCTCCACATTTCTGCTGCAGCAATTTTCCTAAAAAGAAAATCGTTTATGCCTCTCTCCTCCTTAAAACTCTCCTGGTTCCTAGATGAGCTTGGAGGTCCTCATGATCTGGTCCCTGTATGTCTCTTTCCAGCCTCTGTTCCTACTCCCACTCCCTTTGTGTTTTATAACAACTCTGACCTGGAGGGTACAGCTCCTCTTCGCACCTTCCTCCTTGTCTCCTTGTCTCCATGACTCTCCCCAGGATGTCTGGCCCTCCTCGTTTGCCAATTCAACTTGCTAGTCACACTTTGCTTCCCTGAGGAAGCCTTCCTTACAGAATTACTTTCTTTTGTGCTGTCTCAGTGTCTTGTACCGTTTTGGAACGTATCTCTGTACATGCCAAACTTCCCTCCTAGATGGGGCTCTGTGATGGTTAACTTTATGAGTCATCTTGACTGGCCTAAGGGATGTCTACATAGTTGGTAAAACATCCTTTTTGGATGTGCTTGTGAGGGTGTTTCCAGAAGAGATTATCATTAGCATTTGAATCAGTAAACTGAATAGAGAAGATAGCCCTCCCAATGTGGGTGGGCATCATCCAATCCACTGGGGCCTGAATAGAATAGAAAAGCAGAGGAAGGGAGCATTGGAACTGGGCAATTGATCTTGTGCCTTCAGACACTGGTGCTCCTGGTTCCTGGGCCTTCTGACTCGCACTGGGACTTATACCATTAGCTCCACTAGTTCTCAGGCCTTTGGAGTAGGACTGAGTTACATTATAGGCTCTTCTGGTTCTTTAGCTTGTATGTGGCAGATTGTGAGACTTCTCGGCCTCCCTAATTAAGAAAGACAATTCATATATGTAGATATATGTCAAATGTATATATCATATATATATGATCTCTCTCTCTATATAGAGAGATCTTACTGGTTCATATATATATGTGTATATATATACACACATATACACATATATATACATACATGTACACACACATACATATAGAATGAGAGAGAGAGAAAGAGAGAGAGAGAGAGATAACTTATTGGTTCTGTTTCCCTGAAAAATCCTGACTAATACAGGCTCCACACATCAGGGGTGAAGTCTTGGTCATCTATGTATAACTGATACTTGTAAGTCTCTGATCTCATCAGCCTGTGCCTAATTGGAAAAGTCACCTGGTGAATGTCCTGTTTTATACCCAACTGGTAACAGTTTAGGTCCCTTCTAGTCCACTTGCCAGAAATGAGCTTTCTTTCAAATGGCCATTCAGGTATTTTTGAGAAGCTTGTAGGAGACTGCTCCCTTCTTGTGATTTTAGAGTGAGGAAGACCCATGCAGACACCAGCCTCCAACCACTACCAGAGTAACCATCTTTTTTTTTTTTTTTTTAAAGATTTTATTTATTTATTCATGAGAGACACGGAGAGAGAGAGAGAGAGAGACAGAGACACAGGTAGAGGCTCCATGCAGGGAGCCCAACGTGGGACTTGATCCCGGGTCTCCAGGATCACACCCTGGGCTGAAGGCGGCGCTAAACCACTGAGCCACCCGGGCTGCCCCAGAGTAACCATCTTTAGAAGATTTCAGGTCAAACAAGATATCAGAGCCCCCATCAAATCCCTGGAGAATCTCTCAGCATCTCCAAGCCAGTGATGAGCCATGTCACCTAAGATCCACCAAACCACTGGCTGTCTGTGACCAAAAGCCCAAAATATCTTGGCCCAAAAACGTTTAACGGGGAAAATCAGGGCATTTGAAGTTCAAAACACTGAAACAAGTTGCCCATTGGTAGTGGGGGGAAAAGATGGAAGGAGGGTAGGTGGTAATTCCAGGATCCTAGGCAGTCAGATCATGGATAAATCACTGAAGTTAGATGCCAGCAAAACTGTGAGTGAACAGGGGAGGCCAGCTGATGGAGATGGAGAAAGAAGCAGACACATGGAGGGTGACAGCTCTGTTAGGGGTAGGACACCAGCACAGGGAAGCTTGGGACTTTTTGCTGCTAATGTCTCTAAAGACACCTAAAATCCAGAACACCTTACCTTGAAAGCTTAGTTCCCATGAGGACTGCTGTACCGTGGCTTAGTATCAGATCCTGTGACATACCTGCCTCCTTTCTTACCTTTTATTTATTCTTAGAGTAATTCCCCCTCTCCCCCATTAATCAGATTGAACAGATGGCTATTCCTTCCACCCCAACAATATGGCCCGCAGTTGGGGCCTGAATCACACTCATTGAATTATACCATAAGGACTTCAAAAGGAGAAAATGCAATGTAAGTTGCTGTGGTAGCAAGGCTTTTGGGAAGAACTGGAACTTTAAGGATGGGGGAAGAGTAGAGGGGGAGATATTCCAGGCCAGGGCCAGTGAGTGATCCTAAATTACACCAAGGGAAAGGCTGGTTAGAGAGCAGTGATTTTTGGAACTGTGCTGGAACACTGAAGCTTGAGAGTCCTCTCCTGGTTTTTCGGGCTGCCTCTCCCCCGCCCTTCTTCCTCCTCCCCCGCTGATTTCCCCAAGTCATCATTTGGATTAGTCTGACCCCAAAACTTGGGGAAGACAAAGGGTGACTACTAAAGAATCATACTATGCTGTGGAAGATGGAAAGGTAAAATTGTGCTGTAATAGTCCCGCAGACAGAATAAATGTTATAGTGGATTATTATGTTGTCTAAAAACAGTCTTTGTGAATGGTGAATGACACTCGTGAAATTTTCAGCGATTTGCTTTGCAGTGCTTCCATTTCCATTCTATTCGGAGTGATGGTTTCTTTTCCAATGCCTCCCCTTTTCCTTCATCTTGGCAGTGGGAAATAACCTGACAAGGGGCATTCAGGAACTCTCTCAAGGTCCAGCCTCTCACGGTTCTCCAAAATTCTGGAAAGTTCCACTTCTTCACTTGTGTTAGTGTGCGGGGGTGGGGGTGGGCAGGGGGCAGGGAGGAGAGAGAGAGCAAGAACACAAGCCAAAGAGAGAATGGAAGCCAACGTGAGAACAGGGGGCATTGGCCAGCTGCCATGGAGACTGACATCCATGAAGAGGCATTTATGCAGAAAACACCCCAAGGGTGGGGGGGGGGGGATGGTTGAGGATAAAGCAAAACCCTTTGACATGCTTGAGCTTTGTACAACAATCCTAAAAGTGGCTTATGCACACTTCTAAATCTCAACTTTTCCAGCATTTTACATTAATTTTTAATATTTAATTTACTTTAAAAACGAGGTAATGTCCTCATGGCACAGCATTTCATATTTACACGAGAGTTTGTAGTGAAAATTGGATCACTTTCTCATTCCTATGGCCCAGTCCACCAGGATCTGAGGATCTTTCTTTGGAGACAACCTTTCTGGTATTTGTTGTTGTCATTTGTTTGTTTGTTTTTACCTGACTTCCAAAACTAGTCCATGCATCAACCAGGAAAAGTGCATTTGTCCTTCTTCCTCTCCTCTTAAAGGCAAATGCGTACTATACTTACATTTTTCATGAGTTGATATATATCTTGGAGATAATTCCAGGGAATATAATTTCAGGACTTATAATGCTGCTTTATTTTTTAACGACTACACTGTATTCTATTGTATGAAAATGCCATCATTTGTTTGACCGATTTTCTATTAGTGTAGCATGGGCTGAATTTGTATCCCCAAAATCCATAGCTTGAAGTCCTCACTCCCAGTCCCTTGGAGTGTGACTATATTTATAGATTGGGTCTTTTAAAGAGGTAATTTAGGTTAAATGAGGTTATTCGGGTAGGCCCTAACTGTTTATGTATCTATAAGGTAAATTCTAGAAGTAGAACTGTCAGGTCAGGGCAAACTTGGCCTAAAATTAAAACTCTTATTTATAGAACTGTGTGAAGGGAATTCAGAAAGTAGATACACCAGTTTTGTTATATATGTTGAGAACCTGTTTAGTTGAACAAACAAACACCAAAATGCAGGGTATAGGAGAAAAAGAGGACATTGTAGTTCATAGAGTGTTAAAATGGAAAGACTTGTAGAAATCATCTGATTTCAATCCCCTGATATACATACGAAGAAACTGAGCCCTTTGGAAGATCCCAGTGTGAATAGAACCAGGGCAGACCATAATACCCGTCACACCACACCACATCACACAACATGCCCAGGTCTCTTGATGTCCTGTTGGCATGATTTTTCACTATGTTTTAACTAATTACCTGAAGTTTATTTGGGGGAACATAAAGGATGATTTTGCTGAGGGAAGGATACTACAGTGGAGCCATTCTAAAATTAAGTAATGACCCCGCCCACCCCCCCAAGAGAATACACACCATTTTGGTGTTTGTTTGGTGTTTACAGAATCCAATTTCAAGCATCACAATTAAAAGGTTGCAATATTGTTCGTCAAGCTCAAAAGCCAAATTTCTAGGAACAAAGGTAACAGCTCATCATGCTGACGATAAGCATAACAGGTACCATTTGTCAAATACCTGCTCTATGTCAAACAACACCAGGTCCTTAAATACACGTTTTCTTGACCTCGTTACCACTTAAACTCTCATCTTTGGTTTCTTCATCTGGAAACAGGAGACAGAAAGAGTGTCTACCTCATATGTAAGGTTGCCTTTAGGATGAAATGAGGTAATCCGAATACAGTACTTAGTAATACGTCAGGCAGCGCTCGGTACTCCCTAAGTGTTAGCCATTATTGTCGGTATCTCATTTATTTCTCAGCAGAATGCAGTGATGTAGGGACTTTGTTCCTATTATAGAGATGAGTAAACCGAGACCCAGAAAGTCAAGTAACTTGCTGTTATACTGTTTATAATATACTTTTATAACTTCATTATGAATAGCGTGATACGTTTGCGTCTGAGATACATTTCATCATCCTACCAAGGTGGTTGGTTAACACTGAAAGGATTCCCCTAGAAGCCCGCTCTCTAAAGCTGGGTACAGGCAGGGGCTTCAAATATTATCTATATCCTCAGCGGAGCTTCTGCTAATGAGTATAAGACATATTAGAAATAGGTTTTCATTGGTGACGTGAGCGGCGTGAAGTAGTTTGTAGGACAGAAGGACAGCACAGCCCTTTCCACCACTGTAGGAACAAGATACAGGAGCTGGCTCATACACCCAGAGGCCCGACACTTATTTCTGGGACCCCCACATTCTTGCACACTCTGTCCCTGGGTTCATGAGAAGACTGGCTGACCTTGACTCCCAATGCCTGCGTTTGCTTTGAGTGAAGCATAGATGCAAAATCTTGTAGGTGCCCCTAGAGATATCATCCAACTTTACAGGAATGTGGTGTGTGAGTGCTGCTGCCCGCTTTGCCAGGAATGTCTGTGTGTCTGACAGTTGCTTCCACTGAAACATAACACTGTGCAGCAGGTTGCTGTGGGAGGAGACCTAGCTCCCAGCCATCTCTAAGAGTGGCAGACCACTGGTGTCCAGAGCAGGTGTTGAATGGTCATACTGCCGTGGATCGCATAGATCATGGCAGGATTGGATGGAAAACCTCAGTCTCGCTGGCCCCAAAATGTGTGTTCTAAGCCAGCTCATCTTTCTACTTGATAATAGAAATGACTGAGGATACTTCTGACTATTCAGTTCAGGGTATTGCTGTCTAAAATGGCAAAAAAAAAAAAAAAAAAAAAAAAAAAAAGTATCATGAAGGATTGATAGTTTCCCTAAGACGGGACTTTCTCTACCTGAGCATTCTGGATCTTAAGGGGCCCATGATAAGCTTCAGGGTTCCAGGAATTCCTGCAAATTGTTTGCAGCAGTTTTTGAATTGTGTTACTATGCGGAGTCATTTTTCATGATCAGAGTTCATAATTTTTCTAGAGAATCTCAAAAGGGTCTGTCTACAACTCTACTGCCTCGAAATGTTTACTTCTGATTTAGAAAATCAGTTATAGACCTTTCATCTGCCCTCCAAAGATGTTTTTCTAGACATCAGCACATGAATTTTCTCATAATCTACAGGTAGAGGTAAATGGAGAGTGTCACTGTCCTCATTTTGCTTAGCAAGGAAGGGAAGTGCCCGAGAAGCTCAGGTGATTCAGGGCCAGGGATCCTGCTGCGAGGTCCTGGCTCTGAAGCTGCTCAGGAAGGAGCCCTGCCCTGGGGTCCAGCATCTCTGGCTTCCAGCTCCCTGGTGACATGATCGATTTGCTGGCCTTGAAGTCTTCCCTGAAGGTGCCTCCCATGGTTCTGCTTCTGGTTTCCTGCTCACACTGCTTGCTTTGCCCAGAAGCTCCTTTCCTTTCCTTTCCTTTCCTTTCCTTTCCTTTCCTTTCCTTTCCTTTCCTTTCCTTTCCTTTCCTTTCCTTTCCTTTCCTTTCCTTTCCTTTCCTTTCCCCTCTTTTCCTCTCCTCTTCTCTCCTCTCCTCTCCTCTGTTCTCCTCTCCTCTCCTCTCCTCTTCTCTCTTCTCCAAGATTTTATCCATTTATTCATAAGAGGCAGAGACATAGGCAGAGGGAGAAGCAGGCTCCCTGAGGGGAGCCCAGTGTGGGACTTGATCCAGGACCCCGGGATCATGACCTGAGCCAAAGGCAGATGCCTAGCCACCGAGCCACCCCGGCGCCCCTGCCTGGAAGCTTTTCAGCTCTTCTCACCCTGCAAGGCCCAGCTGGAGCTTACCACAGAGGAACACCTCCTAACGACCCCAGTGGGAAGTACTCTTCCCTTAGTCTGCACCAAGACCAAACTCAGATGTGCAGAAGTGGGTGGAGATGAAGCATCAGCCATGGACTGCCTTGGATTGTTTCTCATATTCTTGTTTTATTTATTTTTTAAGAGGTTATTTATTTATTCATGAGAGAGGCAGAGAGAGAAGCAGGCTCCATGCAATTAGCCCAATGTGGGACTTCATCCCAGGACCCCAGGACCCCAGGACCCCAGGACCCCAGGACCCCAGGACCCCAGGATCATGCCCTGAGCCAAAGGCAGATGCTCAGCTGCTGAGCCACCCAGGCGTCCCAATCATATTCTTGTTTTAAACTATTGCCCGTATCTCGTGCTGGTTCCCAGTGTTTGCCAGGCCACAGCCAGTCTGCGGTTTTCCTGGAAAGGTAATGGTCAGTGTCATGTTTCTTAGGCTCTGTCCTCACCTGTTGAGGCCAGTCCTTCTGTCTCCCTTTAGGTCATCCTTATGGTTTCTGAGAGTCCCCAGGGTGGCCCATGGGTGGCCTGAACACCGTCCCCACCCTCCCGCATTGACTCTTGGTGACGGTGACCGCTCCTGCTGAGGCCCCTGTGCTCACAGAGTTCCTGAAACACCTGCTGCCGGGGCTGCCTGCCTACGTTTGCTCATTTGCACCAGGGCCACCGAGATGAGGCTCCCCAGCCTGTTCTGTTCACCCTGCGGGGGTCCCCTCGGCTGACTGGAATTGGCCTCGCAGATAAGTTGAGGGCAGTCCCCGATCTTCACCTTTGTGTTATTCTTTGTTTCATGAGTCTAGGGCAGTGGGGCTCTGCTCCCCATGGCTTATGGATTTTTATTTCAATAGCTCTTCCCATTCTACTTGCTGTCCCCTCCCCCTAGAACGCAGCTGGAAGTCCACGGGGATCGATTCTAGGGTACAATCACTGGTCCAAATGATATTTTCTTACCTCTCTTTCTCTTAGGGTAGACTCTTTGTTTAGTCCTCTGGGTAATGATATGATGCTGGCCGGAACTGGCTACAGGTTTTGGCCCACTCCCTCGTAGAACCCTTGCAGTAAGCTTATGTATGACATTGGCTGTTCTCCTGTGTCCATGTGAGGAGGCCAAAGCCCAGAGGGCTGAAGTAACTTGCTAAGGTTGCCCAGAAAATTAGTGGTAAAACCAGGCTTCCTGACTCTCACCCTACTGATTCTTCCTCAGATCAGTGGCTTCCCAGCGTTCTCTCTTTTAAAAAACCCAATGTACCCCTTTCTTCAAATGAAATCATTTGAGAAGCCTGACATGGGAAACAAATAAGGCTGGAACTGCTCTCGATGAAGATAAGGAGAATGTGGCAGTTCCTAAAGCTCAGCTGCCCCTTCCTCAAGGCCGCTGTGCCCTGAGCTGTCTCAGGAGGGCCGCTGAAAACACCACTCCCAGGGCACCCTGTCTCACCCAGAACACGGACCAGCTCCCTGTTCCATCATAAAGGGACATTTCCCACCCGGTAAGGGATGCAAGTTCGTTTTTCCACAGGCCAGCAAGAAATGCAGTTTTGTCTGATGGTGATTTATTCTTTCTTTCTCCCTGCCACTTCTCGAGTCCCATCTCCAGGGCTCTGAGTCTTTAATCTTTCACTTATCCCTCTTCCCCATGAGCTCCTCTAGCTGAGACGCTTTCATCCTGGCAGGTGATCTCCACAAGCCTTTAAGGAGTGGTAAAATGATATGGAGAAATAATCAGAGGCCCTGAGGCTGCTTTAGGGGATGTTTGTTCGGTTTCACCCACCCTCCCTCTGAGCTTTGGGTTTTCCATTCAGGCTCATGAATGCCACACCCGGGGCATTCCAGCTGAGCTCTCTGTAGCTGAGCCAGAGTTCGTAGACAGCTGGAGAAAAAATGTGCTGAAGAAGCAAGACCTCCATGCTATTATCCAGTTGGGACTCACCCCAGTAGCTTCAGTTGGGCCTAGCATGACCAGGTGCTGAAACGCTCTGTCTTGGGTGGTGAAAAATGTGAGACTAGTGAGCAGTACCCAGGGCCCTTGGCCTTGGTCTTCCTCCCTCCCTGAGTCAGGGATGACTGCAGAATGAGCAAGCATCAAGGATACAGGAAAGACTTGCCAGAGTGAGAAGAGGTATGTGTGAGCCATTTAGGATGATTCACAAGATTTTCACCTGATAAAGGAATGTCAGCCCTTCCTGGATATGCTTTAGGGGATGGTCAACTCTTGAAAACCCTCCCAAACGCCACACACTGCCAACTCCAGCCTGTTCCTGTGTTCCAGGGAGGGAAAAACAAGACTATAAAAGGGAAAGTGGGTTCCAAAAATGACACTTAGAGACACCTTCATGCTTCAGGTGCAGATTCTGGCTTAAAATGGCTATTGGTCCTGGGGAGACTTTTCAGAGTGTGGCCACTTGTTTGTTCTCCCTGAAACTATGTCTTCCATAGTTGAGGGCTATTTCTGTGGCCCCTTTCCAGATGGTAGCTCCAGGGACTTGATGAGTAACCATTACGCACATTTCAATGGCAGTTTATAGATCCAGAAGTGTATTCCCATATATAGCAGACAGGGTTCATTCAGTGCAGGTAACAGAATCGAGTAGTTTAAGCTAAGGTGTTTAATTGAGAAAATGAGGTGCACAAGTTGCAGGCTTCAGGCCGGGCCTCCAGGAATGGCTCCCAGAGCTGTCTCCCAGACCCAGCCTGCCCAGAGAGCATCTACTTTTGCCTCAATCAGGAAGCCATTGCCAGAAATGTTGGCTCCAAGAATATACTCCCTTCCTGTTAGCTGCAGTGCCAAGTGACTCCAATTTTGATCTGTGCTAGCAGAGTGCATACCTCATGCTCACCCCTCTCCCTTCTTAACTTTTTAAATTCAAGCCCTGTGCAAGGACATCTGACTGGTGGAACCCAAATTACATCTGAAAGCATAGCTGCAAGGGAGTCCAAAAATTAGAGTTTAGTATCACAGTACAGGAAGGCACTTAGAACATTGGAATAGACGTCTCTTTTGTATCTGCCCATAATATATCTCACTTAATATTCACAGGAAGTCTGAAAAGTGATGGGAGAAGTGGTAGCCTCATGAGCTCATGAAGAGGAGAGGTGTGATGGTGTGGTTAGAGAGACAATAGGGAGAGGAGAAAGTGAAGTTTGTGTTGAGGTGTCGAGAATGCGAGGGCCTCGACTAGATGACGGGCTGAGCAGGAATAGTATTCGGGCAGGTGGAATGGCATGCAGAAAGGTTGCGAGCCTAGAGGGAGCTGCTGGTGCAGAACAGAACTGGAAGGAGCAGGGGGTATGCGTGTGGGGCAGGGAGAGGAAGTTGTGGAATGAGGCTAGAGAGGCCGTGGGCAAGCCCTGGAAGCCCCATTGAGGAATCTGGCCTTCATCCTAAGAGCAAAGGGGAGCCACTCAAGAGTTTTACAGAGGGGAATGGTTAGTGAAGGTGTGCGGGGGATGTGATCATATTTAATTTTGCAAAGGTCACTGGCTGCAGTGTGTCCTGAGGCTGTGCCTGTATTGGCTTGCCACGGTCCACAGTTTGCCATCAAACTACCATCCTCCTCTATTACTAAAGGGTTTTATTTCTGCATCGTTGCCATCCCTTCATTCCAAGCAACAGGAGAAGGAAACAATAGCAAGATGAGGTCTACAAATCTGGGAAGGTATTTATAGTTTGGTTTTTTTTTTTGCATGTTTGTATAAATAAAAGCCTCTGGGAAACCATTAATTTCCTTTGTCGCTGCTCTAGGATGTTAGGAAGGGCATTCGGTGTGAGCTGTTTGAAATGCTTCTGCAAGTGGTTCTGTGGGTGGCGCTCAGTAAGGTGTGGAAATGAATCACCAGCGAGGCCCCTGATGGGCCTCTGGTCCTCTGGAGTGGTGAGTGCTGGGCTGCTGTGGCCCCCTGTCAGCAATGGCTTTTGGGGGGAGGTGGGTCTCTCACTGATCAGCAGCTCAGGGGCTTGCCAGCACCTGGTCGGGGCCCACTTCAGAGGTCAAAGGGCAGAAATTTTAAAAACTGGCAGATGTGACTGTGCTCCAAAAAGGCCACTGGCTTTAACACAATTGGCCCCTGACACTCAACTTCCTCCAGAGCTTTTCTTCTGACAAGAACCCAGCTCTGCTAGCACCTTCCTCCCGGAGGTGTGGATGAGGTATCCAGCAGGCAGGGTCAGCTGCATGGAGACCCAGGCTCTGGGTCCTAGTTTCCTAACCAGCTTGTGAACTTTTATAGGTTTTTGTATTCCTCCCAACATTCATCTTGGTCTGTTCATGGTCTGAATTCAAAATAGTCACCGATCAGGAGATTTTTTACTTCCTTTGGGTCACGGCTGTGAGGTGGGGTGGCCATGGACCACGGGTTCAAAACATTTAAACCCTCAATAGGGCTTCTCTGAAGTGAACGTCTTTTTGATTCTCCCAAGCCCATACACAGTGGGGTTGTCCACACTGGCCCTGAGACCTGTGGCCAGGCACAGGCAATGTGCTTTGTGAGGTTACCCCTGGGACGGCGAGTGGAAGCAGCTGCAGACCTTGTGGGCATGGCCATCCCCTTCCCTCAGAGCTGAGCAGAGCCAGAATTGATCTGCAGGTGCATTTTGAGAATATTAGCAACCAGTTCAATGTTTGGGCCAAACACATTGATGTTTATTATTTGCCCTGTTTTTCTTTCATTGGTTTCCCAGGAAAATTGCTAAGATAGGAGCCCTATAGAAGTGATGTGGCTTCCATGCTGATTGCCTTTCAAAGCAACTGTTACCCACCTGGGGAAGTATTGACTGTAGAAAACTGGTGTCTCTTTCTATGAACGACTGGAATGTGTTGGGTTGGGTACACTAGAGCTTCTTTGCTCATTTGGAACACCCCTTGGTCATCTCTGCTTCCCTATCTATGGCTACCCAATAGGAATTAAAACTCCGGAGAGCCATTTCTAATTATATTCAGGGGATTCAGAGAAAAAGACACCAGGAAGCCAAAGATAACAATGAAGTGATAAATGATTAATGAAGTAAAACATTATGGACAGAGAGTTTATTCAAATTCATAGGGACAGCAAGTATACTGGTTGTTACCAGGGTTAGGGGGAGAGGGGAACAGAGAATTGGTGTTGAATGGGTGCAGATTTTCAGTTTGGGGGGATGAAAACATTCTGAAAACATGGCCAGGTGTTTGGAGTTGGACGGTGGTGGTGGTTGTACAACAATGTGAATGTGCTTCATGCCACTGAACTATGCACTAAAAATGGTTAAAATAGTAAGTTTTATGTTATGCATATTTTGCCACAATTGAAAAAAAATTAAATAAAACCATTTGGACAGCATTGTCTCAATGAGGAGACACTAAACTTGTTGACTTTTAGCTTTGGTGCTGTGTGTGTGTGTGTGAGTGTATGTGTGTGTTTATATTAGAAGTAACCAGTTTCCTGAAAACATATAACCTGCTCCTGGCCAAGAGGCTCTTTTCCTGTGCTTTTCTGCATCCTGAAGTTGTCTCTACTGTGTTGGTCAGGAAGTGGGTGACTCATGGGGCCTTTATGACAGATCCCTGAGTCACACACACACACACACACACACACACACACACTCACACACACACACACACACACGTGAGTCACCTTCTCCCTACCCCCACAGGCTTCTAATACAGGCAGTGATTAGGATGCCAGAGAGACATACCTGGAGCATGGAGGGCGTGCCTGGTGCCATCGCCAGGCATGCTCCTGAGCCATCTGTCCGCAGCTTAGTAGTAAACTGAAGCTGTGGCACTACTTCTCAACCCCAGGCTCCCCATTACGTCTCTCTGTGTCTCTCTCTCTAAGGCCAACCTGAATGGCAACAGCAGTGGGAAGTAGTTGGAACTAGAAGCGCCTGGTGCCCACTTGGCCACACCTGTTTCAGGGACCCCTTTATACTTTTGTGTGAGTGACACTGGTTGTAGGAATACAAAACAACAGGTGTGTGCTGGGTGCCACATGCTTAACGGTCAGGTTAAACCACAGGGCTGGTCTGACACCTCCACGGTTATGAGTCAGTTTAGGAGCTGCTTAGTTATATAAAAAAACGGAGGCTGAGCTAGATGTTAGACCTGGGTTGAGACTTGGCTGTGACACTAGCTGGTTTCATTTCCGTGGTAAGTCACGTAAGTTCTCTGGCCTTGGTTTCCTCCTCGATCAGGATCAGGATCGGTGGCACACAGCTCCCGCACGGCCTGCCCCTCCTGTGCCCACAGCAGACACGCTCACTGCTCACAGCACTCTCTCCCCTGAGCCCAGATTGCCAGCTCGCGGTCCTGCTCAGACAGCTTCTTCTGTCATTTTCATCGAATCAGAGTTAGCGTTGACAATGACACGTATTTGCCATCTTAAAGGCTAAATTATTGGTTCTCAGTTCTGACTACACATGAGAATCACTGAAGAGTGTCTACAAAATACAGATGTCTAAACCCTACCCAAATGGGTTTTTATTGAATCGGTCTGGGATGAGACCAATGCACTGACATATTTTAAAAGCTTTCCAGGTGATTCTGTTGCACGGCCAGGTTGAGGGTGACTGGGTTAGGTAATCACTAAGGCCTCCCTCTTCCAGGGCGCACATCCAATCATTCTACCAACAAGTATTAGACTTAAGGTGGTGGACATGATGGGACCAGTTGAATCAGAGGGCCTCATTCTTGTTTCTTGTTTTTACTCCTAATTCACTTGTGATCTTGGGTGAGTATATTTATTCTTTTTGAGTTTTAGACTCCACATGCATAAACTGGGAATAGTCATCTCTTGAGCTTCCTATTTCACCATTTTTTTTGGAAAATGAAATGGTGAAAGATGTATGAGGAGAATGCTATGTAACATGCTACGTAATTTTTATGACATGAAGGCCCTCAACTACTTTAACAAAATTTTTAGATTTATTTTTATTTGATGTTTTCAACTTTATTTTTTTTAATTTTAATTTTTTAGTTAACATATAGTGTAATATTTATTTTAGGAATAGAAGTTAGTGATTCATCACTTACATATAACACCCAGTGCTCATCACAAGAGTGCCCTCCTTCATACCCATTGCTTATTTAGCCCATCCTCCCGCCTACCTCCCCTCCAGCAACCCTCAGTTTGTTTTCTGTCGTTAAGAGTCTCTTATAGTTTGCCTCCCTCTTTTTTCCCCCTCCTTCCCCTATGTTTATATATTTTGTTTCTAAAATTCCATATATGAGTGAAATCATGTGGTACTTGTCTTTCTCTGACTAACTTGTTTTGCTTAGCATAATACACTAGCTCCATCCAAGTCATTAGATGGAATGATTTCATTCTTTTTGATGACTGAGTAATATTATATGGTGTGTGTATGTGTGTGTGTATGTTTACATATGTATATACATAAGTATAAACAGGTGTTGTGTGTGTGGCACCACATCTTTATCCATTTATCAATCAGTAGACATTTTTGGGCTCTTTCCATAGTTTGGCTATTGTGGACACTGCTGCTATAAACATTGGGCTGCATGTAACCATTCGAATCAGTATTTTTGTATCCTTTGGGTAAATACCTAGTGGTGCAATTGCTGGGTTGTAGGGTAGTTTTTTTAAAAAAAGATTTTATTTATTTATTCATGAGAGATACACACAGTGAGAAGCAGAGACATACGCAGAAGGAAAAGCAGGCTCCACATGGGGAGCCTAATATAGGACTCAATCCAAAGACCCCAGGATCACGACCTGAGCTGAGGGCAAACCCTCAACCACTGAGCCACCCAGGCACCCCATACGGTAGTTCTATATTTGGCTTTTTGAGGGACTTTCTACTGTTTTCCAGTGTGGCTGCACCAGCTTGCATTCCTATCAACAGTGTAAGAGGGTCCCCCTTTCTTTGCATTCTCGCCAACATCTGTTGTTCCCTGTGTTGTTAATTTTAGCCATTCTGACAGGTGTGAGGTGGTATCTCATTTTAGTTTTGATTTGTATTTCCCCAATGATGGTCACGTTGAGCATCTTTTCCGATGTCTGTTAGCCTTCTGTACATCTTCTTTGGAAAAATTTCTATTCATATCTTCTGCCCATTTCTTAACTGGATTATTTGTTTTTTGGGTGTTGAGTTTGACAAGTGCATTATAGATTTTGGATAGTAACTATTTATCAGATATGTCATTTGCAAACATCTTCTCTCATTCCAGAGGCTGCCTTTTAGTTTTATTGATTGCTTCCTTTGCTGTGCAAAAGCTTTTTATCTTGATGACATCTCCATAGTTGATTTAAACAATTTTTTAAACAAAAATTTGAATCTATCCCTTATGATGATTTTGTCAGGATCCAATGAGATAGTATATACAGTAGCACCCAGCCCAATGCCTGCTAGTGTACAATAAAAGTGCTTGTTTGAAAAAATTTTTTAAAAGATTTTATTTATTTATTTATTTATTTATTTATTTATTTATTTAGAGAGCTCAAGCAGGAGGAGGGGCAAGGGAGAGGGAGAAAATATCTCAAGGAGACTCCCTATAGAGCATGGAGCCCAATGTGGGGCTTGATCCCAGGACCCTGAGATCAGACCTGAGTTGAAACCAAGTGTTGGATGCTTAACTGACTCTACCACCCAGGTGCCTCCTTCATTTATTTCTTCTTTCTTTTTCTTTTTTCTTTAAAAAGATTTTATTTGTTTATTTGAGAGAGAGGGAGAGCATGAGTGGAGGAGAAGGGCAGAGGGGAGGGAGAAGCAGATTCCCCACTGAGCAGTGAGCTAGACCCAGGCCTCGATCCCAGGACCCTGAGATCAGGACCTGAGCCAAAGGCAGCTGCTTAACTGACTGAGCCCCTGAGGTGCCCCTCAGTGATTCATCTTAATGGATATTCTCATCTCAGCCTTTTGCAGTTCTATGCCTCCGTTTCCCCACCAGAAAGCTAGGTACAGAGGTGACGAGAAGAAATGGACTCAAACTGGTTGCAGCTCATGGTGGTTTTATGACATCGCAAAGTGTTCACCTGCACTGCTGATGTGCAGAAGGTCATGACCTTGTCTTTCACTTCTCTTTGGGTTTTGTTAGGGAAAGTACAAGAGAGAAGGTGTTGGCATTTTGCCTCTAGGAAGAATTTTGATTAAGGATAAACATATTCCAAGATGCTGTGAAGTTCAAGTCACATGAATGCTAAGTGATTTCTTGGCATCAAAAATCAATCTCTTTCATGTCAGTCCTAAAAAAAAAAATAATAATAAACACTTTTACTTTCTTTGGTACCGGGAATAGCCAGGTTGGCTTCAGCTATTACAGCAAAAGCTTTTAAAATAATTACTTCTAGAATACGATAATATTAATGATTAGCTTTGTGTTAAAATTGAAGAGATAAGTAGTTAAATACTAGGAATAATAAACCTTAGAAGTGTCATTGTGTAATAAGTTTGCCCTTTAAAAGTATCATTTTTCAATGATTTTGCTCATCGTGAAGTAGTTCAGGAAAAATTAAATCCCTCACTAAATAATTCTTTTTCTACAATTGAGGTGACTTCTTAAAATGATCTTTGATTTTCACACATTAGAGTCAGTCCCCTTCGAAACAACAGATTTTTTTTTTTTAAAGTAGTTACATTCTTGTTTATGAAATATCTTCCCTGTGCTGGGCTGCGGGCCTGGACGATCATATTAATTCTTCCAGCTGCCTAGTGGAGTGAGAATGATTATTATCACCCCATTTTAGAGATGAAAAAAACTGAGGCTTGGAGAGGTTAAGTCATTTGTCAAATGAACATAATACATATATGGCAGACCTGAGATTCCAAGCCGGGGTGTCTACTTAGGAAACAGTATTTGACTGGTTGCTCCAAGGGCTGAAGAGGTCTGTAATTATGAGGCCAACTACAGGTCAAATCACCCCCTAGAAACATCCCAGGTATTAAAAAGTATGTGTGTGAATGTGCAGGTATGTGAAAACGTGAGGGATAAATGGAATGAGGAGAACGGGAATCTGGTGGGCTTATCAAATCAGTCTTTGGGAAAAAGCTCTCTCCTAGGGCTCGTTTCCGCCGGTCCCGGAGCGAGCTCCTCTGCTGGGGGGGCCTGTGATTCAGCTGAGGGTAAGGGGGGCTGAGCTGAAAGTCGGTTTGGTGGCTGAGAGCTGACACTTCACACCATTGCTTCCGGCTCTTGGTTGCTGCAACTAATGTAATAAAAATCAGAGTTTTTCTTTTTTCTTTTCAAAGACACTTCTTGGGTAAAAATTCAGAGATGTCTACGTTTGCTTTATCGCTCTGTCTCCACACACATATACACGCACATCCACATCCACACCCACATCCACATCCTCACACATATACACTCTGTACACATCCACACACACATTCACACCCATATCCTCACACATATACACACCATACACATCCACATACATATCCACACCCACAACCACACCCACATCCACACCTACATCTGCACAAATATCTGCACACATATACACACCATACACATCCACACCATATACATCCACACCTACACCCACATCCACACCCACACCCACATCCACACACATATACACACTATACACATCCACACCCACATCCACACCCATATCCACACCTACACCCACATCTACACCCACACCTACACCTACATCCACACAAATATCCTCACACATATACACACCATACACATCTACACGCACATCCATACCCACATCTGCACACATATACACACCATACACAGCCACACACACATCCACACCCACACACGTGTACACACCATACACATCCACACCCACATCTGCACACATGTCTGCACACCATACATACAGACACACACATGCGCACATACAGAAGTTGACATGTTAAACCATCTCTTTCATCATTTATCTCCTAAAAGCAAATTCATTCTCCTACCGTCTCTTACATTTATCACACCCAGGAATTTAAACATTGATTTATCAGGAGTACCATTATCCAATCTACAGTCCAAATTGAAATTTCCAGTTGTCCCAATAATGTCCTTTCTAAAATTTGTAAACAACTTTCTGACTCAGGATTCAACAAGATTCGTGCATTGCATTTATGGTCAGGTCTCTGTAGCGCCCTTTCATCTGCTACGGTCCCTCAGCAATTTTTTTCGTCCTTTATGTTGTTGACATTTTTGAAGTGTCTGAGTCGTTTTATGAGAATGTCTGTCGATTTGAATTCGATTGGCTGTTTTCTAATGATTAAATTAATGAGACCCAGTTGAAAAAGTCCAGTGACCCAGCTGGAATTTTTTTATCTTGTATTTATGTATTATCTATATTTATGTGCAAATATAAGATATAAATGTATGTTATTAAAATCATATAATTACATATGGGGGATCTTAAATGGCTTTAAAAAGTACAATATAACAAATACATTCCCCTGCCCCAGTCTCTTTCCCTAAGGTAACACTGTTGACAAGTTTCTGATTTGAGAAATATCAATACATGCACCTCCATATGCACCTCCCCGTTTAGATGTGCCTTTTTATTTACACACCAAAAAATCATCATGCAGTGAAAAGCTCAGACCTTTGAACCACCTTGTGTTTCAGTGAAGACAAGTTCCCAGGGTGCAATGAATCTTAAGGCTGTTCCCTGGTTTGAAGAAAATCTCCGCGTGACTGCTTTCCATCACCTTTGTGAGAGGCCTCCATGGGCTTGTGTGGAGACAGCGGCATTTTGATTAATACAGACCAAGGTCAGTGTACACAGTGGTTGTCTGGCATTGGCCCACTTCATCAGATAGTTCCTTTATGGGGCTGATTGGAAAAATTGGTTGTTGATTAACTCAGGGAAGCTTTTAACAAGGCTGAACTCAGGAATGAAGAGAAGGAAGGCCTCTGCTAAGATGATAGCTAGTGTGGCTTCCTTTCATTTTATTTTTTAACTCATTTGGCTCTTTAAAAAAATGTGACAAAATTCATATAACATAAAATCTACCATTAGTGACCCTTAGCAAATTCACAACGTGGTACAACTATCACACTGTCTAATTCCAAAACATTCTCAACCCCCCAAAAGGAAACCATGTATTCTTTAGCAGCCACTCCTCACTTCCCTGTCCCCTCCATCCCTGATAACCACTGATCTGTGTTCTGTCCATGAATTTGCCTACTTGGGATATTTCATAGAGGTGACATCAGACAACAGGTGGCCTTTTGTGGCTTCTTCCACTTAGCATGATGTTTTCAGGCCTCATCTGTGTTGCTACATGTATTGGTGCCTCCTTTCTTTTCATGGCTGAATAATATTCATTGGGTGGATGACCACATGAAAAAAATCCATTTATTGGTTGATGGCCTTTCTTGAATATTGCTGCAAACCTTGGATCAAAGGCACCCCCCAGCGTGGGGCGCTTTTTAAAAAAAATTTTATTTATTTATTCATGAGAGACACAGAAAGAGGCAAGAGACACAGGCAGAGGGAGAAGCAGGCTCCCTGCAAGGAGCCTGATGCAGGACTCGATCCCAAGATCCTGGCATCACAACACGAGCCAAAGGCAAATATAAGCACTGAGCCACCCAGGTACCCACGTGGGACTGTTTTAAACTGTAAAAACCATGAACCTATGTCAGTAATTTTCTTAGGTTGAGAATTTAGTAGGTCAAATAGATTGTTGAAAAATCATCAAGTCTCTGCTAACTAACAGCAGATTGTCTCTGAAAGGTAGGAGAGAAAATGGTCTGTGACCAGAACATAGAGCCCCTAGGGTTTGTGACAAGGTCTCTGCCTTCTTATTCCCCTAGCCCTTCAATTGCGGCCCCCGATGGGCAATAGCTCCCCCACCAGAGACTTCCACGCCCCTCAGATAATCATGACACAGGGAGTCATGTGTCAGCCGGAGTGGAACAGTCGTTCCTCCCAGGGCAGCTTCAGCCTGGGGCAGCCACAAGCACCACAGTGGATGCCAGCTCCACCGAGAAACTGCTGCCCTTGCTTCCTGTCTGCTTGTTACTTGGAAAACCCAGGAAAAGTCCTCCTCTTTGAAGAAAAGATTTCAGGATTTCTGCTGGCAGTAATGGACTGCCTGCTGTTTACTCCAGCCTGCATTTATACTGTGGCTGTGTGCGTGTGTGTGCCTGTGCGTGTGCGCGTCTAAAATCACCCAGACGGGGATTAGCAAGAAACTCCTTAAGAATTCATTTGATGGCTAATGATGGAAAATCCCAGGATTTAAAAGGAGCAGGAAAAAAAAAAAATGCCCGCCTTGTTTTCCAGACAGATGCAAAACCTTCACCTTCCCTATAATTAAAGTCTTGAGCCCCACGGTGGGGTGGGGGGAGAAGGAAGTGTGGGCCCTGAGAGCAGGAAGACAGTGTCAAATTGCTGATCCCTCAGTGGCACCGAGCATTGTCTAACAGATGAAATGTGATGAGGAATTACCAATTTCCCCTCTCCCCTCCCAGCCCCTCTTGGTTGTTCCCATACTTAGCATTTTAAAGACTTCAGTGGGAAAGGGCATCCTGCAGGGAGCCAAGCAGAGCATCCTGAGGAATGTGCCAGTGCCTGCCTGCCTGCCTGCCTGCCCCATTTTCTGCAATCTAAATCCACCAAGCTTGTGTCTCTTCCACCAGCCAGCTGAGTCCTCCTCGCCCATCCCATTTCTCTCTTTTCGTTTATCCTTCTCTTCTTTCTCTCCTCTCCTCTCCTCTCCTCTCCTCTCCTCTCCTCTCCTCTCCTCTCCCTCCCTCCCTCTCTCTCTCTCACACTTTCTTTCTTTCTTTCTTTCTTTCTTTCTTTCTTTCTTTCTTTCTCTCTTTCTCTCTTTCTCTCTTTCCCTCTTTCTTTCTAGAGAGGGACAGAGAAAGAGAAGGAGGGGAAGGGGCAGAGGGAGAGAGAGAGAGAGAGAGAGAGAATCTTAGGCAGGCTTCATGGCCAGAGCAGGGCCCAATGCAGGGCTCAATCTCATGACCCTGAGATCACAGCCTGAACCTAAATCAAGAGTCCCACACTTAACCAACTGAGCCAGCCAGGCACCCTCCCCCCCTCTTTTTGAGTCCCTCTCAGAATCTTGATAGTCACATCCCAATCCTTGCCAATGGTGTTGTACCAAAAGTTGGGCTTTCTTTCTTCATCATGGATCATGGTAACCCAATGACTGAAATATCAAGCCTCACATCAGTGGTCCTTCCAAAGTCTCTACATCAAGGTCATCTGGTGCAGTAGGAGGGAAGTACTTTGCTCATCATTCAGCTTTGGCTTTGAAGGTTTAGAACGTTAAAAATGAACAGAACAGTGTTTCTTATGGCGTGTTTTTGAGAACCACTTGGGAATTTGGGTGGGGTGGGTAAGAAACAAGTGTCTGGCCTATCCCAGGGGTTATTAGTCACCCAAATTAAGTTTCAGGATAAAAAAAATATTAGACAAGTTTGTACATGGTAATAACTGTCAGACTGGCCACTCCCTGTTGATGTTTGAGGCTTTGGAATTCTGATCTGCCTTCTCAAAGAATTTGTTTTTCAAAAGTCAGAAGGCCCATGGAGAAGGATCCTGGATTTTAGGAATGTGATTTCCTTACTGAGGTGTGACAACAGTTAAAAAAAAAAAAGGGGAAGATGAGGGAATGCAGAAAATGTAGTCTTGACTGAAATAGATACAAACCCCAAAAGTAATCTTTGCACTGAAGTGTATGCCATCTAGAATTAAAAGGCTGAGTGCTACCCTGGTCCTTGTATATCAAGAGAGACTGAGAAAAACTGCAGAGAAAGGCAAACGCTGAGACCAAGAGGGCCTTCAGGATGTACAAAAGGAACTGTATGTTTAAAATCGTGGGTCCTTGAAAGGTTGGGCCTCTTGGTGGAACAGCTTACAGGCCTTATTAGGGAGCAAGTCAGATATACTCCAAGGGCCCAGGCAGGGTTGACAGCCTCTGATTCACTAAATTCCAGAGACTCAAACAAGGCAAGGAGTCCTGATGGGAATAGCTTTGGCCCATTTAAGAAAGGGTTTCTGCATAAGAGACAACCAAAAGGTAAAAAAATTATCCCAAATAATCATGCCCATTGAAAAAGAAGACATCCAAGCCATGGGTGATAGATTCCTATCGCCTAAGGATGAGAGTAAAAGTGGCTTATATTAAGAAAAAAAAAGGGGGGGGGGAGCCCTGGTGACTCAGTGGTTTAGCGCCGCCTTCAGCCCGGGGAGTGATCCTGGAGACCTGGGATCCAGTCCCACGTCAGGCTCCCTGAATGGAGCCTGTTTTTCCCTCTGTCTGTGTCTCTCCCTCTCTCTCTGTGTGTCTCTCATGAATAAATAAATAAATCTTTAAAAAAAAAAAAAAGAAAAAAAACTTACATCCTCCAAAATTGGCACTGAGAGGTGGTTTTGGGTATTGACCCTGACCCTGTAGCTACTCTTTACCTTCCTGTAGAGCTGTACTGTCCTGTATGGGAGCCACTGGCCATATGTGGCTGTGAGGAACTTGAGATGATCTAGCTTTATAACTTAAAGATATTTGAATACATTTATCAATTATTCCTGGCTATTCCTCGATGAAGTTAAAAAATGTAGCTAGTCTGAATTGAGATGTGCTATGCATAAAATACACAACTGGATTTCAAGGACTTACCATAAAAAACAAATATAAAATATCTCATCAATAATTTTTTCATATGGATATATTGAAGTGACAACATTTTAGATATATTGAGCTAAACAAATAATATTAATATATTTATTTCACCTTTTATTTTATTTTATTTTTATTAATTAATTTATTTTTGAAAGATTTTATTTATTCATGAGAGACACAGAGAGAGAGGCAGAGACACAGGCATAGGAAGAGGCAGGCTCCATGCCGGAAGCCCGATGTGGGACTCTATCCCAGGACTCCGGGATCATGCCCTGAGCCAAAGGCAGATGCTCAACCACTGAGCCACCCAGGTGTCCCACCTTTAGTTATTTTAATGTGACTACTAGAAAACATAAAAGTTACCTATGTAGCTTACATTGGTGGCTCACAGTCTATTTTTATTGGAGAGCATTGTTTAAAATCCTTTACTAATAATCACAGCATGATCACACTTAAGGGGGTTAATGTTAACATTGGCCTGAGCGTGTCCACACTGACCTGTGGCATGACTGGAATGTTAAAAGTCAATGTACTGAAGGCCAGGGGCACACCGACAGAGCAGAAACAGAGAATTTGGTTGATGAAAACAAGGTTTTTTAAAACCTTTCTTTCTGGAATGGCTTTAATTGAGACCAAGCTCCTCAACTTGAAGACATCTAACAGTACTATTGGGTTCATTCTTTTCAGGCATTTAGAACAATGGCATTAATAATATTCCTTTGTTTTTGCCTCAGTTTTTTTAGTGTGTGGAATAGGGGTCCTTGCTTTGCCTGTGCTAGTAGGACTTGCTGTTAATTGGGTCTGCCCCAACTGGTACTTGAACCAGGGGTGGAATATAGACCTTTCTTCTAGTGAGTAAGGTTTGGATGTGATCTGTGGTTCTCCCACACCCCTTTCTCAGTGTCTGAGTTGGATTTTATTTCTGGGGCACCACCTTAGCCCTAGATTTAGGGTTCCTTCCCTCATGTAGTCTTTTTTCCCTCATGTTCTGTCTAGGCTCCTTATCAGCTTTGCCCTGGACATCTCAGTCATGGTGTCTAGCATGTTTTGGATCCCATTTATTTATTTATTTATTTATTTATTTATTTTTAAAGATTTTTAAAATGTATTTATTCATGAGAGACACAGAGAGAAAGAGAGAGAGAGAGGCAGAGACATAGGCAGAGGGAGAAGCAGGCTCCCCATGGAGCCAAGTTCAGGCCTTAATCCCAGGATCCCAGGATCCCAAGGTCATGAGCTGAGCCAAAGGCAGATGCTCACCTGCTGAGCCATCCAGGCATCCCTGGATCCCTCTTTAGACAAAAGTACCCTCCACCCCACCACATAGCCCCTGCTTATTTTTTTTAATTTTATTTTTAAAAAGATTTTAAAAATCTATTTAACAGAGAGAGAGAGAGAAAAAACAAGCAGAGGAAGCAGCAGAGGGAGAGAGAGGCCCCTGCTTATTAAACATGATCACACTGGATGGCGATCACTTAAAAATTATAAAGAAATTTGGTGTGGAAGCAGCTACTAGTACATAGCTAATGTAGATCTCAGTTGTTCAGCTACTGTTAAGATCATTTAGATCAGTGGCTCTGAAAAAGGGGGAAAGCTTCAAAATGACCTGGGAGCTTTTCAAAGGATGTACTTTTGGGGCCCATTATCAGGAATTCTGATTTAGTAGGTCTGAGGTGGGGCTTTGACATTACTGCTTTTAAAAAGCTCCCAAAGTGACTCAAGTGAATACACTTGATTGAGAACCATTAGTTTGGCAATAATCCAAACAGAACAGATATTTTCCTATTTTCATTTTGGGAGCTAACCAAGTGATATATTTGATGTCAAGATTAGATGGCTAATACTTCAGTTCCAATTTAACAGGGTATGAATTTGCAGATATATGAATGTATACATGATGTGTGTATGTGTGTATGTGTGTGTGTGTGTGTGTGTGTATGGTTTTTTTTTTTTTTTTGCATTTTACATTCCCAGCAATAGCAAGCTCTAACTAAATGATTGCTGCATTGATGAGTGTGCCTATCAGATACATATTTGTAGAGAAAACATTTTTAAAATGTATTTCATGAAGTGTTTTTGGAGACATCGTTAAAATATCTTTTAAAATGTATTGAAGGTTTCCATCAAATTTCATACGTTTTAAATAAATGAGAAATTTCCTTCAAAGGAGTCTGGCAGGTGGCCCTGCGAACACCAGCTTCAGGGTTATCCCTGCATGGAACACTTGGATGGCGAAGCCATGGGTTTTCGAACACACAGGAGGGGTGCAGACGCAGGAGTGGCCTTTGTCAACACCCAGCTCCACGCTGTGGCAGTTACTAGCTGCTTCCTGTCTAACTAACACGGGCAGCACGAATGACCCAGACCATTGCTTGCATCTCGCAGGCAGTGTTTAAGGTGGTGGAGATCCAAGGAGCCGGCCGACGACAAATGCCAGTGGGAGCCTGGGCCCTGGGTCACCCTTAGCTCCAGGAGCGATTTCCAGGGTCACCAACCCCGCGGGGCGCCCCTGTGGCTGTAAATGCAGCTGTTGACCTCTTCACCGGCTCACCTTCCCTGACCTTGAGATCTTTGACCCCGATTGCTCTTTGGTGGTCAGGGCTGATATTTCTGCAAGCCTCTTATGCTGCCCCTCCACCCCACACAGCCTCTCGTTTCTTAGATTTTTAAAGAAGAAAAAACCGACAGACATCTAAAAACAGTTCAACGGTTACAGAATTCTAAAAATGACTGAAGAATAACATTGATGTGGTATGAACCTATGTCCAGAGCGGTGCTTCCAAGGGCCCTGTGGGAAATCCACGCCCACGTGGCTGGCCAGTTGCATCTTTTCACCCACGTTGGATGGTGATTTTAATTAGGTTTTAATTTAGCAAGAATTTGTTTAGTGATGTTCCACTTCCACCACCCCGTTGTCAAGCGGGATGAAAGGCCATGTTCTCAGAATGTTGGGCTCTTTCACTCTTTGATAAAAACCTTGTTTTTATCTCTTTTTCCCTTGCTCAGTTACCACCCCCTGCCCCCGCAGGCCCCCATGACCCTTTGTAACTTCCGGGAAAGGAGGAGCCCACATGGTGTGTGTGGGAGGTCAGCTGGGGCAGAAAGAGAGAGGAACTGGGTGCAGACTTTCCACAGGTGACTCGCATGTCCCCGAGCTGCCCCCCCCCCCCCCCCCCCCCCCCCCCCGGCACCAGCAGTCCCCACCCAGGCTTCACAGCCCGTGACAGCAGGTCAGTGCAAAATGATCTAAGAAACCACAGGCCACCTGAGGGACCGGCCCACACCTCTGGCTCAACTGAAAATTATTCTCTGCAGAGAGCAGTCTACAAGCACGAATGAAAATTGGTCTCAGATTCAGAATTTAAGAAGGAGCAAGCAAAGAAGTCTTCAGAGATTAAAAAACATCAGAAATCCTAACTTTCCAATGGGACATTGGTGCTTTCTTCCTCTCAGTTACTGCTGAGCGTCTTTGGCCCCATGAGAGGGCAGTTGCTCAGTCAACACATGGTTCTGGGGTATGTGCTGTGTCTTCAGGTTCTGTGTGAGCTGCTGGGGCCACGCTGGCGAGCGAGAGTCCTGCTTTCGCAGAGCTGAGAGCAGTGGCCTCCAAACTTCAGTCTTTGCAGATCCCTGTAGGAAAAAAAATTGAGCCTGTTCATGCTGTTTTGATTTACTTAGAAATTATGTAATGCATTGCAATTATGTACATCATAAAATAGACATTTATAAAATGGACATAAAATAGGATGAGGTAAATAAATATATAAATATATGTATACAGAGAGATAAATGCCCTGTATTCTTCCCCTTCCCCTCCCCCTCCCATGGCTTTCTTGCCCATCTTTTGGGGGTGGGGTCAGGCACCCACCGTGCAGACCACAGATGGGATTAAGAGTTGCCCCGGAATCAGATTTCCTGGCTCCAGAACATACTTTTCTTTTTTAAAAAAATATTTTATTTATTTATTCATGAGAGACACACAGAGAGAGAGAGGCAGAGACACAGGTAGAGGGAGAAGCAGGCTCCCTGCAGGGAGCCCGATGTGGGACTCGATCCCGGGATCTTGGGATCATGCCCTGAGCCGAAGGCAGATGCTCAACTACTGAGCAACCCAGGCGTCCCCAGAACATCTCATGTGATTCAGGATTTGTTGTTTAATTTCTCTAAACCTCTGTTTCCCCATTTGTAAAATGGGTGTTGTTATAATACCTTCCCCAGAGTTGCAGTGAAGATTAAATGAGATAATCCATGTCAAGTGCTTAGAAGACTTCCTAGTATTTGGAAAGAACTCAACAAATGTTAGTTATAATTATTACAGTCTCTTTGGGGGAGAAAAACACTAATTAGCCAACTAAGTACTTAATTTCAATTGTGATAAGTGTCATGAAGGGTAAGTATAGGATGCCAGGAGGATGTGCTCCAAGGGGACCTAACCTGTCAGTTTTGAGCTGTGTTCTCAGTTCAGGAGGGAGCCAGGGTTTAGAGCAGGGACAGAGCATTCTCAGCTGAGGGGCCAGCTTGAGTGAAGGCCTGGGGCAGGAAAGAGCTTAGCTCCTTGGAAGAGAAGGAGAAGGCTCATGAGAAGGGGAGGTCACCACCAGATGCAACAAGAGAAGCCGGTTGGATGTCATGCAGGCCTCCATGGGCACCGTGCCTCCTAAGGACCTTAGTTACCAATGACAGAACCCACTCACAGCAGTTGAAGCAGAAAAGGACTTTATCAAAGGTATTAAGACATTCTCAGAATCTCCAGGTGGGCCAGAGGGTCAAGTGTGGAGGTCAGGCCACCAGAAGAATGCTCAGACCAACTGCATCCCAAGAGGGAAGCATCAAAGGGCCTCTGCTGCTGCCTCTACGTCTAGACCTCACAGCACAGCTCATGCCACTGGTGCCCCTGCGAGCTGGATGCCCACCACTGCCCTTTCTAGGAAATGGATTCTGCGCAGTTGGCTTCCTCTGTGACTCATTTCTGAATGAAGCCTTGTGCAAGATCATCTGATGGGGCTTGGGTGAGGCCTAGCTGCAAAGGAAGCAGGGAACTTTTTTTTTTTTTTTTTTTTTTTGCTTCTCTTGAGAGTAGGTGAGCACTCCTGGGGTGGGATATGCCTCAGTTGTAGAAATGATGTCAGAGATTTTGGACCTACTTTCTCTCACATCATCAGAGGTTTGCTTTGCTGTGGTCAGTAGGATTGGAGGGGCAGAGAGATTCAACGTCCTTTGCAGAAATAGAAGAGAAAAAATAAACCTCAAACAATGAAACCCCAAAGGCGACCATTTAAGAAATGAAAAAATTACTACTTCCTGAAAGCTATGTTCCTTTATTTGTGATGAACTTAACCTCTTTCAAGAGTTGGCGTGGAAGAGAGGAAATACAGGAGTTTGGACATATGTGCAACCAGCCCCGGACAAACATTCCTGCTTGAAGGGTATGTCCCTCCAGTTTACAGTTTCTCTCAAGCCTTTGTAGGTTGTTTCCCTCAAAGTCACCACTTGGAAAGGCCTGACTCAGATGCCAAAATTAGCTTTTTCTATGGGGCTACGGATAAAGGACTGGAAGGACCTGAAGGTAGAGAAATCTGAGATGGAAGCATTTGCATTGCAGAGGGAGATGGATCAAGGAAACAAGGTGATGGATGAATAGAGAAGCTGCTTTCTTAAAAGAGGATGCTTTTTAAATTTTTATTTTTATTTTTAAGGATTAATTTATTTGAGAGAGAGTGAGCCTGTGTGCAAGGTGGGCAGGGGCAGAAGGTGAGGGAGAGAGAGAGTCTTAAGCAGACTCCAAGCTGAGCTCAGAGCCCCACGTGGGGCTCGATCTCATGACCCTGCGATCAGGGCCTGAGCTGAAACCAAGTCGGGACACATAACTGATTGAGCCATCCAAGTGCCCCTGCTTTTTTTTTTTTTAAGTAGTGCCTAATGATCTCATTTTTGTTGATTCAGGAAGCTGGTTGAGTTGGCAGAGCTTTTTTACATTAAAAGAAAGAAATTACTGCTTTAGTTCAAGTAATAAATAATGCATTTCTAAACACAGAGCAAAGATATATAAAAAATAGCTGAGGAAAAGAAGGTCAGAATGAACCTGGGGCGGGATGATTTCTGTGCAGCTCAATATTTTTTGTTTAGTAGTCTGACAAGGCCAAAAGTAGGATTCTTGCTCAACTATATTCCTCAAAATGAAGTGGTACAGCGCTTTAAAAAGTGGAAGTTTGATCAGTTCTCTAGGATAATACAAGCTATTTTATTTATTTTAAAAGATTTTATTTATTTATTCATAAGAGATACAGAGAGAGAGGTAGAGACCCAGGCAGAGGGAGAAGCAGGCTCCATGCAGAGAGCCCGATGCGGGATTCAATCCCGGGACCCCAGGATAACACCCTGAGCTGAAGGCAGACGCTCAACCGCTGAGCGACCCAGGCGCCCCAATATAAACTATTTTGAAGGAGTAAATCTTAAATCATTATTTTAATAATTTAATACTAATAAGAAATTCTTAACTGATTAACAACTTAAAGATGTTACAAACAAGTTAGAAATATTGTAAGTCAGATAAACATAATGAGCTTGTTCTTAACCACATAAATACACACTTTTTTTTTTTTTTTTTTTAAAGAGTGATCTTATGGTCAAAGAAAAACAGGCAGTTGACTATGTTTTGGTATCAACATCTCCCTGAGACTTGTACTGACTTTGGTTTAGTGCTTTTCTCCTAAAAGAGCGGTTCTTTGCTCATAGATTTCTTTGGTACCTGATGAAAGTTATGGACTCTTGCTCTAAAACAGTGTAGTCTCACCTTAATTTTGGCAACAGATTGGTGTGGATTTCAAGGAAGTTCAAGGACCCTAAGTTCAAGTCCTGTTTTAAACCCTGGCTTTGGGATCCCTGGGTGGTGCAGCGGTTTGGTGCCTGCCTTTGGCCCTGGGCACGATCCTGGAGACTACTTCTCCCTCTGCCTGTGTCTCTGCCTCTCTCTCTCTCTCTGTGTGACTATCATAAATAAAAATAATAATAATAAAAAAAATAAACCCTGGCTTTCTTACCACAAATCCTGGGGAAGGACGATGGCAAGCTTAGGCTGTTGGGTGATGATGTGTGGCATGATGGCAACGGCAGTGGGCCTCCTTGTAGGTAGTCCCTGGAAATACTGGATTGGTGGTTCTGGATTAATGGCTAAGAGGAGTTCTGTAGTAGGAACTAATCAATTAGTTTTTATGAACTGCAACAGGCTGGGTAGAATGGAAATGAAGAAGACCACAGCACGGCTATCCTTCTGCTACTCAGCACCAACCCTATAGCTTCCTCCCAGGCATCCTTTGGTGTTAATGCTTTTGACTAATAGGGTCTTGTTAACTTCTTAGTGATGGAGAGTAACTTCTTTGTTGGGTTTCTACTTCTAGTTTAAGCCTGTCCATTTTGAAAGGAAGGGGACTTTAATGTCTTAACCCAAAGGGGTGTCCTCTCTGACAGGTCTGGCTGGTGGAACAGAGGCTGGGAGCAGAGTTTAGGGATGGTCCCTTTGTCAAATTCCTAAAACTCTTAAACAGAAGACAACGGCTTTTAATTGCAAAATTCTACATATGAGTGAAAATGAAATGCCTTTTTGGACCATTAACAGGAAACATACATTTCTACAAGGAGGAAGTGGCTGATAGGCCTTCTTTTTCAGAGAGGCGGTAGTGCAGTGTCATAGCAAGGCTTCAGAAGTTAAAGTAAAAAATATGGTTCAAATCCTGCCTCTGTATCTTACCAAACTTTGAGGATCCTGGAAAAGTGATTCCACCCAAGCACACACAGGCCTCATTTTGTGCCTTCGAGTTCTAAACGTTGCTGGTGAAACCATGACAGCAGTAGTGTTAACCCTGCAGGCTTAATTTTGGACAAATTTTTCAACTTCCTGAGACCAGTTTCCTCATCTGTAAAATGAGTGTGACACCTACCTCATGGTATTACATGGAATTAAAGGACATAATCCATACTCTGCACTTCATCAACTCTAAGACACATATTCCCCCGCAACTCTGCTTACCCCCCAAAGCTCAAAGTTCTCTGAAATTGAGATGGCTTCCACGAGTAGGTCCAGGTTTTATGTGGCTTGAAACTTCTTATTACTTGGGGACCTTTTTAAAGAAGAGAATGTAAAATCAAGAATGCAAAACTAAGTAAGAATGTGGATATATTTTGAGAGGAGAAAAAAATTACGACAAATTAGAAATTTTAGAAATCTGACATAAATTACAAACACCACAAAAACCCACAAAACACCATCATATTTTTATTAACTTTGCACTTTTGACACACTTCTGTAACTTCTTTATCTTTTTTTTTTTTTTTTTTTTTTGCTATGTGAACAGTGATTTTGCTGTGTCATTTTCTATGGAGAGGATAGGTCGACAAATTCAGTCTTCCTTCTCTACAGTTGCAGATATTTTTAAGCATACATAATTTAGAAAGTGTTTTCCAGCTTCACCACTTATTTTAGGTAATGCCAGATAAAGTTTTAAGATTGTTGTCAAATTTGGGAAAACCTGCACTGAGTTTCTTTCATATGTGAGCTGTAAGATTTGGAAGAATTTTCCGCAGACTAAATTTTGCCTTCATACATTTCAGACCTTCTTTCTTTGCCACTATCCATGCCATATACTTCTGGTGAGTGCAGTGGGACATGTTTATATTAGGTAAAACCTTGAGTCCTGCACCTGAGAGTACCATTGTCAGGAAAGCTGGCATGATAGAGGGTAGAAATGGTGGAAACCATTGCAAAACAGGCTGGCTAGCAATAGCTTCACTATGTGGATGTGATTTTGATCACATAAGCTTATCCCACTTCTCCCAGACTAAATGTATCCCCAACTCAACTTCCCGTTTTGGAAGATCCCTAAATTGCCCATGGCCACACTGTGCCACCCAATGCAAGGGGAAGTGTGACAGAGGGGAAGTCAGAGTAGAAGGAGACAGTGGTGAGTGTAGTTAAAATATCTTTTGCAAATTTAACAAAAACATATGGTCATGTGAACCCATTGCTGAGGCCCCTCTGGGAATCTTGGAAGTGTCCATGCAAGTATGGGGCCTTGAGGCTTATACTTCCTTAGCTTCACAGCAAAACACTCTTTGGATGGCATCTTTTAATTCATTGCTAGTATTTTTGCTTTCCTGGTGGCACATGAAATGACAGGTGTGTTAGAGTTGGTGGAGGCTTGCACGCCATATAATATGTGTAGAGCATCTCACACAGTGCCTGGCACACACCAGGGGACTAGTAAGTGTTCCTTCCTTCCTCCCTTAGTGACAAACCAAAAAACAGAACCCCATCAGTGGCAGGGGGCTATGCCTTGTAAGAGCATTATTGAAGAATCAGCTCTCCGTAAATTGCTATACCATTAGTTTGCCTATAAAGACTTTAAATTGCAGTTTTTGATTTCATGCATCTTAGCCCAAAGTCAATAAAAAGTGATTGATGGGTAACTAGTGAGTGCCCAGGGATAGAAGAAGTCCTGTTGCTTTGTCGGTGGTCGATGATAATGTACTTGCTTCTAGCCAAGCACTAATAAGGCAGGCCCATTGCTAAGAAATGGGAGAAAAATGGACTACAGTGTATTGAAGACACCTGACTTTTGCAGAGTGAAGGAGAATTTCCCCCAGAAACAGCCCTGACACTGCCCTTCTACCTTCCTGAGGGCATGTGAGGACAATGAGCTAGAGGCCGGTTAGGACACAACAAAAGCCATTGTGTTATTTTCTTTCCCATCTCCTTCTTCATCTTCTCTTTCATTTTTTCCTTTCCTGCATTTGCCCACATTTTTCTAAATTGCTTACCTGTTGTCACTTCCTGAGAAAAGAAAAAAGATTCATTTTTTTGTTGCATGTTAGTGCTCATAAGTATGCCACCTGACACCCCGCCCCTCAAAGCTATACACGTGTGTGTGTATATATATATATATATATAACTATTTATAAGGGCACCTGAGTGGCTCAGTCAGTTAAGTGTCCCTCTCTTGGTTTTGGCTCAGGTCATGATCTCAGGGTTGTGAGATGGAGCCCCGTGTTGGGCTTCGAGGTGGGAGTGGAGTCTGCTTAAGATTCTCTCTCTCCCTCTCCCTCTGCCCCTCCCCACCTTGCACACAGCTTCACTTTCTCTCTTTCTCTCTCTCAAAAAAAAAACCCAAACTATTTATAAAATCATATAATATAATATATAATATAATATACATATATACATATGTGTGTGTGTGAGTGTGCATTAAGGCATGGAATACTGATGGAAAGTCCATTTGAGAGTCAGTTAAAATGCATATGTATTTCTTCCTATGGCACCAGTTTAAATTTGCTGTAATTCCAGGGCTGCCTATGTGTTTCATGTAAGACTGTATGATGCTGCTGCTGTTAAATATAGCAACCTCATTTGTCTTGTATCCTGGGTCAAGCTATTTTTCTGAGTAGGTATAATCATGACACTGTTATTTCATGAACAAGTATAGGGATTATGCATAGTAAGAGTCATTCTACAATGAGCAAGGAATTGACCAGAATAAAGGGATATCATAAAAAAAGCAAGACTTCTTTCAGTTTTCAACTAGGAGTTTGGTGTGTCTGTAATCTGATTTTGCAACAGTTGTTTTCCTTAAAGTAATTTGGATGCTATGTTGGTTCTAATTATTATGATTTCCTGTTTAGAGCCCAGATACCTTCTTGATATGTCCCCAATACTGTATTTCTGGAAATGACTTCAACCAATTATATTAGCTCTTATTCCCTTGGTTTCAGTGTGGTTCACCAGACAGGAACCAGGCTGTCCAAGTGTGCAACGCAGATAGTACGAGGCAGTGGGAGGAAAGAGTTTAAAATTATGCCAAGGTGCTGTGTGGTCTGAAGGCGAATCTAAGTGAAGGGATGTGACGCGGCTGAGGGGTGGGGAGGGGCCATGTTTTTGATGTCTGAACTGTCTTGCCCACCTGGCCTTTCAGGGCTGATGTTGGTGGCTATATTTCATCTGATGCCAAGTCTGCTTCTGGTGTTTGACTGGTGAAGGTGACTGCTAGGACATCGATGATGAAATTTATCTTCAAAAAATTTCCTCTTAAATGTAGCGGATGTCGCAACACTAGGACAAATCTGAGAAGAGTCTTTATAGGCGCCTTAATGTCGCTACTATTATAAATTATTATGCCTTATTTACAAAGCCCTTTCCATATCATGCAGCAGGCCTCATTATTCCCATTTTACAGATGTTTAAACTGAGGCATGGAGAGGTTTGTACATGTGTTAAATGTTGCTTACAGAGTAAGCAGTGGAATGGGATTGGCACCCCAGTTCCCTGACCCCATTTTGTCCTGTTTTTGTGTTTCCCCCGTGATACCACATTCTGTGCAGTGGTGGTGGCAGGGGCTCATGGGAAAATGACATGGGTCTTCAGTGCCCTCAAGGTACTTTCTGCGCTCTGAATCTGCCAGAGAAGCAACACACTCCAAGGCTGTCCCCCAGGGGTATGTGCCCTCTCCCTGTATACATATTGGCTGTCAAGGGACTAAGGAAGTTACACAGGAGAAGGATTTTTATAACATCTGAATTGACCTGCTCAAAGATCCAGAAACATTGTCTGGCTGCACAGGGTTAGCTGGGAGTTAAGGCATTTGGCATGGAGAAAACACATTCTTCTCTGGAGCCTGTTTCAACCATCATCTCTGTGTCTAAGTTTTGAAAATGGAAAAAAAAAAAAGAAGAAAGAAAGAAAGAAAGAAAGAAAGAAAGAAAGAAAGAAAGAAAGAAAGAAAGAAAATGGAGAGAAAACGAAGGCCAACCTACCTTGGGCCAAATTAGGGTGTGTGTGTGCATGTGTCTCTCCTTCTTCCTCCTCTGAAACTGAAGACAAGGGACATTCTTCTATGGTGTCTTGTCCTCTTGTTCCTCACCTTGACCTGAACAGAGCTGTGCCTCTCCCCCTCTTCCAGAAGGGTCGCAAAGGGTCGTGGACACAACACACTGCTGGCAGCGGGTGAGGTCCACAAGTCTGGAGTCGCATTGACCTGCTACCCCCCACCCCCACGGATTCTGGGACCTCAGCCACTTACTTAACTTTCCTTGAACTGTCATGTCTTCGGCAAGAACACGAGGGCAATAATGACTGACTTTGTGGAATTGCTGAGAAGATGAAATGAAACGAGATGTGCCATGTGTCCCTCTTCTATGCAGCCAACAGTAGGCACCTGGTCACTTTGACCATGGGAAAGATGACCTGCTTGGTTGGCTGACGTTTGCCGAAAGGCACCTTGATTGGTTCATCTTTGTTAAAGGAAATTGGGAGGAGAGCGTGTCAACCTCAAAGTTTTCATCAGTTCAGTTTATCTTTTTTTTTTTTTTTTTTAAGATTTCATTTATTTACTTGAGAGAGAGAGAGAGAGCACAAGCAGGGGGAGGGGAAGAGGAAGAAGCAGGCTCCTTCTGAGCAGGGAGCCCGATGTGGGGCTCGATCCCAGGACCATGGGATTATGACCTGAGCCGAAGGCAGATGCTTAACCGTCTGTGCCACCCAGGGGCCCCAAATTCAGTTTATTGGACATATATTTAGAGTATCTTATATAGGCCAGGCACTGAGTGCCCAGAAATGAACAAGGGAGAGCTCTGCCCCTAGCAGAAGTGTAAAAGTACTTTTTGGGGCAGTGGGTTTTAATTATGACCCTCGGTAGGAGCTATCACAATGCAGTACTCACTCACACACGTAGTATTTATATGAAAACTTAAAGGTTTCTTGAAACAATACTTGTATTTGCATGCAAAGCACTATGATATTTTTATGCTATTTTATTTCGTTTAAAATGCTGATGGTGACTCACTGCATTGATTTTATGTCTGCTTATGGATCACAGCCTTCAGTTTGAAAAATACCGACTCTGACCTTCTGTATGACCAGGGCTGGCAGGAGCCCTGGTGAGAACTGCATGAAAGTGTAGGAAGGTGACCACTCAGAGGGGCAGGAGTGGGTCTGGATCTTGATCATTCTTTTTTTTTTTTTTTAATTTTTATTTATTTATGATAGTCACACACAGAGAGAGAGGCAGAGACATAGGCAGAGGGAGAAGCAGGCTCTATGCAGGGAGCCCGACGTGGGATTCGATCCTGGCTCTCCAGGATCGCGCCCTGGGCCAAAGGCAGGCGCTAAACCACTGCACCACCCAGGGATCCCTGGATCTTGATTATTCTAAGCCAGTCCGGAATTCCATCCCCTTTGATGATTGGTTTAGGGATGGACATGTGACACAATTCTAGCCAATGAGATAAGAAGGGAGATCTTAAGTGGAGATCCTGGGAATGGCTTTCTCTGGTCTAAAGAAGGGGCATGAGGAAGTGGCATTCCTTTTTCTGACCCTGGGCACTGTTGTCTACATGTGTTACCTGGACCTGGGGCAGGGCCATAATTAAGTACAGGAATAGAATATGCAGGCCCCAAACCTGACCATCAGAGAGTGATGGAAAGGAGAGCTGATGAATTCCGAGCCACTGAATTAACTAACTTTGGAATTGTCCTACTTTTGGACCAGTTATATGAAACAATGTATTTTTTCTTACTGTTTAAGCTTTTTTTAGTTGGGGTCTCTGTTATTTCTATCTCAAAGTATAGACTGGTTTACCTGTCTCTTGCTTCTGGAGCATGTGCTATAAACTTTTAACTTTGACTCACCGGGGAACCAGTAAAATTAAATTAAAGCCACTAAACTATTCCTTCAATATGGTGTTTAGTAGGTTCACACCATATAAATGGACACTTTCTAATTATTTTTTGTAAACTGTGAAATGACTGAATTGATCTTAAAATTTTAGTTAATCAATGCAACAGGGGATCCCTGGGTGGCTCAGCGGTTTAGTGCCTGCCTTTGGCCCAGGGCATGATCCTGGAGTCCCAGGATTGAGTCCCATATTGGGTTTCCTGTGTCTCTGCCTCTCTCTCTCTCTCTCTCTGTGTCTCTCGTGAATAAATAAATACAATCTTAAAACAAAACAAAAAACTCAATGCAACAAATAATTCAGCTGTGTGATTTGGGGCAAGTTACTTAACCTCTCTGTGTCTCAGTTTCTTCATCTGTTTATAAAACAGGAATATCAAATTAGAGATGATTCTCAAGTCTAAGATTTTGTGATGCTGTAGCGTAGTATCTGAGTAAACTCCTACAGAGAAGGGAATTTGCTTTTAAGTGGCTGTCATGACTATTAGGGGGCCTTCATATTTGAATAGGAAGTCTTATTTTGGAAGTTGGGTCATGATGGTGGTTATGTCTTGAGATTTGATAAGATATGGCTAAGAATCAGAGGATCTAGATACGATGGCCATAAAAACCTCACAGGCAACATCATTCCTGTGTATACAGTTGTCTTGGACACTTTACTCTCTATGGGCATCTATTTAATGGAGATAATAACACCTTATCTGTTGACTTTTCAAGGTGATATAAGAATCAAACGAAGGAAAATAAGTAAGAGCACTTGGTCAGCCATTAGTGTGCTATGTAAAATATTTTGCTGTTTTGATGATGTTAAACCATAAATGTGCATCTAGCTTTTGAAATTCTGTGCTGTGTCTGTAACAAACCCTGAGAAACTATTTAGATCCGATTTTCTGCTGGAGAAATAACTGCTCCTCAGCTGTGCCCTCTGGCTCTCTTTCCTCTGGGCCTTCCTAAAACTGTTTGTGGCTGCATAGCAGACACAGTCCACTGGTTTTATTCCACAACTTAACTCATTTGCTGATAAATAACTTCCATTATTTCGAGACCAAGGGAACCGAGCAAATGACAAATGTCTTCAGGGGTAAAGAGGTGAGTTTGGGGTTGAGTATAAACCTGTCTAGAGTTGACTTTCTCTTAGAAAAACCCAATCTTTCCTTCAAATACGGTTTGGGCTCAGAAATCAGAACACCTGGTGATCCTCAGTAGGCAAGTCAATGAATTAGGTAGGCCTAAATAAACAAACATGTTGATCTGGTGTCACCTGACGATGCGGTCTGGTTTTAAAATGAAAGGGGTCTAATTTAATTATTTCAAACTAAATGTGTGGAGTCAGGCTCTTCTTTGCTTTTTCTCCCCCAGTATGAAATTCTACAGGTCTTACTCATTCTTGCTGGTGATCTAACCTAAAGTACTGAGAGATTAAATGATTTCCCTAACTAGTGAGTGTCTCTTACAAAAGCCGTCAGTCGAACTGAGGTGCAATGCCTGGGCTCTGCTCCTAATGACCATCCCATATGTCTCTATAAATAGACCATTATTGAATGCTTTTTATCAGGCTTGAATTGGACAACAACCATGACTCTCAACTTTCCTTCCTTCCCTCTCATCTGATTTTAAATTATCTCTGACAGTCAGGATATGATAAGTCTACTGTGTTCAGAGTTCAGAGTTCTGAACACAATTTTCCAACATAAGGCAGGCTAGAAATACATATTTTAGACAAAACATGGAAATCCTACCAATTGGTGGTGAATTCCCTCTGAGTTTCTCTCTTCCCTTTCAGGAAACATGGCTCAGGTCTCCTGTCCTTGTTAACACCAGCTTCTCCGGTCTGGCTCTAAATCATTGCCTTGGCAACGCCACTTCCCACGGTCCACAAAGCTTTGGACAGCCGGTCTCTATTTTGCCTTTGTCTCCTATTCATTGGCCAGTAGGGTACTAAAGCCTGTGACCTGGCTCATCCCGGCTTTGTTTTGTCCGAACTCTTTTGTGCAAGGAGGAAAACCGGGATTTTGAAGCATGCTCTGGGCTGGGCTGGCATAGTGCACTGCAAAATAAATCACAACTCCTGTATTTTAGAGCAGGTGGACATGAGCACTTTTCATAGATAGGAGAGGCTGGCCAAAACAGGACCGGGGTGGGACGGGGTCATCCTTTTTAGATTGCCTCTTTTCTCTTTCTAATACGCCCTGAGTTCCCTTCCCTTCCAGGCAGCTGCTGAGTTGAAGTTGTCCCGCAGCAAGCATCCAGCTCACACGCCCACCCTGACTGTGCAGATTGGGCAAAGCCCGTATCTTTGCAACTGGCATGTGCGTACGATGATTGATCATGAACTCTGCAAAAGTGAGGAGAGGAGGCTTAATTTAGTAAAACGAATTATGATGTAAACACAACCTAAGTTTATCACCAAGAGTTTCGTCTTCGTTGAGCAAGGCTTTACAACTGGTTGCAAAGGGAAACAGAACTAACATTTCCTGAGAGGCCCCTATGCGCCGGGCTCGTTAATTCTCACAACAACCCTATGAAACAGGTATTATGTTTGTCTCACCCTCACCCTTTGGGAGTTGTGCCAAGAGGTAGTGGCGGTAGGGGATGTTGATGCTGGCAAGGAGCAAGAAGGGGATTTCAAAGGCAATATCTGAGCTGCAGGACACGGAATTGTCCTGGGAGTCATCCCTGGTGAGTAGCTATACCCAGCAGGACTTGGATGGCCAGGGGTACCAGCATGACTTTCCATAAGCACTCGGAAAACACACTGGATCACCCCATCAGCCAGCTCATGTGGACCTAAACTCCATGCCTAGGATGTGGGACACAGTTGGTTCAATCACCCACGTCTTATAACAACACCGTGATTTTTAAGACCTGGGTCCTAGCTTTAGCCGCTTTAACAGAATACCAGCGGCTGGTGGCTCGAACAACAAACACTCACTTCTCCTGGGTCTGGAGGCTGGGATGTCTAAGCATGAGGTGCTGGCAGACCTACCACCTGGTGAGGGCAGTCTTCTTGGTTTGCAGGCATCTTCTTGTTATATCCTCACATGACCGTCACAAAAATCCTCTTTCTTGTGCTTCTTTTTATAACAGGATAAGCCCATGCATGAGAGCTTCATTCTCATGATCTAAGTACTTCTTGATGCCCCACCTCCTACCACCATCCCATGGGGCAGAGTGGGGGGATGTTAGGATTTCAACATATGCATTTTGGTGGGGGCATAAACATTTAACCCATGATAACGTGGTTTCAATGTCTCTGCATGTATCAGATTAACCAAAGGTACTTGAGTATGGATCCATCCATGTGACCTGAATTTTCCATTTTGTCTGGCCGGTAATAGCTTAGGAGTCGAGATAGGGGAAGGAATCTTCCTCTGTAGAAAAAGATCTACGCCCAAGGGGCCATAGGGTATGGTGCTTACAAGCACGGATTTAGTGTCCATATTTTTGGATCCAGATGGAGCCTTATCATCCAAGTTCTCCTACTTGTTTCTTGTGTGGTATTAGGCAGTTACTTAACCCCTTGATGCCTCAGTCTCCTCATGTATGAAATGAGGACAATGAATATGATGCTTCCCCCCTACAGAAGTTGTGAAGACTAAATGAGTTGATACATCCAGCTTTCAAAGCAGCGCTTGCCATTTAGCAAACCCTTTACACGTATTTGCTGTTACTGTTGCTATGGTGCCTGTGATGGTTTGCTAGGGCTGCCATAACAAAGTACACAGACTGGTTGGCTCAAACAATAGCAATTTATTTTCTCAGCTCTGGAGGCTAGAAGCCTGGAGATCAGGGCTGAGTTTCTTCTGAGGTCCATGAGGGAACACTTGGTTCCAGGCCTTTCTCCTTGGCTTGTAGGTGACCATCTTCTCTCTGTGTTTGCATATGGTCTTCCTTCTGTGCTTGGGTTGGTGTCCACATTTCCTCTTCTTATAAGGATGTCATCCATATTGGATTTGGTCCCACTCGAATGGCCTTATTTTTAACTTACTTACCTCTTTAGAGACTCTATCTCCAAAAAAGGTTATTTTCTGAGAAGCTAGAAGTTTGCAATTCAATAAGACATTTTTGGGAGACAGAATTCAGCTCATAACAATTAACCCTTGTCTAAACAAGGTTCTTGGTAAAAATTGCTTTCAGAAAAAAATTTATTCTCGTGAAATTGCCTTTTCTCCCTGATTCTGAGTAACCTATGTAAGTTTTCTGCCTTTCTCGTGTTATCTCCTACTTACAGAATGTATTTTTAAAACCCACATAGATATCTTGGTCAAAGTTCTATGAATGCTGTACAGGATGGATTCCATGGTACCTTCCCCCAAGGAAAAGTCCATGGAATTATAGGTCAAGCAGTAACTCAATGCCTAAATGTAGGGCAGGATCATTATAATATACCTAAGCCACTTTTGGTAGACAACTTTATTATTTTATGATTGGCAATTAACCAAGAGCATTTGCTTTTTCAACGGGTCATTAGTTAGGAAATACCATGCCAGTCAAGTTCCCAAATGCTGTTGGCTGGCAGGAAGAGGTACATCTGTGTGTGAGCTGGGACTGCTCAGGGATGGCTGTATACTGGTGGAATTTACCTGGGGTTTGACAGTCTGTAGGTCAGTCATTTTCATCCAGGCTGGGCATGTTAGGTAAGATTCTTGGGGTGGCAAATATCGGAAACCAACTTTAGCTAGCTTAAGCAGAAAAAGGGCTATTTTGGGAGGATACTAGGAAAACTCACAGAGTCCTGGAAATCACTGAATTCCCAGGTTTCAGGGAGGCTGGGGACCAAGGCAGGAGTTCCAGGCCTATGCTTTTCCATTTGCCCTTCCAGGCCATTTTCTATCCTTATCTTGCTTTGTGCTTCTATGGTGTGCATCAGTGGGCTCTGTGGACCACATCAATGGCCTCCTACTCCCTTGACTTTTGGTTGGGTTTGGCCAATGATGTATCCTGGCAGGAGCTCAGAGAAAGAATGGAGAGTGTGGTCAGGGTATTATTCCTCCCTGTAAATCCTACCTTGGGGAATGCCTTGGGATGGCCAAGTCTCTAGGCCAGCAGTCACAGGTCATCTTACGGTGGCCTTTTCAGCATGACTCTCTCCTTTTACATTCTAGTAACTCTTCTTTCCTTTCGTTTCTTTGGCCTTACTGTGGTAACAGCTCTGTTTTCACCACCCCCAGGGAGCTGCACTACCATTTGTAGTTTCCCTACACTTTGATTAGTTCTGTGCTGGGCCACATCAGAAATATCAGTAGTACGGGGTCTGCCTTTACTTAAAGTGTTGACATTTTGTTTATCATAGGCTTTTTTTTTTTTTTTGGTGTTAATTTTGATTTTTTAAATTATTGCATTAAAATATTATTTGTCTCACTTGCTGAGATTTTCAGAGGCCAGTGCCTCACTTTACCCTAGTCCTAACCCTGCAATACATTTTTGTAAATGGTCTCATTATAAAAATCCTCCTCTCTGAGCAAGCAGTTTGTGTCCTGATAGGACCCCGACTCATTCAGAAACCTTCTCAAAAGCAGATTGGAAATCATTGACTCTCAGGCAATATTTTACTGAAGACGTGATTTATATGACTGACTGGTACAGCTTTGAAATTTAGTTGACAAGTTAAAAAAATTGGAAGGCCTTCAACATAAAAATCTAGATTTCAGGTTTCTCTTGAAAAAATAAAATAAAATAATATGACAACATTAGGCCCCTTTCCTGCAGGGCAACAATTGGCTGGAACTGAGTAGAAGCTGACCCTTCAGACTGGGCATGTCTCCCCTGTTGGATACAGTCCTCACCACTCCCTAGTAACCCCCAAACACAGACTGCTAGTTGCTGTTATCACAGTGGACTGTTTTTATCACACATGGCCTGCTTGCCCAACTAACCCCTGGAGGGAACTGATTTTGAGATACTTCCTCTAGCTTGGTGCTAGACTCCACCTCCAACTCCCAACTTCTATAACTTCTGGTTCAAACATGACATTCCCAGGAAAGTGGATCAGATTGTCTCGACTTGAAGTGAGTAGCCGCCCCAGCACTAAGCAACTGTGATCACAAGACCCGATCTTGTGGTTGAGCCCTTGCTGGGGACCCATTCCTGGAGATGGAAAGTGGAGATTTCTAGAGAAGAGGAATTGCTTCCAGAAAGGAAGGGCCTACTACCCTGTAGTGCTAGCGGTAGGATCAAAGTAATATTGCACACATTTTATACTTTACTTTAGCTTTACTTATTCAGAGTAAACAGCCAACACTGTCCCTTTTAGTGAATTCTGCAGATTAAGTGCTTCCAAGTACAAAAATGGCAAAAATGGATGCAACTCGAATTTTATTCTTTATGTGAGCGGTGTCTGTGAGAAGGAGTGGGGATGTGTTTATGAGCCACAGGCTGGTTCTCTAAAATTACACATAGGACACAGATCGATAGTGATATAGTTTGAGGCTGATGGTCTCATGTACCTGAAATCCCAGGCTAAGGATGGCAAGCGTGTGAGCCTTTGATCCTACCTCTTGAGTGGCCCTTAGCAGATGTTGCTGATACGCTGCGGGAACCCTTGCCGCTAAGGGCCAGGATCCTTCTCAACACAGTGGTCCAGGAAGGCGGCACTAAGCAGGTAGCACGTGGAAAAAACACATTTGCCGTTCCTGCCCAGACGGCTCTCTGGGGGCTTGTCGTGGAGCCTCCTCGAGCTGCTGGGGATCATTTTATTGGCACATGTGAGAATTTGGATGGAGACCACAGTTCTGAGCAGATTAGAGCAGGATGCTTTCAGGTCATCAGGGTGGCTCCGCCATCTGGGGTCTTGCTACCAACCCAAGGAAACCAGTCTATGCCCTGTCCTCCAAGATGCCTCCAATAGACACAGGCTGCCGTCAGGCAGGTAAGTGATTCTGCTGGGTCACAGTTGGGAAGGTGAGGGAGTGAGTGGTCAGAGGCCTCTGGAGTCAGGCTAGGAGGGGACTCTTCAGAGGGTCCAGAAAGGATGACTCCCTGGGTCCTGGGCCGATGGTCCAGCTGAGGAAGGGCCATCAGAGACGCCTGCTTCTTTACTCCCAGTGTCGTGGCTCTCCATCCACAAACATTGCATAGGCGGGTATACAGCCAAACCTGACCTTATTCCCTCCTGCCTCTTCCTTGTTTCCTGATAGTAAGTAAATAATCAAATGTGGATTGATTTTGTTTGAATGAAAGCCTTGGAATTAAACGCTTGGTTCCCCAAGGACACCTGTGTGTCCTATTATCTAGGGGTCATCTCTTGATTACATGGATCCTCTCTCGTGCCAGACCTCCCCCCACCCTCTGCTCTGAGAAAGGCTTTGGAACAAGCAGGTACGAGGAGACTGGGGCTATTTCTATCAGATTGGGTGCCGCATTCGAGTGTCTTTGCATCTCTGGGCCTCGGTCAACTCATCTTTAAAATATGGGACTCAGGATTGGTGACTGAGTTCCCCTGCACAATTACTGAGACTTACTGTGTGCTTGGAGTGGCACTAAGAGTTTTATATATATCCTCTCATTTAGTTCTCACAAAAACATGTTGAGGTAGTTAATAATGTTATCCCCTCAGTTACTATCCAGTTCAGCTGCTTATACAGAAATGTCCTAAGCAGTGATGGCTTCATTAAGATAGAGGTTTATTTGCTTTCCTGTCTATGTAAAAAATAAACCATCTGGATATAGGCCGGGCCACTATTGATGTGGTGGCTCCATGGCATCATCAAGATATCATCTTTTTCCTCCACCATCCTCAGCACATGGCTTCAAGGTCATAAGGTCCAAGATAGCTGCAGTAGCTCCAGTCATCACATGTCTCTTTCAGGCAACTGGAAGTGGGAAGAGAGGATAAAAGAACCACTTTTTTTTTTTTGAAATTTAAAAAATAATTGTTAAGGGCCACCTTATTTTATTCCTAGAAATCCCAACAATATTTCTGTTTACATTTCATCGGTCAGAATTTAGTTACACGTTGACACCTAGCTGCAAGGGAGGCTAGAATGTAGTGTCTTAGTTTCCCAGCCAGCAATGTAAATGTTTGAGTTCTAAGGAAGAAGATGAGAGAGGATATTGGAGTTTCTTCACATCATGTTTGACCAGTGAGCCAGCAGGGCACAGGTTGGTTAAAGCCCTAAGACGTAGGGTTGTTGTTGGTGGTGGTGATTGAGGCAGGATTTGGAGCCAGTCCATCTGCATGTGGAGCCTGTGGTCTTCTGTGCTGTACGTGCTATGCTCTTAGGTCCACCCTGGAATTCCCTTACTGCCTCTTTGCCCTAATGAGGGGCTTCACGCAGCCTTCAGCTCTGAGCTCTCATTTTCTTTCTGTGTCGGAAAAGTCCCTCATTGAGGTTTCACGTTCGACCACCTCCAAGATGCGGGGAAGTTGGGCAGGGCTGCAAGCTTGAGGCCAGATTGTCCTTCATCAGGGTGTCCTATCACCAGGAAGGCACAGAATGCCTGTGGGGTCTCCTATGCCACGCAGGCCCAGCCCTTACCCCAGTAGTCCCTGGTCACCTCAGCATCCCTGAGCTCCCTCTGTGGTGTTCCCAAATACCCCACTGTGCCCTCAATTGCCAGCCTCCTCTCCTAAAGGAATAACTCCTAACTCCTGGAATAAATTGGTATCTCTCTTCTTGGAGTGTTCATATTTAAGGAAATGAAGGAGAAATTTTCTTACTATGGAATTTCAGATGAGTTTTTTTTTTTTTTCTTTTCCTTTTTGGACATGGGAGGTCCTTCCTAAGCAAAGCCCTTAAGGCCACTGTTGACTCCTATTCAGGCTTTCTTGTCACCCAAGCCACTGCTGGGAGCTTCCATTCCCTCCTCTTCTCTTTTTGTCTATTCAGCGTGGTCCAAGAGCTAGACACTCAAGCTTTGTAGGGGACCAGCAGCATCAGGATCACCTAGGAATTGTTAGAAATGCAGGACCTCAGACCCCACGTTATACATCCTGAATCAGCATCGGATTAAATAAGGCACATCACATGCCACCAAAGCAGTAGCCTAGGTCAATGTAGTTTTTAGTGAGTGATTATGAATTGAAGAAATTCGCCTAAGTAAGAGTTTACTTATTAAATACATTGCTTGCTTTATTTTTTTAAAGATTTTGTTTATTTATTTGACAGAGAGAGAGAAAGAGAAAGAGAGAATGAACAAGCAGGGGCAGGAGCAGAGGGAGAAGCAGATGCTGAGCTGAGCGGAGAGCCTGATGTGAGGCTCGATCCCAGGACCCTGAGATCAAGAGCCAAAGGCAGCCACTTAACCTGCTGAGCCACCCAGGTGCCCCACATTGCTTGCTTTAGAAGAAACTAGACTGAGAAAAAGAAAGCAAGTAAAAATCAGGTACTGACACAAATAATTGCCATTTTTGGCACGGCCATGGACCTCTATCTGCCCAGTGCATCATGCAAATGTCAACAGTTCTTTGATGTATTAGAAAGGAGAACTGGACAAGAGTAGATAAAAATTCTCATGCTTAGATTTCCTCTTATGATTCCCTTGAAAAACTACCCAAATCTGTGCACTTGGATCTCCAAATGGCGTTTGCAAACCAAATAAGCTTGGCGATTTGGGTTCACATAATTGGCCAGTTTTGCTAAGAGACTGCCGAAAGCACCGCTGTCCAAACAACGATTTTAGTTTAAGGGTACAGTCTAGGTTTAAAAGCCAACATGTGACTCACTTTAAGATTGTTAAAAGCTCAGAGGAGAGAGCTGTCGGCCTCTCAATCTCTTTGTTTTTATATCCCATCATTGTCCAGACGCTGGAAGGATAACAGAGCTATTTATTTCTGTGAGCCCAAGCTTCAATTGTGGAGAGCCTCAAAGAATTTCACATTTGGTACTTTTGAAATGCTCCCCTCCAGGTTTTTCATGAACAGCGAGGTTCATGAAGAGATTTTTTTCTTACGTAAGGCGGCAGCTTGACATTGTGGTTATAATGGATTGTGGATTGTCAGGACCTGACCAGCTGGGTGCACACCCAGCCTTTATCAAGCTCTGTAAGGGCAAAAATAACCTACTAGCTGCCATGAGTATGGAGTGAATTCAAGACTCAGTCCAGTGGCTGACAGGTAGCAAGGACTACGTGAGCATTTCGCTGTTACTACGTCTTCCTACGATGCCTCATCTGTAGACATCTGGCTCATGCTCTTCATCTTACAAAGGTGGAGGTGGAGACCTAGAGAGATTCAGGGTCTGTCTGCTGCAGGGCCCGAGTTGGGAGCCTTCCTTGTTCTCCCTGCTTTCCTGGGGGTGGCTCTACGCTGGGTCATCCCCCCAGCAGCTCTGTGGGGATTCTTTTCCTCCTACTCCACTTCACACATGTGTTTCGGGGCCCCGGGAGGAGGGTCAATGGCAAGAACAGAATCTATGACTGATTCACGTCCTGCATTTTCTTTGCATGTTGACATCTCTCCTCAACCCCATTCAAATTTATTTTCACGTTTTCTTTCTTCTTCTTCTTTTTTTAATCCCTGACCGGGCAGATATGGTATATAGGACTTGCTGGAAGCCAAGCTGGTTTGTGACATCTGGGACACTAGACCTGCTACGTCAGCTGCTATGAACGGCGGAACTGTTTTAAGTGACTACACTCAAAACTACTCCTTCCCCAGGGTTTTGATAATTCCTCCTGCCAATTATAGCACTTTGCGGAGATTAACTAATTAATCCTCACCACACACCCAAGAGACAAAATTAAAGATAATTCTTTCACACGTGTAAAGCACTTTTATCTAAGGATTACTAGCACCAAGGCATTTGTCTCCCATGACAACGTTGCAAGTCTCAGAGATGACAAAGACGATCGTTACCATTTCGGGAACTGGGAACAAAGAAAACTCTCCCCTCCAGGACCCAGAAGAGGACACTGTGGGGGGGGGGGGGTATCCCAGAACAGGTACACGTTGGCAAGATTGGCACTGGAGTGCTATGCCTGCGTTCCTGGGGTCCGAATGGGCATGTCCAGGTGGGGCTGTGACCCCCTCTGGCCACCTTTCTTCATGCTGTCCATAAAACCCCAGGGAGCTGCAGAGAGAGAGATGGTTCCACGGGGGTATCCCAGCCCGTGTTTGGCTTCCTCCTCTCCCCCCTTGTCTCCAAAGTGCAGGTTCCTGATTCTATTTGCCAAGTTCTGTCTGTCACTGAGATGAAGTGGAGCCAGTAGGCCAACGCCGTGGGGCAGGGAGAGCCTGAAAACAGCATTGCAAACGGAGGACCTCCAGGGAGAGGAGGTAGGTGGGGTGGGAGGGAGACAAGCCAGTCTGCCAAAGCTCTGGAAACAGCATCTGGGGGGAAAGAGGGGGAAAAGAGCCCTCTGTACTTCGTGACCCAGTGATGGGTGTGCTGTGATTTCTTTGTAATTCTTTGGCAGTGCAGATGCGTGCTCCTGAGGGCCGCTGAGGCCGGGGACTGCATCGTCCTGCCTCACGGCACGGGGGCTCCACCCACGGGGCTCTCATACGGGGATGGAGACGCAAACGGTCCCTTCGGAGACACGTGTCCCATAAAGGCCAAGCAGTTGCCTTTCTTCTAAGCCTCCCATCATTGGCACAGACAACACTCCTGGAAGCAGTTGCAGGTTTCCCCTCCTGATGACAGCTGCACCTCCGGAGCTCAGAGCCCTGGGCCTGCGGGGCCTGGTGCCCCCAAGGCTGCTGCAGCTCCCGCCAGGCCTCTGAGCACTAGGGGTGTCCAGAGGAGAGGCCCTTGCTAACCTCGAAATTCAAGAAAGAGAAAATAAGACTATACCTTTACAGAGATTTAAAAGAGACTCTCACAGGAGACTGATCTTGTTTAAACCTTCTGACAAGCATGTAAAGCCAGGGGGTAAATGGACGCCTCTTCTTTTGGCCAGCCCAACATCGCTTTCTCTGGGAAACTCACTTCTCTTTTTTTTTTTTTTTTAAGATTTTATTTATTTGTTCATGAGAGACACAAACAGAGAGAGAGAGAGGCAGAGACACAGACAGAGGGAGAAGCAGGCTCCATGCAGGGAGCCTGACATGGGACTTGATCCCAGGTCTCCAGGATCATGCCCTGGGCCAAAAGGCAGGCGCTAAACCGCAGCACCACCCAGGGATCCCGGAAACTGACTTATCTCCAATCATTGAATCCTGATAGGGCTGCCAGTCACAGGACTGTCCCCCTTCCCAGCCCCTTCCATCCCCGCCCCCACCTCCAAGATCGGGCATAAGGCTCTGATTAGGTCACTGGACTCCTTTTTTTTTTTTTTTTTTTTTCAAATGAAGCACTATTTTTAAAAATTTTTTTTTAATTTTTATTTATTTATGATAGTCACACAGGGAGAGAGAGAGAGAGAGGCAGAGACACAGGCAGAGGGAGAAGCAGGCTCCATGCACCAGAAGCCCGACGTGGGATTTGATCCCGGGTCTCCAGGATTGCGCCCTGGGCCAAAGGCAGGCGCCAAACCGCTGCGCCACCCAGGGATCCCAGGTCACTGGACTCCTTAAGCCAGAGATTTGAAACTTTGGGGAGATCCCCTGGGGAAGAAGAAACTTCCTCCCTGGGGAAGAACTCACAATGTTGAGTTGTGCAAAGAGACAATGCCCGTGGATACTTCTTACCAAGATCTCCAGGATGGCCCAAAGCTGGGCTGTTCAGCCATTCTTTCCATCCTGTGAATTATTTTTGTCTCCTTCTAATACAGTTGTCTTTAGTTTATGTGAGCTAGAGTCCACCAACGATGGCTTCCCTTAGAACAAGTGATGCAAGAGAACAAGGCAGAAACCATAGTGCCTCCTGTGACCTGGCATCAGAAGTCATACAGCGTGACTGAAGGGAGGGAGGTACACAAGGGCACGAGTACCAGGAGGCCAGGGTCACTGGGACTGTCTTGGATCTTGACCACCCCAAGCCCCTTCTCCTAAAACATGACTAAAATTTATCATGAAATATTTTCAGATGTATAAAAAGGATAAAAACAATTAAATGGATACTTATGTGCCTACCACCCAGTTGAAGAAATAAAATATTATCAATTCAATTGACATTCCCTGTGCCCTCATCCTGAGTACATATCCCCTCCCCTGTCCCACTGCCCTTAAAAAACTAGTGTTCTGAATTTCACGATTATCCTTCCATGCATTCTTTTATATTTCCGCTACAAATTTATGTGTCCTTAAACAATATGTGGAGTGTTTGGCATATTTTCAAACTTTATGTATGACGGCATCCTGTAAAGCTTCTTCTGCAACCTACAAAACCTTTTGTTTTCAGAGTTGTATTTTTGAGATCTATCTGCATTCATTGTATAGGTCGAGTTCATTTATTTTAGTCACTATATAGCATTCCATCATCTTAACACGTCACAATTTGTTTATCCATTCTCCAGCTGATGAACATTCAGGTTGCTTACATATATTTTTTTTTCTGGCTATTACACAACGTTGTTATGAGAGTTCTTGTAAAACTCTCCTTGTGCCCAGGTGCAAAAGTTTTTCCAGGGTGTAAATCGAAAAATAGAATGGGTATGTGCTCACATGGTATGTGCACTTCAACTTCATTCATTATTTAATTCTCTAAAACAGTTGCATTAATTTATAATACTACCAACGATTAAGTTCCCTTTGCTCTTTATTTTATACTGTCAAATTAAAAATTTCATGCCAAGCAGATAGGTGAAACAATATCCATTTATGGTTTTAATTTGCCTTTCCTTGACTATCCATGAGGCTTTTTTTTTTTTATATGTTTAGGTTTCTTCTTCTTAGCACTTATTGTTTACATCTTTTGTCAATTTATTAAGTTGCTACTCCCTTTATTATTGATTTGAAAGAGTTCCTTAGGGCAGTCTGGGTGGCTCAGTGGTTTAAGCGCCCAGAGTGTGATCCTGGAGTCCTGGGATCGAGTCCCGTGTTAGGCTCCCTGCATGGAGCCTGCTTTTCCCTCCTCCTGTGTCTCTGCCTCCCTCCATCTCTCTCTCTCTCTCTGTGTCTATCATGGATAAATAAATACAATACTTAAAAAAAAAAAAAAAAAGAAAGGGTTCCTTAGATTCTGGATACTAATTTTTGTCAATCATACATGTCGCTCACATTTTTTTTCTTGTCTAATATTTGTCTTTTTTTTTAACGTTTCCATTGTCTTTGTTCAACAGAATTTTTAAGTTAATATAATTCAATGTATCAGTCTTCTCCTTTATATTTAATATGACAGAGACTGACAGTTGTCCATAACATCCGCATCTCTCTTCTCTTCCAGTAACAGAGTTGTGGCTGGTGGTACTGTGGAGCGCTTCTAGAAGATTTACGTGTAGCACCTGCTTCACTTGCTTCTGAGAAAGTCTTTGTTGCTAGATGTCCACTCTCTCCCCCTGGAGCCAGCCAGAATGGTGACAACCAGAGAGCCTGGGAAACCTCATGCTGAAGTCCGTGGAGCTGCTGTCAGGCTGGCTCTGCCACTACCTGCAACTCTTTAGTTTAGCAGCCTAGTGTAATGAGGTCATATGACATTTTCTGTTTTCTTCCAAAAGTTTTCAAGTTTTCCTTTTCACATCTAGATTTTAAATCTGCTTGGCCTTGGCTGTTATGATGGCCATAAATTATAGAGTCTTTTTTCAAATGAATAAACAACTATCCTGTTACCCAACATTTTTCCTTTTTTTTAATTCCCCGATGTGAATCCCAGAGAAATTAAGAGACAAGATCAAGTTCACACAGCTAATCAGTGAATTATAGGTTGTGTGAAGAGCTAGCATTTACAATTTTCTTCCCTCAAGCCCTGTGAAGTAGGAAGTGTCATCATTATTCCAATTTCACCCGTGAAAAAGTCATTGCTACACTGCTGGGGTGAGCACATCATCTCTGAGCCCTAGCTTCCCCGGCTGTGCCCTTTCCTCAGTCACCATGCCTTAAGAGAGAAGAAAATCAGCCAAATCAAATCCAACAAATATTTATTAAGCACCTCCCGTATGCAAAGCTCTGTGCTAAGAACCCGCCAGCATCAGTAAAACACAGCAGCTCGGCCCCTCATCTGAGAAGCTTATAATCTGGTCAGGGGACAAGGCAGGGCCACTTGTGTTGGTATGTGTGTCCACTTAGGGTATCAGGAAAATCCTTATAATATCTGAGATTCTTTCAGGCAGCCTGAGGGGAAGGGCTTTCTGGGAGCAAGGAAGAGTCTGAACAGAAGCACACAAGCTGGAAAGCACAGCCGTGTTTAGGACACAGCCAGCCAGACCCCCGAGTTTGACTGGAGCAAGGTCAGATGTGAGGTTGTGGCGGACAACCCTGCGACAGTGCAGCCTGGACCCCCCACCCGGCTGTTTCTGTGAAAGAGCAATACTGGCAACCAGAGATATGGGGGCTGCAGATTGCAGGGGCTGCGGGGGGAGCGCTCGGGGGGAGTCAGTTAAAATCATTCTTGTTTCACCATCTTTGAAAGTGTGAACGTCAAGTCTATATCCCTGTAGACAGGCTTCTGAACTTTGCAGAACCTCATATCAAAGGCGATTGAGGAGGTTGCAAAGAATTGTATTAGCTTAGGATTTCTCTTCCAGAACCACTTTCCCCTCTTGTGGAACTGGCATAGTGTGCAGACTCTTGAAAGACATGGCTATTGGTCTCTAGCCTGATATCAACTACTTTCAGCAGAATTTCTTCACCCTCCAAATTTCTCCACCAACTCATGCTTATGTGCTTCTAAATGTGACCACTCTTCTCCAAACAACTTATGGGATGGAGACCCTGCCTTATTCACTGTTATGTTCCCAAAGCTTGGCCCCATGCCTGGCACCAGGCAGGTGCATCCACATTTAGGGGATGAGGGAGTGGATGTTAGAAGGGAAGGAAAGAATGAATTCCCCAAAGCTGCACAAAGCGGCTGTTGCAGCCCAGCTGTGCATGGGACAGCCAAGGCCAGGTGCCCAGAGAGCTGCCTTATGCTGAGTTGGAGGGCAACCAGGAATGGATCCTGAAACTCTGTATTAATTAAGATACGGTCTCCGCTGCTGTCACAGAGACCCAGCTTATACAAAATCGAGGTTTATTTCTCTTGCATGTAAAAATCCAAGCCAGTATGTGCTTGGCTTGTAGAATTAATTGTCAGAGACCCAAGCTCTTGCTCTGCTACTCTACTCCTCATGGCGTGCTCAGATCCCCCATCATATCCACATTCCAGGCAGAAGGAAGGGTGAAAGGAGGAAGGAAAGGTGATGCTCCTAAGCACAACTTGAGAATTGCACATATCCCTTCTGCTCACATTCCATTAGCCAAAACCTAGTCATGTGACCATACCTAGCTGCAAAGGAAGTCGGACAACGTGTGGTCTATTCTGACAGCCATACCAAGTTAATTATCATCTTATTACATAGAAAGAGAGACTAGGTATTGGCAAACAGCTTGCTAACCCTGCCACATAATGTGGCACAGATGTGAGACACAATGGCAGACAGACACAAATAGGACTTATTTTGAACAACCCTGTCAATAGTGATACTAAAAGCCACACCCTGCAATTCTGTGAGGACAGCATGAAAATTAACATTGTCTTCAAATGCAAAGAACCGTGGCATATTCTCATGAGTTTGGTTTGGTCATCATGAATCCTCCATGTACTCCTTTTTCTTTTTTGAAGATTTTACTCATTTGAGAGAGAGAGAGAGAGAGAGAGAGAGAGCGAGCTTGCAAGAGAGCAAGTACGAGCAAAGTGGGGAGAAGGGCAGAAGGAGAGGGATAAGCATACTCCCCGCTGAGCAGGGAGCCCCACGTGGGGGTGGGACTCGATCCCAGGACCTTGAGAGTATGACCCAAGCCGAAGGCAGATGCTTAACCGACTGGGCCACTCCGGTGCCCCTCTTCCGTGTACTTCTAAGAGACAAAGTAGTCAATCAAGTAGGCCTCTGCATCACAACTGTAAGAGAAATAGTGATGTGAAGGGGAGAAATGGTGCACCAGACTTGGGTAATAGTGTGATCGGACATAGCCCTTTTAAATAATCAGTAATCTCTTACCACATTTTCTACTTGAGGGGTCAGTATTGGCAGCTGTCCTCCCCTTCTTCCTGGGTACACAACTAGACTGTATTTACCACTCACCTTGGACATAGGTGTGACAGTGTCATCGAGGTCTTTCTGAGGGACTCTGAGCATCATGTGTCATTCCCAGGCCTAGACCTGAGGACTGTGGGTGCCCCTCCAACACTCTCTCTCCTTTTGCACCATTGGCAACCCTAATGTGAGGCAGTCTAGCTCTAGCCAAATAGACAACGATGATGCCTTAGGGGGTGCGACAGACAATAACCTGGAAGGAGCAAGCGTCCGTGACTACCCTCATAGATGAGAGTTGTCCACCAGCCTGGTATGCTCATCTGTGACTCTTACATGAGAGGGAAAGAAGCTTCTTTGCTCTCTACTCCACTCTATTGTTAGGTCTTTGGGATATAGCAACCGAGCCTTTTAGTTTAACTAATACACACTTTGCACGTGATGTCCCCATGCCCCAAGTGTGGGACCATGGCTAGGAAGTTATCCATCAGTGCTACATGCTCTAATCCATCAGCAGAGGAATGAGGCTGTTCACCTGTGATGAGGTACATCACATATTTCTGTACAGCTTTTTCAGTTGCACTCTTAAAAAAAAGGATCCCTCCCCGAAATAATTCACAGTAGCAATACAAAATAAAATACCTTGGAATAAGCATTTTATTTATTTATTTATTTATTTATTTATTTATTTATTTATTATTTATTTAATTATTTATTTAAAACATTTTATTTATTTATTCATGAGAGACACACACACACAGAGAGGCAGAGACACAGGCAGACGGAGAAGCAGGCCCCATGCAGGGAGCCCGACGTGGGACTCGATTCCGGGTCTCTAGGATCATGCCCTGGGCTGAAGGCAGGTGCCCAACTGCTGAACCACCTAGGCTGCCCATGGAATAAGCATCTTAAAAGAAATGTATAGAATTTATGTGTGGAAAGTAGTAAATATTTTGAGGTGCATAAGAGAGACTAAATTTAGAGACATACCACATTATAAAAGATTCAGTTGTGAAGATGTACTTTCTCTGCCAATTAATTTGTCAGTGCTAAGTCATCCTAATAAAAATTACTATGAGATTGTTTATGGATTTTAATAACAATTATTCAAAGTTGTAAGAAGAATAAATGGAGGAGAATAACCAAGAAGATTTAGGAAAATTAGAATTGAGGGGAAGATTTTCCTTACCAAACATCAGAATTAATAAAATGCTTCAGCATAGGGACGGCTGGGTGGCTCAGCAGTTGAGCTTCTGCCTTGGGCTCAGGGTGTGATCCTGGAGTCCTGGGATCGAGTCCCACATCAGACTCCCTGCAGGGAGCCTGCTTCTCCCTCTGCTTCTGTCTCTACCACTCTCTCTCTCTCTCATGAATAAATAAATAAAATCTTCTTAAAAAAATGCTACAGTATATAGATCAATCTGACATTGTTTCAAGAATAGACTTGAAAATTAATGGAAAGATAAGAAAATCTTGGTAAGATAGAAAGATAGAAAATCCTGATAACTGTGTACACAGCATTTATATGAATTTTGTGCATTATAAATGTATGTCTTATATTAGGAAAAGGTGACACTGCTCAATTAATAGGATGATATTATCATAGGATGATAATTGGTTGGCTAAGTAGAAAAAAGCTGTATATTTATCCCCATAAACAATAAGACTGATTTAAAAAATATTTTTGAAATAAAGAAAATATAGGTGAATCTTCATCTGATCTTGGAGTGCCTGGGTGGCTCAGTCAGTTGTCTGACTCTTGATCTCAGCCCAGGTCTTGATCTCAGGTTTGTGAGTTAAGTCCTGCATTGGGCTCCATCCTGTGTGTGGAGCCTACTTTAAAAAAAATGATCTCATGTTGCAATGAGAAAGCAAAAGATGAAGTCATAAGAGAAATAGTGATATATTTGACTACCTAAGAATTTAAAAATTTAAGTAACAAAAAAAGCAAACTTCAAAGATAATTAGCAACTGAGAAAAAAAAACAACAACCAGCAAATAAGTAAAGAGCATTTACATATAAAAAGCTCTTCAAATCAGTAAGAAAAAACTCCATTAAAAAAAATGGATAAGGGGCCTGAATAGACAATTTTCAATAGCCAGTTAGCATATGAAAAACTCCAACTTTAGTAGTGATCATGTAAATGATAAATAAAATAACAATGTAGTATAGGTCTTCATTTATCAAATCGCCAAAAGTTTTTAAAGTTGTCATACTCAGGGGTGAAATGGAAATTCTTACACATAACAGAGTTACAATTCATCAGACCACATACAGTGTTATATAATTCATCAGGCCAGATCATCCTGGCTGTTCCATATAAAAAGATTAACCACTCCTCCCCCACCCACTGCCACCCCATATTTCCTTATAATTCATCCTTTCTGGGTAAATTGGGCAATGGGTATCAAAAACCTTTTACATAATATTTATATTCTTTGACCAAACAATTACTTGTCTAGGAATTTACTAAATGGACGTAACCAGAGATCTCCTAAAGATTTATGTATTAAACATCATGTTATTGATAGCAGAGAAAAAAAGTTAGAAACCACAAAAGATATTGTTTGAATACCTTATGGTTGGTCTAGGTTGGTGGAATTTTATGCTGTCATTACAAAATTATGTTTTTGAAGAAAACGTAATGAAGTAGGAAAATGTTCATAATCTAACAGTAAGTCGAACAAAACAGGATACACACTGGCTTACGTGCCTTCCATAAGCTGACTCCACCCTAGCTGTTCCCCCCATTCCGACCCATCTTCTCCACTCTGCTCCTCACTCACTCCACTCCTGCTACCCTGGACTCCTGAATTTTCTGACGTTTGCAACCCCAGGACTCTATACTTGCTCTTTCCTCTGCCTGAAACACTGCCCCAAGATAACCTCACAGCTGCTGCTTCACTTCCTTGAGTCTCTAGTTAAAACTAATCACCTTGTGGGCCAGATCATCCTGGCTGTTCCATATAAAAATATTAACCACTCCTCCCCCACCCACTGCCACCCCATATTTCCTGTCCCCTATCCTACCCTATTTTTCTCTATTGCATTTGTTGCTGTTGGCATATGGCATATTTTCATGTTTATTTATTTATTGTCTGTTTCCCCACGAGGAGCACCAGCTCCATGAGGACAGGGAACTCGTCTGATTTGCTCATTGCTGCATCCCTACCGAATTACCATTAGTAGGTCATCAATAAATATATGCGGGATGAGTGACTATAGTAACAATATTACATGACTTTTGTACAAAAACCTTAGGCTTCAGGTAGCTGCAGCTCTAAAGGATGAGGATGTGGACACCTAATATTAACTGTGGTTATTCTTGTGTGTGTGGTTACTCTTGCTTGTGATTTTGACAATCTCTTTATGCTTTTCTGTGTTTTTGCACCTGTTTGCCATAAACATGTAATAATGTGTTGTTATTATTTCTAAATTCCATGAATTGTAAAAATCACTCAATGCCTGAGCCGGCCAAATGTGCCAAAGTGTAGAACAATTCTCTCTCTCTTATTTTTTTAGAACATCTCACTTTTACAAATTTTCCATTTTACAAATCTGGTGCCTCTTCCACAGGGCTATATTTTATCAGCCACGGCTTCCTTCCTCTGCCTTCCCCCCATGCGACCAGCACCTTGATGATGCAGAATTTCTTCGGGGACACTCTTCAGTTTACAAAAGTCAATGCTAAATTTAGCATTTACTTAAAGATGGATTGGAATGTTTTAGGTTCTGGATTGTAATAGCAATGATTTAAAGTTATAAGAAGAATGGAAGAGAATAACCAAGAATGTTTAGAAAACATTTCTAAAAATTAGAATTTGGGGGAAGATGTTCCCTACCAAACATCGAAATTGTTATTGCAATCTGTTTTATTTCTTAAATTCCCTCCTTCCCTCCTCTCCCCCCTCACCTCTCCTCTCCTCTCCCCCCCCCTCAGGTCCCTGCCCAGCCTCTTCCTTAAGTTCCTTCCCCGGGCCCCACACTGCCAGGTGCCTGGAGGCCCCAGGGAGCGGCCTATGTCAGACTCTTGGGCCTCCAACAAGCAAAGGAAAAGGTTACTTGAGGGTAATTAGCTGAGAACCAGAGAAGCAGTTCCACCTGCATAGGGATGGCAGCTAGAGGGTGAGGAAGTGCGGCCCCGCGCATACTGCACCAGGGGCCTGAGCCTCTTTCCTTGGAAGGAGGGTGACCCTGAGTCCCAAACCTCAGGGCCCCCTTTGTACTCCCATGTGTCCCCCTGGTCCGGAGGACTAGCTGCACAGGGTGAATGGGAGGTTGTCCCTCGGCTTCACGTCTCACGGCTCCCCATTTACTTCAAAGCAATTCTCCAAGTACAGACAGTAGCCACCCGTCGAAAGCAGCCGCACACCCGCAGTGAGCAGTGGGTGCCCAGGCCTGGGCTTGAGGGAAGGAAGGCAGCAGGCCGCACCCGCGGGATGATGTCCCCTCCCCTCCAGCACGGCGGTGGCAAGCATTTTCAAGGTGAGGTGGTGGCCTTTTAGCAGAACTTGCAGCCTCCGTGGGGAGGCAGTGGGGGACAGCACCCGCTTGGATTGAGGGAAGAGGGGGGCAGGCCTGCAGCTCCCCCCAGCTCTGCCCAGGGGGAGGCTCCCTCCTTCTCCCCCACCCTTAAATACGGGCTACGAGAGGTAGTTGCACGTTCTAAGAAGGTGCCGCCTTCGGCGTGGTCCTTGGCATTGCTGAGCCACCGCTGCCCTGGCAAGAGCCTGAAGACGCATCCGGCGTCCTAGGTCAGTCCCTGGCACCATTTGACCCTCAAAGCCCATATGAGTGAAATCGTATGGGATTTGTCTTTCTCTGACTGGCTTATTTCACTCATGTGAAATTTAAGAACAAAACAGATGAACACAGGAGAAGGGAAGGGAAAAGAAAATATGATGACAACAGAGAGGGAGGCAGGCCCTCAGAGACTCGTAGCTACAGGAAACAAATTGAGGGTTGCTGGAGGGGAAGGTGGGTGGGGGATGAGGTCATGGGGTGATGGCCATTAAGGAGGGCACGTGATGTCATGAGCACTCGGTGTTGCACATCACGTGCAACTGGTGAATCACGAAATTCTACCTCTGAAACTGATTAATACAGTTATTATTAGTCGTTAATTAAATTGAATTTAAATTTAAAAAAATTTAATTCCTCAAACCCTTACATCAGGCCTGTCTTCTGCGCTTTCTGAACATGGGGCGTGCCTCTGTGTACCTCTCACCATATATGAGTTATCTGTTCATACGTCCGTTTCCTCTCCTAGATGCCATGTCTTCGTTCATATTTGTAGGTCCAGTGTTTGGCGCTTAAGAGGCACTCGATCGGTATTTCATGAGTCTAATATTTGGAGCCTGTCTTGAAAATTCATTGTAGAACCTTCCAAACCATGGTGATTTCCTTGGAAAACTTTTCATTTAGGGCAAGACTCATGGGGACACTTCCGGGGATTGCCTGTTTCAGCATCTTCAAATGCTGAAGGGGGAGGGGGCCTCTGAGGCATCAGGGGCACTCAGGTGCCTCAGATGGAGTTTGTTGCTGTTATTTGATACAATGATTGTCACAATGCAAATTTCTTGCACGTGTCTAACACATCACAATTTAAAGGCCTTTAAATTCTCTTATCACCTATTATTATGTGCTGATCTCTAAGACATGATCTGGGGAGCCATATTTAAAAATCTTATAAGAGGGGATCCCTGGGTGGCTCAGTGGCTTAGTGCTTGCCTTTGGCCCAGGGCATGACCTGGAGTCCCCAGATGGAGTCTCGGGTCTGGCTCCCTGCATGGAGCCTGCTTCTCCCTCTGCTTGTGCCTCTGCCTCTCTCTCTCTCTCTCTCTCTCTCTCTCTCTCTGTGTGTGTGTGTGTGTGTCTTTCATGAATAAATAAATTTTTTAAAAAACCAACTTATTAAAAAAAATCTTATAAGAGCACTTGGGTGGCTCAATCAGTCTGACTCTTGAGTTCGGCTCAGGTCATGATCTCAGGATAGTAAGATCTAGCCCTGCCTCAGGCTCCATGCTCAGCAAGGAGTTTGCCTGAGATTCTCTCTCTCCCTCTGCTCCTCCCCTCACTCATGCACAGGTGCTCTCTCTCTCTTTCAAATAAATATATAAAATCTTTTTTAAAAGTTTTATGAAAGTCAGATTCCCTTTGCGGTTTATCTGAAAGCTTAGTTTTAGGATTAAGCACTATTTTTCATTCATTCAACACACATTTATTGCATATCTATTATGTGCCAACACTGTATAAGTCTCTTAAGTAACACAGGTGAAAAGTCACAATTGCTGCTCAGGCTAGAGGCATTGATACAAAGTGATAAGGACTATAATGAAAGTGTCATTACAGGCTATGGAAGCTATGGACAAGAAGACTGGACTCTGTCTGGAGAGAAGTGGGGAGAAGTTTCAGACCAAGATGATGTCATGTGATGATGATGATGGGGATGGTGGTGATGGTAACAGCTAGATAGCACCAGCAATGTAGGATGCTTCCCATGTCCCAGGCACTCCTCTGGATGCTTTACACATATTAACTCACTTAATCCTCACAGCCACCCTATGAGGTACAGGCTCCTAATATTTCCATTTTACAGATGAGAAGATTGAGGTAGGCAGCAATTAGATAAATTGCTCAAGATTATATCAGTAAGGGGTGGATATCATCTACTATTTCTTGGGTTTCTGGACCAAAACCAGCAACAATGATCCTGGTAAAGAACAAGGTCTTTGGCTACTGCCAGACCCCACTTTCCTTGGTTTCTTAGCTGAGGTGCAGCCCACTTATTTCTCAAGCTGGTTCTTGAGCTTAGCGGTACATTGAGGGCCTTCCTATACAGATGATAAGCCTGGTTTATGGCCCTGGCCTTATGTACTCAAGCATCCCAGTGTGGAGAAAGAGCAATGGTCAAGATATGGGATTTCAGATTAGACTGCTGTGGGCTGGACTTCTAGTCCCATCAATTCTTAGCTGTTGACCTCTGAGCTGTAGGTTCCCCACCTAAGAAATGGGGCTACTAGCTGTACCTATGCCTCTAGGGCCTCACATGTCAGCTGCTTTTTGCTTACCCCACCCCCCTCAAAGATGAGGCCCCTGAACCACACAGATGCTGAAAATGAGCCAACCTGGAAGCCTGTGGAGTTCCCCGGCCTGATGGGAGCCATTGTTCTATTGCTGGGGAGGGCCCCCTGGCAGGGGAAGCAGGCGGAGATCTTTAGGGTCTTTAGCAGACATCTGCCTCAGAGATTTCCTCCGCCTTGCCGTCTGGAGATGGAAGCTCTTCCTTCAGAGGCTGAAGTGAATGCAGTTGAAAGAAGCTCCTTCGTGGAAACAACAATTGTGACAGGCCAGAGGACTGGCAGGAGGACTGGCAAGAGGACTGGAAGTGGGCTTAGCCCGGGCTTGTGTCCCTGGGGTACACCTCAGAGGAACCTTGCGGCCAACAGCACACACTCTGTTTACTCAGGGGTTTCCTCATCGAACCCGCCGAGGAAACAGCTTTGTAAGGAAAGGGAAAACATATGGGTTAGGCAAGGTACCCAGCGGGCCTGACGGAGCCCAAGTGGCTGCCTGCGAATTGCCTCCTAGTCCAGTGCCAAGGGAGGAGCAGAGTGCAGGCCGTTCCTGCCCCGCGCTGGCCTAGGGCCAACTGTGTGACTCCAGGCCCTTCAGAGGGGCTGGCCTTGCGGACACCACCTCCTGGGTGCACTTGGTCCTTTGTGGGGCTGGGGCATGAACTCCTCTGAGCCTTTCAGCTCCTTAAGTCATTTTGAAAGGAAGAAATTTGCTTGTTTGTGACAGAACTGTCTCTCCACTTACTTCGTTCCACTCCCCCTCGGCCCTGGTGGAAGGGGCTTTTTAAAGCACAATAGTGCATCACAATTATGCTGTGAAGGGTTGTGTGCTGCTAGCAAGAGTGAGGTTTGCTTGTTTAATGACGGTTGTACTCGGAAAGATGAATTCCTGCAGCTCTGTGACGATGAGGGGCAGGCTCCAGAGGCCTCGTGCCCTGGGGCCCTGGAGACACTGGCCGTGGGGGTATAATGCAGAGGGTGGAAGGGAGGGGGCAGGGAAACCAAGGAAACAGGAACTGAGTCAGATTTAGAGTTTGAACTCTGTTAAGATCTACAAGGCGACTGATTGGAAGTAAATTGATGACTTTGTCATCCTCCGGACTCCCGGCTACTTGTGATCAGCTACGAGAAGCACTGGATTCTTTCTGGAATTGGGCTGTTTTAAGGGAGGCTAAAACAGACCTTAATGCAATGGCCCAAGTATTTGCCGTGTGCGGGCACCATGCTTCTTGCCCAGGAGCCATCGAAGACCATGTTGGTGCAGAAGGGCTGGCGCACTTGCTGGGGGGTGGGTGGGATGATCATGAACAACAGGATCTAAGGACCAGCCAGGGCCTCCAGTGGGCGATGGTCAAGGGAGGAGCCACGGAGGAGGCAGGTCTCCTGGCCCAGAGGGATGACAGGACAGAAACAGGAAATTGGGCAGGAGTTGGGGTCGGGCCAAGCACTCAGCATTCCAGAGCTGGCTTTTCGACCTGGCTGTAGTAGAGTCTTTGAGGGAAAACTTTTCCCTGCCTCCAGATCCTCCTTCCTGCCAGGGATGACTGGCCCCTGAGTGCTCAGTGTGCAGGCCCAGAGCCAGGGCTCAAGGCTATCCTTGAGAAGAGCCTGGCCAGTCTGGGTTTGATGGCTCAGGGAATTCTCTGGATGCGGGCCTCTTTGGTACCGGGGCAAGGAAGCCCCCATCACACGTATGTACTGGGAAATAAGGGAAACTGAAGTGAGGGTGATGCTGGCAGAAGCTCAGGAGGTTTTCACTGGTTGGAGAAATGAGCGTGGTGCCCACGGGGAGCGCGGCGCCTCTGCGCAGACTCTGTGCTGGGCGGTGGAGCCGGGCAGGGAGCCGGGGGCCCAGAGCCTGTGCTGCGCTGGGCTGGGCCCAAGCGTGCGGCCTTGCTCCTAGACGTGCTGTCACTGCCCACATGGCTTCAGAGGGCCTGGTAGGTACCTTTCCAGTTCTGATGTCTGAGTCTGTGAACCTCCTGGCCCCTCCTCCACCAGATAGACACACCTGGCCCCTCCCTTCCACCAGATAGACACACATCATGTGATCTGGACTATTCTCCCCAAGACCAACACCCACCCTGCCCCACCTTGTTTATCTGCCCTCTGTCCCACGGGCGTATTAAACCGCCTAAAAAATGCATTGCTGCTCCCCCACTCCACTTTGCAACTATTTCAAAAATGTTCTCCTTTTTGTTTTCTCCTTTAAGAATTTTATAGGAGGGGCACGTGGGTGGCTCAGTGGTTGAGCATCTGGCTTCGGCTCAGGGTGTGATCCCAGGGTCCTGGGATCAAGTCCCCCAACAGGCTCCCCACAGGGAGCCTACCTCTCCCTCTGCCTGCGTCTCTGCCTCTCTCTCTGTCTCTCATGAATAGATGGATAAAATATTTTTTTTAAAAAAAAGAATGTTATAGGACAGAAGAATCTCAGAATGGTTGGGGGCAAATAATGAGAAAAGCAGGATTGGATGGGTAGTTCCGATGGCAGGGGATTGGGAAGAAGAAATACTTCCTTTCCCTTGTCACTGCATGTAGTAGGAAAATAGTTTCAGCCATCCCAAGAACTGGGAGCATTGCAGAGGATTTAGCGCACCTCGGTAGCAAAGTGTATCATACATGGTACCTTATATTCACAAGCAGCTTTTATGCATAATCAAGAATATAATTTTGAAACCAGGGCAAGCTATTAGATTGATCTTAAACTACTATGACTAGCATTTGCCATGATGCCTGCAGTGTACAAGGCATCTTGAGGTCAGAGCTGAGAGTTCTCTGGTCTATAGCATCCAAGGGGAAGAATCTGAGAGAAAAGATTTTTTAAAGAGCTGAACAGCAGACCTTAGAATTCAGTGCTTTATTCTGCTTTAGTAAGACCATAATTGCCATATATATATATATATATATATATATATATATATATATTTTTTTTTTTTTTACAATGTAGACTTTTTAGAGTTTATAAGATGCATTTTTAGAATGTCATTTATTGTGTGCTCTGATAACACACTATTTCATTGCTAGGTTTGTTTTTGGGAATCTAGGTGTGTTTAACTCAAATTCTCTGTGTAGGGTCTGTGTTCAGGCCTTTGATACTTAGCATGTTTATTTTTTATTTCCAACCAGAAAACTCTTAACAACAGAATCTTTTGTTTTTCTCTTTGTCACAATGACAAAATCACTGCAAAATTTTTAGCAAAACAGCTATATTTTCTATGGCCACATTGGAATGTGCCCGTGATCCAGCCTCTACTTTCTCAAATACGTGGCAGCCAGAGTAGTTCAGGTCCTTACCATCTCTCCCTTTTATCACTGTAATTACATGACTACTTTTCTTACCTCCACTCTTATTTCGCCTCCTATTCATCAACCACACAGTTGTCAAACTGGATTTTGAAAGTACAGGTCTAAGAAAGTTGACAACACATGGAAAAGACTGCATGTGAGTTATCTCAGAGATGCTGTGGTATGAATGGGTGTCACCCCTTTGAAGGGCAATATGGTCACATCTGTCAGAGTCATAAAAACGGGCGCTCTTTGACTTGAAATTCCACTTCCAGTAATTTGTCCTATGGACATCTTTGTACACGCAAAGATTTGTAAGTGAGGATGTCACTTATGGCATTGTTGATAATGACAAGATACTGGGCACAAGCTAAAGGACCATTCAGTGGTAGGAGCTATCAAACTGAATGATATTTGGATGATGGAATTTGTAAGGCCCACTTGCTGGTTACTCCTCTAGAATCCATTCCTTTTTGCCCCTTCCAAATGGTTGGTTGGTATTGACCCCCACTCCCCCCTCCAGGGGTGAACCAATTGGTGGGAACCAGTCAGTCCATCATATTTCTATGGCCACAGAACCGTTTCCTATAAAATAAAATCTTGTCCAATCAGAATGAATGTGAGGCTCAGAAGAACTGCAGCCATGAGAGGAAAGCCTGGAGCTTCTAGGAGACCTGAAGGTGGATACTGCAGAAGGTGCTAACCCCAGGATTTGTGGCTGGAGGAAGGAGCCTCTGGATGGCAAGCTAGATGACTTATTTCAGCTGGTTTGAGGAAAGTTGTCCTACATTTACTACCTTAAGGATTCTTGGTGCTGAAGAATGCTCAACAGCCATGAAGGAAAATGAGGTTGATCTTCTTTTGTCCATGTGGAGTTATCTCTATGATACTTTGTACAATGAAGGGGCTAAACAATGAATGTAGAAAATATTCCCTTCTTTGTAAACAAAAGGCTGTGAGAATGTGGCCATGTGTGTGCATGTGTATGTGCCATGTGTATAAGTAGCCTCAGCCCATGCAGTGCCTTTGAACAAATTAGGACAAGGTCCTTGCTCTGGGGCAGCTGATGCAGCCCCATGCCATGGAGCAACTGGGAAGTGAGTATGCAATGGACTTGTCCCCTGGGCTGAGTGGCTTTGGGCAGTACACAACCTGTGCAACAATATGCTATGGACATGATATATATGCTTGTATATACCTCTAGTAGAATATATGTAAAAGTAGAAATAGAGGTTGCTTCTGGAAAGACAAGACTTAGAGTTTGGTGGTAGTAAGCAGCAAGGAGTCTTGTCCGTCTGTACTGCACTTGGGGTGCGTCTGAATTTTGTTACCATGTATACAAATTGTTTTTCAAAATTTTCATTTAAACAAGTAAGAAAAAAAAAGAAAAAAATAAACAAGAAAGCAAACAAAAATACAGATTTAATTTTAATTATTCCCTTGCTTAAAAAAAAAAAGGAAAAACAAACTTTAATGAATCCTCCAGAAGAAATGCCAGGTACTTTGGCATCATGCAAAGGTTACAGCTGGCCTCAGCCTGCGCCGCCTACCTCGTCTCTGGCTGCTCCCCTTCCTTCATGCTGCACTTGAGGTTTGCTTGAGATTCATCTCACAGAGCATGCTCCTTGGCTTTTGTACCATTTTACATGCTGTTCTGCTCTTCCCCACGCTCCACCCCAAGGACTATCGTCGTCCTCTGGGGCCTTCTTCCTTGGAAGCACCCACAGGCTTTGGTGCTTTCCCCCTTCTTGCTCCTGCCACGGTTTTATTATAATTATTTGCTAATCTGTGAGTGAACTCTTTGACACCATTGACTGGACTTAGGACAGTCAGGGCTAGTGACAGGATGGGAAGAGGCACCTCATAGCTGTTCCATGAACAAAGGGAGGTAAGTTCAGATTCCAGCTGTCTTTTTGCTAGACTGTTCTATCCCTTTCAGACTTCTGTTCCCTTGCAGCTGCAAATTCTCATCTATGCTTTGTCTCTTGGCCCAGTAGCGATCAGCCAGGTTGTAGCAGAGTGAGGGTTTCCAGCCCAGAACAGATAGCATTTCCTCACCCTGAGTAGCTCAGGGGAGCCCTCTTTCCCTTCACCAAGGATGCATCTGAGATTCACAGCAGATCTGTCGACCTGTTCTTTGTCTGCTCTGACACATAAGCAGTCTGTCATGAAGTGTTTATCCGGCTTAAAAAATTGAGAAAGCTGGGAAGCAGAGGACAGGGAAGAGAACATTTGTAAAAATATAGCCAGCCACTTGGACATCCGTCCCACCCAGCAGTCTGCTTGCTTAGCCCGGTAACCTGGAGGCTCATTCAAGAGCTATTACCGTTCCTGGTAAGAGCCTTCGTTCCTGGTAAATAATTACCGAGCCCAGGAGAAATCTGCCGTGTGCACATAACATCAGTACGGCTGTGGCTTTCCAGGAAGGAGACGTGGTGAGGCCACAGTGCACTCCTCATGCACACGGGGAAGCCGGCTGGGCTTGCTCGGGGAGGAGCTGAGCTGCCGCCAGGTTGGCCACTGCTAGAACATCGCAGGTGCTCGGGAAGGACCTGGAGGATGGTGCGTAAGGAAGATGATGAGCCGTCAAACCCATTTCTGGTTTCAGCCTTCAAGAACAATGGTTGCTCGGGGATGCTAGTGTTGGGGTCTGGGGAAGATGCGGTGTCCTGGGCATCGGACGACAGATTTGGGCTGCTGCTAGTCTAATATAGTGTCTTTGTATGAATGAGAAAAAAAAAAAAAAAAAGAAGCTCCCCTTCTGGGCTGACACGGCCCCACACTTGGGCCCAAGGCTTGCAAGCTGGAGGTGCCTCCGTCCGAAGGAAGAGTGTCCATTACTCTGGGGGGGGCACGACCCCAGGCCCGGCACCTAGGCCTCAGCTCCCACTCAGCCTCCCAGCTGGGAGCTATTACGGAGCAGCACAGGAGCCGCTGTACAGCCGTGCTGGTGGCCCAGATGGCATCAGTCTGGGGACACTTAGAAAGGCGAGGTGTAGAGAAAAGTGAATTGGTAACTGACGGTTCTAACATTAGTTGCAGTTGTTCTTCCCAAAGTGTGGAGCTCCTTATCAGAATCACGTCAAGTCCTTGACGAGAATGCGTATTCCCGGGGCCCACCTCAGAATAACGGAATTAAACTCTCTGAAGGGTGGGGCCCAGCAATGGGGATTTGTAACCAGCTCCCTAGATGTTTCTAATGCCCTCCAAAACCCACAAAATGCTGGCTTAGGGGCTGTTCTGTCAGAAGCCCTTGGGATCTGCATATTTGGGAATCTAGAACTATCTGTCTGGACACAGGAAAAACAGACCACGCCTCCTCTGCTCTCTGCAGTGTCATTTCGTGGGCCCCCGAGGTCCTCCTGAAGGCTGCCGCTCTGGGGTTAGGGCTGATGTCATTCATTTTTCTGGCAGCACTGCTCTGTTGTTTCTAAAAAGCAGTTTTAAGAGTGTCACATTTTAGGATAAAAACTCTAGGAATCTTGAAACAAAGAGTGGGTACAGCTCATAATGCCACACTTGTCTTTCCTCCTCAGCCTCAGGCTCACTTCCTGCCGCCTGGTCCTGTGGTAGAGAATGTTTCAGGCTGAATCCCATTAAAGGAATTCTTCTGGAGACACTTTGTTTCCATCTTATATGAAGGTTAAGTTACATTATCCTAAATTCCAAGGGGCTGATTAGCTTGCTTTGTTAAACTGGTATTTCTGTCATTTTGAGTAATGCTTGAAATATGAATGCGATTGCCCGTATCTGGCCACCCCTCTTTTATCTAGAGAGTTTCACTGGAGCAGAATTTGAGCTGAACTCACATGTACAGATACCCATTGCTCTGGGCCACAGGGAGGCGCTTATACAACTCAGCCTCCCTCCCTTGGGGGATGAAGTCATTCATACACATTGTTCACTCCTGTAGAAGGAATGTTTGTGTCCCCTCAAAATTCATGCATTAAGTCCCAACTTCCAATGTGACAATCCTTGGAACTGGGGCCTTTGGGAGGAGATTAGGTCTTAAGGGTAGAGCCCCCATGAATAGGGATTAGTGCCCGAATGAAAGAGATCCGGAGAGCTGCGTAGCCCCATGCCTCACCCCCTGTGAGGACTCATCAAGAGGATGGCCATCTGTGAACTAGGAGACAGGTCATCATCAGCAGACACTGAGTGTGCTGGTATTTTGATCTTGGTCTTCCCAGCCTTCAGAACTGGGAGAAATAAATGTTTGTTCCCTAAGCCACTCAGGTTATGGTATTTTTGTTACAGTGGCCCGATCTAAGACATTCACATTGTCATCTTTGTGTCAAGCACAGAGCAAGGCGTGTTAGTGTGAGAGGTTGAGCAGGGTGTTTGATCTACACTCCGCTGTCCGGTATGGCAGCCACCAGCATCACGTGGCTACTGGGCACTTGAAAGTTCCCAGTGGAGATATGCTGGAAGTGTAAAATACACACCAGACTTGAAAGACCTCATAGGAAAGAAAAAAAAAAAAAACATGTGAGGTGTGTCATTAACAATCGTTTTATATAGATTGCATGTTGAAATCATAATATTTTGAATATATTAGGTTAAATAAAATTCATTATTAAAAGTAATTTTACTTCTTTCTTTTTAGAATGAGTCAGCTAGAAAACTAAAAATCACAGCTAGAACTCACATTATATTATTATTGGACAGTGCTGCTCTACAGGGTGGGAAGGACATGTAACTGATAATCATAAGGCCGTGTGATTACTGTTGGGTTAGTAGGACAGGGCGAGCTAGGGGCAGTTTAAAAAAGTCCTAACTCAGCCTTGGGAGTTAGGAAAAGGCTTCTGGGAGGAGGTGATATCTAATTGAGACCCAAAAGCTGAACAGGAGGGAGGTACAGAGTGGGGTGGTGAGGGGTGCTGGAGGTGACAGGGTGTGATGCATTGGCGAGCTGTAAGCAGTCAGGGAGGCTGTTGCTGGATGATAGGGGGTGGGGGAGAAATCTCTGGAGAAGGAGGGAGGAGGCGTCAGGGTATGGGGAGGAGGCACTCTACTTCTTTCTGTGAGGCCGAGGCCGAGCTCTGACTTCCTTTTCCTGGTAGTGGAATTGGAGGTATTAGAAATGAACGGATATTTGGTTTCCTTTCCACCTGGGGCAGGCCATGGACGGGGAGGAAATGCTTAGCAGTATTCGGGGTAGGAGAAAAATGTTTAAATATTTGCCCCTTTTGCCAAGTGTGGAACTGATGAGCTAGAGCAATTCTTATCAATGAGAGTATATATATGTCTATATGCGCTTTGTAAATGTAATGCTCCTGAATAAATATTACTTTATGATGCTCAGTTGACCCTTGATCTGTCTATAAGAATATTGAAATGATAAATTCTATGTCTGGGAAAATTGCAATATTTGCTTCAGATTTCAGCCTATTTTATTTTTAGAAGAGGCGATTTTCAGCAACAGCAGTCTTCACAAGGATAATAACAATCCTCTTTAAAGCAGAAGACTCTGAAGAGAGTAGCAGTTCTGACGCCGAAGGGTCACAGTGTCCTAGGAGTGGCCCAGCCCAGGATATCACACCATGCTACCTTCTCATAAGGTACTGCGCATCCAAAAGTGAAGAGACCAAAGGCTTTTACAGAGAAGCCTCAGAGTCTCTCAGTTCTCACACGGCGCATCTTTACTCAGACGCCTATTGTCATCAAAATTCCAACAGAGCAATAAACTAAATGCTTGGCGTGGGACGTTCAGGAAGTTTCGCTTCTGTGTGTGGTTTGGCTTTGCTCTTAACACACAGTAAAACTGTTAGCATCTGGGAGTACGTGTATCTGGAAGCGGTTAGTTTGCACATTGCTTTCTTTGCTTTGAGCTTTCTCTAGGGATTGGGGAAGAGCAGAATTTGTCCCCAGCAAATGGTTTTCTTTTTAATTTTTTTTTTTTTTTTTTTTTTTTTTTGCAAATGGTTTTCCACAGATAAATGTCCTTCGGCCCCTGGAAGGCCCAGAACTGGATTACTTCCTCCTAAGAAAAGAGATTCTCCAGTAAAGGGGATGGCTTTGGACGTTTGTCCACTCATCCTTTATTTTTTTTTTTTTTTAATTTATTGAGCACCTATTGTGTGCCAGGGACAATACCGGTCCCTGAGAAGAGGTGAATTAAGAAAGAGCCCTTTTTTGGATCAAGCTTTTAAGCAGGTCAGAGAGATCCCCGTGAATTCAAAGAAGCCTCAATGGGGTTTAGGGACAGTGAGGGTTAGGTTTAGGGACAGTGAGGGTTAGGTTTAGGGACAGTGAGGGTTAGTCTGAAGCTGTGAAGGCTGCGAAGGGAGAAGGCCTCAGGGCTGCTGGGGGGCGGTTGGGGCAGGAGAGCCTCCCCCTGAGAGCACCGGCTTGTGTGGGGAGTTGTGGGCTGGTGAGCAAAGCACAGGAAAGAGAAAGTGCTGGCCGGGCCTGGCTGGTTGGGGAAGAATCAGGAAGAACCTGGTTGAGGGCAGCGAACCTCCCCCAGGAGAGTTTGCAGTTGCGCAGTGGGGAGGTCTAGGCTGTAGAGAAAGAACCCCCGGGGGGTGAAGCCTGCAGGTGGGAGGGAAGGCGGCTCTGTAGCGCGTCTGTCCGGGTCACTTGGAAACTGCAACTGGCACTTCCTTTTCTCTCTGAAGTGTGTCCAGCCTCGGGGAGCCCCAGGAAAGGGCGGCATGGCCACCCAGGGTCCCCGGGCCGCAGGGCGGGAGTGTGCGGACACTTGCCCCCGCGGGCTTCCCTCTAGGAGGGGCCTGGGTGCCCAGCAGGGAAGCCTGGGTCGGTGCCCCCAGGCTGGCCGGGCCACAGGGCCCAGGACGACTCGGGTGGCAGGGGCCTGTGTGCAATGTGACGGTCCCCTTGGCCGCCGGCCACTGTTCCCACCGCGCGCTGCCGCCCCACCCCGAGGCAGGATGCCCTGCCCTGCGGAGCCATTGGAAGGGATAAAGACATTTGTTTTGGAACTGGAAGCTTTCCTGGCACTGCGGGGAAAGGCATCTGTGCCCCCCCCCCCCAGCTTGCCTGCCCTCCGCACCATCCCCAGTAGGTCGTGGTTACACCTGCCTGGGCCCAAGCCTCCAGGGACAGCGGCGCCGACACCCAGGCCCTGGGCGGAGCAGCAGGAGACCCAACTCTCAGAGCCCAGCGCAGCCTTGCCCCTCACCTCCCTTATTAGGGCAACTCTGCCCTGTGAGATTGCACCGAGCCACCGTGAAGGGGGACGCCGGGCACCTGTCCAGGTGGTGGAGCGGCGGTCTCACTCGTCACCTGCTTAACAACATTGAGCAATCGGGTGCATTTTTTAAATGCTCCAGAGGCTTCTGTGAACTCTAAACCTGAGGTTCACTCCTGATAGTAGAGCTGCCTTTGGCAGGAGCATGCTGGCCACGAGAGGGGCCTGGTAAAATAGGGGCCGGGACACCTTTGGCTGCTCCACAGGGCAGCTGGCCCCTGCACTGGAAACGCCCTTGTGCAACACACCTGTAGACAGACACCTACCTGCTGGGTACCTATAATTGCCAACTGCTTATTGTGAAGAAGACACTACAGGAGGTTTTTTTTTTCTTTTTAAGTAACCTCTACACCCAACATGGGGCTCGAACTCACAACCCCAAGATCAAGTCACACGCTCCACCGACTGAGCCAGCTGGGCACCCTACTCTAGTTTTCACTTAAGCTATGCTATGTGGTATTAACCAGGAAATTGTTCGGATGGCCAATTATCTCTGGTTGTTATGTTTTGGCTAACTTCTCAGGAGGAAGAAATTAAGATATTGGAAGTCATTTTTCTTTACATTGTCCCAAGCTGGTAAGATGTATCATCCTTTGATAAAGAACAAAACCCAAGGGATCCCTGGGTGGCGCAGCGGTTTGGCGCCTGCCTTTGGCCCGGGGCACGATCCTGGAGACCCGGGATCGAATCCCACATCGGGCTCCCGGTGCATGGAGCCTGCTTCTCCCTCCGCCTGTGTCTCTGCCTCTCTCTCTCTCTGTGACTATCATAAATAAATAAAAAATTAAAAAAAAAAAAAAAGAACAAAACCCAAAAGTCTACCCTTTTTCTAAGTCACCGTTGTTCCGTGTAAGTATAACTTAAACGGGCTGAAGACCATGGATTTGCCAAATCAACAGTGTAACATTGCAGTTAAGGACGTTCAGTCTGAAGACCCAGCCACTAAGCCAGATCTTCCCAGCGCTGTGCCACCCTGGGCAAGTCACTCTATCTTCTCAAGTTTATCTGTCAAAGGGGGACGCAAATAGTCCCTGCCCCATTAGGCCATTGTGAGGATTAAAAGGAAACCCAGGTAAAGGTACTGGGTAAATATTCAGTGACGTTGTTACGTGCTACTCTGTGCTAGGGAAAGATGAGCAGAATATGGAGCCTCTTTATAGGAGTTCCAAGTCCACTGGGGTAGCAGAAACGGACATACATAAATAGCATGGAAATACAAGCATGTAGAGTGTGCTCGTGAACTCAGAAGCACTCATTAGGGAATTAGGGAAGACTTCACAGGAGAGGCAACCCCTTGCTGAGATTGAAGGATGATCAGGAGTTTGTTCACCATGGACAGCCCAGGTGGCTCAGCGGTTTAGCACCGCCTTCGGCCCAGGGTGTAATCTTGGAGACCTGAGATCGAGTCCCACGTTGAGCTCCCTGTATGGAGTCTGCTTTGCCCTCTGCCCCTCTCTCTCTCTCTCTCTGTCTCTCATGAATAAATAAATAAAATATTAAAAAAAAAAGTTCGTTCACCAGGCAGACAGAGGTGGAGAAGAATCCTCTGGACAGCACCAGCAGCTGGTACAAAGAGAAGCAGGAAAGCGCATGGTCCAATCAGAGAACCATAGGAGTTATTGAAAGGTAAATCTTTTAAAAGAATAAAAGCATGATACTCATGAATTATAAATCAAATGTCTGTCAATGGTTTTATTTAACTCATTAATTAATGAGGAAACCAGGAAAGATGTTACAAGTGGTTCAAAGGAGAATTCAAAGAGCATTCATATGTAAGTGGCCAGAAAATCATTTAAAGGGCAGCCCTGGTGGCTCAGCAGTTTAGCGCCGCCTTCAGCCCAGGGCCTCATCCTGGAGACCTGGGATCGAGTCCCACATCAGACTCCCTGCATGGAGCCTGCTTCTCCCTCTGCCTGTGTCTCTGCCTCTCTCTCTGTGTCTCTCATGAATAAATAAAATCTTTTAAAAAATCATTTAAATAATTTACAAATAGATACAAAACTGGTCAATATTCACAGGACAAAAACTGCATCTCCAGGGACACAGTTTGCCTTTCTGTGGCCAAGAATCCATTACCTCACTCCAGTGAATAAAAATATAGAAACAAAAATATAAAATAGTCCACAGCTTATGGAAATAAAATGTAGTCTACCAATTATAGCAATAAAACAGCTCAGGGGTGCCCAGGGGGCTCAGTGGTTGAGCATCTACCTTTGGCTCAGGGTGTGATCCTGGAGTCCTGGGATCGAGTCTCACATTGAGCTCCCTACAGGGAGCCTGCTTCCCCTCTGCCTGTGTCTCTGCCTCTCTCTGTGTGTCTCTCATGGATAAATAAATAAAATTTTTAAAAAGAGAAATAAAACAAGGAAAAGATGAAGGTGATTTGGTAGGATGCATTGAACACCCAACCATTACACCCAGTAATTTTTTTTTGGCTCATTTCAGAAATGTTCACAGTTTTTCCTGATAGTGGGTTTGTTTTATTGGAGAACCAGAGGGGAGAGTGGGAGGTCGATGAGAGGGAGATGGGGCCTGAAGTGCAGACAGGGACCAAGTGTAAAGCCCCAACCTTCATGCTGGGGAGTCAGAATTTTACTCTGCAGCCTGTGCTGCAAAGGGTGGATTGTGGGAGACTGAGGCTGGAGTATGGGGCCCAGGGGAAGAAGCCAGGAGGTGTTGAATCATGCAGGGAGAATGGAGATGAGGCATGGGAGTGAACCGGTTATGAAATGAAGAGACATTTGGGGTGACTCAGGTTTTAGGAGGACAGAGGATATGCCTGAGGAGCCTTTGAGGGAAGAGCCCTTCTGTGCATATACCCGAGAGTGCTATTTTCTCAGGAGCTCTCACGGAGTCATTTGGAGCTGTGGATCTTCAACTCTGACCTGACCTCTCAGTTAAAGAGAACTTTCCAACAGAGAGCTTTCTTGGGAGAAAACACATACGTTGATTTTTCTGTCTGGATTTTCTTTTTCTTTCTTTCTTTCTTTTTTTTAAAGGCAGCGCCGCCTTCAGCCCAGGGCCTCATCCTGGAGACCTGGGATCGAGTCCCACGTCAGGCTCTCTGCATGGAGCCTGCTTCTCCTTCTGCCTGTGTCTCTGCCTCTCATTCTCTCTCTGTGTCTCTATGAATAAATAAAATCTTAAAAAAAAAAAAAGAATAGTAGGATATAATTGCAGATATTATTAGTTAAGATGGGGTCATGCTGGAGTAGGGTGAGCCCCTAATCCAATATGGCTGGTGTCCTTATAAAATAGGCGAAATTCAGACATAGTCACACAGGGAGAATCCCATGTGAAGACTGGACTTCTGCTGCCACAAGCCAAGTAACTGCCAGCATCTAGGAGAGGGACCTCAAACAGAGTTTTCACCAGAGCCTCCAAAAGGGACATGGCCTTGTCAACACCTTGATTTCAGTCTTCTGGACTCCAGAACCGTGAAACAATAAATTGTCATTGGTTAAGCCACTAGTCTGAGGTAAGTAGTTGGGGCAGCTCTAGCAGATGAATACAGGGGGCTAACAGCTTTCTGCTGTTGCCCGTTCCTTAGCGCCAGCTGTACCTCCAAATAATGGTCTCTTCATCAAAAAGTCTTTTCAGAACTTCCAGGTTGTCCCTCTCTGGCCAGGACCATCACTATGGATTTGCTGTTACACACCAGCTATATTATGTCCCCTTCCCCCTTTGTCTTCCCTGTTGAGAAATGGTACGTTCCTGACCTTTATACGCTCTTCTGAGTTGTTTCCTATCGGAGTCATTGTCGGTGGTAAACTGGGGAGTATGATTGTAGAGAGCAGTTCGCGTCTTCCGAGCCTGCCCCCTCTGTGAATGGCAACACGCCAGAGAAGGTGGTAGCAGGAAACACACGCATCACTTCCTTGTTTTCAATGGCAGGCAAACTCTTGATTGTCGGTGCCTAGGATCTGGATGACTTGCTCGGCATTCTAGGCCCTCGTGCTTGCATTTCCATATCGGGATCACATCCATGTAGGGGTCTTCACCTTAAAACCAGGAAAAGCAATATTAGACCTAAATAGATACACTTGTTTGTGTCAAGGCTTCGTGTCGCAAAAGGGCCTGTTGTGTGCTGTGGAGTGGTGCATCCTGTCTGCTCTCGAAAGCTGGAAACACAAATATCTCTTTATCCCAGCAGCATTTTTTTTCTCTTGTTACGAGTCTCCGAACAAAGCTTAGCCTGTATTCTTTGGCTGGGTTTCCAGATTTCTCCCCTCCCCAGCACAATGAAAAGAACTCTTCTCAGCCCTAGTAGGCTTATTTATTTTCTCCAGTTAAGACAAGACACATCACCAGTCATTATCGGGGGTGATAAAGTGACACTTGAGCAAGGTCATACAGATGGCAGATGTCCATACTGTTAATTTTCTCAGACTTGAAATACCAGCATCTGTGCTTTTAACTGTCAGTGGGCCTTCTGTGTTTAAAAGCTGGTTCGATTTATCTCGATTCTGGAACTTTCCCTTCATGGAATGTTGTGCCAAACAGGTGGATCTGTGGTGGTTTGAGAATCCTCATAGCGCTGCAGTAATAAAGTTTACAATAATAAATTTCTTTCATATTGTTACTTCATGTTTTCCAGTAGTTTTCACAGTCGTTCTATTCATAAAAACCCTCTGGACGATCAGAGTAGTTGATCCTGCCCCAACTTACTAAAAATCTTTTCCCTGGCCAGGGTATTCCCTGATTTGTAGATAGTAAATAGGTAAGTATTCATTTTAATATTTTTACTCCTTATTCACAGTAGGTGATCGGGCTTTCCATTTTGGGGAGAATTATAAAATTGCATTTTAAAAAGCACAGATGAGGGGCACCCAGGTGGCTGAGCTGGTTAAGCATCTGCCCTCAATTCAGGTCATGATCACACCCCATGTAGGGCTCGCTGTTCAGTGGGGAATCTGCTTCTCCCTTTCCCTCTGCTCCTCCCCCTCTCTCATTAAATAAGTAAGTAAGTAAGTAAGTAAGTAAATAAATAAATAAATAAATAAATAAATACAATCTTTTTTAAAAATAAAAGTACAGATGATGTATAAGTTTGACAAATATTTTTGAAGGTGGAATGACCAAAGTGTATAGGAAATCTTGGTCTTTGAAAATGCATATGATTCCCCATTCAGCAGAAAAATCCAGTTGCCCAGAAAGTTTTTTTTTTAAAGATTTTATTTATTTATTTATTCATGAGAGACACGGAGAGAGAGGCAGAGACATAGGCAGAGGGAGAAGCAGGCTCCCTGTGAGGAGCCTGATGTAGAATGCTCAACACTGAGCCACCCAGGTTCCCCATCTCAGAAAGATTTTAGTGTATTCCGAATGAAAGTGGAATAGAAAGAAAAGTCAGAGGCTTTTCCCTTTGCCCAGACTTAATGGAACATGTGGGTCAGTTCTCACGGTTGTGGCTGAGCCACCCCAACTGAACTCAGCACCTTACAGGTATGTTTAGAGACCCAGCCACCCTCTGCCCAAGGGACAGTTAGGGTTGCCTCCCCAGACCCAGGAATATGCCTGGGAAGGACTTGCTTGGTTTGTGAAGGCAGTGCCTCCTTGGGAAGCTGAGGCTGTGTCCCTCTCCTAGTGACTCCTACAATGAACCGAGCCCGACCTCAAGTGTCCTGGGGCCCAGCCAGGAGCAGGCTGCACAAGGCTCTTGTAGGACCGTCCAATGTTCATATGCTGTCCTGGTTCCCTACAGGACAGAGTTAGCTGCTCTAACAAAGTACTACAAGCATGATGGCTTATAAACAATAGATATTCATTCTATTCATTCAGTTCTGGAAGGCCCTGGACCTTCAGGGGACTACAATCCAGGTGTTGGCAGGGTTAGTCTCTTCTGCGAATTCTAAGGCAAGAGCTACCCCAGTCCCCTCTTGTGGCTTCTGGTGTCTGCCCACCAGCCTTGGCATCCCTTGGCTTATAGATTCATCACTCTAATCTCTGCCTCTGTCTTCATCTGGCCTTCTCGGTATGTCTGTCCAAATTTTCCTTTCCTTTTTTTTTTTTTTTAAGATTTTATTTATTTATTCATGACAGACACACACACAGAGGCAGAGACACAGGCAGAGGGAGAAGCAGGCTCCATGCAGGGAGCCCGACGTGGGACTCCATCCCAGGTCTCCAGGATCACACCCTGGGCCAAAGGTGGCGCTAAACCGCTGGGCCACTGGGGCTGCCCCCCAATTTTCCTTTTCTTAAAAGGACAGCAGTCGTTGGATTAGGATCCATCCTAATCCTGTCTGAATGCATCTTACCTTGATTTCATCTGCAAAGATCTTGTTTCTAAGTAAGGTCATATTTACAGGTACCAAGTGTTCAGACTGCAACGTATTTTTTTGGAGGACACAGGTCCACCCGACGTGCGTGGTAACTAGGAGCCACAGCATTTTAGAACTGAAAAATGATGCTCAAGCATTCCAGACGTGACTGAGATAAAGTCCTGACTTTCCACTCTGACTGTGTTGGGGGCCGACTGCGCTGTGTCCCTGTCAGCAGGACAAGAGGATAGTAGCAGTGGCCGCCCTGGGAGCCTGTGTAGGGATTAGGTGAGAATATCTGTGTGAAACCCAGTGGCCAGCACAGAGCAAGCCTCAATCAATGTTATGGAACTTTATATGGCCTCCGCATATGTCCAGTCAGCCTCTCGTAAACTTAGGAGGTGTCATGTAGGATCCTTAGCATTAAAAAATGATACTTTCCTGATGGTCTGGGAAATGTAAGTAAGCTTTGGGGATCAAGAATAAGTGCTTATGTGTGGTTATATTTTGATTTGAAAGAATAACCCTTTTGGTGGTTATACAACACTGCGGTTTCTTGTATAAACTGTCAAATGATATCTTCTATTTGAATAAGGCTTCTCAGTTTTCAAAGGGTTTTTATTTCTTTCTTACACAAACCCTGGGAAAGTGGCAGGGTGGGTATTGATAATCCCATTTTATGGGTAAGGACACTAAGACAAGGGTTAAGAGGTTTGCTTTAGATCAGTGAGTGTAGCTGAGATGGCCGGCTGCCCACCTGATTCATATTCTCTCCTTTTCCTTGCTAACAAGACCCCTGTCTTGTTCAGATTGTGGTATGTCCAGCTAAAAAAGAACATTCCCAGACTCTTTTGCTAATGGGGCTGGCCAGTGATGTGTGAGCAGCAATGGAGGACAGGGGAGCTTCCAAGACAACCTTTTAGAGAAGGCCAATTCATCTGGCACAAACCCACCACCGGCCACCCAGGGTGTGTGTGTGTGTGTGTGTGTGTGTGTGTGTGTGTGTGTGTGTTGTACTCATTTTCATCTAAACTCAGGGCTGGTTGGTTAACATTTGAAGTCCCTAACCAAGAATACACAACTCCCAGGAAGCCTGGGTGGCTCAGCGGTTGAGCATGAGCTTTTGGCCTGGGGTGTGATCCTGGAGTCCCAGGATGGAATCCCACCTCGGGCTCCCTGCAGGGAGCCTGCTTCTCCCTCTACCTGTGCCTCTGCCTCTCTCTGTGTGTCTCTCATGAATAAATAAATAAAATCTTAAAACACACACACACACACACACACACACACACCCCTCAGGGCATGGCGGGTATGTTCGGAGGGTCCTAGTCAGCACTCTCCAAACATAACGAAGACAACCACCCAATCTTGGCTAGAGGGCCTGTTAATTAGCATAAGGACTTTTCCTGAATGAAAGGTGGATTGGCTGGAAATATCTTAAAGGCACCCATACCCTTGCATCACTGTGGCGTTAAGGGCAGCCCTCTAGTCTCACCTCCCTCGCACAGGGGCCAGGTGCTAACTGCCGTTGGAGTGCTGTCGTTTCTACCTTCCTGGAGTGAACTCTCCACACAAGTGTCGTCAGACTTCTGAATGAGACCTGCCCTCATTTTGGCACAGTGCCCAGGGAGGTGGCTGAGGAGGGGAACTTTAGTTCTCAAGTACTTCAGACCAGCGGGGATGGTGGTCACCATCGGCTATAGACAAAGAACCTGACCAGTGTGAACGCCCAGATTGACTTAGGTCGGTTGTCAACACCCTGGCAGCCACGTTTGAATGGGTGACCCCCCCACTGGTAGTGGTTACCTGGAACAGAGCGAGACATTGGCCCAAGCCGTGCCAGTTGGGTCCTTTCTCTTGCACTTCTGTGATCAAGACTGAAAAATACTGTCATCGGGCTCTACGTATTGCTAAAATTGAGGTAGTGTAAACGCAGACATGGCAGGGAGGCCATGTGGGGATGGGCAGGGAAGGGAGGAGATGGGCCAAGAGAAAAGGAGGGGCTGCAAGTGAATGGAGACAGGGATTAGAGGCCATGTGGCCCCGCAGAGTGAGGATGGCAAGACTTTAGGAAGCTTCCTTGGTTCCCATCGCCTTGCTAGTTCTGGGTCTCGGTTCCTGGGGACTGTCTGACTGATCTTGCCCCAAGGTTTCTCTGAATCTTTATAGTAAATGACTCCTTATTATTGCTTAAGTGACTTTAAAGTGCTTTCTGTTGCTTTAACCAAAAGAACCTTGATGTAACTCAATATCATGCTGGAATGTATATAAATACCTTCTTAAAAGGTTTGTGTATCTGTAGGCTCTATTAATATCCATTCCTCCCAACTCCATCAACATACATCATACATCTTGAACACACACACACGCACTCTGCATTCATAAGCTCAGTCCAATTACCAGATTGAAATTCCCCCCATGCCTAGATGTCTTAGCAGCACATTTATTTCTCAGACTCCATAATACACTTGACTAGGTTTTAAGCAGATTGACTAGATCAATGAATAAAAATATATTACTAAACTTCTCTTTGAGGTGAATCCTCCTCATCAGTAAATTAGGCTTCAAGGTGAGTGTACAGCAGACCTCACGGCACAGCTCTTGGGCTGATTCCCGTCCTTTCCCACACAAAGCATGAGAAAAGGAGTCACACGTGAAGAGCGGCTCCATTCATTAGCCATTCCTTCATCTCACAGGCATTTCCTGAGCCTTCCATGTGCTCTGCTCTGCTCTAGTTGCCCTGAATCCAAAGGTGAGTGAGATTCAGACCTAGTGTGAACCATACCTGGGGCGATTTCTTGAATCTAAAACACTACTTTCATTTCTCAATTCTATTTTCTGGTTTTCCAGTTTTCCATTGCCACTCTCCTACCACTGCTACAAATTCTGTACCTCCAGGTTCTTCTTACTTTTTCATTCTTTCTTTCATGAAGTTTAAATTTTGGGATCTGTCTGGAATTGGGGAATGGTAACCCTCCCTTACTTAGGATTCTTTCCCCAATATGTTACTCACCATGAAGTGGTGTTACCTTGACTGACTACACACACACTCCCCTTGGGAACTTCATCCTGGCTGTTCCCCCTGCTGGGACAGCTCTTGCCCAGGTATCTCCCTGGCTCATTCCATCCCCCCTCTTCAAGTCTTCATGCAAACATTACCTTCTCCTGCCCACCTGCCTCAGCACTCCTGACCATCCATACCTTTACTTTTTCTTTTTCCCTAGCATTTCCCACCTTCTAACAAGGGTAGAGGTTTTTGTTTTCTCATGTTATATCCCCAGAACAGTGCCTGGCATATAGTAGGCCTGCGGTGAACATTTGCTGAGTGTATGGCTGGTGATGTGGGGGCAAGTCTGTTTGGGCGAGACACAAAAGCAAACGATTGGAATATATTTGCAGTCAGGTGTTTGGATCAGTACTTACTCAGGTGACCTTAACAAAGACAATGCTAAGATCAGAAAGCACAGAGATTAATTGGAGCTAGCTTTGTCAAGTTGAACAAAGTAGTCTGCAGGTACACAAAGCAGCTGGCACCCATGGGCAGAAAATATGCATATCTGTGACATGCTTTATGAGAACATGGATTGATGGAAATATTGATGGGGAGTAGTTTGGATTGTGTATTACATTAATCATGTAATATTTAAGGTTGTGGCTTTCCTCTTGATGTAATTAGTTGTTAGGTTTATGTTAAACATTATTGAGTTAAAAGAGTAGCATTTATAAAGGAAAGAGGAGTGCCGGGGTGGCTCAGTCAATTGAATGTCTGACTCTTGATTTCAGCTTAGGTCATAATCTCAGGGTCATGGGATGAAGTCCCACATCAGACTCCATGCTCAGGGAGTCTGCTTCTCCCTCTCCCTCTGCCGCTCCACCCTACTTGTGTTCTCTCTTGATCTCTCTTTCTCTATGTCAAATATATATATTTTATAATATATATAATAATATTTATTATCTATAATATTTATAAATATATTTATATAATATAATAAATATTATATATTATAAAATATATATTTATATTTATATATTTATATATATTTTGTCAATATTTACATATTGACAGCCTGATCTCTGTCAATGAAATTCACCAGCTGATAAGGCCTGCCCACATACCTCAAAGCAAACCCACAAATCAGATTGTGTGAGTTTAGTCTTCAATATGAATGAACATCCAGGGGTTGTCTGATTCTGGAGGAAAGCCTTCAACATGAAACAGACCAAAATCATTCAAGTAGGAAAAAAGTTTAGGAGGAAACAAAAACAAAGCAGGGGAACAGAGTAAAAATTCTCAAACACACACCAAACACATATTTAATATTCTTGGGGAGATAAGAGGCAAAAATGCTATGGGAAAACATTTCTGTTTCTTCAATGACTATTAAGTTAAGAATGTATCATGAAGTATGAGACCATTTTAAGTTAAAAATGGAGACATTGGTCATCTAAGGAAAGAAAGATCATCTAAAATAAAGGGAAGGTAGAGACATGAAGAGAACTAGAATATCCCCTCCTGCAATGAACTGAATGTCAGTGTCTCCCCCTCCCAAAATCCTATGTTGAAATCCTAACCCTTAATGTGATAATATATGGAAGTGGGGCCTTAATTCATGAGGGTGGGCCCTCATGAACTGGATCGGTACCCTTATAAGAGAAGCCCCAGAGAACTCTGTTGCCCCTTTCACCAAGAAAGGTGCAACCTGGAGAGAGCCATCACCAGAACCCAACCATGCAGGCATCCCAGTCTTAGATTTCTGGCCTCCAGAACTGAAAGAAATAAATTTCTTTTGTTATGAGTCGCCTAGTCCATGGTACTTTATTATAGCATCCTAAGTGGACTAAGATACCACCTCACAGTTATAAGCCTTAGTTTTCCTTCTATATTCCTAAAGATTATCACATAGAACTCTTTTATTTTTCCCCCAAATCACCACATTTAACTTTTCAAGCTAAAAGAAAATGCCCCCCCCCCTTTTTAAAAAAAGATTTTATTTATTTATTCATGAGAGACACAGAGAGAGACAGAGACATAGGCAGAGGGAGGAAAAGCAGGCTCCATCCATGCAGGGAGCCCAATGTGGGACTTGATCCTAGGACCCTGGGATCATGCCCTGAGCCAAAGGCAGATGCCACCCAGGCATCCCCAAAAAGATGCCCTTTCTTTGGATTTCACATGGAAGATGAAACATAAGAAGAACTAAGTCACAAGGCACCAGCAAGTATTGCCCCTCATCTCCTACCAGGATCAAGGCTACTTTTTTGTAGAACTTACCTGAAAAAATGGAGGTGCTGTGTACCTACCCTACTTGGTTATTATGAATATGATTTTTTTAAAATTTTTTTTATTTATTTATGATAGTCACAGAGAGAGAGAGAGGCAGAGACACAGGCAGAGGAAGAAGCAGGCTCCATGCACCGGGAGCCCGACGTGGGATTCGATCCCGGGTCTCCAGGATCGCACCCTGGGCCAAAGGCAGGCGCCAAACCGCTGTGCCACCCAGGGATCCCATGAATATGATCTTTAAGACAATGGGCAGTTTAGTTCTATGTTAATGGTATTTTAACAATTTGCACCCCCCCTCAAATTTTTTTAATACACAGAAGCCCTCCCCTATCCCTAATTTTTACAGGAGGAAATGAGGCGCAGGGAGGTGAATCACTTAACCCAAGAGCACACATCCAGTACCTGGTTGATCCAAGATCAGAGTCTCTTACTTCAATAAGCCCAGGGAGCTCTGCTGTGCTCTGTGGACTACAGGCAAGCAGGTTTCTGCAGAGCAAGTGTGAAATCTCAAGCATGAGAAAGCACTTTTGGTTAAGCATGGCAGATTGAAGACTTTCTCTTCCAAAATCCCAACTAAAGATTCCAGTAGAAGAATAAAAAAGGTATAAATGCACAAAAACAAATGCCCTGGAAGGGAACTATACAGACTTTGAAATGGCAAATGGAAAACAGTTTTGGCAGATGGAAAACAGATGGAGAGGTGGTGACCAGTTTAGCCAGCAAGGGGGGCCCTCCAAGAAATCCTGCAGAAACCCCAGAAAGGTGGGGGTTCTGTGACATCAGATAAGCAGGAAGAAGGGAAGAGTTGAAGAATTGAACACAGAAGATTGTTGAGAAGTTTGGGTCTAGATCTCCAAGTATCCTCCTCTACCCAAGCAACCAGGCAATGCCTCCCTCCTACCTTCCCCTGCCACCTGCTCACATAGACTGAAAGGTTTTTTTTTTCCAGAAGTATGGAACCAAAAACACTCCAAATATAGCCACATTATGTACAGCACAGGACAGCAGTGAGGTTTGGGGCTGGTACTAGGGAAAGCGAAAATCAGTACTAAAGTCATCACTGAATTGGTATTTCTGCCTCCCAGACCCTTCCCCTGCTGGCAACCAGAATCTTCTTTTCCATCAGGACAGCAGGGGTTCTGTCCTGGGGGAACTGAGTGACAGCAGAGAAAGAAAACCCCTGCAGAGAATGTCACTCGGGGTCCCACCCTGAAAAGGCGGGCTCACAGCCTGGTCTCTGTCAATGAAATTCAGCAGCTGATAAGGCCTGCCCGCATACCTCAAAGCAAACCCACAGATCAGATTGTGTGAGTTTAGTCTTCAATATGAATGAACGTCCAGGGGTTGTCTGATTGTGGAGGAAAGCCTTCAACATGAAACAGACCAAAATCATTCAAGTAGGAAAAAAGTTTAGGAGGAAGCGGAAACAAAGCAGGGGAACAGAGTAAAACTTCTCAAACACACACCAAACGTATATTTAATATTCTTGGGGAGATAAGAGGCAGTGCTGCACCCATTAATCAGAAGCAGGATGCTTTAATTCAGGAATGATCAAAGAACAAGACAGAAGAGTTCTTAGAAATTAAAAATAGAAGAGCTAAAAAAAAAGAAGATTTGGCAGATGATAAAGTGGGAAAATCTCCCAGAAAGATGAACAAAAAACCAGAGATGGCCAAGAGGAAAGAAATGATAAGAAAATTAAAGGACTGGTCCAGGAGGAACAACAATATTCACCAAGAAGGAGTTTCAGAAAGAAGGAATAAAGAAAATGAAGTTGAAAGACTTGGGAAATCATACCAGAAAATTTCCTCGTGGATTTGAAAAGATCCCTATCAGGTGACACCACTCGGAGATTCCAGAAACTGTGAATAAAGAGAAAACCCTCAACGTGTCCTTAGAGGACTCATCTATACTAAGAGAATAGTGGGAGGCAACAGAGGGACGGGGGTGTAGTCATCTTCTGACATCATAGGAAGCCAATAAATGATGTCTCAAATGGATCAAATGATAGCTGTATAAGCTTATTATTTAGAAATCTGGGAGGAAAATAAAAGAAACAGCTAAAAGGGGACATATGAAGGGGGACAGGAGACCTTTTTATATTATAGGGCTCACATTATTGGGCTTTCTCATCTACTTGTGTACTGATGATCAATTCCATGAGAGAATGTTGAAAAAAGATCCAATTTCCTTCTTCCCATTCCCCGATCTCGGTGGCTTTGCCTTCTCGGAGGAGGCGGCCTGCCCCTGGCTATGTTATAACCCCTTCAACATTAGGCGATCTGGGTTCCCCTTGCTTGGGTTTTGGGGGCTTGCCTTGTGGCACAGCGTTGTCCTGTCATGTGGAAGGGGATGAAGTCTCCACTATGGCTTTGTGCCGAGCTCACAGGGGCAGATAAATACATGAACATTTTCCTTTGTTTTCATGGCGATATCTATGCAAAGTTCTTTTCCCTCTTGGTGTTTATCTTTTGGCCCGGGTTGTAAGGACGGGATGGACTCAGGTGGTGAGTAATGGCTGAGTCCCATTGTTCCCCCTCGTGGTGACCGCACCCTGTGCTGTCCAATGGGGGACAGCCAGCCTGGCCTTTGATGTCCTCTGAGTTGAAAGGCCTTTTTGGCTTTGATATGAGCACGAACTTGGCTTTGCAAAAACCAACGCTGGGCAATTATGTCATGAAGAACCAAAGCTTAATAGTTACATGCAATGGAAATAAATCCTTGACAGGGTTGGTGTGAGAGGAGGAAGCTAGATTATGCAACAAACAACAGAGTCCCCCAATTTAGATTTTTAATGGACAGACCCCTTGGAAGTGATATAGCTCGGAGAAAACAAAGAATTAAAATATGTGCTGTGGAGCCTTATCTCTTTGGGGTTTGTGTTATCACATTGGGGGGAGTCTCCCTCTTATGAATCACAAATTCCTGGAGCGCCTTACCAAAGGGGCTGCTTCCCTGGCCCTTATTTTTGGTGGGGAGGCTGTACTCAGTTGAGTGAGGCACTTGAGGGAGGGGAGGAGATGATGTCAGGAGGGGCTGCAGGAGATCAGTGCCCCTCGGGAGCCAGCAGGGAGCCTGCAGACCTCCCTGCAAGGGCAGTGGGAGGGGCCTTGGCCAGGACACAGTGCTTCCAGGCCTGTAGGGCTTCCTTCAGGTCCATATTCACTCCACCAGGCCAGGGAGCCTGCACAAGAGAGTGTCCAGGCTACATCGCCTGCTCTGCACTTCCGGTTCCATCCCCAACCCTCTCTCCCTTCTCTCTCTTCTCTCCTTTTCTCATCCAAACTGATACATTTTTGGGGTAAGTGTTGAACTCCTTGGACAAAATCTATAAGAGGGTGTGCCGTTGAGTTTGTTGGGACTGGGGGAGGTGAGGGGTTTATAGTTCCCAAATTGGTCTTAATTACAATCCTTCTGGTGACTTAAGAGAAAAGCACCAGGCCTGCCCTTGGATGAGATCCTCGCTGAGTGTAATCAAGTGCATGCCAGTCTAGCTCAGCCTCAAACCAGGGCATGTGAGCAGAAGTCATGGTGAAAGCCGCATTTATCTGATTAAGAATACTCATTAACATTTGAAAAGAAAACCCGTGCCTCTGCTCTGCTTCTACTTGTCTGATTTCAAGAAGCTTGTCCAGGCCCTGATTTTCTCTTCTAGAAGATTCCTCTCATGGCTTCTGTTTCACCTGTCAGTGAAATCAATCACCCTCATCTCTTGTACAACTGACAGTCTAGAAGATGCTAGTGTTTTTGTAGTGTCTGCCACAAACAAAAGCCAATGCTTTCAGCAGTTGCCTAGCCAGAGGACTTTGGAGGGAAGTTTCAACATGTCTAAATTGCTGACCACCCTCCCTGTCTGGGGCTTCCAGGGCTTCCCAGGAGTAGCCTCAGCTTCTGATATCAAAGAGGACCTTTCCTAACCTGTGTCCCATAAGAGGTATGGGACATGAGTTTGCCTCCTTAAGAAAAAGGGAAGGATGTGCCACTTTCTTACTGAGGGGAAAAGAAACATTCCGTTTGCAGCGTGGGTAAATGGTGTGGTATTTAAAAGAAATCATACACAGTTTTATGTCGCATTTCTATAGCATTGCCCACAGAATGCAAAAATTCCTTTGTTTTCTGTGCAAAGAAACTAGGAACAAGAGAAATTTGATTCCATTCAGTTCATAGACAGTTTTCTTTTTTACAAATTTATATTCAATTTAATGAACATAGAGGGTATCGTTAGTTTCAGAGGTAGAGGTCAGTGATTCATCAGTTGCATATAACACCCAGTGTCCATCACATCACCTGCCCTCCTTAATGCCCATCACCCAATTACCCCACCCCCTGACCCCCTCCCCCCCAGCAACCCTCAGTTTGTTTCCTAGAGCTTTGAGTCTCTTATGGTTTGTCTCTCTCTCTCTCTCTCTGTTTTCTTTTTTTTTTTTTTGTTTTCTTTTTTTTTTTTTTCTAAAAATCCTGAACAATCTGGTGAATTCACTGGCTGCAATGGAGAGTTTGCTTATTTTTCCCATTTGGGTAGTTCCTCAACTCACTCCTGCTCCAGAGGGTCTGGAGATTTTATCAAGTTTTCTCTTTTTTATTTTTTTTATTTATTTATGATAGTCACAGAGAGAGAGAGAAAGGCAGAGACACAGGCAGAGGAAGAAGCAGGCTCCATGCACCGGGAGCCCGATGTGGGATTCGATCCCAGGTCTCCAGGATCGCGCCCCGGGCCAAAGGCAGGCGCCAAACCGCTGCGCCACCCAGGGATCCCTCTCTCTGTTTTCATCTTATTTTTCCTTCCCTTCCCTGACGTTCATCTGTTTTCTTTCTTAAATTACACATATGAGTGAAATCATATGATATTTGTCTTTCTCCGACTTATTTCGCTTAGTGTAATACCCTCTAATTCTATCCATGTTCTTGCAAATGGCAAGATTTCATTCTTTTTGATGGCTGAGTAATATTCCATTTTATATATATCATGTCTTCTTTATTCATTCATCTCACAGACAGTTTTCTTAAATATAGCTGGCATCAGGATAACCTGGGGAACTGATAGAATGTGTAGGTGGGACCACATTTTGAGAAATCCAAACCCTCAAAATTGTGACTTTGACGTGTCACAAAATTGGACAGGATCTTAAATCTCCTAAGTTCCAACCCCTCATTTGACAGAGGGAAGACTGGTTCCAAGACCTGAAGAGACCCTGCCAGGCTCCTACAACTAGCTCATGGGGCTCCTCGGAGGCAGAAGTAGGTAGTGATCTTAGTCCTGGTCTCTCTGAGAACCTGCCCTACCTGGAAGCCCCAACTATCTTGTGACCTCGTTTATTTTTCTCTGCCAGCCTCCCCAGTTCCTGCTTACTCCCTTGTCTCTGTTCTCACTCAAACCAGAATCCTTAACTTTGGTCCTTTCTTTTCTCTGATTTTATCCTACCCCTGGCCCTGCCCTCCTTACCATCCTTCTTTACATTCTCCTACTGCAGTGATGGAGAGGACCTCTTTCCTCTACCTGACGAACTGCTACTCAGTCTTCAAGACCTGATTCAACTTTTATTTTCTGCCAACCTTTCTGAGGCCCCCATCAAACTCAGGTAATTTCTTCTACCTCTTAAATTTCTGTATCATAATGGTATTTCTTTTTTTTTTTAAATTTTATTTATTTATTCATGAGAGACACAGAAAGAGAGAGAGAGGCAGAGACACAGGCAGAGGGACAAGCGGGCCCCATGCAGGGAGCCTGACGTGGGACTCGATCCCAGGACCCCAGGATCACGCCCTGGGCCAACGTCAGGTGCTTAACTGCTGAGCTACCCAGGCGTCCCCATAATGGTATTTCTATAGACAGCACTCTTCCCCTTGTATTTTTTTTAAAGATTTATTTTTATTTATTTATGATAGAGAGAAAGAGAGAGAGAGGCAGAGACACAGGCAGAGGGAGAAACAGGCTCCATGCCAGGATCCCAATGCGGGACTCGATCCCGGAACTCCAGGATCGTGCCCTGGGCCAAAGGCAGGCGCGAAACCGCTGAGCCACCCAGGGATCCCCTTCCCCTTGTATTTAATCTTTGTTGCTTATCTGCCTCCCCTATTGGAGCTTGAGCTCTTTGAAGGCAGGCACCCTAACTCATCTATCTGTTCATCCCCTGTGCCTTGCCGTTCTGGTTAACCCTTGTTGTGGAAAAAAAGTACCCCACAACATAGTGGCCTAAAACAGCAAACATGATTTAATTAGCTCATGAAGTATGAGCAGGGTTTAGCTGGTTTCCATTCCATGCACTGTCAGCTAACGTGGGTCCAGTTGACATTTGCAATCTGCTCACTCACATGGCTGGCAATTTGCAAACTGTCAGTTCCTCTCTACACAGGCTTCTTCACAGGGGAGCATCAGCTTTCTCACACAACAGTATCTAGGTTCCCAAAACAAATATCCCGGGAGAACCAAGTGGAAGAAGCTGTATTGCCTTTTTTGACCTGACCTTGGAGGCAAAATAATATCTATTGTGGTCAAAAGTTGGGGAGGGAGTGCTGATCCCACCCCTCCATGGGAGGAGTGCCAGAGTGACACTGAGAGAAGAGCTTGTGGGTGGGAAATGTTGGAAAATGCACCCATCACACTAGCACAGGGCCTAAGACCTGATAAAGGATCATTAGGTGATTGAAGAAATAAATGGCTAAATAAAACCGAAGTCCTAAATCTTTGTAGCAACCAAAAGAGTGGTGGCTCTTGAGGGGTTCTAATAGGTATTAGGTCTCTTAGACTCTTTGGGGTATATACAATTTTCTCAATTGTTTTGGATGTATGGAATTTTTATATAATTGGGAAAAAAATGGGTTCAGAGAATCTCAAGATACATTTCTTTCTGAATTTTAAATTCTCATGCTGAGACATGGGGTGTCTAGGGCGTAGGGAAGGAAGGGAGATTAATTTTTAACTCCTATACCTTTTTGTTCACTTTGGGTTTTGAGCCATGTTCAAATCATGTACAAAGATAGATAGATAGATAGATAGATAGATAGATAGATAGATAGATATCTTTGACTATAAGTTCTAAAATAAAATTTTAAATTTATTGCAACGGACATCATCATCAATTTACTCTCAAATGATTCAGAAAAAAATATGTGTGTAAATATGGAGAGACAGAGAACAATAGAGCAAATGGGCAAAATGTTGACAACAGATACATCTGGGTAATGAATGTTCTTAACGTTAACCATTCTTTTGTGCTCACAACTTTCCTGTAGATCTGACGTTTTCCCAATAAAAAGTTTTTGAAAATCCTCATGGTATGAACATGGCCCTAAACCGCTTCTTTTGGGGGAGGAAGAGTCTTCTCGGTTGTTTTGTTGTTTTTGTGGTTGCTTTCCTCAGGCAAATTTAGGTTTACATTCACAGAAGACCCTCTTTTAATAATTTTCCGGAATAAATCTCTTAGTGAGTTTAACAGCAACAAAAATTAGAAAATCATAGTTAATTGCAATAATGAATTCTTGAAAAATTGGTGGCATCAAGATTAGCAGGTGACATAACGGATGTCCTATGGGCTTCGTGTGTGTGTTGAACATTGTCTCCCTAATATTTAGATGGAGAATTTTGTACGAGAGAAAGAGGAAGGGAACCCGCACTTAGTACTGAGACAGTCACTGTGCAACGAGGTCTAAGTGTATTAGCTCATTAACTATCCTCAAAACCCTTCTAAGCAGATTTTACTATCCCTCTTCTGTAACTGAGGAAACAAGCTCAGGCAGTGGTTGTGCTCATTCTTATGCCCTTGGCTTCAACTAAGGAAACTTGAACTTGACTGCCTCAAACAACAAGGACATTTATTCTCTCACATGCAAAGAGGCTGGGAGCAAGAAAAAAGGACTGATCGTATGCCAGGGATTGGGGCAGCCCTGACAATATGAAGACGAGAAAACCTAGCTCCTGCTTATGGGAACTTTGCAAGAGTCATAACACTGGAAAGGCCGGCCCAGGGGCTGTGGATTTGCTGGGTATTTCTTGTCAGCCGGTGCTCTGTCTTTATGTTAATAGGCACATGTGATTATAATTAATGAGCATATGGCTTACTAAGTCATTGCTTTTTAAGAGAAATATTTGCATTTCAAACCAATGATGTATTTTCTCACCAAGACTAATATTATTTCTGTGTATCTACATATGATTTTATTGGCTTATATTTTGTGTAATCTTAGATCATTTTGCTTCTTGGCCTAATTTGCAAATAAAGCAGTTTTCTGGCCTGAAGAATCACTTTTATGTTAGGTCAAAAACAGTTGGAGGGGCGCCTGGGTGGTGCAGTTTGTCAAGTGTCCGACTCTAGATTTCAGCTCAGGTCATGATCCCAGGGTTGTGAGATCACGTCCTATGTCGGCTCCGTGTGGAGTCTGCTTGGGAGCCTCTCTCCACCTCTGCCTCTGCCCCTCCCCAACTCGCACGCACTCTCTCTCTCTAAAATAAATAAATAAATCTTTAAAAACCCACCAGTGTGAGTAATTTTAACATTTTCATTATTAAAAATACAAAAAATAAGAATTCCACCAATTTTCTGGTAGATAATTCTTACCTTTGCATGAAAACTAGTATCAGTCCTATGGGGGGAAAAAGGTGTATTTAGAACCAACACATCATTGGTATTCTTTAAAACTTCACAGCTGACATCTCATTTAAATCCTCTTTTTTTTTTCCTCACGGTCTTCTACAAGCCTTTCTTTATTAAATTCTGTCTTTAGTCCCTTCCTACTCCAATTTTCTTGTGTGTGTTTTTTTTAAGATATATTTATGTATTTGTTTATTCATGAGACACAGAGAGGCAGAGATACAGGCAGAAGGAGAAGCAGGCTCCCTGCAGGACACCCAATGCGGGACTCGATTCTAGGACCCCGGGATCACAGCCTGAACCAAAGGCAAATGCTCAACCACTGAGCCACCCAGGCACCTCCTACTCTAATTTTTTTAAACTTCTGTTGTGGAAAGCACATTGGGCTAGCAACCAGGAGACCTCAATACCAATTTCAAATTGCTCTAATTGGGCTGGCACTTGGGCCTCAGTTTTACTAAAAATTCAGCTGTTTGACCTGGGTCAGAGGTGCAAAGTAGATTGTATCTCAGGACCTCTCTGTGATTGGTAGTGCTGCCTGGACCACTATGTGATTGACTGGCAATGTCCGCCACAGGCTGAGAGAATGCAGCGCTCCCACCATGTGTTCCTTTCACAGGCTGGAGAAGGTGTGTCTTCTTTGTCTTCTTTTTATTATTATTTTATTTTTAAAGATTTTATTTATTTATTCATGAGAGATACAGAGAGAGAGAGAGAGGCAGAGACACAGGCAGAGGGAGAAGCAGGCCCCATGCAGGAGCCCAACATGGGACTCGATCCCAGGTCTCCAGGATCACACCCTGGGCTGAAGGCGGTGCTAAACTGCTGAGCCACCCGGGCTGCCCTATTTGTCTTCTTTTTAAAAAGAACAGCTTTATTGAGGTATAATTGACTTATAACAAACTACACATATTTAAAGTACAATTTGATAAGTTTTGACATCTGTATTGTGTTAGTCAGGGTTTTCCAGAGAAACAGAACCAATAATGTCTAACATATAAGTGCTAAACCAGGCATGCAACCCCAGAATAAACCCTATGTGGGCCATAATGTATTACCCTTCTTCTATATAATCGGATTCAATTTGCTAAAATTTTGTTAAGAATCCTTGCATTTTTGCATGAAGAATATAGGTCTATAGTTTTCATTTCTTGCAATATCTTTGTCCAGATTTTTGTGTCAGACCCATGCTAGCCTGATCATTTTCTTTAATTATCTGGGAGAGTTTGTATAGAATTGATATTATTTCTTTCCTAAACATTTGGTAAACTTACCAAGTGAAGGCATTTACATCAGGAATTGTCTTCTGAGGAAGGGTTTTATTATTTTATTTTATTTTATTTTATTTTTTTTTTTTTGAGGAAGGGTTTTAACCTTTCTAATCTGGGGAAAGGTTTTAACCCTTTCTAATTTCTTTAATAGGACTATTCAGATGATCTATTCCTTCTTAAGGGAACTTAGTGAGGTGGGACTGAGGCAGTGTTAAGTGTAGAGTTCATTTCCCCTACTACTGAGTTGAAATCATTCTGAGCAGTCTACACTATTCCCTAGTCCTGGGCAGTTGCCTCTCAGGTAGACCTAAACAATACTCAACTGAATTCTTTTTTTAAAAAAAGATTTTATTTATTTATTTGACACACAGAGAGAGAGAGGACAAGCAGGGGGAGCTGCAGAAGGAAAAGAAGAAGCAGGCTCCCCACTGAGTAGGGAGCCTGATGTGGGGCTTGATCCCAGGACCCTGGGATCATGACCGGAGCTGAACACGGATGCTTAGCTGACTGAGCCACTCAAGTGCCCCAACACTCAACTGAATTCTTTAGGAGGACCCTCTGCAGAACCCAGAGTCCTCTCTCTGTGCAGCTCTCCATTCCCACTTACCCTCCCCCCACCCCCCACCACTAACATGTCCCCTGTGGATTCCAGTCACCTTGGCCTCTCCAGTTTTCTCTCCTTAAGGAGACAGCCAGACTCCATCTGGGTTCCCCCTCCTTGTGCAATGGCCTGGAAATTCTCTCTGTGCAAAAAGCTGGGGCACTTTTAGGGCTCACCTGATCTGTTTCTCATCTTTCAGGGTTTATTGCCCTTCACTGCCTGATGTCCAATGTCTTGAGAGCTACTGTTTCATATATTTTGTCTGGTTTTCCTGTTGTTTTGGATAGAAGAATAAATCTGGTTTTTGTTCCTCCCGCTTGGTCCACAGTGGAAGTCTCCAGGCTTGATAATTTTTGCAGGTTTATTTAACATCATGATTCCAGATCTCCAGTATCACTTTCTTGGGGTGATTTGGAACAGAGTTTGGTTGCTTTATCTTTTTTATTTTATTTTATTTTTATTTTTTTAGTTTAGTTGCTTAAACTCATGTTATGTTTGACAGTTTCTTTGTTCTAGTATGCTCTCTCTGATAGACAAGTCTTGGCATTCTGCTTGGGCAGAATAAGTACACTTTTAAAGGACTACCAGAAAGTTCCCTTCCTCACTGATGCTTCAACTTTCTCCATTAGCCAGTCGTTTCTTTGGGTAACGAGTAACTCTTTGGGTAATCCTCTACTAAATTTCTCTTCCATAATCCAGATAACCTCCAGGAGAAAAAAATATGTTAAGCCCTTAACATCTTAATGTTAATTAACTCATTACTTTTTCTCTTCTTAATTCTCTTAACTTTTTTCTTTTTATAATTATGAGAACCCTAATGTCAATAAATAAGGTCTAAAAGATGGAGAAAAGGATACAGAAATGGTGTGATTGGGAGGTCAGCTTTATTTTTAGACTGAATGCCAATAAGATTAAAATGTTCTTAATACTCAGAGACAACTTCATGTGGAATGAGTGTGGCTTGGTTTTCTAGCCCAAGGATCAAATTATTTAATTAATTGCTAGAAGTCTGCTGTTACTTAAGTGCTCTACCGTGGACAAATACTCTTTTGGCCACAGAGGGATTCCTTATGAAATAGGGTGGATAACTGCCTTCCTACATGACAGAGGACACACAGAAATAGGTAGAAGTGCTTTGAATTCTTCAGAGGCAAGACACTGACATGAAAGATGTGTAGGATGCATTGTCAACTTTGTGCATGGTTGGAACAAGGCGGAGGACCTAAGATGGATTCTTATCCTTCTGTCAACACATGAAGGGTCATTTTGGGCACAAAAATAAGATCTCATTTAGTTACCTTGGTATTTTGGCCAGCATTTGGCTTTTGAAGGGAGTAGTGCCTTCTGTATTCCTGTGGACTTCTTTGTAAAAATTGAAATCCATTCTCAAAATCTTCACATTATCTTGTTTTCTAAACAAGTAAGATGGAGGTCAATGGGTGCAGAGACCTTGCTACACGAAAAGAAGTTCATAGATTTGTGCCCCCCGCCAAAATGGTCACCAAACTGTAAAATGGGTCTCATGGGATGGGAGAAGGGAGCTAAAAATTCTGTATAGAGATGGAGAGGGAAGGTGGTCCATGAGCTCCTGGTTTTTAGGTATCCTCCTTTGGCAATTATCCTACCTACTACTAGGACTTGATATGGTGAAGTCAGAGAGAAAGAAATGGACTCTTGCCTCCAAATATTAATAATTTAATCATGAAGTTGGCATTTACAAAGTGTTTTTTTCTTTTCTTTTTCTTTCTTTCTTTTTTTTTTTTTTTTTTTTTTACAGAAGTCTCATAAGAAAAGATCTGAAAAGAAAAGAAAAGAAAAGAAAAGAAAAGATCAGGAGGTCCTAAGGGACAAAACTACACCTTATTGCCAGATGTAATTGAGTCAGACCCACACTGGGTCTTACAACTTTAGTATACCTCACATTTACCTGGAGGGCCTCTTAACAAACCGGATTTCCAGGCTGTACTACTTTAAGAAATTCTAAATCAGAAAGCCTGGGATGGAGCCCTCTGCCTATGTTTTTCACAAGCACTCCGTTTTATTTTATTTTATTTTATTTTATTTTATTTTATTTTATTTTATTTTGTTTTGTTTTGTTTTGTTTTGTTTTGTTTTATTTTATTTTATTTTATTTTATTTTATTTTATTTTATTTATTTAAATAATCTCTATATTCAACATGGGGCTTAAACTCACGACCCTGAGATCAAAAGTCACATGCTTCTCCAACCCAGCGAGCCAGGCGCCCCAAGCACCTCATGTTTCTAGTGTGGGCCTCAGTTTGGAAACATTGACCTAAATATTTTAAGCTATTCATTAATTTTTGCTGGACAGTTCAATTGTTTCCCAGGAAAGAAGCTTTTCAGGACATGGGCGAATTGTAATAATTAAAGCACAAAAGAAAAATTAAAGAGAGCCAACTGGCAGGAAATGCAGGAGGGTGATTCTTTTATTAATTTATGCATGTATGTATTTATTCGAGAGACAGCGTGAGTGTGAGTGGGGGAAGGGGCAGAGGGAGAGGGAGAAGCAGCCTCCCCGCTGAGTGCAGAGCCCCACGAGGGGCTCCACCTGGGGCTTGATCCCAGGACCCTGAGATCATGGCTTGAGCCGAAATCAGATGGGTAACCGAATGAGCCACTCAGGGGCCCCCAGGAGGGTGATTCTTGAAGAGTACTGGTACTGGACACTGCAGCGTTGTCTTCTGAGCCCAGGTCTGAGTTCCCCTAGGCCCAGGTGTCAGAGTGTCAAGGTAGTGCAGGCTTGCAGAGAGTCAGGGCAGGAATGCCCGTGCCGTAGCAGTAGGATTTGGAACTTGACCGTGCTTATCAACCGAACAAAGGCAGGACCTGTGACTGAACGTGCCAGCAGCCAAGCTGGTACAGCTGTCCCACAAAGAGAGGTGGCAGCAGGGCCAGCCAGAAAGTCATGGGAGAACCCTGCCTGCAGATAATGAGCCAGGGTGGGGCCCGAGCTTGGCAACCTCTCTGCTGGACATTTGTGAGGGCTGTTGGCAAAACCTCATGTGCTAGGGCTGGAAGCCAGGCCAGGCTGGCCTGTCCTATTAGACTGGGAGACAAAGAATAATCTAAGGTTAAGGAGGGGTGTCTTTGGACTAGGATCATTATTTGTAACTGCACCAAACCTTGGTTTCATCTGGAAATTGAGGGAATTACGTTGGAAGGGGGTTCCATGAAGTTCCCGCAAGCCTCCCCGTTTCATGAGCAAATGTCGCCAGCTACAAAGTCCTTGTAACCTGGAAGCCGTTGCCCATGTGCGTATCTGTAAGATACCAGACATGATCCTTGGTTGCTGTGGGGTTTAGTAGGCGCACAAACTACTCAAGATGTTGGTGTTGGGTAGCAGTGAGGGGAACTCTGGGAACACGCCCTGGAACCTGGGGTACCATGCCCGTACCTGTGTGTCTGTGAGGGTGTGTGAGTGTGTATGAGAGAGTGTGAGTGTGTGTACTAGGCTAATTTTACTCATAGGGGACCTGCCAAGAGGAAAAGGAAAGGATTATTTTGCCCTGAGACCAGCTTGGGTTATACAAAGAAATTTATTCTAGTGTAATTGGTGGATTCTGTTTCCAGGAACACAGGCCCTACCCGGCCTTTGTGACTGCAGCTCCATTGTTCCCGCCACACCCACCCCCCTCCACCCCTCACCCCTGCTCAGCACACTCCTCCCCCAAACGGGCATTCAAAGGGCTCAGAAGGGGACCTCTTCACGCTTGTCCCCTCCGCAGTTTTCATTCCCGGGGATCCTCAGTGTCCTTCCTACAGGGCTCTTCCATTAAATCCACTGAACCACTCTGGAAACCCTTGTTGGCTGGGAAGGCAGCCACTCAAGTGGCCTTCTCTCACTTCTCCTTCGGGCATTATTTGTTTTATAAGTCATCAGAGATGGGGGGTAAACTCGAAGAAGAATCTGCTGGTCTCCTTACCTCCTCCATCGACTATTGTCCCAGGTTGACGTCTCTTTTGCTTGCTGCTGTACCAGGAAAAGCCTTTTTAAAAATTACCTGTGTGTGTGTGTGGGGGGGGGGGGATGTAGCACTCCAAACAGGACATAATGGAGGTGGCTGTGGGCAGGCTGGGGAGTAAGGAGGGCGTGGGGGTCATGTTTACATTTCCCATGAGGACCAGAGGGCAGAGGAGAACAGCCTCTGTCCGGACAAGGGAAGTGGACAGTCTTTGCCAGCCTCTTCCAATCAAGTTCCCATTGCTGTGGGCTTGTACTTTCATTCAAGGCGTTATGAATTCCAGCAATCTAAGCATATTCATTTCACAATGTCCCCCAGAGCCCAAAATGCCTTTTGGATTATTAGCTTTTGGATTATCCATATCTTTTTTTTTTTTTTATAGGAGGAGGGGCATATTCATGCTCAAATCCTTGTCATGGCTGATGTGAGTGTAAGTTATGGCAAGCAGAGCCGATTCAAGGAGAGACAGGAGATTTCTCATAGGAAACAAGGATGTTTCAGGAAGACTAGAACGTGGCTGGGACCCCATGGGGGCCTGGAATCAGAAAGGGCAAAGCTGTTAGCGATTGGGGCAGCCATCCGTCTTCTTTCCCAGTCTCTGGAGATGAGGGCACACAGGGTCTGGGGGCTGCTGTTCTTGTTCTCTTTGGCTCCTTCTTCAGAGGATTGGCCACCTACACCGAGTGTGGAGGTACTCTGGATCACGATTCCAAATTCCCAGGAGAGAGAATCTGGCTCAGCTTGGTCAGGTATCCTCTCCTGTTCCAAACAGCCGTGGTTGACGTAGAAGGTGAGCGATGATGAGTAAACATGGCTGGGGTGCAGTATCTAAGGGAGGAGGCAGTTCTCAGAGAAAGCAGGTTATTGTGGGCTGGACAAATATCCCAGGTACATCTTCCATAGCTGTTCTTATTTTCTGTGTAACCTATGGATCCCTTTTCCATTCTGTCTTAATATCTGTGTTAATCATTAGTGGAACTGGGTTCACCTCCAAGTTGAAAGTTCCTGGAGACCAGGAACATGGTCTACCCAGTTCTCTAAACCGGCTGGTTGCCTCATACCATGTCCTGTACCTTAAGAGGGTTACAGTTGAAAACATAAGTGGAATATGTAACATCTCAAACTTGTGCTTCTCAAGATTAGACACACTTTGGTCTAAGACTTAGAATCAATAGACTTTTAAGAGATGCAATTAATAGAATGAGACTTGTTGTCCCTATTCCCAAGGTAAAATAATACTAAGGGGATTATTTTATTGATTTAATAAAATTAAAGAGGGTTTCTTTGACATTAACCTAAGGAAAAGGGGCTAGCTACTAGTAGAAAGGACTTTTTAAGATTTTAAGATTTCTTCGACCAGCTTCATGGACCTCACATAAGAAGTTACACATGGAGGAATTAAGTCATGGAGAAATTAAGAGATGTGCTTTTGGAGCAGTTGTTGGCAGAACTGAGACACAAGTGATCTCCTCTTCTCAGATCCCCTGCTCCCTTGGGATCCCTGGGTGGCTCAGCAGTTTAGCGCCTGCCTTGGGCCCAGGTGTGATCCTGGAGTCCCGGGATCGAGTCCCACATTGGGCTCCCTGCATGGAGCCTGCTTCTCCCTCTGCCTGTGTCTCTGCCTCTCTCTCTCTTTCTCTCTTTCATTCTCTCTCTCTTATGAATAAATAAATAAAATATTTTTTTAAAAAAGATCCCCTGCTCCCACTTTTGGTCTGTCCCTAATGAGCTGGTGGTACAGATGTCTATGCTGTGTGGTGTTCTTGGTAGACACAATGCCCTCATAGGCAAGAAGATAGCCTTTGGGTTGCTGATCATTGCAGAGCGTAGGGCTTTTCCAATTCCATGTAGCCAGCAAGCAACTGGAGCTCCATTTAAAAAAAAAGAGACCAGAACATTACAGCTTTTCTTACTGGGTTGTTTTGTGCGTGGTGTTAGCAATATCGTATCTCTAAATGATTTGACCTTAAAATATTCTTTTTCCTGGAACTGCTTAAAAGAGCAAGGTGCTGGAGGAATGAGCTAAGCTCCACATATCTGAGAATAAACTGGCAGAGTTGCTAAATGGCTATTTTTCTCTTATTGATTGGTCATCTTGCAAGTTGCTTGTGTCTTTAAAAAAAAAAGTGGTTTTGAATTCTAGCTTTTGAATTATAGTCTTGGCATATGGACCCTATTGAAGAGAATGAGTACTTATTTCATGGGAGGTAGATTTAAATTCATTTAGATTCAGGTCTGACCACATCTCTTGAAACATAACTATTTATAGTGAAGGCTGACATCAAAGCCTTCACTGATAAGGCAGGTGTCTGTTCTGTCCCTGAACACTACTCCCGTGTCTGTGACCACCAAGCACACTGACCTCGGGAGATGACACTTCTCACTTCTTCCATTACCCCGCTCGTCTACATGACCCTTATGGTGCTTGCCAAGCAGTCATAACGAAGATTCCTACCCCTGTCTGTCCCCGGGGCACACTGGAAGGCCACGAATAGGCTTCAAAGCAGCAAGAGACAGCAGAGGAGCATCACTGGAATGTTGTCATCAGCTCTTAGTGTCTTGGGTTGTCTCCATCCTTGGCCCCTTTGGCCTGGGCTTGGGTCCTTCACGTCAGTTCTTATGTTTGACCCCATTGATAGGAGCCAGACGCATTGCTGTCTTTCTTCAGGCAATTTTAAAGCATGTTAAAGAGGATTCAGACTGTTCTCGTTGACATGAGAGAGGGAGAGAGATAGTGTAACAAGTGTGTGGGGTGCTGACCTTGGGGGTATCCAGAACAGGAATGTCACCCAGCCTGTGGGCTCAGCAGCAAAATGGGGAGATGAAACAGAGAGGGCACAGTGCTCTTCCCTGCCTGGTCTCCATTTCTTTTACACCCTCTCATCTGTATCTTCAAGAGGTGGGGAAGGGCCTGAACCGTCATAGAGTCCACTACCGCACCCCCTACCCCCAGCTGTGTCTCATCTATTTCATCCTTGTGGTGGAATACTTCCAAGAGTGGGACTCCCAAGGCAAAGCATTTTGTGTCTGGAGCTGATGGCTAGAATGTTCTATTAACCTGGAAATAACATACATGTCCAAGAGTAGGGGGACGGTTGAATGCGAAACAGCATGCAGGACATTATGCAGTTACTAAAGATTCTATTTTGAAAGAATTTCAAAATGTTATGGAAAGATACTCAAAATATTACGTCTGAAAAACAAGAAATAAAACTATTTTTACAATACATAAAAGTGAAAAGTTATATATGATCGTATGTGTTTATATGAACATATGTAAAAAGGACAATCTATTCGTGATCTATTTATAGTGATTTTGTGTGTGTGTGTGTGGTAAATACTGTTGAGAGCTACTAAAATTCCATTTTCTTCTCCTTTTCCAGCCTCATACTATATAGGCTAGAAAACCTAGATATTCCTTTTCAGTCTCTCTTGTGGGTAGAATGGGCCATATGGCCTGGTATGGCCAATGAGATACTTGAGGTCATCTGAGAAATTATTTACTTTTCAACAAAAGTTGATCACCAATAAGGAAAAGGTCCTCTTTGTTTCATTGGCTACCCCTTCACCATCGCCCCACCCTCTTGCTTTGTACTTGATTTGTGTTGTTAGAGCTTCAGCAGCCATCTTGTGACCACGAGGACACAGATAGGAAGGTGAAACCAACACTCTGAGGTTGGTGGAGAAGGTTGGTAAAAGCCTGATATCTTAACTATGGGCTACTTCTAGGTTTTGACCTAAGTAATGGGAAAAAATTTTTTTGGTTAAGCTATTAGTAAGCAGGTTTTCTATTACTTCCAGTTAAATAAATCCTAATGGATACATTTGCTGTCTTTATTATATATTACTCTAGTTGCTCCCCAAAGCAGCCACCCACTGTTTTATTTCACTCCTCAGGTCTATATGTTACAAGCCCAATCCCTTTCACATGGCACAATTTTATTTTTTTATTTTATTTTATTAAAGATTTTATTTATTTCTTCATGAGAGACACAGAGAGAAAGGCAGAGACACAGGCAAAGGGAGAAGTAGGCTCCCTGTGGGGAGACCGAAGCAGGACTCGATCCCAGGATCCCAGGATCATTACCTGAGCCAAAGGCAGACACTCAACCACTGAGCCACCCAGGTGCCCCTCACGTGGCACACTTTTAGATACTTGTAAAGAATTCTTATTTTTCCCAGGATGCTTCATTTCTCCAGCAACAGCAGCGCTGTTCCTATCTTACGTGGATTGGACTTCCCTGATCCCATTGGTCATTCTTTCTCTGCAGTTTGCATCCTTCTCAATGTACAGTGGGCAGGCCTGAAGTTGATATTACAGGGGTCTGACCAGGAAAAATGAACCTGATCGCCTACTCCTTCCTTCACATCCCATTTTTCTACTAAAATAGCTTCTGGTCCCTTCTGCTTTGGGGTGCCCCCCATGGGAGCCAAACCCCTCACCCTTTTCTATGTGCCTTATACAGATAGTTTGTTTTATTATTATTTTTTATCTCAAGTGCACGACATTCCTTTTGTCCTTATTAAGTTTCCTCTTATTAAATTCAGGCTGGCATTCTAGCTTGTTGAGACTTTTGTGGATTCTAATTATGTATTTGCTGTTCCTCTAAGCTTCCTGTCCTCTATAAATTTGATAAGCATGCCTCCTGTGTCTTCATTTCAACTCCTTGATAACAAGTATAACCCAGATGTCAGTTGACGTCACCCTGTCCCTTGAGATCTAAATAAAATTAGCTCAAGCCCCCTATCACACATCCTGTGGGAAGTCAGACGCCCTCCCAAAGATCTTTTGGAAACTCCCAGGGCTTTCGTGGTTACTTGTGGTTCCACATTCCTCCTCCTGCCGGCCTCTGGCTCACACACATCCCACTTCTGTGGCTGCTTTCTCCCTCAGGTTCGTGCGATCCAGGCCCTTCCCTCGATTGCTTTAAAGAAACAGGGGTGTAGCAGATTGTGCTCAAGACTTACAGAGATGGTCTGTGTGTAGGGGTGGAGTCATGGTAGCAGAACAGGTACTCAAATAGATTTAATAGGTCTCCTTGTTCTGTCCTTGAAAGTCCCTCAGTAACACAACCACTGGGACTTTCTCCCTGGCTTCCTTTCCCTACATGTTCCTCAAAACTAGCCAGAGAGCAAGGCCTTAGGTTTTCCTAGGAGCAGCCCTTGTTCTGGAGGGGAGTAGGGGAGGGGGACAAAGCCAACCCTGGGCAAATTTGTAAGGAGCCAAATTTTGTATTTCTAATACAACTCAATTCAGAGTAGCCAAGTGCATGCTGATTTACTTGGAAAATGATCCCAGATAGTTGGAGCGAGGGAAGGGATAGAGGAACAGGGAAGGGGGCCGCGATGCCTTCTCAAGCCAGTCACCACTACAACCACCCTTCCTTTTGCATCTCACATTTGTATTTCCTGTACCCATGATGGTCAGTACTTTCTGGTACAAGATGACTCCCAGTGCTCCCACTGATGCTAGGATTCCCTTCCAGGACAGGGACTCCTTAATCCTCCTAGAAACTCCGAATGACCTGAGCAGCCTTTCTCAGGGTGCTGGTGCTCAAAGCTCAGCAGAATGTCTAGTACGCTGTGGGGCTTCTCTGGTGGTGTTTGCATGCTGCCCCTTCCCGTCAGTAAGGAATCCACATCCATGCCTCCCCATAATTCTTTCCTTCTTGTATGGTTTGCTAGGGCTTCCATAACAAAGTACCACAAACTGAGTGGCTTAAACATCAGAAATTTATTGTCTCCCAGTTCTGGAGTCTAGAATTCTGAAATCAAGATGTCGGCAGGGTTGCTTCCACCTGATGGCTGTGAGGAGGACTCTGTTCCAGGCTTCTCTCCTTGGCTTGTAGACGGCTGTCTTCTTCCCGTGTCTCTTCACATTGCCTTCCCTCTGGACACAGAGAGAAGATGTGCTTCTCTCTGTGTCCAAATTTCTCTTCTTTATAAGGACAGCATTCCTGTTGGATTAGGGTCCTATGTATGACCTCATGTTAACTTTTTTTTTAAGATTTTATTTATTTATTCATGAGACATACAGGGAGAGAGAGGCCGAGACACAGGCAGAGGGAGAAGCAGGCTCCACACAGGGAGCCCAATGTGGGACTCGATCCCAGGTCTCCAGGATCACGCTCTGGGCCAAAGGCAGACTCTAAACTGCTGAGCCACCCAGACTGCCTGACCTCATGTTAGCTTGATGTCCTCTGGAAAGAACTTATCTCTAAATAAGGTCATATTCCAAGGTATAGGGGTGGGGGGGTGAGGACTCCAACATATCTTTTGGCAGGAGGGTCACAACTGAAACCATAATAGATCCTTTTGAGTTTCACTTCATTAACTGGCCCAGTGTTCCTGGATATTATTTGACGTTTGTGGGTCACTGTATTTCCTAAATCTAAGTTTGGTTTTCTCCTTTCTAACACATGAACAATAATATTTGTTTCAAACTATTACAAAAGGTAAATGTGATAAAAAATGGAACATGTCATACAATACGAGCTGGTGTTATTATTACCTCCCACCACCACCTCTGCCCTCCATATACCCTGGTCAAGCAGTGGAATGATGCCACTAAGTCCCTGGAATCTGTCACCAATGATAAAATAGCCCAGGATAGGCAATATGATATAAATCTAATACAAATTTAGAAATTTTCAAAAGGAACTTTACTAAGGAACAAAATAAAACATAACAAAACACAAAATCATAGAAACAGATAAGTGTATAGAGCACCTATGATGAATTTAATATAACAAGAATGACCCTGGACTGGCTTGGCAGGATTATGGTTTATGACATGGCACATGCCAGCCCTTCCCCCCTGCCTTGGTCCTATTGGCCTCATCACCCCCCACCCACCCACCACAGCAGGGGTCCTTCACTATGCTGATGGCTCAAGATAGATCCAGGTACCTAAACCCTTGAAGTGATTCCTGGCCTCCCCACTGAAGGGATTCACTTTAGTGTGGATTGGTGCTCCAGCTTGGCTCATTTTTCACTTCCTTCCCTGGATCTGGGCAAGTTCCTTGGAAGCCTAATGGTCCAGCCCAGCGGAGTTTCAACAGAGCCTGCTCTGTATGGACCTACTCTGTCTAGGATATTTTCTTGAGTGAATGGGGAAAATAAAATCTCAATTTCTTAGCCACTTGTAAGTTGTACTTCACCAGTTTTATTAGGAATATACTTTCCTAAGCTCTCTGAAATGAGAGGATAAGAGACATGATTGAATATTAATAGATGTTTGTTGGACTATTTTCTAATGAAAGTAGTGGGCAAATAGCCAAACTGTGGAAGGAGCCTCGGTGTCCATCGAAAGATGAATGGATAAAGAAGATGTGGTTTATGTATACAATGGAATATTACTCAGCAATTAGAAACGACAAATACCCACCATTTGCTTCGACGTGGATGGAACTGGAGGGTATTATGCTGAGTGAAATAAGTCAATCGGAGAAGGACAAGCAGTGTATGTTCTCATTCATTTGGGGAATATAAATAATAGTGAAAGGGAATATAAAGGAAGGGAAAAGAAATGTTGGGAAATATCAGGAAGGGAGACAGAACATAAAGACTCCTAACTCTGGGAAACGAACTAGGGGTGGTGGAAGGGGAGGAGGGCGGATGTTGGAGGGGAATGGGTGACGGGCACTGAGGTGGACACTTGACGGGATGAGCACTGGGTGTTTTTCTGTATGTTGGTAAATTGAACACCAATAAAAATTAATTTAAAAAAATTAAAAAAAAAAAGAAAGTAGTGGGCAGAGCTTACTGTCATGCTTTTGTGTTTTCATTTTTACTGAGATGAAATTCATAGCACATAAAACTCACCATTTTAAACTGAAAAATTCAGTGGCACTAGGACACTCACAATGTTGTACAGCTATCACCGCGGCCTTGTTCAAAACACTTTCCACACCTCATTGAGAGGAGACCCTATATTATTTAACAGTCACCCCCATTGTCTCCTCCCCCTGTCCCCCACCTTCCTCTGGTAGCCACCAATCTTCTTTCTGTCTCTATGGATATTTCTACTAAAAATATTTCATATAAATGGTACCTTACGATATGTGACCATATGTATCTGGTTCCTTTCTCTTAGCATCATGTTTTCAAGAGTCATCCGCGTTGTAGCAGGTGTCAGCATTTCACTCTTTTTTAAGGCTGGTAAGATTTCGTTGCATGGGTATGCCACCATGACCTTATTTTGCTAAGTGAGATAGGCAAACTGAGCACCAGAACGGACTTACCCTGGAGTTTCAGAAGCTGCGTAAGGAAAAGGAGGAAGGAAAGTGAAATGATGACCCACAGAGAAAAATGTTGAGAAAAATTATCGGAGGTTTTGTGTGGTATAAGATGAAAAATCTTTTTTTGCCTTCCTGTGAAATCGTCATTGAACTTGACATGACTAATGTTTTGTGACCTTAGATTTATTATTTTTTCCCATATGACAAATTGCTAAGTACAACCTGAAGGTATAATCAAGGCAAAAAGTGAAATTACTGATGTCAGTCCCAGATCATCTGCTAACATGGGTTCACAGCTTTGGGGTAGAACGGACTTTCTTCTGAAAGGTGACTGAAGGCTTAGCTTCCCAGCAGAGTGGGTACAGATGTTGAAGCTGCCACAAGCTGCATTCAGCCTAAGTCCAGTTTTGGCATATCAGGATATAATTTGGCTGCTAAATCAATAGACAAACAAAATAGACCATGAAATAAGATTTAGATTTTTAGAGCTGAGCTCTAAATTGAATCTTCCTTTTAAAAAGAGAGAGAGAGCTGGGGGAGGGGCAGAGAGAGAGAGAGAGCTGGGCAAGGGGCAGAGGGAGAATCTCAAGCAGACTCCACACTGAGCACAGAGCTGGAGGTGGGGCTCAATCTCATGATCCTGAGCTCATGACCTGAGCTGAAATCAAGAGTCAGATGCTTAACCAAGGCGCCTCGAATCTTCCTTTTAATCCTGTGTAATTAGGCCCATTCTCCTCACCCTCAGCCCCAATATAAATGACCAATGTGGTGTTGGGGGTATATCTGATAAAGCTTTTTGTATGAGGAGAGATCTCTGAAAGTGTTGAGTTGCTTTACTTTCTTCCCTGATATCGGTTAGAGAAGAAAGAACTGACTTTCCCATTCAGATTTGATCATGGGGAAATTCACTGTAGCACAAAAGCATAAACCTTTGGCTAACATGAAGGTTTTTGAAATCTGATTAGGTGCCTGGCATTCAGAATCATTTAGTGCCTATTGTACAAAATGAATAAAAATGTGCTGAACTTCAGCTGCTTAATAGAACAAATAAAATTAGAATTTACTAGGCAAATATATTATAAAAAACAAAGCTGTTTCCCCTTTGGGGAATCTAAAGACCTGTGATTCAGAGTGCTGAGCCTAGAGACTCATTCAAATTCTGAAGAACCCATAACAACAGACTACAAACAGGTCAGAATTCAGAAAACAGAGCACACCCTTTCCCAAATCCCTCCTCTGCTCCGGTGTTTACCACATCTGGAAAACACCAGTTCTGACAATATTTTTATAGGATTGGCTCAGAAGACAATAACCTTACAGCATTTGACTTTTGCCATTCAAACTATTCCATCTTGAATGTATAAAAAGGCAGAGAAAGCTGCATTCAACTCCACCTTCCCATCGTTAATTTACTTCCTTTCTAGTCAGTTAATAGTCCCAAGAGGTTGCTTTAAGACAGCATGTTCAGAAGCTCCCAATTTTGTTGATTCTGCTTGAAATCTGTTCTCTGATTCGCAGTATCACCTTTCCACCAAACCCTCCCCCAAAAGAAACCTCCCCCCACAACCACACACACGCATACACATATTAATTAAAAAATGGCTTTTCTTTAATAAGAGGAATGAAGTGGGAGCAAGGGTGGGCAGAGAAAGGCACATGGGCTTGGAACCTAAGTGAAGATCTGTGTGGCCGATAAAGATGAACACAGAGGCTGGGTAGGATCTACCCAACGCAATCCAGTCTCTCTGTCAGTTGGCATCTGCCTCTGAGCAATAGAGAAGAGACGTGAATGCCTGAGAACTGTACGTAAAGGGCCATCTTGGGCTTCATGTTGATTTTCCAGCATCACTCTTTAGAGAAGGAGTGTAGACAAATGAACTCAAGCATAGAAGCTCTAGTACCTGGCACACTACATTCATCAGTCACAAAGATACCGAGGCAAAGGTATACCGTGTGCCACTCCAATAGTATGGATTTTGCAGCCTTATATCCATGGAAACCTGTTGTTTGAACATTTATTGACTAACCAGGCTGTAAGGACATCCACATGGTCAAACCTATTTGGCCGTTTGACTTCTTCTTGGGTAGATACAAAATCAGAGGACATCTTCTACTACCCTCCCCTTGGGTGCTCTGCTCCAGCCACACTGGCATTCCCTGCTGTTCCTTGAACATACCAGGGAGGCTCCTACCCCAGGACCTTTATACTTAACTTTTTCTCCATCTACAAGCTCTCTCCCAGATAGCTATATATTTGGTCCATCACCTCCTTAGGTAGATCTTTGTTCAAATGTCATCCTCACATAGGGTTCCATCCCTCCCCATTCCTGGCACCTCGGCTTTATCTTTTACTCACTCATCTGTTTGTTATCTCTTTCTTTGTCTCTAAGAGGGCAGGGAGTTTTATCTTTTTTGTTCATTGCTGTATCCTCGTTACCTAATTTGTACCTGAGGTATAGTAAGCACTGAGAAAGAATGTGTGAATAAAGGTCCTCCTGAAGCCACTTTGCTTGGGAAAAACGGCATTTCTTTACATCGTTAGCACCATTTGAAGGGGATTATCACCTAGGGCCTCTAATGTACTTTTGTTATTTCCATCACCACCCCAAGTAATGCTTTTTAAATATATTTATTTTCTGGATGAAAATCACAGACGTACAGGAAAGTCATCTAATCACTTCGCAAGTCTTCACTGAGCACTCACTTTATGATAGATCCTGTTCTAGGTGCTAGAAATTCCAAAATTAAGACACAGTTGTTGATTTAAAGAATCTTCTTCTTCTTCTTCTTCTTCTTCTTCTTCCTCTTCTTCTTCTTTTGATTTCAAGAAACTTCTAATGGGGAAAGAAAAACAAGTAAACAGGGGCACCTGGGTGGCTCAATTGGTTAAGCACTTGCCTTCGGCTAAAGGTCATGATCCCAGGGTCCTGGGATCAAGCCCTACGTCGGGCGCCCTGCTCAGTGGGGAGCCTACTTCTCCCTCACCCTCTGCCTGCTGCTCCCCCTGCTTGTGATCTCTCTCTGTCAAATAAATAAAGTCTTTAAAAAAAGAAAGAAAAAAACAATAGAAGAAAAAAGCAGATACTACAGTACTATGTAAATGTTATAATGGAGGATGTCCTATATTAGTCATGGTAAAAGGCTAAGCAGCTATAACAGACCCAACAATTCTGTGGCTTAAAGAAAAAAAATGAATGGATCTATCTCACATGACAGTGGAAGTAGGCAGGCAAGACGCGCTGCTCTGCATTCGCCGAGAAATCCAGTTTCCTTTCGTATTGCTTCCCTTCCATCCTAGGACTTTATTCTGGTCTACATGGTTGAGTAGATTAGACTATTTCTCTCCAAACCTAAGTAGGAGGTGTGTTGTGCTCTCTTCCCCTTGAATTTGGACTCCATCATGTGACTCACTTTGGCTAAGTTTAGAAGGGTAGCAGGTGTGGCTCAAACAGAACTTTGAAATGTGTTTGCATGGGTAGGCTGGTTCCCGTGCACCTGTGCTGTAACAATGAGAGTAGCTGCTGCACCTCCATCCTGGGCTGCAGAGTGAACTCTGTGGAGCAGATGGGACCTCAACCCCAGCAAGGAGTCAGGTCCTGCCAGACCAACAGTTTGAAGTAGAATCACCTAGCCAACCCTTGGACAGATCAAATGATTATTGTTTTAAGTCTGAGCTTTGGGGTGATTTGTTATAGAGATAACCCACTGACACAACGGCCAAAGCTAGGTCATGGTGCATTCATAATCCAGCTCACATGAGAGGGATAGAGCATAGAGGAACAAAGCTTTAAAGCCTGGAAGGGGCATAAATCACATCAGCTCATGTTCTGTATGTCTGTCACACATAACTGGAAGCTAGGTGTGGGCTGGGAAAGTAAGTCCCTGGCTGGGTGGCCATATGTTACCACTCTGTGTTAAAGAAGGGAAGAATGTGGGCACCTGGGTGGCTCTGTCAGCTAAGTGTCTGCCTTCGCTTTAGACATGATCTCAGGATTCTGGGATCAAGCCCCACAGCAGGCTCTCTGCTCAACAAGGAGGCTGCTTGTCCCCCTCCCCCTGCCCCTCCCCCTGCTCATGCTCTCTCTGCTTTGCACTGTCTCTAATAGACAAATAAAATATTTTTTTAAAAAAAAGAAGGGAAGGATGAATTTTAGGGGACAACTAGTAGTATCCACTATATGCAGACAATGAAAGAAATGCCTTACTCTGGAGAAGGGAGACAGATAGGTAGAAAAGATTCTCCAGAAAGGCAAAATATTGAGCTGAGGTTTTAGGGGATGAGTAGGAGTTTGCCAGATAGAAAAGGACTGGGAAAAGCATTCCAAGCAGGAAAACAAAAACAAAACAGTGCAAACAAAAGGGAAAGATGTATGGGAAACCCTGGCTCGATCATGGGGCAGCAACCGGAGTGGTGTGATTTTATTTTTTTTAATTTTTATTTAATTTTATTTTTTTTTTAGTGGTGTGATTTTAATGTCCTCAGTGCTGCCAGAAGAGGGACAAGCATGGGCAGAGCATGACTGAGACACTTTAGAGCAGAGAGAGCACATCGTTTGTTTGATTTGACTTTCTATCTTGATAGATCTTTATGATTCTTATATTGTTACAGAGAAAATGAGAATGGAGGTGTAAGCTTTCCAATGGACAGGAGCTGTGCGCACTTTTTCCACTCTGATTGCCACCCCCTGTGACCCCCTCCCCTGGCAAATGGGGAGCTGAGATGTATCTCCCAAATGGGTGCCCCCGGAAACCTTAACATGATCCTCACCCTGGGGCTTCAGGGAACCACAACACACCTTTTTCCAAACCTCTGCCTTCCCAGTTCAACCTTCCCCTCTTCCTTTCTCCAGATGCTGTCTGGGAAACACACAGATTTCTCTTCCCACCTCTGTAGCTCCTGACTTCCATGCAGAAACTAAATGAAGCTGAAAGATTTTCCTTAAACCAAGAAACGGGGCTTGAAATTTTCAACACCTTAATCCCCGAATAGCACAAACACATTATAATACAGCGTGTTACGTGAGATTTGTTGTATGGGAACCAGGCCTCTAACAGCTGGAGGGACCAACACCATAGTCCATTTTCCAGATATTAGTCCCGTCTCCTGGTAAGTCCCTTAGAACGGGCTTCCTCTGTCTCGGGCTTTGTTTCTGCTTGCCCCCTCTCCCAGGCCTGGCTAACAGAAGCCGGAGCCCACATTTTATGTAGCTTCCTGATCTTTATTCCTTTTAAGTACTCTCCGGGGGAGGGCAGGGGGGAGAGCTTTATAGAGAGATGAAATTTATGTGGTGTCAGCAGAATCCAGCTCCAGATGCCCCAACGTTGAAAGAATTCTATCAGGCAGGTGCTGCTATGTGTCTGCTTCACTTAGGATCTGATAAACCACAGATGTCTTAACATCTGCAACCATCGCTACGAGGTCCGGGTACTACACTTACTCAGAATTCCTGTGCTCATCTTCCCAGCGACCTTATAAAACTGCCCGGCCTTCGGAACACTAAGCCAGCCAAATTAAGTAAATGGGGAAAATTAAGACTCCTTCTAGCCCATTATTTTCCACATGAAAGCTCATTCTGCTTGTGAATTTTTTGAAAAACTCCCCAGTGATATAAGAAGCCTGTGGCCCCCGCAGGAAGAGAAGGTAGGGAAACATTCTATGAGTTGTTCTGGAAGAAACTCTTGGAACCCGGCTTCCAGATAGCATTGTCAGCCAGCTGTCTTGACAATTCCAGGGCAGCTCCTGAGGAACCAGAACCAAGTCAATGGACTTTGGGAGCTGATGTTGCTGCAGTGAGGAGGCTAGATCTGTGTCCTGGAGATGTCCTTGATGGTCCTCCAGGGTGCTGGGTGGGGCAGCCCGCGGGGGTCCCCTGCTCCTCGCCGGCCACCTCACAGCTGAGAGCTGGTCGCAGGAGCAGAGGCCTCACCCCAACGGCTGCTGCTCTATAGGCTGGCCTGCCAACAGCGTGTGCCCAGTGAGGACAACGACAGATACTAACTGGGCCAACCAGAGCCTTGTTCTACCAGGATTCCAATATAAAACACAGCCCGATCCTAGGGATCAGGCAAAGAAAAGAAACCTGAAGAGAAGAGGAGACTGGGTTGGGGGGGTTGGTGAACTTCACAACTGCTGGTGTCCTGGGGTGAGAACCAATTAACTTCCAGGTAAATCATCCGGTGTCCAGAGCTGCCTTACATTCCAGTCCACGGCTCTGTCCGCAAAATAAAAACCACAAATGCTTGCACAGCACTTGTGCCAGACCCTCTTCTGAGCCCTTTACGTATATTTCCTCAGTCAGTCTTCACAAGAATCATGAGCTAGATGCTTCTATGGTTCTCCTTACAAGAGGGAACCCGAGGACACAGATTAGGCTTAGAAATTTGCAGGGACACCAGCATGGCTCAGTTGAGGGACTGACTCTTGATTTTCGGCTCAGGTCATGATCTCAGGGTTCTGGGATGAAACCCCATGATGGGTTCCCTGCTGGGCAGGGAGTCTGCTTGTCTCCCTTTCCCTCAGCCCCTTCCCCCACCCTCTCTCTCTCTCTTAAATAAATAAATCTTAAAAAAGAAAGAAAGAAATTTGCCTAAAACTGCACAATTGGTAAGTGGTGGGAGGGAGATTTGAGGTTTGCCTTCTGGCTGTGGAACCCATGCTTTTCACCATTCCACAGTGCTATCAGTCCCCAGAGGCTTTAGTCTAACAAGCAATGTTTCACAGACAACGTTCTTTTTTTTTTTTTAATTTTTATTTATTTATGATAGTCACACACAGAGAGAGAGAGAGAGAGAGAGAGAGAGAGGCAGAGACACAGGCAGAGGGAGAAGCAGGCTCCATGCACCGGGAGCCCGACGTGGGATTCCATCCCAGGCCTTCAGGATCATGCCCTGGGCCAAAGGCAGGCGCCAAACCGCTGCGCCACCCAGGGATCCCTACAGACAACGTTCTTTGATGCAAGCAAAGAAGCTGATTCTACCAATTTGAGTCAAAGGGAACGTTCTGAAGGGAATGAGGTAGCTCAGAGAATATAAGGAAATTCTATTTGACCAAACCAACTAGACACTGCCACAGAGGGCGGAGGGAGCCCCTGCGCTCCTCTGTTCTTGCAAATCCCAGGGAGACAGCCCCACTGCTCTGGCCTGAGTTCCGCATCCGTTCTTTGACTTCGGAGAGCAGGGTACTCAGTGGATCGTTCCTCCAAGACCATACACATTTGGGGAGCAGAAATTTCCCAGAAGGGAACTGGAAAGACTTTCTCTGGAAGGGGAAAGATGCTGAGTAGGCAAAACCAAACCATATTCACTACAAGATTCGTTGTAGTGAAGAAGCTTGAAATTAAGGACATGAAAATCTCTTGAAATACCACCATTCAGAGATAATCAGCTTGTCATGTTTGGGTCAGTACTTTTCCAGTCTCCTAAGACCCACATGAAATTGTATAAAATTGGTCATCACTCGTGCCCACCTTCCTCTCTTCCTCTCTCGTTCTGTCTGAGGTCAGGGCCTCACAAACACTCCTGACCTCTCCAGAGTCTTTCCTCATAGCTTCCCCTAGCTCTGTGTTTCTCTAAAATCTATGATGAAGAGCCAGATGGGTTTTTGAATTGTTTTTTTTTTTTAATTTCCAATCTGTCCTAATACTTTTATAAAATATGATAAAATTAATTACCAGGGAAACTAAAATTTTAAAATCCGACAAATAAAGAATACTCCCCAATTTTTAAATTATTGGATCAACAGACATAAAATTACTTTGTTAAACTGTTATAAAATTTTCTAAATGTTTAATTCTCAATTTCCGTGCTTAACCAGGGAAGACTGTTCACAAAAGACTTAGCAGACACTTCTAAAAACTTTGCTTATTTCAAATATAATTAACATACAGTATCATATTAGTTTCAAGTGTATAATACAGCGATTCAACAATTGTATTCATTACTAAGTGTTCATCATAAGTTTATGACTTAACCCCCTTCACCTATTTCACCCATCTCTCTACCTATATCCACGCTGGTAATCATCTGGTTTTTTCTCCATAGGTTAAGAGTCTATATTTTGGTTTGTCCCCTTTTTTTCTTTGTTCCTTTCTTTTGTTTCTTAAATTCCACATATGAGTGAAATCAAATGGTATTTGTCTTTCTCTGATTGACTTATTTCCCTTAGCATTATACCCTCCAGATCCATGCATATTGTTGCAAATGACAAGATTTCATTTTCTTTTTTATAGCTAAGGATTATTCCATTGTATGGCTATACCACCTCTTCTTTAGCCATTCATCTCTTGATGGACACTTGGCTTGTTTCCATATCATGGCTATTGTAAATAATGCTGCAATAAACATAGGAGTGCATATATATCTTTTTGAATTAGCAATTTAGTTTTCTTTGGGTAAATACCAATAGTGGAACTACATATGGCAATTCTATTTTTAATCTTTCAAGGATTCTTCATACTGTTTTCCACAGTGACTGCACCAGGTTGCCCTCAGACCAACAGTGCACAAGGGTTCTTTTTTTTCTCCACATCCTTTCCAACATTTCTTGTTTCTTATGTTTTTGATATTAGCTATTCTAACAAGTGTGAGGTGAGATCTCATTGTGGTTTTGATTTGCATTTCCCTGATGATGAGTGATGTTGAGCATCTTTTCAGGTGTCTGCTAACCATCTGTCTGTCTTTGGAGAAATGTCTATTCATATTTTCTGCCTATTTTTAATTGGATTACTTGGTTTTTCTGGTGTTGATTGTATAAATTCTTCATATATTTTGGATATCAACCCTTTATTGGATATATCATTTGCAAATGTATTCTTCCATTTGGTGGGTTGTCTTTTGTTTTGTTGATGATTTCTTTCACTGTTTAAAAGCTTTATAGTTTGATATAGTCCCAATAACTTAATTTTCCTTTTGTTTCCCTTGCCTAAGGAGACATATCTAGAAAAATGTCTCTACAGCTGATGTCAAAGAGATTACTGCTTATGCTCTCTTCTAGGAATTTTATGGTTTCAGGTCTTCCATTTAGATCTTGAATCCATTTTGAGTTTATCTTTGTGTATGTTATATGAAAGTGGCCCAGTTTCATTCTTCTGCATGTAGCTGTGCAGTTTTCCCAACACCATTTGTTGAAGAGACTATCATTTACCATTGCATATGCTTGCCTTCTTTATCAAAGAATTAACTGACCATTTAATAGTGGGTTTATTTCTGAGATTTGTATTCTGTTCCATTGATCTTTGTGTCTATTTTTGTGCTGGTACCATACTGTTTTGATTACTACTGCCTTGTATTAGATCTTGAAATCTGGGATTGTGATACTTCCAGTTTTGTTCTTTTTCAAGATTGCTTTGGCTATTCAGGGTCTTTGTCTTTTGTGGTTCCATACAAAGTTTAGGATTATTTGTCCTGGTTCTGTGAAAAAATGCTATTGCTATTCTGATAGAGATAGTATTACCGCTATAGATTGCTTTGGGTAGTATGGACATTTTAACAATATTTGTTCTCCCAGTCCATGAGCATGGAATATATTTCCATGTGTTTGTGTCATCTTCAATTTCTTTCATCAATGTCTTACAGTTTTCAGAGTATAGGTCTTTCACTTCTTTGGTTAAGTTTATTCCTAGGTATTTTATTATTTTTGGTTCAGTCATAAATGAGATTGTTTTATTAATTCTTTCTGCTTCTTCATTATATAGAAATGTAACAGGTTTCTATATATCAATTTGTATCCTGTGACTTTATTGAATTCATTTATCAGTTCTACTGTTTTTCTTTGGTGGAGTCTTTAAGGTTTTCTCTATATAGGATCATGTCATCTGCAAATAGTGAAAGTTTTACTTCTTATTTACCAATTTGGATGCCTTAGTGGACACTTTGAGTAGAATCTTTCAACCCTAGATAACTTCAACCCTTTCTTTCAGTCTCAGCTTAGACATATCACTTCCTCCAGGAAGTCTTCCTGATGACCCCCCCTCCCCCCTTCCAATCACATCTGGCTGGCTGGTCTCATAGAATTCTGTGAGTCCACCTGTCAGAGTACTCACTAATCAAGCTGTGTTTTAAATGAATTTGTCCTACTGGATTGGGTGTATTGCTGGTTACCTCTGAATGTAGCAACACCTTGCAAAAGTTCAGGGCTCCAAAGCCAGCAGGGCACCACAATCCCTTCAGCAAGCCTACTGGTCGAAGGAGGTAAGTCTATGTAAACCTATTTGTTTAAATGGAAAAAGAAACACCATGTATTGTTAGCTTTAGATTCCATAAATTGTAAGATGCCTCCCTAGTTCAGCAATGTGAAAATTAAAATTTTAAGACACATCCAGAATTCAGAAATGGTAAAATGCAGCAGTAAGAAGTGTCTTTGAACAGATGAAATGTGGTTATTAAAATCTTAATTGTCTGTCTTTGGATAATAAAAGTCTCAATTGTCTCTGGAGAGAAGATTTCATAGGAATGAAGAGTCTACATAGTAGAGCATATTTACGTTTCTGATTGTGAATATTCCTGTCCCAAAGAGACTATTTGTGGCTACTTGTCATCCTTTGCAGATATTGTCACTAATCGCTATTCCATTCCTCCAAATTATGTCTGTATTGGGATTCTTATTTCCTCATCCTCATCCTATCCTTGGGTGGTTGGGTAAGTTACCCAAGACACTGCAGTGAGTGACTCAGTGGGGAATGGAATTTCTGTTCTTCTCAGCCCCAGGTAACATTGCCTAGAGCTATGTATGCTTGGAAGATCACCCCGCAAGGCAATTCAGGAAATTTAATTAACCGGGCAGGTCTAATCCTGACTTCATTTTTTTCATCTCCATATGGATGACTGATGAGTAAGGGCTATGACAGAAGAATCTGTATTGCCTGTATGGCTCATAAATTGACCTATGACTATTAACAATGTTCCAGGACTAAACAAAAGCCACAGTGACAGACTCCAGTGATATATAAACATGACTCCATGTTAATTAGAATGTGAAAGTGCCCAGAAATGTCTTTGTGGCCAAATGTATATGTATTCTTTTTTGGCTCATCTGTGACAACTGATCTTACAGCTTCTTTTACCTCCAAGACATGATTAGTGTATTTCTGTAGATTAAAATGTCTATTAACGGGATGTCTGGGTGGCTCAGTGGTTGAGCATCTGCCTTTGGCTCAGGGCGTGATCCCGGAGACCCGGGATCTAGTCCCACATCGGGCTCCCTGCATGGAGCCTGCTTCTCCCTCTGCCTGTCTCTGCCTCTCTCTGTGTGTCTCTCATGAATAAATAAATAAAGTCTTTTTTAAAATAAATAAATAAAAATAAATATCTATGAACTAGAATGATTTGGAATTTACCCATCTCGATCCAAATGTTTGACCAGAGCATGGGTAGCCCACACATACTAGGGATATCAGTATGTAACTAATTTATATTAATGTTTGAGAAATGTCAATGTCAGCAATAATGCCAAGTCTCCCAGGTAGATTAGTGATACCAGAAGTGATGGAGGAGGTACAGCGGGGGAACATTTAGAGAATGGTGATCCAGAAAATGTGCCAATTCCCTGGTACTAGAAAACAATATTGCCATAAAAACAACATTAGGGAGGAGATCCTTAGAGCTCCAGGCCTTCCCACAAACACCTGGGTAGTCAACAATGAAGCCACCCTCTTAATCTGGATAGTACTAACCTGATTTCTGACAGCTGGGACACAGGGATAAAGAAGAAAGTGGAGAAACAAGACATTTGCCCCAGATCTTCCTTTATTCATGTCTTTCACTTCCTGGAGCCCCTCCTGCGTAGCAGTGCCCTTAGGCGACTTTATTGAGATCCACCCCAGACTTGCTTAATTTCCCCATGGGCTTCAAGCAGTTCCATTTACTTCCTTCTTTTTTGCCCAGGCAAGACTTTCATTCCCCTTTGGCAGCTGAAAACCAATCTGATTGAACTGACCAGAACCAGTTTGTGTTTGACTGATCATCCCGATATTGGTCTCTTCTCCATCCCTGCATTACAAAAAAAATCTCCTCCAAATTACATCCAGTGGGTGGACTTCAGGCACTGAAACAGACAGAAGTGAAAAATATTCAGTTGTGCAGAAGGACAATGTTTAACCACATACCCATAAATACAGCACGTAAATATATATTGACATTGTATATCAATTATGATTCTTAGGTGCCAAGCAAGAGAAAGAAATTCTGACTTACAAACAGGAAAGGCATTTACTTAATAGCTGTGGAGTAAGTCATAGAATCAAAAGGGAAGTTTGAGAAGTCAGCTTTGGACAGGCAGCAATTGTGAGGTTTAAGTGGAAGCACAAGGCACGTTCAAAGCAGCAGAATTGATGGATGCTGTCCTATTAGGAGAAACTGAGTCCGACAGTCATGTTGTCACTTTGTTCAAAATCTCTGATTCCTGAGAGAGGGTATATAAGTAGTCTTGCTTGGATCTGAGATGCTCTCCTTGGCTGGGTGTGGGCAAGGTGCCTTGACTGATGGTCCCAGCCAAGGAGAGAAGCTGGTCAGTAGGGTAAAATCAGAGTACTGCTTCTAGAAGAGTGGATGGACACTGGTGAGAAGAACCACTCTCTGCTAAGTGTTGTAGGTGCCAGGCTCCTTGACTAACAATGCCTGGGAGTGCTTCTTTGGGTTCAGTTCCCTATTCTCTCATTTTCACAGCTTCTACCCTTTCTTATTTTAGAACTCACAGTTTCCTAAAAGATCCAAATCAGTTTACACAATAGCTCCTGCAATAATAGCAACTCAAATAAAGTGCCCAGTCAGCCCATCCTGCCTTGAGTTCCCAAGTTCTTAATACGTACAGGTCATTGGAAAGTCTGACACGTTCCTGTGAGCTTGGGCAAGAGGAGAGGGGGGTGGGCTAGGTTGGTTTCCAGGTGTAGCACTCTTCATGTTGGCCCCCTGGACAGTGTTCCAGTTAAAATGAGAAAACTGGGAGTAAGTCCAGAGACATTCCCATAACCTGATACAACTACAGGGTCCTTTATCTGTGACTGCCAGGTATCTGGCCTTGGGATGTGAAGAAATCTTGCTTTGCTTAAGATAGTCTTCTTGGCAGGTGATTGTCGGAATTACTTAAACAAACTCTAATTAATGCCCAAGGCAGGAACAGTGCCACGGATTAATATTTAACCAATTGGAGCGGTAACTGAGTATATGGGGTTTAGTAACAGATTTGCAGCACAGGTTGACTTGGTCTCTGCCTCATCAGCACTCCTGGGGTCTCTGTTTCCTAGACTACATTCTTCCTTTGCCTTCTCACCCTCTTCCCTCATGAAGAACCCGGGAGGAAACATGGAGGGCAAAGCATCAAGCTGGTACTTGCTAACCAAAGGCGTAGGTGAATTTAAGTTTAATATTTACTCAGCCAGGAAATGCTCTAATTAAAACTAGCTCTTTCAATCTTAAAGCCCCACCCTGGAAGGACAGAAAAGAGCTCTCCCAAAGGGCTCTGCCCTCAGGGGTGAGTAATCCTTTTCTGCCCTACACCCAGATGTCTTAGAGATCTTCCTTCCAAACTCAAGTTAAGGGTGTAATGGGGCAAAAAAAAAAAAAAAAGGGGGGGGGGTGTAATGGGGATTGTGGATTTAATTTTCATGGAATGTCCAATGGTTTCCAGGGTAGGAGCTGGCTGTGTCAATCTCTAATCCTAGATGGAAAAGAAAGAAAGAAAGAAAGAAAGAAAGAAAGAAAGAAAGAAAGAAAGAAGAAAGAAAGAAAGAAATAAAGAAAGAAAGAAAAGAAAAGAAAAGAAAAGAAAAGAAAAGAAAAGAAAAGAAAGAAATAGCTGAGTAACTGGGGCAAAAAGATTTTCAATCTAGAATGCAGTTTCTTATAGGAGCGAGAGCAAGAGTCAGATGTCCTGGGTCAAATACTGGCTCTACCAGCATTTCCTGTGTGACCTTTGGGTGACTCAACTCTCTAAGCTTTGGTTTCCTCTTGGGTAAATTGCAGTAATAGTATCTACCTCATATGGTTCTGGAATGAATTAGACAAAATAATCCAGTCAAGTGCTTAATTCATAACAAGTGCATATAAATTTATATGCTACCATTAATTTGATCATACGTGCAATCACTCATTCAAATAATATGCCAAATGTCCAAAATGTACCAAATAACGAGCCAGGTAACGGTAATGCAAGAAATTGTCCCTTTCCTGAAAGAGCTCACAGCTTAGTAAGGAAACAAATGTATACATTTTCCTCCTGTGTTGGCACAATTGCAATTGTGAAAGTATGAACTAAGGTGTTATTAATATGCAGGAAGGACATTCTTTCCATGGAGAATTTCAGGAAGGCTTCCTGGTGACATTTAAACTGGGTACTTAAGGAAGTTTAGGACTTTTTCAGGAAGAGAAAAGAGGAAAGGTTATCCTGGAAAGAAGGATATCACAATAGGAGCACGACAATGAGAAAAAGTCCGATGGGTTTGGGAAACAACAGAGAATTTGGTTGGAATGCTAGAGGACTGGGTATAAGGTGGGCATGGTGAGCAAGGAGGCTAGAAAGCCAGGATGTCATCAGCCTTACCAAAGCATTTAGACTTCATTTGCATGATCAGATCTCTATTTGGGAAGATAATTCACACAGTAATATAAAAACCAGACAGATAAAGAGATTAGAACCAACAAGAGCAGAGAGGAGAGTATGGCCACAGTCTAGACAAGAGATAAAGAAGGCCCAAGTCAGGGCTGTGGCAAGAGGAAAGGTGGAGAAAGCTAATTAAGAGATATTTAGATGGGACACTTGTAATCCTATGAGCCAACCCCTTCCTCTTCTGCTCCTGGTTCCTTATGTCCAAAACTTATGTTAAGAAAGAGTTTATATTGGGATGCCTGAGTGGCTCAGTGGTTGAGTGCCTGCCTTTGGCTCTGGGTGTGATCCCGAATTCCTGGGTTCGAGTCCCACATGGGTCTCCTTGCGTGGAGCCTGCTTCTCCCTCTGCCTGTGTCTCTGCCTCTCTCTGTGTGTGTCTCATGAATAAATAAAATCTTTATAAAAAAAAAAAAAAAGAAAAAGTTTATATATGCATCATTCCCAATAAGGATTTCTTACCAAAGATTTATCTACCTGCTTATTGGGGCAAGTAGATGTATTACAAGACACCACAGTGCTTAGATTTCTCCTCAACTCGCTTTAAGGAATTCCATAGTATGAGACACCTCACCCAAATGATTCCTCCACCTACTTCCTTAGGCATGGCATTTTTTCCTCTAAGACACATTTAAGAATACTGCTGGCACAAAACCACAAGTCTTTCCAACTTCCCAAGTACTTAAAAGAGTAATCACTCAGTAGCCAAGGATAAATTTACATTGGAAGGCTCTTTTGGCTTTTCTCACTAACAGAAATACATTTATGAATTTAGTGGCTTCACTGTTGTATTATTTCCTTACTCTGTAAAATGAAGCCCAAGTGTAAGCTCACAATAGAACCAGATCCTGAATAAATACTGTTTTTAGGTTGATGCATTTTTTTTTCTTTTTTGCAAGCTGCAATTGAAAATAGGTATCTAACAGATCAGCCATATAGGAGGCCAGCCAATGCTTTCAACTTTTAATCGACTTAATGGATAAAGGTTAGGCATAATTAAATATCTTTGAGCTTGCATCTTTCAGTGCAATAAGCAAACGACTGAATTAAACCCATCCAGGGGATAACATAAAAACATTCATCAAGCTAGCGATTTTGAAGGAATGACTCCTTCTGGTCCAGCTTAAAAGTGGCTTGGCATTTTGGCCAAATGCCTGAAAAATACCCATCGATTTTAGCATGTTCACCAAAGTGCTCATAAAGAGAGTGGATAGAAAGATGAATTCCCTCATCTCAGAGCCCCAGGATTTCCCCTCCCCGCCCTCTTTTTTTTTTTTTTTTTTGGTTTTTACATTGTCCTGTGAACTTCTTGGAAGAATGTTAGAGGCCCAGAAGCAGCAAATGTCTTGGAAGAGCAGACAATGTCTTGGAAGTCCAACATTCTACCTCCGACACACTGCAGATTTTCCTGGCTGATCACTAAAAGGCAGCACTGAGGACAGCAAGAGCCTGTTGCTAGAAGGAAGTAAGTGCTCAGCCCCTGAAATGGTGCCGGATCCCCATGGTCAGCGAAGCAGAATTCCAGATGCTCCCAGGCATGACATCCTGCAGCCCTAGATTCTGTTTAGAACCACCGCCCCCAGATCTTGGTTCCAGCTGAGCATGGAACTCTGGGCCCGTGACACCTGACCTGTCACTCCTGTGTGCTACTTTGCCTGAGAAGATTGGTTGGAATGGGCACTTCTGCCAACGTGGCTTTGCTTTCCAGCTCAACGCTGTGCTCTCCTGTTCTGTGGACCAGAAACTAACTCATCTACCTGCTGTCCAACAAAACAAACCAGGCGGAGAGGATTCCCTGTGGATAATTCCCTACTAGGGGTGTACCGTGTCTGCATAGAGACCTGCCCTGCTCTGGGCAATGATGTGAAGGCCGAGGAAGTGGGGGAGTGAGCTGAGGGGAAGAAGAGGGGGCTAGGTCACCAGGGTCCCGTGTAAAGACAGGTCATGTGGTACCATGCGAATGTAAAATGATTTGCCATTAGCTGCACTGATGCCCTTGTCTCTAATGACCCAGGGGTCCCGTCTGACCTCAAGATTTAATCTCGAGGCCCATTTCTTGGCTGCTTAGAATTAGAGAATGGAAGAGGGGATGGTGGCCAGGAGATCTCTCCTCACTTCCACCTCCCTCTCTTCATCCATATGCACGTGTGTGTGTACATATGCACGTATACAAGTGCACATGCACACATAAACCTACCCTTGTGTGTCAATATATGTAAGTCCTGCTATCAGGGCTTGTTTCTGGCCATGTTTTGCATTTTAAGGTATTTTTCTGGATGTCTCCTTTAAGAATACTCTATTATACTTTTTTTTCTTTTTTTTTAAAGATTTCATTTATTTATTCATGAGAGACACAGAGAGAGAGAGAGAGAGAGAGAGAGAGAGAGGCAGAGACACAGGCAGAGGGAGAAGCAGGCTCCATGCAGGGAGCCCGATGTGGGACTTGATCCCGGGACTCCAGGATCCCGGGCCGAATGCAGGCGCCAAACCACTGAGCCACTCAGGGATCCCCCACTTTTTTTTTTCTATTACACTTTCAAATTATGACCTATGCTTGGTGGCCTTTCACCTCCGTGTATTTTGAGCCACTGATCCTGGCCACTAAGTTTTTAATGTTTTACATCTTGAATTCTATCCATGTGCTCTGTGTAATAGAACTTTTTGGGCCCAATACCCATGAAGAGAGTATGTGCTTAATAATCGAGGAGATTCTGTTTCCTGGTTGACTCACTTCAAGCCATAGAGAATGGAATGCCTGGGCCTCACAAGCTGCCTGATAAAGCCCAGAGTGGCCCTGTTTGACTAGGGGGAGGAGGAGTGGATGCAGGAAGACGCTGTGATGTGATGTGATGTGATGACCAAGTCAAGCCCCTCCCTTAGCTCAAACTCTCCGCAGGGAAAATTGTCCCTGAGGAAATGCAAGGAGAGAAATTTTTCATGAGATCTAGAGGAAGAGGAGGCAGGTTCATGACTGACAAACTAGAAGAGGGACAGAGAGACCTGCAGTTTGAGGGAACTGGGCCCAAGACCAGGGTTTGCTGGGCGAGAGCCAAAGATGCAACTGTTCCTTCTACCAGCTGGAGTGCCTAGGGCACTACTGTCTGCCCACTGCTGGATCGAGTACTTCCTGTGGCCAGCCCCCTGTGACAGCACTATCTTTGAACCCCTAGAAGCCCTACTTCTGGGTTGTCTGCCCAGCTTTCTAAGGCTTTGAGTATGTCTTTTCCCATGTTGAAGAGGTAACCAACCCAGTCACACTTTTCAGCAGTGTCTCTGAAGTCATGGAGATGAAACTAGGACAAGGGTATGACCAACATGGTCCCAGAGGGTCTCTGCCCTATGGGTACCTTTGTCCAGACCGGGGGACACTGCTACTCCCCCCCTGAGGCCTGCGGTTCTCGTGAAGTCCTCACAGGTGGGACCTCTAAGAGATGGGCCTGGGGTCTGAGCTGCTGAGGAGAATTCAGGCGGTGACCCGCTGAGAACTTGGAGCTGGTTTGGAGCCTCTTTGCTAAAGGCTGCTCATCCGCAGCTACAACTCTCACAGGGCCACGGTCCTTTAAAAAAATAGCAGAGGAAACTCCAGCAGCTGGGCTCTTTCATGCCAAACCTCTGAAACCTCGCCCTTCAGTTTTCCCCACCAGCAGGGCTCGGGCCTAAATAGGTGTTGTCTCTGAGCTGGCCTCAGTGGCGATTTCTATTTAAAGGCAAATCCCAGACAGTGAAATATTTGCAGTAAATTATGACAGCAATGTGACACACGGCTTTTCTGCCATTAAGGTCACTCTGCCACAGGCCTCTCCCTTCCTCCTCAGTTGCTGCTGGTTCCAGGAGGTTTCCTCGGCTTCAGTAACCAGAAGAGTTGTGATCACATCTCTGCACAATGATGGAGTTTGGGAAGGCTTCCTCAAGTCCCTGATCCCGGCCCTGGGCCAGGGCCTCTCTTCCTTTCTCAGGGCAACAGATCGAGTTCAGATGCGAGGCTCCCCTGCTGCGTAGGAGCTGGTAGGTCACCGCGACGTCCAACGGGCTCATTAACATAGCAATCGAAGGGGAAAAAAGAAGGCCTGGTGATTGTAGTGAATGCCAAGCTTGTTCTAAATCCTCATATAGAATCCTGATAGGCCCACAGGCAGAGGATTTGAGGCACTGTTTTGCAAAAGAATTTCAGAGAGCCTGAAAGCTTGGGAATGGAGCCATGGGACGGAAAGCCAGGCCTTGCAAAGGCCTCCTGCAAACAAGCTCAGCTCTGGCGAGAGGTCTCACCTCAAGCAACTGCATGCAGTGGTCACCAGCTGTCTTGCTGCCAGCTCCGTTCCAGCAGGTGAAAGTATTCTTAAATGTTGCATGAAGGCAAGAATTCCTTTTCTCCCCATCGGTGGTTCCTGTTGCTTAATCGCTTAGGACACCATGCTGTCCTAAGAGACAGTCCTGTCTTTCAGAGCCAGAGGAGCTTCCTGCAACTTGCAGACACTTCCATAGTTTTTGCTGGGCCCACCCTGGCTTTGAGGGTGAGAGCAGGGTGTGGCAGTTAGATGCAAACTCCCAGGACACCCATTTCTTGAGGAAGTGGGCCTGAGTGTACCTACATCGATCCCAACTATTCCCCTTGGAATTGCCTGTCTGTGAGCGGCCTTTTAGACAGGCAACCCTAGCTGGCTTGTGTGGTGGCCTGTGAGGTTTTGCCTGTCAGGACCCAGGACTCTGGGGGTAATTCATAGCCAAGATAGAGCATCAGCCTGCAGGGTCTGAGCGATGAGGCATCTTGAACTCATAACTACATTTTGGGAACAAGAACTGTGCATGGAGATTTAAGGAATTCAGCATTCTGATAATAGAACAGTGCTGTGGGAAAGAAGGGGGCTGCGTTTTGCCCCACCTACTTTTCTTGGCCACAATTTCCAGAAAATTTTTGGAATTGCTTATAAAAATCTCAACTGGAAAAGAAGTCTGAAACATATCTCCAGTCGTATATATCCTCGCCAGCCACTTTCTCATACATGAACGTACTGTACAAGTAATAGACTTGGGCTTAAAGAAGAATCCATAAACCCATCACCTTGCCTTACTTTGTGACTACTTCTAACCAAACACACTAATAAGTTGCAGTTTTGCTTTTGAAGCTGTCCTAGTTCTCTCCTTACACTTTATTTCAGTGATGAATGGCCGTAAAGGAATTTAGTGATTTTAGTGATAGATGTGCTTGCTCGGTAGGTCCTGGTCTTCCCTCCTTAGCAGCCCCGGCTTCTTTTCGTCACAGAGCAAACTGAATACCCCGTGGCTGCCCTGGTCCCTCGTGAGAGGATCCTGCACCCCATGCTCCTTACTCAGAAAGGGCAAGAGTTGCCATTGGTCGGTGGCTAATAGTCACGGCTGCCTCAGGTCATTGTTCTGGGTCCCTCTTGTGTCACAGCAAAAGGGGCTGTCATTGGAGCGAAAAAGGAGGCAAGGAAGGATGACTTTGGTGTTTGAAAGTGATCAGGTTGGGGCCATCTCTTGGAAGCCCAGCGAGATGGCACAGGTTGGAGGTAACGGGGTGTGGAGGGACAGGCTCAGAGGAGGACCAGGCTCTCCTGCCCCTGGGACTTCGAAAAGCTACCTGGCAGGGCTGCCTTGTACGACCCCAGGGCTCCTATTCACCCTGGAACTGTGTAATGCTGGCTCCGGGGTCTGTGGCTTCCCAAGCTTGTGCCGGAGGGGAAGATGGAAAAGGAGCGGCCCACCGATGACTCCGCACCCACTCCTCCTGCCTGTCCCAGTAGGCTTCCATTCAGACGCTGAGCCCATCTCTGAGGGCCAACATGGGCCCTGCGGGGGAGAGAGGCTCTTTTGGTCTTGCCACGGGCTAAACACATGGCCAGTTATTCTATTGCCCCAGTAGAGACCAATGACCAAAAGAAGACTCATGAACAAGTTTTTAGAACTTGTCCTTTTATTATTATCATTTTTTAAAAATCTATTTATTTATTTATTTGAGCAAGAGAGAGAGAGAGAGAGCAGGGGAGGGGCAGGGGGAAAGAAAGAAGAATAATCCCAAGCAGACTCTGCACTGAGCCCAACACAGGGCTCAATCTCACGACCCTGACATCATGACCTAAGGTGAAATCAAGAGCCCAATGCCCAACCGACTGAGCCACCCAGTGCCCTTATCTTTTTTCTGTGTCAAGGATTTCTGCAAGCCCCCAGCTCAGGGATATTCATGACTTCTGTTTACTTCTAACTTTGGTTCACTTGTGAACTCTCACTGCTCACCGCCAATCAGTGCTCTCATACCTTATATTCAAGCGTCTACAAGAGACAGAATGTGACAAACTCAGAGTTTGTCACCAACAATGAATCCTCTGGGCCACACACCAGTCTGTGGATTGCCTGCCTAGTCCTGTCTCCTAGCAGGAGGCTCAGACCAAATGTGAAAGGGAAGAAAACGAAATTTTCTATAATTGCACAGCAATCTGAGAGCACCCCTGATGTCAGGGCATCTTGGGCATCTGCTCTTTCTTAGTGAGCTCCCTATGAGGTACCTATTATATATAGGACATTTCTACCAAAGGCAGAGCCTGCAGGTTGCTGGCCTGAAAGCAAGAGCCAGCCATTATCTGCCTGCCATTTTGTAAAACAGCAACAACAAAAACCCCCAAACCTTTGCTCAAGGCTGTGAATACTAAAATTTGCCAAAGGAAGCGGTGGGAACTGCATTACTTAAATCCTTTCAAAATTGCCTGAATAAAGCACTTCACTCCAATGTAAGGAGAATAGACTGGCGCTGACCCTGCAGGGCATCCATAAGATGACCTCAGAGTTTTTTTTTTTTTTTTCTTGTGTCTGGTTTCTATGAAGGAGAAAGACTGGAGCTGAACCATGAAACAAAGAAGGAAGTTCATACCCTGCTCCCACCCCCATGCCCTTTAGTCTAGTTGGGTTCTGATTCCAGATCGTCTCCACCAAAGAAGTTTTAAAAGCATCCACACATACTGCCATTCTAAAATATTGTAAGATCATCCTTTCCACTTTAAAGAGAGAATTCATTTCAAAAAAACCTTTCGTGTTCCCATTTCTTCTTCCATAATTACTGCAGATGTCCTCATGAGTGGGCTCTGCAGAATTCTCCCAGTTGGCTCCAGTGCCTCAACAGGCATCCACCTTACAGCCACCAAAGAGAGTAAAATGCCATTTTGCTCGGCCTTACCACATCTGTTATGAAGTAAGTGTTGTTTGCTCTTTGAGATCCAAATAATCACAGAACGGCACCTCAGACAGCAGCTGGAATCCAGAAAAGTGAAAGCAGAAGGATATGGACATCTTTTGCAGGAGATGTAGTTTTGCTTTCTCTTCTTTCATTCATTCTTTGTTTGGAAAGCAGATAAGGAGGCATTATTTATTGAGAAGGAACTGTGTGCATTAGCTACCATGGTAACTTATGTAACGATTGGCACCGTCCAGGCCAATTAAGGCCCTTTCACAAGGCTCATTTTTTTCTAGGGGCTGAGAAAGCCACTTAAGTAAGAGACAGATAAGTACTTTACAAGCTCTGAGCATCAGGCTTCAGATGTCCCTCTACTGACTTTCCTGGCAATCTGGGCACAATGCAGTTTCATTTAGTCCAAGCCTCTGGGAGGACCCTGGACCCCAAGAAGTGCCCACCTGTACCTCTGGGCAGGAGTTAGTCTTGTCATCATACCCTTCTGCACCTGCTGCCCACTCACTCAACGGTTAGATTTTGAGCCTCACGTGGTTGGTGCTATGGAGATCCTCCTGCCTCAGCTCTTTGCCCAGGCCCTTGGTCCCTGCTGTCATGCCTCTTTGGTGCTCAAACTGTTGGTCTGCCATTATCTACACATCCATCCATCTATCCATTCACCCATCTATCCACTGATTACTTTCCTACTACGTAACAGGTTCTGCATTTGGTGCAGGGGATACTGAGGTGAATAGGACATGGTTTCTGCCCTCAAGGAACTTAAAATTTAATGGACAAGGCAAAAAGACCAGAGATTTTATTTTTTTTATTTTTTTTTTTAAATTTTTATTTATTTATGATAGTCACAGAGAGAGAGAGAGAGAGGCAGAGACACAGGCAGAGGGAGAAGCAGGCTCCATGCACCGGGAGCCCGACGTGGGATTCGATCCCGGGTCTCCAGGATCGCGCCCTGGGCCAAAGGCAGGCGCCAAACCACTGCGCCACCCAGGGATCCCTGACCAGAGATTTTATATATGAACTGTAAAATTCACATCATATGAAAGATTTATAGTTGAAACATTTTATTCCCACTCCTGTTGTACAGATTCCCAGTTCTCCTCTGTACTAACTTCAACCAATTAGTTGAAATGTCTCCAGGGGTGCATACGTAAGCACAGGCAGGTACCTGGCTGGGTGGCATACAGCAGATGCCTTCTGGACATGGGACCTCTGACTGAAGTGTACAGAGTCACTCTAGCGGTGTCCCCAGCCCTTGTACAGTGGCGAACATGCTTTCATTTTTTTCAACTCTCATTTGTGCAACTGTGGGTTAAACCTCCCAGGCTACTGTGATATCTGTGATATGTGCTGATCCCTAATTGCCTACTGATCTTGATATGTAACTGTTTCCTTAGCCACTTGTTTGCAGGTGGCATGAGCACCCTGAAATGTGTATTTTGAAATCCTACATTCCACATCACTTCCATTGCTTCTTCGGAGGCCCAACTCCATAATTTCACATTATATTGGCCATGATGGGTATTCACCATAATGTAAAATGATGGGCAGGGAGAAAGACCACATTGGGTTAAAAATACAGTTGTTAACTGAACAGAGTATTGCTGAGTGCTAGTGACTCATAGCCTAGAGAAAATACACACTAATAGAAGATTTCTAGTGGATGAATTTTGGATACTCAGTGGATATTCAGCTCTTAATTCATCTAGTATGCACTGGGGACAGCTACACTGGTTGCTAATAACTGGTGTATTTTCTGATTAGTTGGTGTCATGCCATACAGATTGGAACTATTTTAGTGATTAATAGCATTAATATAAATAAATATTTCATGGGGCAGTTTTAAATGAAGAATGCCTGTATTTTATGTATAATCAATCACATATATTAGGCCTAGGATTTTAAAAGCATTTCTGAACCCCTTTCACCTTTCCTTGCATATTTCTCAAGGCAACCTCCTTGGGTAAGGAATGGGGCCAAGCAGGCAGGGTGGCATACAATCTCCCTCTTTCTCTTCCTTCCACATCCTCAGAGCACCTGCTCTTTTGCATTGAGTTCTGAGTAAGATTTCTTTTGAAGAGAATGGTCTGTTAATTAGGTTGAAACCCTATTCTAATACTCAGGCAGTATTTCCATGGGGGCCATGGAGATACATGGGGAGGGACACTTAATCCCGTCTTGGAGGTCAGGCATGGATCAGGGAAAGCTTTCCATAAAAAGTAGTCCCTGAATGTGTGCGTAGGGTGGGGTGAGGAGATTGTATACCTTCTAGGCAGAGGTAGCAGTATGTGGAAAGTCCCAGAAGCAAGGCAAGGAAAGTTTAACTTCTTCAGGAAAGTTGTAAGGTGTTCAATATGGCTGGAGTGTTTGGTTTCAGATGAGACTAAAGAGGTGAGCTGAGGTCAAACCTATGTTCCTGTCTATTCCACTTTGTCAGTTTCACATCTTTCAACCTATGCTGTGTCTAGATGATGTCTCTCAAACTCTTGACCTTCAAACCTAATGTGGGTACCATCTGTTCCTCCCTATCCTTTTGGTACTTTGACCCCAAACACATTCTCAGGCCACATGATCCAGCCTGAGAGACTGGTCATTGAATCCAGTCAGCTCACCCTTACATTTACTTTTTTTGCAGTCTACACTAACCAATCAACTTTCCAGATTCCTAACATGGAGCCTAAGGCCTGATGTGTCTAAACCGAGTGCTGAACTTCCACTGGCCATGGCCTCACTTTCTGGCTCTCATTTGGTTTCTTAGTCAAGTCTTTGGACAAAAGTCTTGCAATGGGGTGACAGAATGACACCTCCCCAAACACTCAACACCCGAAAGCAAGCAAGTGCAGTATCTTTTGGAAGCCAGTCTTTGGTTACCTACAGTTTCAGTCTGGCTAACCCTCAAGAATTACTGTGTTCTCCTTTGCTAAGGGAGAAGCTTGCTAAGGTATTTCTTGTACCAAATTGTAGTCCAGGCTATGACACTTTAGCTTAAAATCAAGTTTTTCATTTGCGGGAAATGTTCTATCCTTTTTTTTTAAATTTTTTTTTTTAATTTTTATTTATTTATGATAGTCACAGAGAGAGAGAGAGAGAGAGAGAGGCAGAGACATAGGCAGAGGGAGAAGCAGGCTCCATGCACCGGGAGCCTGATGTGGGATTCGATCCCGGGTCTCCAGGATCGCGCCCTGGGCCAAAGGCAAGCGCCAAACCACTGCGCCACCCAGGGATCCCTATCCTTTTTTTTTTTTTAAATCACACTGGACTTCTCTGAGCCAAAAGGGATCTCCAAGTTGTGAGAATTGAAAATGCCAGAAATTTCCTCCTGTTGAGCACCACCATGGCTGCCAGCAAGGGAACTTTGGGCTCATCAAAATCAAAGAGCTCAGCTGAAAGTCTTTACGGAATGTCCTTTCTGGTGGAGAAACCATCAAGTTCTACACGACCTATTATGGTCTCCAAACTGTTGATTGTGACAAAGCAAGTTTTGTGTACAGGAAACAACCACTTCCCTTCTCCCTTTGGAGGACCTAAAACAATTTGATCTTAGATAAGAAGCCATAAATAATTACATAAACAATTACTCAGCCTTTGCTTTTTTTCTTTTAATCCTATAATGGTACTTTAGCAATAACATCAAGCACTACTATTTTTCTTAAGTTTTCACAGTGAATAAAAATAGAAAGAAAATTTAAATTTTATAAGTACATGGTTTTTAAGGCTTTCATTAGTTGTGAGAAGACACTGTTATTGATGCATTGCTGGCTCCTAATTTGCAAACCATGCATGACTATGAAACTGAATGTGGGTTTTTGTTTTCTGCAAGCAAGGTATAAGACCATTTTTACAGTATGTTATTGAGGACATAAAATTTCCAGATATATAAAGTGCTTAGATTAAAACTATGCTTTTAGATGTGAACCATAGCTCCAATATGCAGTTTTAACTATCAAAACTTTAGGTTCTTCCAAACCATAAAGAAGTTAAGAACCAGGTCACTCTCTAAACAGAGGCTGGGCTTTCTAATATGCTGTTTTTTTTTTTTTTTATGGGACAAAAAATGATGGCAATACTTCATAAATGTTAAGCTAGCTTATCCTACGTAGCATCTTATGGGAAGTTAGGAATAAAAATGTGACCCATCAGTGTGAGCAATAAATATTTGCCCTGTACTTAGTGATAGATTAGACATTTACTGTGTGGAGATGTTCTGGGAAAACGTTTTTAAAAAGGAAGGGCCATTTTCCATTTTACTATGGAGAATGTGACTCTCCATTAGCATGAGGAAGTAGTTTCCTGGACTTGAAGTGACATGCAACAGTTGATTTAATGTTTAACATTAGTGTTATACACATTTTAAATATTTTATAACCACAAAAATACCTACTTATAATCAGAATGTTACAATACTGGATAATACACCATGACTAGTAAAGCTTATTTCATAAAAATTGTCAAGGTGGAAGCTTCATTTAATGCTCTAAAGGAGTTGTGTAATTTTATCTTTTGTTCCCTTAAGCCTATTTACCTCATAGTAGCAAACTTAATCACATAAATACCCTTCTCTATGTCTCCCTATGTTCATTATCCATTCACTTTATTTACTGCCTGTTGAGTATCTACAGGGGCCAACCCATTGTGTAAGGTAAGAGGATTCAGGATTCCAAGGCGAGTAGGACCTGGTCTTTGTCCTCCAGGAGTAAAAAGCAAGTGGAATGGAGTGTTTGCTGTGCTCTGACACAAGGATGAAAAGAATGCAGAGGAACTATGGAGGAAGGGGCCTGGTCTACACAGACAGGGGCCTGGTCCACACAGTCCTTCTACAAGGTAGGATTTACTCACAACAGATAAGAAGGTGTCAGGAAAAGGGCCTTGCATTGGGGATTAAAAGGTTTAGGTTTGGCTCCTTGTTTAGCTACTTACTAGATTTGTGATCCTGGGTAATTTACTTCAACTCCCCAAGTTTTCTCATCTGCAAAATAGAAATAATAATAGCTGTTCCCTCATCTCACAGAATGTTGTTTTAAGGCTCAAATGAGCTAATGAAAATGAAAATCCTTTTTAAAGATTATATATATATATATATATATATATATATATATATAGTTAGAACTAATAAATCCTTTTTAAAGATTTTATATATATATAGTTAGAACTAATAAATGAATTCAGTAAAGTAGCAGGATATAAAATTAATATGCAAAAATCTGTAGCATTTGTATACACATATAACAGAGAAATTAAGAAAGCAATCCCATTTGCAATCACATCAAAAAGAATAAAATACCTAGGAATAAATTTAACCAAGGCAGTGAAACACTTGTACTCTGAAAACTATAAGACATGGTTAAAGCAATTGAAGAGGACATGTAAAAAAGGAAAGATATTCCATGTTCATAGATTGGAAGAATCAATATTGTTAAAATGCCATACCACCCAAAGCAATCTACAGATTCAATGTAATCCCTCTCAAATACCAATGGCATTTTTCACAGGGATAAAGTAGTCCTAAAATTTGTATGGAATCACAAAAGACCCTGAATAGCCAAAACAATCTTGAGAAAAAAGAACAAATAAGGAGGCAGCAAGCTTCCTGATTTCCAACTATGTGATAAATCAATAGTAGTCAGAACGATGTGATATTGGCATAAAAACAGATGCATAGATCAATAATATAGAATAGAGAACGCCCAAATAAATCCACACATATATAGTCAATTCATTCATGATGGAGGAGGCAAGAATACACATTGGGTAAGGACAGTCTCTTCAATACATGGTGTTAGGAAAACCGAGCAGCCAGATGTAGAAGAAAGAAATTTGACCACTATCTTACACCATACACAAACCTTAACTCAAAATAGATTAGAGATATTAATGTAAGACCTGAAACCATAAATCTCCTAGAATAAAACAGGCAGTAAACTCCTCGATGCCGATCTTGGTGATGATTTTTCGAATCTGACACCAACAGCAAAAATAAACAACTGGAACTGTATCATACTCAGAAGCTTCTGCACAGCAAAAGAAACCATCAGTAGAATGAAAGTCAACTTACTGAATGTGAGAAAATATTTGCAAATCATATATTTGATAAGGAGCTAATATCCAAAATATGTAAAGAACTCATACAGCTCATCAGTAAAAAAACAATCTGATAAAAAACTGGACAAAAGATCTGAGTTGACATTTTTCCAAAGGAGACATACAGATGGCCAGCAGGGACATGAAAAGATGGTCAAAATCAGGGGAAATAAAAAATCAAAGCCACAGTAAATTTCACCTCACACTGTCACAATGACTATTATCAAAAAGACAAGAAAAAACAAGTGTTGGCAAGAATGTAAAGAAAAGGGAATCCTTGTACACTGTTGGTAGAAGCATAAATTGGTGTAGCCACTGGAAAAAATAGCATGGAGGTTCTTCAAAAAATTAAAAATAGAACTACCATGTTATCCAGCAACTCCCCTTTTAGGTATTTATCCAAAGAAAACAAAAATGCTAACTCAAAGAGATCTATTCACCTCGGCGTTCACTGCAGCATTATTCACAATAGCTAAGATGTGGAAACAACCTACGTGTTCATCAATGGACACATGGATAAAGAAGATGTAGTGTATATATACACATGATGGAATATTATTCAGCTATAAAAAAGAATAAAATCTTGCCATTTGTGACAACATGGTTGGACCTCAAGGGCATTTTGCTAAGTGAAATAAGTCAGAGGAAGACAAATATTATATGATCTCTCTTACATGTGGAATCGAACCAAACAACAACAAACAAACCAAGGAGATAGATACAGAAAACAGATTGCTGATTGCCAGTGGCTGATTGTGGCCGATGGAAGAAATGAATGAAGTGAGTTAAAAAAAAATAAAAAAAGATTATGTACATGCATATATACATGTATAATTATTTTATCTGTTATTTACATCACATGAATTATGGACACTGGTGTCCAAATTCGGGTGTCGTGACTACTTCTGGACTTCCTACCAAGGATAGGAGATGAAGAATTTAGAGAGGACTAAGAAGAGATGGATAAGAAGACAGAAAAAGACTAAAATGGGAAGCCTGAGACAAAATGTACAACAGACACAGGAAGGGTGCCAGGTGTTTCCTATCTTTACCAAGACCCAAACAAGAGGAAATGGATTTACACAGCAGCATGAGGGATTCAGGTTAGGAATAAGGATGACTTTATTTTCTGTAAAGAGCTGTTAAAACACTAAAAAGGCCAGTAAAGGGGGGGGGGGGGGCTCTGGTTCTCCCCTGAAAGTCTTTAAAAATAGAAAGAATGGAGCCATCTTACAACAGTGGGTCACTGTTCGGTGCAGAGTTATATAAAGAGAGGTCAAGTGTAAGAAGTACACAGGTGATGCTTGGAACATGTTCAACCTTAAATTATTCCTTTGGCAGGGGGAGAATCAGTATTGGGAGAATTATATCAGAGACCCATTCACCTTCTGGACAAAGTGGGTGGAAAAGGTGTGCCTTCTCTTCTGCAGACCTCTGTAATTCTTGGTTTATTACTTGCAGTAACTTCAGGTGTTTTACGGCATACCTATATCGCCTGAGGTTCATAAGTCATTTGCTTAGGACCCATCAAATACACAACTACTTCCTCTTAAGCACTTGGGTTGATCCTCATTCTTGGTGGGTTCTACAATTTCATCCCAGTGCTATAGAGAGTGTCGTACAGGCCTTGTGGACACTGGGCTAACTCAAGCCTCTGAGTCTCGGTGCCTAACCTCAGGGAGTGTATTTCAAGGATTCCTGGTATGCAGCTGGCAGGAAACCAGGTACATCAGGACCTAAAGACCTAACTTGCTTATTTTCCAGACTCTATAAAGTGAATAAAGTGAAACAATCTTTCAAGCAGCCAGGCACAGACCTAGTCTAGGTGGAAGGCAAAGGATGGTCTGCAAAACCAGCCCAAACATACTTTGAAGAAACCGTTTGCACTGTTAGAATTGTTTTTGGAATATTCTTGAATCTACTGCACAGTTAAACCTGGCTTCCTTTCCCCAAAGAGACGAGAGCCTGCAAATGAGCGGAGGCCTCTGGTGGGTTGGCTACTCTCACCGGGGCTTAGTCCTGCCGCTAGCCCTGCCTCGGCCCTTCTCCAGCTGTGGGAGGGAGAATTCGGGCCAGAGGATATGCCAATGGGTCCTCTACTGTCCAGGTGTGCTATTTAGGTCATACCTAGTCCTGCAACGGCACTACTCTTCCTTATTTCCCATCTGATCACACCGTAGCTTGGAGCATGTGCTGCTCCCTCCAGCCTTCCCGGTTGGAATCCGCCTTCCTGGTTGGGTAGCCAACAGGGAAAATGGCAGAGGAAGGAGGGAGTTTCTGTTGTAACTGTCTATTTTTAGTGGCTCATAAACTTCTCCATATTCCTTTGGCCCCAAGCTGCATATGCTTGGTCGTAGCCCAAAGGGAAGTTATTTTGGAAAGTCTGAGCAAAATCCTCTCTACTGCTGCTTGGGTTGGCTAAAGGAGACAGAAAAAAATGGGCTTTTGGAAAATCAGGTCTGTAACTTGGGGCTGGTTGTGGAACTGGCCCTGGGAATCCTAGTTGGTCCATCTTCCACCAGCCCCCAGTGGAGGCGGTGCCACTGCGTGGCACCTTTAGGGGCCCTCTCATAGGCTGTCTTCTAGTCACAGGATAGTGACAGCATGGTTGCCCCAAAGCTGAGGGCTGATAGCAGGGCCATCAGTAGGCTGCACCTAGATGTGAAAGGGGTAAGAACTGGATCCAAACTCGGGAAACCCGTCCTGGTTGTGTTGCCTTGGGCAGATCCAGTCCCTTCCTGGAGGCCGGTTACCCCTGTATGAGATGAAGCAGAGTCCCGAGGCCAGCTCTCAGTTCTAATTCTGCTCTGCAATGAGGCGATAGAAATGTATCTTTTCTTGGGATGAAGACACTCAAATGATGGAGGGGGGGAATCATCCTCATCCCTACGGGCATGGCTGCTAAGAAGGCACCAAAGGCAGGCTTCTCCTATAGCTCGAATGAGGAACAGTAAAAACTTGAGGGTCTCAAGCACAAATTCATAGAGGACTTCTTGTGTGTGGAGGATGGAGATGCAGGAGAGATATAAACAAAACGGAAGTGATGATTTTCATGTGGTTATTCTGGGTAGTTTCCCAGAACGGAAGCTATTTATCCATCAAAGCAGATGCATTCACTTATTTATGTATTCATCTATTTATTTTTTCAACTAATATTTATTGAGTGCCCCCTGATTTTCACCCTTGCCTCTGGCAACTGGGAAAGGAGATGGACCGGGAAAAGAAAAGGTAAGAGAAAAAATGGATTGACTGCCTAGACACAGAAGATGGGCTTGGAGCTTCTGGAGCACACCCGAGGTGAAGATGATATCCCCCGGGGAGGACTCAGAGCATCACTGAGCAAACAGAGTGACACCTCGATGATATGTTTGTGCTTCCCACGTGCTTCCAGGTTTTAGAGGCAAATCCCTCTTACTGATTAGCAGAGGTGCTGGGGCTCTGTACTCAGGACAACTGGCAGGGTGCCACCACACCTACATCAACCTTCTCCTCCATTCCCATGGGAAGCTCAGAGTTCCCACACATCCTCAGCCAGGAAGGTCAGCATGGACACATCTGCGTGTATGATGGGGTGTGGCTGATAAGCACCAGCTGCTGGACCTCTTCCTCTTCCATATTGGCTTCTGCAGCAAACTACAGACCCCATCTCACAGGCTAGCAGAGCCAGCTTTTAAGAAGGGGAAAATGAAATAGCACAAGGAACTCAGTTGGGTTTCTTGCCCACTGGGCAATACCTGGGGTTGGTACTGCTGCTGTCAGAAGCAGAGAAGGGGGAGTGGTGGCATCCTATTCCTGAGGCTTTGATGTGAAACCAAGAGAAAAGGATACCTATATTCTTGCCGACCTGAGAAAATGATGCAGAGCGTAGAGCGGTCCTTCTCCGGCTTTTGTGTGCATGCAGATCACTTGGGGATCTCGCTGGAATGCAGGTTCTGCATCAGCAGCTCTGGGATAGGTCTGAGAATTTTTATTTCTAACCGGTGCCTAGGTATTGCTTACACTGCTCATCCATGGCCCTCCCTTTGAATAGCAAGGCTCTATTTTAGTTTCCTAGCACCCCTCCTCCGCGGTAGGAACTTGAACGTGAACCAGGGATAATATCTCAACACAAGTCTAGGGGCGGCACATGACCCTTGTGTGGCCAATCAGCGTTTTTGCTTTCTTTTAATTGGGGGTTTGGGAGGTTCAAAATGGAACTGGGAGAAGGAAACCCTGTCTTCTTTAGCTGCTAGAGTGTGAGTCAGAGCTGCTGCTAGTGGTGATTCCCATCTCACAGAGGAACTGGTCTGAGAAGATGCAGCAGATATGTGGGAGAAGTGAGCTGGGGAATAGAGAAGGTCTTCACAGTGCTCACTGTCCCGGTTCTGGTCATCCTGAAGGGCAGCTGCACCAGGCCTTTCCTCTGGTTTTCCTCTATGAGTCTGCAAATTACCCTCTCTTGCTTCAGTCGGTGGTTCTCGACCTGGCTGCCCATTAGAATCTGATGCTTGAACCCCTTTCCTGGGGACTCTGATTCAATCAGTCTGGGATAAGGCTTGCACACAGGTAGTCTTTAAAGTTCCCTACGTGATTCGAATGTGCTGCCAAGATGAAGGTCAACTATTATGCTCATTTGAATTGAATTGAATTATGCTCATTTGAATCCAGCAGCAATGGAGAGAGTCCTAAAATGGGTTCTTGGAAACCACCGAACTAGATGAGTTAGTTGAGTGAGAAGACAGGGACAGACACCTGAGAAGATGTTTCTAGAGAGGGCCTGAAGAAAGGGAGGCTGAGGACCATATCCAGCTCTCTTAGTGACCTGGCTGGTCCCTAAGCTCTGTATGGGCCACAGGATACTATCTCCGAATTATGTGCAGAGCTCAGTCTTGTTTTGACCTTTTTGTCCAAGGGGTTAGCTCTCATTCCAGACTGAATGCTCCTTCAGGGCAGGGATGGTATCTGGTGTCTCTCTCATTTCTTTCAAGGCACTGGCCACCATACATGCACTTACTGGTGATTTCCCAAATACGATTAAGGGATATATGATATGGATATATAAAGTGTGTGTCATATGTGGTTGGTCTCATCTCTCAAAACCTAGTCTCCCCAACTTCCTCCATGATTGTGAAGAATTCCTGAGGCTGTTTGCTATGTTCTCAGCATGTGCTTGGAGGTGGGAAAGAGAAGGTTCATCAAGGGCTTCTTTTATAGTCTTGACCCACATCTTAGTCTCAAGAGTGGATGGCACGTGCCAGAAGTGGGCGATTAAGGGGTCTGTGAACTCTCTTGTCACTTCAGATTCAACAACTTGTTCTCTTGAAATAGAAATAGCTGCTGGTTTTGTGGGGGTTCCCCCCCCTCCCCTGCCCGGGTCAGGCCCTTTTCTCAGAAATGCAGTTAGTTGCCTATGGAAAACTGACACTCCCTAATGAGTCCTTACCAGCTGTCAGCCTCACAGCAATAGTCATTATTCTGCAGGCTTCTTGCTAAATTCCAATGATGGTCCCTGCCAGAGCCCAGGAACACAAGCGCGCTGGAGGTGGCGGGAACTCCAGAGCTCTTTGGGTGGTATTCTCTCCCCTTCCCTCAGGAGGACTTGCCCTGGGAGGCTTCCAGGCAGCCCTTCCACAGCAGATGTGTGGAGACTGGGGAATGTGAATAGATGTCTTGGGCTGAGCTTTAGGGCTGTTCACCCGGATTTGAAGAACCTGAAGTGCAGTAAGGGACTGAGCTGATAGCTAGGAAGAGACACCAGCCTTGCCAAGAGAAAAAAAAAAAAGCACACAAAAGCTTGTTAATATGTAAAAAAACGCCTTCACAAATGTAAGCACTCCCATTCTTCTTCAGTATTATGATATGAGCAAGAGCCTTAACACACAAGACACCTTCTGACCAAAGCCCTCAGCTGGGAGTCCAGAGCTCAGCTATGGTCTTCAACACTTTATTCTACTGCTAACATCCTGTGTGACACTTCAGTTCATTTGTCTGGGCCTCAGACTTCTCACAGCTGGATATTTACTTGTGCTCACCACACTTCCACAGTTCAGCAAATTACTCCTTGTAGAACGTGTCAATAGTCAATAGCCTTCGAATAGCATGTATGGGAAACGAATTACAATTATTGGCAAGAAGGAGAGGGGGCTATTTCCAAGTGACTTGAATCCACATGGATGTCAGTTCTTATTTTGTGGAAATGTGACCAAAATAAAAGGCCAACTGGGAAGAGATTATAACCCCCTCCCAGCCTCAGTCCATTTGGATCCTCTGGCATCACAAGATAGAGAATCCATTTTTCTAACTCATTTGAGAATTTTCCTTGTGCTCTGTTTCTCTCTCTCCTCCTTCTCCCAGACTCAATGACTTCAGGGGGTGGGGTTGACCAGGACACCTGGGAGATGCCTGGGGGTGTATGTGTGTGTGTGTGGGGGGGTGTCCTAGTACAGTCAGCTGCTGCCTACAGCTCAGGCCCAAAAGGGTTTAAGCAAATAGCATGAGATGCCTATCCCAGAGGGCTGCCCCTCCCAGGCCATTCCATCGAGGTGGAATCTTGCCAGTTCTTCCCAGCTGGCTCTGAAATCCGATGCCTCAGTGATTGATTTCACCATCTGACTCCAAAAACTTGCATACTGGGGTAAAACGCCAGCTCTCAAGAGTGTGATAATCCACACTTCCTGGTAAGGTTTCCAAATACCACTCTTCCTGGGTCTTTTTCTTACTTGGTTGTAGTAGATCTTTCTCTTGAGGCACCCTTCAGTGTTTGCTATGATGAAGTGGATTTTGTGCTTTTTCCCTTGGTGTGCCTGCAGCACTTCGTGCAGCACTTTGTTGTCACAAATCATGGTGTATGATCATTATTTGTGTACTTCTCCTTCATTTAACAATGATCTCCTGAAGGGTGGGAGTTGTGCCTCATTTTTTCCTGTATATTCAGCAGCAAACAGCACAGAGTTCCTTAGCACATAGTAGGTGTTAACTAAATGTCATTCGGATGACTGCTTTGCATGAACTACATCAGGGCATTTGGGTGACTCTCCACGAAAAATGAGACCACCAAGAGTCAAATTTTTTTTTTTTAAGATTTTATTTTACTTATTAGAGACAGAGACAGGCAGAGGGAGAAGCAGGCTCTATGCAGGGAGCCCGACACGGGACTTGATCCCGGGTCTCCAGGATCACACCCCGGGCTGAAGGCAGTGCTAAACCGCTGGGGCACCAGGGCTGCCCAAGTCAAAATATTTTTAAAACTACGTGGTCTCAAGGTAGCAGTAGAGGAAACACTATGAGTTCAGAGACCGAGTTAACTTTTGGTATTGGTATAATAAAATCGTTGGTTAAACTGGTTTCTTTCTTACAAATAAGACTCCAAACTCTCCTAAGATAACATGGAGTAATCCTTGGAGGCCTTAAGCATGTAGAAGGAAAAAACCTGTATGCTTATTTATCCATCTATAATTATTTGTCAAATGAGTAAATGAATGAAAAATGAATCTTTTAATAAACAGAAGATACATAAATTCCCTTTAACTTTCTTGGAGCTCCATTATTAAAAGAAATACCCTCCCTTTAAAGGCAATAATACATATAAACATAGTAGGGTGTATGGCACCTAAATGTTAGCTATTTTGATCATAGCAATGTAGATAACGAAGTGGCATGCTTCCTCATCCAGCACAAATCACAGTTCATGCCAAGAACTCCCCTACCCTTTTGTCAAAAGCAAATAAAAAACAACTTGAAAAATTCTCTAGTTAAATACAGAGAGTGATTTGTTGTATCTGAAACCCATTTTGTTTTGTAGTCTTCATTCTTCGGGAACACCTCACACGGCAAGGTGAGAGACATTACCTTCAACTTAGAGACGAACAAATCGATGGTTTGGTAGAACTTGGCTCGATCTTAGGTCCCAGTCTCTTCAGACACCTAACCCTGAGTTGGCAGTCCATTAGTTTTTCCTTTTACTTCTGCCCCATTCCCTTTGCTTTGCACGGAGCTTGATGAGGATGGTGCTACAACTGGCTTACTGAGCCCCAGGGTCTCCCAGAAGGTGGGGCTGGATGATGGGCTGGATGAGGGAGAAACGGGGGACATGGCCTGCTTTCAGGATTCACTGTGCTCTTCAAAACTCCTCAGGCCATCTGGCTGGTCAGGGACCTGGAGAGGGTCCGACATTTCTCATGTTTTCGATAACCCTGGTGAGTCAGGCCAGTCCCCTTGCCCTTCTCTCAGGTAGTGAAGACAGAGGTCCATGATCTACGCTAGTTTTCCTTCTCCTTCCAAGCCTAGATTGGGTACAGGGTGGGCCTCCCTGCCTGCCTCCCTAGGGAGGCATGGTTTCTAGGCAGTTTCTGGCTTCACATTATTTTGGTGGCCCCACGTGGGGGCACATGAGCCATGCCCACTTTAAGGATTGTTTTGCTACTTAGGGCAGGAAGACAGAGACAGACTGACAAACCTTACTGGATGCAGAGAGCCACCATCTCCAGGGCAAGATGGGAACTGGAGTAAGGCAAGTGAGGACAAGCCACATCTGCACAGGGTCTGATCCCATCTTTATTTAAAATTTTGATATTTCATTTATTTTTATTTTTTGCGTTAAAATCTTAATCATCTTGATTACTGACTTCTTTGGCAACCCCTTACATTTTGACCAGGGCAATCGTATTTGAGTGACCGTACCATAACATCAGTTAGCTGTTGAATTGTTGTTTAGATGCTCTCAGGACACGTCAAAGCCCTGGCACGTCTGTGTCACTGCAAACCATCTGTTTGGACTTAACGTAGATAAAGCAACTGTGCCCGGCACTGGCTACAGGCAATAAACCAGTCTAGGTGTCCTTTCTTCCACCTGAGCATGGAAATGTCTCCAAGCTTGAGGGATTCTTCTCCACCATGAGGAGTACATTTAAAGTGAATGTGGTAGGTCAGCGGGTGGTGATCTCTTCTGCCCCAAGTGGAAGGGTTGATTTTCCTTCTGATGGAAGGAAGATGTTTGTATTCCCCTTTGGGCTCCCTCGGCACTTTGTCCCAGACTATAGCTCTTACTCTGCTTGTGTTCACACATCCAGCTTTCCCGACTGTAAGTTTCTCTATGCAAGGATGTCGTCTTACATTTCTGCATAGCACTGTGCACCGTGCCTGGCCCCCCAACTTGCTCAGTAAGTGTTTAGGGAGTGAAGGTACAAATTAGGTAGGGTTTCTGACTTACTCAAAATGCTTTTGGTTGGCATGAACTTTTTGTACCAGAAATTCTTTTTTTTTTTTTTTTTTTCATGATCACAGAAAGCATTTATTTTAGGAACGAAAACAACTTCTCTCCTCTTTACTAAGGATCACACGGGTGGTGTTTCTCTATTTGCTTCTTCCCATCGGCTAACTTGCTGTGTAAGGCAATTCGTGGACAAGAGCAGGCCACGGGTGCCGGCGCCCATCCAGCCATGCAGTGGCTGGTTCCTAACGAAGCCGCCCACTTAACCTTTTTCTCATTTGATTGCATCCAAAGAATAAGTCAGAAGGATCAAGGTTACAAGGAGCCCCTGATCAAGGAACTGCTTTTACAGATCTCTCTGCAGTCTTAGTGCCCGGCGACATGCTGCTGGACCAGGAACCCCTTCCCACCTGTGAGAGGTCTCTAGGGAACACGGGCTCCAAGGATTAGTTCAGGGTAGTGTAGATGCCCTAGCAGAGTGGGGCCAGACAGAGGGAAGTGCGGAGTACAAGAAAGAGCCAATAAATTAAATCCCGTAAGACATTCAGTTCACCAGAATATCATTCACATCAATCCCTTCCTGTTCTACTTTCTGACGGGTTCCTGTCACTACTTAGAAATTACAGTATTTTCATTCTCTTGCCTTCCCGTTCCACAGTGTCCCTAATAGTCTGTAGTTTTCTGGAGTTCTGGACCAGGAACACCAGGCTTTCCCTGAAATCACTAGTCCCGTGATCTCGGCCAGCATTTTCGAGTTCATCAAACAAAACCAGTGTCTGCTTAAGTTGGGCCTGCATAATTTTTTGTTCCTCTAATTCTGCGAGAAGGGCCTGCTTAGCGCCTAATTCGGTCTTATACTGTAACTGTTCAATTTCCTCCTGGAGGAGCCGGAACCCTTCCTCACTACAAGGATGCAGCTCCTGGGGTTTGTCTTCCGGAAGCAAAATGTTTGGGGGAATGTGCAGAATCAACTGTAAAAACAGCTGCTCCATTTTGTCAAAAAGGTTATCGAAATGTCCCTTCATGAAGCCGAGGAACTTGTCTGCGCATTTACGAACCTGGACGGGGCTGATCTCACAGCCTGGGAGGTCACCTAGCTTTTTCAGAATGACCTATTCGACGGCCTGCATCACTTCAAACAGGTAGTCTTGAAATGCAATGTAGATTCTCAGCATGCAGGTTTGCGGTGTGAAGCCAAAGAACTGGGCCTCATAGGTCATCGGGTCCACAGACATCTTGGCTTATTTTGTTTGGTTAATTCTTTTTTTATTTTTAAAATTTTTATTTATTTATGATAGTCACACACAGAGAGAGAGAGAGAGAGGCAGAGACACAGGCAGAGGGAGAAGCAGGCTCCATGCACCGGGAGCCCGACGTGGGATTCGATCCCGGGTCTCCAGGATCGCGCCCTGGGCCAAAGGCAGGCACTAAACCGCTGCACCACCCAGGGATCCCTGTTTGGTTAATTCTATGAAAAATCCGAGCAGGCATGAGGGCGACGACACCAACCGCGCACTGGCTTCCCGCCACCGCCTTTAAACCAGCACCTGCAGCTGCGGAGAGCCAGAAATTCTTTTTTTTTTTTTTTCCAGAAATTCTTTAATAAGTCAGAACCAAGGGCTTGCTGTGAACCCTAGCTAACTCTTGTTTCCGATGCTTCCATTTGTGAGAGCTTGAGGTACATCAGGTCTAGCTGTTTAGGGGAGTCTTGGAATGCCTGTCACTTGAAAACATGATGTTAGTGACTAAGAGCCTTCGTGAATTAATCAGGACCTTTTGGGTTGTAAGCAACAGACTCCACTCAAATTAGCTCAAGCAAAAAAGAGAACGAGCTCAAATAACAGAGAAACCCAGGGATGGATATCAGCTCCAGAGGCTGAAATGATGCCGTCAGGACCCCATCTCTCACTGCTGGTGGAGGTGGTTTCCAGCATCCTGAGGCTCACCTGCAGCCTGCTTTCTGCTCCCAGCGAAGAAGAGGTTCTTCATTGAACTCCACCAGAAAAGTCCTGGCAGAGACTGTCTGGTCAGGCTTTGGTCACTTGCATACTTGTAAACTCGTCACTGGGGGCACAGCGAATGGGCCACCACAGACAGGCCTGGGTCACATTCCCACACGTGTGGTGGAGAAGGGGCCGGGAGGGTCTGCTTCCCTCGAGCCACATGGCCCAGTGCCCTCACGGGAAGGGGAGGCTCCATGAGACACAGATGAGGGTGATTCCAAGCAGGCAGAAACAACAGATGCTCACTATACTTGTAACATTGGATTTATTCATTTTCCATTTAATTTTCATTTCTGCATTCAGTCTTGCCAACTTCTCTTAAGTCTCAAATTAGGTTATTATTGGAGCAGTTTTTGGGTTGATTTTAACCTCTTTTTTCCCCCTTTGGGCAATTTTTTGTAGGCTTTTCTTGAGGTTTTCTTGTTTCCACCCTCCACCTGTGGTCTGCTTTGCTTTATTTACCAGTTTCTCCCTTTTTGTTCTTGGCTCAAGGGTTGGTCTTCAACATCAGGGTGTATTTTGGGCTTATGGTTATTAATAGCGTGCACATGTGTGTGCGTACTGTTGTTTCCGATCTTGACTATTGTCAAATGTCACCTCTGATGGCTTCTAGATGGTTCCAATAAGCAGGCTGCCTCACTTCATAGGGCTTACTCTGATAAGCCCCACTGGGTGGGTGCACATAGCCTGGGTGCTTATCAGGGGGTTTTGGTGAAGGCACACCGATTCTTCTGGGTGCGCACTGTGCTCACCCCACCAAGCATTTGCATGTGCTGTTAGCTCTGTCTGAAGTGCTCTGGCCTGGTCAATTTCTACTTGTTCTTTGAGTGTCTAATCAGGCATTACTTCCTCCAGGAAACTTTCTGGCCATCCAGCCTGGGCTAGGGACAGGGTTCTTTCATAATCAACTGGTTTAGCCATTTATAAAGCCAGTTGTTCACTTCTGGAGTCAGTTCTGGTTGCTCAGGTATCTACCTTGAGTACCTATGTTTAGCACCCCATCTCTGAGTTCCATTGTATCTCATGTATCTCCCTAGTGTGCCCTGTGTCACATCGTTTGGTGTTCATCTGTTTACTTTGCTCTCTGCCATACATAGTGAGCTTGAAAACAGGATATGTGTTAACTCTATTCCTAGTTTTAGGAACACAGCAGGCCTTTGACAAAGGTTTGGAGAATGACCCATTCCTTCCACTCAGAGTGCTCAGTGCACACATCTATTAGAGCACCATTGCTCTTTGTTTGTGTGTCTTATTTCCCCTACTGCATTGCACAGTTCCTGTGGTAACTGACAATGTCTTTATTAATTCCTGTTATCTGTCACCTTGCCCAGTGGTATAGGAAGTAGGTGCTAAGTAAGTGTAAAAAAATATTTTAAACATAGATCTCTTAAATTAGAAGGTTTCCAAGTGGCACATTATTATGTACCCTTTTGTTTATATCTGCTGAAGTGCTTACTACTTTAATATGAACTAAACCATGTGACTTTGTCAATACTTGGTTTGGATATTCCTTAAATGTCCCCCGGTACCAGACTGTTAAGTAGCATGGCTAGACTTCTCTTACTCTTGATATTAGAATGAGAACAAACTCTGAGAGACAATGTATACAATCTGGGCAGCCTGTGTACCACACAGCCATAATGACTTATGTCCTGAGGTATGCCTTGCGGAAGGGGCCCAAGTCTCTTGGACTGAGCTGGGGTCTTAAGACCTCAGACTGGTGATGGAGGTATAGGGGGCTGGAGTCTGTGTCCAAAAATGAGTGTAGGGGTAAGGCTGGCATCAAGTCCACATGGAGAGCAGAGCTGGATTCCAAGTAGAGAATCTAGAAGGGAAGGACACCTGGGCTCAGCAGTTGAGCGCCTGCCTTCGGCCCAAGGCGGTTGAGCGCCTGCCTTCGGCCCAAGGCGTAATCCTGGAGTCCCGGGATGGAGTCCCACATCAGGCTTTTCTCAGGGAGCCTGCTTCTCCCTCTGCCTGTCTCCTTCATGAATAAATAAATAAAATCTTAAAAAAAAAAAAAAAAGAGAGAGAGAGAGAATCTAGAAGGGAGAGGAAATGAGGGAGATGCCTGAAGGAGGGTACTGGAAAGACTCCCAGAAGCAACAGGATGCAGCAAGGACCTCGTCACTGCAAACCTGCAATTGAGTCTGTGGGTGGAAAGGGATTATTTGGGGGGTAACGAGTGAGCTCTGAAAGGGATGGGAAGGAGTTAGTCTGTTGGCTCAATACAGTGGCAAGCTGGAGGGCCATCACAAACCCAGCATGTGTGTCAGAGGACACTGTATAGACACATGTATCCTGGGCTAGTCGCCCCAAAGCCTCCTTTTGGGCCTGAAGCAACCAGCAGTCACACTTGGGAAGACAAGCTATAGGATAGGGTTATTGCTCTTCTGTAACTGTTCTGAGTAGCCCAGATTCGGACTGCAAAAGCTCCTCCCCATCCCAGAATGAGGCAGAATCAGCTGAAATAAATATGATGAATAATGGGCCCGAAGCAGTCCAGATAAAGGAGTGCAGATCCGGCCGGTTATGCAGCCCGTGGTTCATACTAGCTGAATGGCGGTGGATGCCCAGGGGTGGTGCTGGGTCAGCGATGGGAGGTGGAGACGAAATTCCAGGGGAGGGGGGTCAGTAGCTTGCTTCTACTTTTTTAACTGAGGTAAAATTGGTAGATAACATTATATTCGTTTCAAATGTACAACACAATGGTCTGATACTTGTATACACTACAGAGTGGTCAAACCAATCGAGTTTAGCAGGATAAGGTATGAAGAAAACAGACTTGATCCACTTTCCTCTTGGAAGGAGGCACTCTCTTTCCTAGCCAGCTTACGTCAGAGTAGAAGATGAGGATTTGATAAAACAATGTCTTTATTTCCTATGTATATTTCTTTGTTCCCAAAAGAACCCTGATGTTTTCATGTTGGGTTCAAAGAAGAGATTGTCCTGGAAAATCACGGCTCCTCTGGAAGGGCAACCAGGACGTGAAAACCTTCTGCTAAATCTTCATCCTGATAAGCTGAGAACTGAATTTCCTGGCTCAGGTGGTTTTTAATTAAAGCAATTTATATTCAAAGAATGTGCGCACATGCAGGCTCACAGAAAATCAATGAAATCAAGAGGGGAAACAGAAAAAAAGAGAACGAATGTGACCGACCAAGAAGCACTTACATGGAAGGGCAAAAAGACATCGTTTGTGTTTACTTTCTGTTGAAAATATTTGTATACATAGCCTCATTTCAGCCAAAATTCTAAATGTGTTGTGCACTGTTTCCTACCCTCTCCCCTCCCTGGCCACCCTCCCCCTACAAAATAAGGCTGAGTTTCATCCCAGATTGAGCATGACTCCTTATTTTTCTTATACTTAAACAAGAACACAGTTTGAGGGCCTCTCGGGACACATGGAATCATTTGTGACCATATTCCCACAACTAACCCAGTGGGAATGCGGTATTAATGAGAATATCCCCTGAAACACGCTGCACAGTTTTGTCATTTCCATGAAGCTTGCTGGCGTATAAATATAACCCCACATTCTTTTATGAAACACATAAATGCAATAAAATAGTTGCTTTGGTTCTTTTCTGGAGGCAGGAGGAGAAAAATGTCAAACTCTCATTGTTCAGTGTTTCTAACAGACCCCTTTTTGTATGACTGCTATGACTTTCCAGCACAAAGTTCCAAACTGCAGATAATAGCTTAAAAGGCTATCTGAACCCATTCTGTTATGTAGATGAAAGGAAGTCTTTAAAATTAATCTATGGCATCTCTGAATAAAAAAGAAGGGCACTCATCCAACTCATTTCCTTGGGCCAGAGCAGTGAGCAAGCAGAAGAAAAATGCCAAAATTCTGCTGCTCGAAAACCAGAGTTTAACATGGCACAAGCACACAGCAGATTAGCAACCAGATTTTTGCTTCTGACCTGTCACTGTTTGGAAATATGAAACAGTGTGTTATTATTCAATGTTATCACTAAATTCGAAGTTAATGTAAGGCATCTGACTAGCGTGTAGTGTAAAGGTTGAGAACCTGTTACACTGCTGTTTTATGACAAACTATTTTATGAGAGATATATATTTAAAAGGAGGTAAGATCATCCTTTTTTAAAAATTGAAAGGCTGTCTATTAGAAGACTGTCTAAACCAAGGGAAGAAACAGAAAAACAAATTATATTTGTCGCATTGGCACAAATAGCCTGGGAACCATGTAGGACGCATCATCCTCGAGAGTCAACTGTATTAATAAAATTGTATCACCAAACTTATCTCTATCACAACAAGCACTGTAGTGAGGAATCAGATGCAAATATGGGCAAAATACGAGACTGAAAGAAATGTTGAGTTAATAACATTAGTTAAAATGGCATCTGCCATTGGGGGCATTCAGGTAAAAAGACTTGAGAGTACTCAGTTATCGGAATGAATAAGCATTTAGGGGGATTAGTTATAAAATAATTATGTAGATCAAGACTGTTCCTTTGTGCAAGCAATAAATGGAAATATAATGAAAATGCAGATATCCTTCACAGTAAGACACAGACACACACAAAACATAAACTATGTAGGGATAGAAATGCACTAGACCTATCTGTAGAAATAACCAGTTTCCTTTGGAGACATGTAAGAGAGGATTCGAATCCATGAAGAAACATGTTCTATTTCCTACCAGTGTAGACATAATACCCTTTAATAAGTCAACCTCCTCCAATTAAGCTTCATTTTTAAACAAATTTGTAATGAGAATGCCAATGGGATTTTAGGGAGAACTTCACAAAAAAATGTTCTAATATTCATCTAACAAAGAAATCCATGTAAGAGTATCTAGGAAAATCCTGAAAAAGTAGAATAATGATGTAGGACTTGCCCAGGCTTAAAAATGTATCACAAAGTTATTTCGAGCAAAGCAGAATGGTATTATCACAGGTATAGATACCTAGGACAGGAATAAATAACATATTTGGTCACTCTATCAATTGAGTAGACATGCTCAAGAGTAAACATACATAGTTGGGGTTTTCCTCCCCAAAGAGGCTTCTCACCTCCCAGGCAAGTAGATTTCTACTGGGCATTTTTTTTTTTCAGTTTATCAACCATGCTGTGGGCCCTGAGGGTAAAAATACTATCGTATTCTTCATTCTCATGCCTGCGCAGTGCCTAGAGGTATTCAACGTTTGATGAGTGTATAAGTGACTATATGAATACATGTGCACTGGAAAGAAAACTTTGAATAATGTTAGGAAGATCCACCAGCTTTAAATCTCTGCCTGAGAGTTATTGGCAAAACTCCTTTCTAAGAGTTGACATTAGAATGATACTTTTTTATTTAACAAACCAAATTGCAGTTAATGCCTTAGGCATTTTTCAAATTAAATTATAGACTGCTTTCACGGAAAAAAATTCATATTAGCCCAAGTGATGACTCAAATTATTTTTTTAATGTAACATTACTGAACTGTAAGCACACACAAAACTAGGTATATACTTTCTTAGGTTTATGAACGTTAAGTAAGCATGATACCAAGATGCATTTATCAATTAAATATCCATACTTATAAAACCAGTAAAATCCAAATGAGCAATAGATGGTATTTTATGGAAACTAAATTGCTAATGTTGGGTTTAATCATAGATGTGTTTAGTTGTTTGACATTTCACCAGTTGACTTGACTCTTTTGATCTTGAAAATGAAGGACCATTATTTGAGGCTTCCTTATGGTCACTGCTGGTATTTTTAATTTTTACAGTTTTTGAAATTTTATCCATTGATCCATCATATTGGTTGTCCAATGAATTCAGTACATTTCCTTGTACACAATTCGTGCACAGTGATGTATACAACACCGAAGTTCGGCACCAAGTCTCCTGGAAGCACAAATGCAGGTGCTGAACTCAATATAGCATTTGGTCACCCAATGGTTCAGAATGCTCTTGTATTACTTTTCTTAGATCATAATCTAAAAGAAAAGGCCAAATTAAAAAATTCTTTCAGGGCGCCTGGGTGACTCAGTCAGTTAAGTGTCCAACTCTTGATTTCAGCTCAGGTCGTGGTCTCAGGGTCATGAGATTGAGCCCCCATACTGGGCTCCACACTCAGCAGGGCATCTGCTAGAAACTCTGTCCCTCTCCCTCTGCCTCTCCTCCCGCTGGCACTCTCTCTCTCTAAAATAAATACATAGGGGATTCCTGGGTGGCTCAGAGGTTTAGTGCCCGGCTTTGGCCCAGGGTGTGATCCTGGAGACCCGGGATCAAGTCCCGCACCGGGCTCCCTGCATGGAGCCTGCTTCTCCCTCTGCCTGTGTCTCTGCCTCTCTCTCTCTGTGTGTCTCTCATGAATAAATACATAAAATCTTTAAATTTTTTTAAAAAAATATATAAATCTTAAAAAAGCATTCTTTCAGAACTTTGAATCTTAGTTTGAGAAACATCACCTTCGCTTATTTCAAGTAGCAATTGATTTTTTAAAAAAAATTCCAGACTAACAGAGGCAACAGGGCAGCATTCTGCAATTGTTGTAAATACATTTTGTGACCATTGATCTATATTTTCAACACCTGTCTCTGGCACGAACCAATCGATCCTCCTTTGGAGATAGGCACTGCTCACCCTCCTCTGCAGAACAAGAAATTGAGGCAGCGATGGCACTCAGGAGCACAGAGAAAATTGTGGTGAAATTTAGATTAGAGGTCAGAGTTGTTTGTATCTCATTGAGAGGGAAAGCAGTGGTAATCGCACAAATTGCTTAGCCTTTGGCTTGCTCTGACAATCACTTAGACTTTACGTTTTTTTCTGCTCTGGCTAAACAGGACTCCTTGGTATCACAGACCATAATGCACGGGGCCTGGTCGAGCACTCGTGCTAAATACATGCTCCCTGCACCTTACCCCTGTGTGTCCTGTTGCAGCCAGAAAGGACTCAATGGAAGCTAATCGCTTGTCTGAGACCATGAGAGCCAGCAGTCAGCCTGAAAGGTGTTATCCACTAATTATAGCCCTGCGAGGGGTGAATGCTCACTATGGGGAGCGACTGTTCTTTCCCAAGTACAGGTGTCCCTTCTTCTTGAGCAGCTGCCAGGTGCTCGGCAGCCTGGGAGCCCTTCAGATAAACAATACCTCAGGTTACCTGGTCTCACCACGGCGTGTGCAGACACAGCCCTCAGGTATCTGGGCATAGACTTGCCTTAGTCACAGCGAGACTACAAGGAATGTGCCTTCAAATCAGACCAAGTCATAACCGCTTCCCCAAATATCAGGGGAACATCGCCTAGCCATAGTGACTAGTGTAACCAAAAGAATTCACCAGAGAACATAGAATTCCAGAGAAACTGTGCCAAGAAGATTCCTAAATAATGTTAAATAAGCTACTGGTTAGTATTAAATAGAGTTTTCCTATGCTTGCAACCTTCCTGCCACTCAGCAGAAAAGCATTGGGAAATAACTTCGGTTCTGCAGTTCTTATTATTAACTTGAGTAAGAGCTGGAGTCCTATTTTTAAATGACCACATTTGACTTATTTGCATGTTTGGAGAAACCTGCCTAAACTAGTCACAGCAAGCCAGGTTGCCCTCGTCCGTAACTTACATTATTATTATTGTTTTCAGGGTCCCCAAGGTAGGGCTTAATCCATTATTAAGAGGGAGTTTGACGTATGATCTTTAATAAGGAGTTCCTTAAATCATGCAAGGTTGGAAAGGCAAATATTTATAAACATGTTCCTACACGCATAAAAGGGAGGACGTAAACCCCACTGCTAACGATGATTATCTCAGGGGCGTGGCATTGGACGGGGTAGAAAATGTCACTTTCTGTTTTATACACTCCTATTGCCTAAGTTGCTTTCATACTGGGCATGTGAGTCATAACTTCAGAAAAACATTGTTTTTATATAGAATAATTTCATTCCCTTATGAAAAAGGTTTTTTTTTTTTTTTAAAGGATTTTATTTATTCAGAAGAGATGCAGAGAGAGAGGCAGAGACACAGGCAGAGGGAGAAGCAGGCTCCCTGCGGGGGGTCTGATGTGGGACTCGATCCCAGGACCTCGGGGTCACAACCTGAGCTGAAGGCAGACGCTCAACCACTGAGCCACCCAGGTGTCCCCCTTATGAAAAATTAAACTGGATTCACACTCAGCCCAGAGCAAGTATGATTTAAGGAACATTAGAATAAGTTGATTTGAATGGGGTGACTTTAGGAGGAACTCGTGGAGACAGACATGATCCGGGGTAGAGCCACTTCTACAAGGAGGAGGCATGTCTCCTCTTGGTTTCTTCTCACCCAAACCCCTGAATTAGAAGTAGTATGAAACCAGGAAGATTACCAACCCTTGGGTGGAACCTGGGCGGCAGCAGACAAGATCCAACCTCTGTAGAATGTGATGCCGGGACACAGCCATGAAATCACCTCAGCCTCTGCCAAGTGTTTCTGTTTTATACTCATGCTCTATAACTTTAGCATTTGTGGGCAAATGGAACTTCCATGGTTACGTTCCACTGCAGAGCCCGATGAACTCTGTGTGTGTTGGGTTGTCATTGAGAAAAAGAACATGCCACCTCTGTGCTGACCTGGCCTGCTGGGGAAAATACTTGGTGTGATTAGATAGACTCATGATCTAATTCTGATTCTGCCCCTAACCCTTTATGGGTCTCAGTTACCTCAATCCTGTACACATGAGAAGATTGAATGTTACATGACCCCTAAAGTCTCCTTTAGTACAAAACTTTATGACCTCTAGAATGGTCCATAAAGCAAGTATTTTGAGTAGTGAGTACCATAGTTTCTTTCTCATTTGTAAAAGCTCAACTTTCTTAAACAGCCCAACTTTAATTAAACCCAGCAACTCAGTCAGATATGTGTATGTCATAAGTAGCATGATATATTGTCAAAGAGAAGACAGCCTACCCTATATTATAGGAATGGAAATGGAGAACCACAAGAAGTGGCTTTTTCATGAAATAAACATGGATTTGGGATTAGGATTTAGTCCTCCATGCCTCAGTGGAGACAAAGCTGCCTTCACTTCTCTCTTCATCAGCAAGGTACCTTAGAAATGAGGGTCATGGCGCCCATTGTCCTTCAAATGACACCTTTGCCCAGAGGCAGAGCTGTGCACAGTGTGGACAGTGCAGAGTGGCACGATAGGTGATGATATTCCCATCAAGGCATCCCTGCTCTCATGTGGGTTCCTGAAGGTAGCTGATGAGTCAGTCAGTCGCAGGCTGTCAGGCATCTTCCTCAGGGAGGTCTTGGGGAGAGTGAGGCCGGGTGATTGCACACGAAGTGCCTAAACTCTTGGCCACTCTATATGTCATGCTCGACTTGGGTCACTTCTAAACCCAATATGGTTTGGTGATGGCCACTCTGTTACATACTATATTGTACAAAATAAGAGAGCAAAGTGATCTTTGGACATCATCTGAAAGGTGAATGCTAACTTGACCACTTCCTCCGACATTCGTTCCTATCTGCTTGTTTCTTCTTCTTCCTCTTTTTCTTCTATACTCTATTTCTTCCTTCTTATCTGACTCATGACTTCCCATGGCACTTCATGACAGCCATTGTGTATTTTTGTTGGCAGCTCAGACCCAGAGATGCTACTGAGTACTATTTGTCAACCATGCAAGACTTGCATGTGTTTTCTAAATTTCTTCTTGAATATCTCTCCAGGACTAGGCGGTCCTTGGCCTTCTGTAGCCTATGTATGGACTCCTCATCCTGTCTGACAGAAGCACTTGTTCATTCCTACTTTAATGAATACAAGACATAATTGTGATTGAAAACCTTCCATATCTTTGAATAACCAGTCACTCCTTAACTTTATTCTCTCTAGACCAAAGACCCGCAGTTCCTTGCAGCTTCACTTATAAGGCATACAGTAGTAATTTTAATTATTCTTGGAACCCTTGCCAGGAGATCTGTATCTTTATATTTTCTTTGTTTTAAAGGGTGGCAAAAATGACACTGTGTGCCAAGTAAAATTTGGTTAAAAGAGAGAAGAAAGTTTTTTTTAAAAACCTCTCCCTTTTTTAAAAAAGATTTTATTTATATATTCATGAGAGACACAGAGAGAGGCAGAGACATAGGCAGAGGGAGAAGCAGGCTCCCTGTGAGGAGCCTGATGTGGGACTTGATCCCAGGACCCCGGGATCAGCCCTGAGCCAAAGGCAGATGCTCAACCACTGAGCCACCCAGGTGTCCCTAAAGCCTACCTCTTAAAAAAAAAAAAACATTTTTTATATGATATATCCCTTTTCATATAGGTCAGTGTTGTATTGTTTTTTTTAAACCATGATTTCACTTAGGTAAATTATTCTTAATTTTAAGTCAGTTTTTTTTCTTTTTCTTTTTGTGTATCAGTAGTTCCCTAACCTATTTTGGAGTAGAGATTTTATCCAAAAGTGAATCGCTTTTCACTCATTTGACTTTCAGGTAGGATTTTTCTGTTTGCAAGGAACAACGCCTGAGTTCTCAGGCCACCGGGGCTCCTAAGAGTGCCTGTGCACCACAGTGGAAACTGAGAACCTCCAGAATCTGCAGCGGCACCAGGCACAGCACGCTCTGATTTCTCACGTTCATCTGTGTAGACACCCACCCTCTTCCTTTCTCTTCACTCTGTATTGCTTCATTCTCCTCTCTCAGTGGACCACCTTGTTCTGCTCCCCTCCTAGCTTTGGCTTGCCTGTGTGCACAAGGCCACAATGGCCTCTCCTTTCCTCTCCCTACATCGTAACTTTTCAACTTAAGTTACTGTTGCCACTTGGGTCGCTCTGTTTTCCAGAGCAAACTCCCAAGAGTGAGGATCTGCTAGGCCCACTCCAGCCTCTGGATAGACTGTGACCCAAAGGGCAGTCCAATACCTCCAGGTCAGGTGTTTGTCCCCATCCCATCACCTGTGCTGGGCATGTGAGGTGGTCAATCAGAGCACGTGCAGCATGGAGTGGCTGATTTGGCACTGTGATTAATAAACATCTCTGGGGCTTCTAAAGTGAATTGAATAGTTTTTATAGAATTATTTTCCCCATTTTCTGAGAGTTAGTTTGAATTTCTATTGTCTTCCAGGTTATTAACAATTTCACTAAAGTCATTAGCACATAAACATTGGGGAAATACATTCTCTTTTTGTCTACCAAATAAATACTGATATTGAATGAGATTTTTTTTTTTTACAAAGATTTATTCATTTGAGAGAGAGGGAGGGAGCGAGCAGAGGGAGAGAGAATCTCAAGCAGACTCCCTGCTGAGTGTGATGCAGGGCTCCATCTCACGACCTCATGATCACAACCTGAGCAGAAATCAAGAGTAGGGTGCTCAACTGACTAAGCCACCCAGGCACCCCCTGAATGAGATAGATTCTAAGAATAAACACAATCAGACTTTCTTCGGAACATCACAGGTGGACACTGTCGCAGTGATCACTACTGCCTTGTGATTTCAATCTGAAAGCCATGATCCCAACTGATACCAAAATAAAGTCAAAAGATAATGCTTTTTCTTGATTGATGACTTCAAAAAGTCACATATTCTAGGAATTAGTTGGGTGTGGAGTCATGTATGCAGGCTCTAGAGCTGGCCTGCCTAGGATCAAAAGCTGGCTTGGATACCTCTGATCTGTATAACTTGGGGGACTTATGTGACCCTGCTACTCCTCAGTTTCCTCATGCATAAAATGGGATCACTAAGAATATTTCTGATGCTCGTTATTGTGAAGATTAAATGAATGCATCAATGTAAAATGTTTGTTAGGAACTACCTATCACATGGTACAAATCCCATAAATTTTAGTTATTATTGTGATAATTCCATAACCTTTGTTGAATACCAATTGTATAGCTTAAGCTAGTTTAAGGTGGGATTCTGTGATTTTTAAACCACTGTGGTCTTATTCAAGAAAATGCAAGTGGATCTCTAAACTGGTTTGTTATGCCAAGCGCTTTATAGAATCACATTGGCGATCTCCTGTCATCTTCATATATATAATTTCACAAGTCTTCTGTTGTTATGAATGTTTAAAACTGCCTGTGATCAAATTGAGGGCAGTTGTACAGTTTTTATGGTCTTGCAGAATATTAGTTATCTAATTTTCTTTATTCCAATTAAAGTTTCCTTAATTTAATAGGACATATTTTTACAAAGCTAATTCTTTGAATCTTGTAGTGACATTTCATTGTTCTTGACATTTTTTCCTCTCTGCTACTTCTGGGTATGGTAACTTGAAACTCCCAATATGTTGGTGTGAGTCTGTAGTGAAAGAGACGCAAGAGGTACTCTTGAATTCAAGTTCATGAGCTGTGAAAGGCCTGATAAAGAAATGTGGTATTGCTGGTTGTCATCTGAACTAAGCTGCAAAAGTTCTGCTCCAAGGTTCTATCACACTAAATACACTTATCTTGCTAAGTATACATATCAGGTTCTATGCCTCCAAACAGGCAGCCTCTTCTAACCTAGTGGTAAACATTTGATTAGTGAGAAGTGTTTTCACATCTGCTTATTTCAAGCTTAAGTGCTTTTCTCCTTCTCACAGAAAAATTGAGATAAAGCAAATATCATCATCTCCATTCATTTCCATTTGCAGTTTCAGCTAGTATGTAAATATGAGGCTCGGAGGACCAGAAAATGCCCTAAATTAGCACAGTATTATAACTGCATCGCCCAATGCTAGGGAGTGATGGGAAATTGGTATTCCTCATGGAGCTGTGGTGAATATTCATTTTTCCATCTGGAAACTAAGCATATGCTATTTAAGAGATTGAAAAGTGGTGTGACTTCAGCCTTGTGACTACTAAACTTTACAATCTTGAGGGTGTAATTCACATGAAAAACACGAATGTGTTGCCGTAGAAGTAGAGGAATGAGAAATAGAACTGAACTAGCTGCGGAGGCTGATTCAGTCTTTTTTTCTGGAGGTAGAAGTAGAGGAATGAGAAATAGAACTGAACTAGCTGCGGAGGCTGATTCAGTCTTTTTTTCTGGAGGTAACCTGGGGTACAAGCATGTTAAGATGCAGCCTCGGGTGGGGACTCAGGACCACACTTTGATCACTTTTATGCGGGGCCGTGGGAACTTGGAGACATTCTCTGCTCATTTCTCCGCAGGATTCCAATTTCAACAAGAATTGCCGGGATTTCCTAAGAAATACGGAATATTGAGGAAATGGAAAGAAATTGAGTAACACGAAGACACACCTTATGCCTTAAATAAAATCCTGTAGTTAGAGTGTGGATTGAAAGCCTCCCGGGGACTGACAGCTCGTTTCTCTGTTAGAACTGCTCTCTGGAAATTAATGGGCTTGGCTTTGTATCTCCAACTGTTCTGCACAAATGAACCAAACTGGGAATCAGTTGGAGTCAGTGAAGCTTAACACAACTCCAGCTATTGTTTACATGGCTCCCATGAAACCCCTGTGCCAAACTGATTAGATTTACAGTTCATTCGATAAGCTTGTCTGCTCATGGCACATAAGGCAGTGAACCTTTTTACAAAATGAAACTGGAGCTGGAGAGGGGGGAAAAGGCCTTTAATGAAGAGGGAGGCTGAGAGACATTGGTGGGAGATCTTCTAAGCTTTTAGACCGCCTCCCTTATGCCGGGATTCTTATGCTCAGTGTTGGAATGACACTTTGGGATTCACCCTCCTGCTTACCAGACACTCTGCAGTGCCATTTCAGAATATGTTCTAATAATGGACATATATATATATAATCTATAATGGATAACACTACTGGGAACTAGGGATGATAAAAGACTCTTGTAGGTAAAAGTGGGTCAGGGAGCCCCATGTGGACCAGTGGAAGCTATTACCAACTGCACAATGCCAGACAGAGCTGCTTTTTGTTTTTCCCTATAGTCCATGCTAGACGCCGGGAGAAACTGTACAAAGCCTACCCTATTTGTACATGCTTTGGACCTATTATTGAGTGATTAAGAATTAGTCATGGAGCCATGAAATCATCACCCTCAAAACTCTATCTAGTTACCTTTCAGCAAGTATAAGTGATCTCATTTCTCTGAGAGCATCACCCAATAGTTTTGCCAACCATGGCCTACCACTGTGGACTTGCTCCCCCTGAGAAAGATTGGCAGAGGAGGGGTCAGCTGAATAGAGGTTGATGACCACCATCAGAGGAGTCCCACATGGGAACTTTATACTACATCTGTTTTGGCTAGCTATTGTTTGACATAAACTACCCTAAAACTTAGTGGCTTAAAACAATAGCCAGTTTATTAATATCTTACAGTTCTGTGGGTCTGGAATCCAGGCAGAGATTGGCTGGGTGCTGCTTTTGCTCCACATGGTCTCAGCAGGGATTACTTGGTAGTATTCAGCTGGTGACTGGGCAGGTTTATAGGGTCTGAGATAGCTTTAGTCCCATACCTGGCACTTTGCCACGGACAATGAAGGCTGGATCATGTCCTCTCCACGTGGTCTCATGGTTGCTCCGCTATAGAAGTCGAACTTCTTACCTGGCAGCTTAGAGTACAAGAAGGAGTGTTCCAAGAGTCCCAGGAATGGGCTATAAGGCTGTTTATGCATCAGCCTGGAAAGTCCCAGAAGATCACATTTGCTAATTTTTATTAGTCAAGAAAATCTCTAAGGCCAGTTCAGATTCAAGGGTGAGGGAGTTAGACCCCACCTCTCAAGGAGAGGAAAATAAAAAAATCCATGGCCATCTTGAGTCTTCCTCAAACATTTTCTTGTGACCTTCGAACCCTAAAAAAGAATCCAATATTGTAACTCACTTCTCAAATCTCTTACCCAATGATATGAAAAAAATATGGAGGAAAACTCAAGAAACCCTTATGTATACACAGAGCATGCACTGAGTGTTTAGTACTATTTAGTAAACACTGGTATGCACTGAGGGATTAATATTTAGGAACAATCGAGAGATCCATTAAATGGAATGTATGATTGAGAGTAATCGCACGGGTTCCAAATAGGTAACTCTTGGCTGACAGTTTTACTATTAACCTTGAATATATCCCAGGGAAAATGGATGTTTATATAAAACAATTTAGTCTGTAAGGATGAAACTCTGGGACTCACACATTGGATGCCTTTTCCCACTGTTTACCTCATGCTTTGTCATTTTTTTTTTCTTGCTATGACTATGCTGTCTCACCCACTAACTGTGTCTCCAGATTTCCATCTAAACTATAGTTGTGGTTCTGAACCACAGCATATCATCCTTGCAGGTGCAAACAGAAGCCTATTTTCTCCAGTCTTTTGATTTTCATTGCAATAAAAACATCACATGAGTAGTATTGCTTCAAGCTCATGAGCCTCAGCTGGGTCTGCTTTGTATCCTCAATGCATGCTGTCTCCCAGAAATCTTTTCCTGAGAAGGCCTAGCTGGCATGGAGATTCCTCCCAGTTAGGCATATACAGCTGGAAGGGGGAGAGGGCAGGGTGTGTGCAGACTGCCTCAGGTATACACTGTTGGTTGGATTGGGTGGTGGAGCCGGGGGGAGGTTAGGGAAGCTTATCACCCGAACCCTCCCCACTTCATGGTGACTTCCCACTTGTCACCATGTCTTCTGTTTATTTGGTGACTAAAGGATGAGGCACAGTGATGCTGGCAGCATTGTGAGGACTTGGGGACAGCAGATCAAAGAGTGAAGCAAATATATTTTCCAGTGTAGGAGATCCAGCCCTCCAAGGACCCTGCTGCTTTCTTAGTTCAAAGGACTTCTGGATTTTCAGCCTTCATGCTCCACTCTTCAAGCTCCGTCCAGCCTCCCCAGAATGCTTTGCTAAGAATTTCTACTCCAGATTCTGCAGTACACTTTCATTTTTTTTTCCTGCCTTTGAATTGTTGGTGGGATTAGAGCATCGGAGACCTTGAGTCCAGACCTTGTTAACTGGCTGACCTGACGCAGGGGTTTTACATTTCTATGAGAATTACTGATTTTTAGAGGAATCTGGGTAAGGAGGGGGGTATATGCCCTTTCAATAAAGTATATACTCTTGGGTATGCTCTATTTTAAGCATGTAATACAAGGGTGACATATTTTCTTTAAAAAACAAACAAACAAACAACAAAACCAAACACAAAACCCCTAAACTTCAAAGAAGCCTACTGGCATAAAAGTGAAAACCGTAGGTAGTATAATCAGTCATTTTTTTCGTAGTTGCCATGAATAATTAGTTCCTAGTTATTGGTACCACGGATACAAGACTGAGTAAAGCTCGGCCTCCTCTTTGAAGGAACTAAGTTTAGTAGCAGAGAGTTTTCTGTAAGCAGATGAATCGCAGTATCACTCAGTCAGTATGAAGTGGGAGAGAGGTGTATGCAGAGTGTTGATGGAGTCTGAGAAGGGAGTGCGTGGGCAGACGGTCACGGTGTCTACTCAATGCTCCTCTCCTCTTTGAATATTTATTGTAAGTGGTTAGTGGCTAGAATATATATATATTTCCTTTTAATTAACACTTGAAAAGATTTCAACTTTGGGATATATTTTAAAAATACACATAACACTAAAGCTATTCTTCCTGCAGTTGAATTATTTAAAAAAATACAGATTGAAGTTATTTATAACCACGATAGCCATTGCTAGATGACTGGAGTCAGCACATGAAGAAAGTCTCAGAGAAATAAATGTATTTTGGTTATTTACAGAGTGTAAATTAGGAAATTCTAATAGCCCTTCAAAATCAAAGGGCTGACTGTCTCTCATACTCTGTTACCTTCTTTTCAACCAATGTGGCATTTACCCAAACTTTTCTGTAACCCATAGCAACTGGGGATGGGTTGGTAACTCCGGGAAAGTGAATTTCTGGAGCATTGGGGTGGAGCCTTTATTTGCTGGTAGTGTCCACGGCTGAAAAAGTTCACCCTGGCAGGAATCCCCCTGGTTAGCTTTTGAGGCTTTCCACCCTTCTGTAGGCAGGAAGAACATGCAAATGTGTTTATGTCTGAACAGCCCAACTTAGCTGATACAGTGTTCCTGGTGGTGTTTTCCTGCCAGAGAACCTTCCATCAAGCTCACTCTCGGTGAACTGCTACAGTTCCTGGTTTGGGGGGCAGGAAATTGGCGTTGGTGGGCCAAAGCTGAAGAAGGCTAAGAAGGTGTGGTCTTGGTTACCAAATCAGAAGTTGCGATATCCTGAGTCTTAATTTGATCAGAGACCCTGACATTCTCTCTTATAAAAGGTCTCTGCTTTGATGTCTCCGGATACAGAATTTGGACAATGTCTTTTGCCTTTTGAAAATGTACTTACGATGATTTTTTTTTTTGATGTTTGATGATTTTTCAAAATGAAATGTGATATAAGTGTCACCAGGCCCATTTTTCTCCTTTTTCACCAGGAATGCCCAGAAATACGTTGTATAATGCAGAACTGTTCGACCCCTCACTTTTAATCCTGCGATCTGGAACAGCAAAGGCATTGTTTCAGGAACATTCTCAGCTATTAGGTGGTCCAAATTTCTGCATTCTTTTCCTGCTTTCTTTGTTTTTTTGTTCTATATGGTGGTACGTTCACAGGGCAGAATTTATTACCTTGCCTTCAAGTGTCTTGTTAAATAGTGGGTACTTCGTTATTTGCATGCAAATGGCTTGCTTTCCACATTCAAAAATCTTGAAAAAAATTTGAAGTTCAGGGTCCAATTTTTCTATTAAGTTGCATGTTCCCCTAACTACCCTGCCAACTTATTTTCAGTGAGCAAGATGTAGTAGATGAGCTAAAGCTTCAAACACAGTAACAATGATTTGTAAGTTGGCTGTCGTTTTGGATAACCCTTGCAATAACTCTCCCGCTGGTTGAACAGATTGTGAAAAGAGGAAGATAAGAATGTGTTTGGGAACGTCCTTCAACTTTCATCTTATTCTCCCACCAGGCCTCCTAGCTGGCAAGTCCTCTGAGCTGTTTTTCTCTTTCCAGCTTATGGTGACCAGTTTGCGGCCAGTTGTCCCTGTAAACACTGCAAGAGATGCAAGCCACCTAGAGCCAGTGTCAAGTAGGAACTTGCTTCCACCTCAATGTCAGGCACTGAGAAACTGCCATGACAAGGACTGTTTGCCGAGCTCTAAGGGGAAGAAATGGTTTATCCTGACCATTTACATGAAGTGAATGTGGGGTACAAATGACCTCACTTACATGTTCTCTCTCCCTGTATTTAAAGTACATTACCTGAACCAGCTCTTGTATTATTTTCTAGTGTATTTTCTCCTCCTTCGTTTTCATCGCTACCACGTTGTTTGCTACATACTTAATAGAAGACACTGTGCTGTATACTTCATGTATATAATTCATTTAATCTGTATAATAACCTGGTGAGATCAGAATTCTGACCATTTTATGGCTTGGAAAATTGAGTCCTAGAGAAGTAGATGAACTTATCCAGCCCCTCAGTTGGGAAGTGGGTGAGGCTAAGCTGCCTCCTTTGAGTACTTACCTTGACCTGAATGGATGCACTCCAGAGATCACTGGTCTAACTCAGAATCAGCTTGTTTTTTTTGTTTTTGTTTTTTTTTTCTTTTCTTTTCACTGACGCTTTTTACAGGAAGCTAGAAATTTTTTCCTTAAAGAAGTCAATTTAAAAAATATCTCCTCCAAGTGTGGCCTTTCAATATACAAAAAATTAAAATACAGAAATCCATTGCATTTCTATACACTACTAATGAAATAGCAGAAAGAGAAATTAAGAAAACAGTCCCATTTACGACTGCACCAAAGATAATAAAATACCTAGGAATAAACTTAACCAAAGAGGTGAAAGACCTATACTCTGAAAACCATATAAGACACTGATGAAAGAAATTGAAGATGACACAAACACATGGAAAGATATTCCATGCTCATGGACTGGAAGAACAAATATTGTTAAAAAGTCCATACTACCCAAAGCAATCTATAGAGGTAACAATCTCTATTAGAACACCAACAACATTTTTCACAGAACCAGAACAAATAATCTAAACTTTGTATGGAACGACAAAAGACCCTGAACAGCCAAAGCAATCTTGAAAAAGAACAAAACTGGAAGTATCAAATCCCAGATTTCAAGATCTACTCCAACCAGCAGTAATCAAAACAGTATGGTACCGGCACAAAAATAGACACAAAGATCAATGGAAAGACTATGAAGCTCAGAAATAAACCCACAAAAAAAAATGAAATAAACCCACAGTTATGTGGTCAATTAATTCTTTGATAAAGGAGGCAAGAATATGCAATGGTAAATGACAGTCTCCTCAACAAGTGGTGTTGGGAAAACTGCACAGCTACAAAAGAATGAAACTGGACCACTTTCATATATCATACACAGAAAAAAACTCAAAATGGATTCAAGATCTAAATGGAAGACCTGAAACCATAAAATTCCTAGAAGAGAGCATAGGCAGTAATCTATGACATTTTTCTAGATATGTCTCCTCAGGCAAGGGAAACAAAAGGAAAATTAAGTAAGGAAAATTAAATTAAGACTATATCAAAACAAAAGCTTTTACACAGTGAAGGAAGCCATCAACAAAACAAAAGACAACCTACCAAATGTAAGAATACATTTGCAAATGATATATCCAATAAAGGGTTAATATTCAAACTATAGAAAGAACTTCTACAACTCAACACCAAAAAAGCTGAGTAATCCAGTTAAAAATGGACCAAAGGCATGAATAGACATTTCATTTCTCCAAAGAAGACATACAGATGGCCAACAGACATATGAAAAGATGCTCAACATCACTCATCATCAGGGTAATGCAAGTCAAATCCACAATATCACCTCACACCTGTCAGAATGGCTAATATCAAAAACACAAGAAACAACAAGTGTTGGAGAGGATGTGGGGAAAAAGGAACACTCCTGCACTGTTGGTGGGAATCCAAATTGGTGCAGCCACTGTGGAAAACAGTATGGAGCTTCCTCAAAAAATTAAATCATTAAAAATTTTTAAATTAAAAATTATTTAAGAAATTTTATATTCTATTAAAAATAGAATTACCATATGTAATTCCACTACTGGGTATTTACCCAAGAAAATGAAATTGCTAATTCAAAAAGATATATACACTCCTATGTTTACAGGATTGTTTCCGATAGTTAAGACATGGAAGCAAGCCAAGTGTCCATCAATAGACGAACAGCTATGGACATCCCTGGGTGGCTCAGTGGTTTAGCGCCCACCTTCAGCCCAGCACATGATACCAGAGTCTCGGGATCAAGTCCCACGTCGGGCTCCCTGCATGGAGCCTGCTTCTCCCTCTGCCTATGTCTCTGCCTCTCTCTGTGTGTCTCTCATGAATAAATAAAACAAAATCTTTAAAAAAAAAATAGACGAATGGCTAAAGAAGATGTGGCATATACACACAATGGAATATTACTTAGCTACAAAAAAGAATGAAATTTTGCCATTTACAACAACACGGATGGATCTAGAGGGTATAATGCCAAGTGAAAGAAGTCAGAGAAAGACAAATACCACGTGATTTCATCTCATGTGGAATTTACTATATATATGTATGTATCTAATCATTATATGCCTTAAATTTATACAATGCTATATGTCAATTATCTTTCAATGAAACCAGAAAAATAAATAAAATATATCTGGGTTTTAAACTAAGGTTTAGCTGGCAATTTGAATTCTCCTGATTCCAGCCAACTTTATTGATCCTTAAGGTAAAGCAATTCTTTGGGGGTTGATGCTATCATTATCTCTACTTCCTAGCTAGGGAAACTGAGGCATAGAGAGATTACATAGTTTAAGGTCATCTGACCAGGCTAGAACAGAGATAGAATTTGAAGCAAGGGTCTTGGGTTCCATGGACCATGTGCTCCAGGAAACATGCAAAACTGTCAGGATAATGCAACCACAAAATGAGAATAAGGAGAAATTTTCAATAGCTAGTTTCTATGCTGCCTCAAAAGCGACAAATATGATATTCTCTGCTGTTGGTGATGATGAAGTCAGTACAACAGAGAACCTGATAGCAAAATGATTACAGTAGGTCCCAGGAAATGGAAAATATTTCAGGCATGACATGGGTCGCTCCGACTTCTCCACAGGTGACCAATAGTTTAAAATTATTTGAAAGCTCCCCTACCAAAGGCAGGATATAGAACAAATAATTTTTTTTGAAAAGTGTATTGGTAAAATATACTTCAAAAGCTCTCTCTCACCTGAGCAAATATCTATTCAAAGACTTCACTGACTTTTAATTTAAAATTTTGTTTGTAGGGGATCTCTGGGTGGCTCAGTGGTTTAGTGCCTGCCTTTGGCCCAGGACGCAATCCTGGAGTCCTGGGATCGAGTCCCACGTCGGGCTCCCGGCATGGAGGCCGCTTCTCCCACCTCCTGTGTCTCTGCCTCTCTCTCTCTCTCTCTCTCTCTCTCTATGTCTATCATAAATAAATAAAAATCTTTAAAATTTTGTTTGTAGAAGTATCTACTGTGATTTTATAATCATATTCTTAGGCATTCCTGTCTGTCTTCTAATCAGCCTTTTTGGGAACATGACACGATTTTGTCATAACTGGATTTGTAGAGCCCTTCTTGCAATGTGCACACACATACACACACATGCCATGCCCTATGTGGTCAGCATGCCTTTATCATGAAGTTAACTCTCTCCATTTGCCTCCAGACAAGTGTCTTCTTATCTCAGATTTATTTTTTGCATTAAAACTATGCACCTCCCTCCCCAGGTCTCTACTTCATAATTTTTAGGTTTCTTGCTTCTTTCATTTCTTCTCCCCAGAAATGGACAATATCTTCAGCAGATCCCAAAAGACCTCTACATCTCCGTCCGCAAGGCACTTCTCTCTTCTGTTAGCCTGACCTATTTACCACGGCAATGACAACTGATTCACAAAACGTGATTATTACAGTTAATCAGGAAAAGCTGACAGTCTTCAAAGAGATTCTTGTTAAGAGTCTGAGTTTTATTCCACTTCAAGCATGTTTGGCATCCTAGGCAGGAGATAGGTGAAAGGTAGGAGTGTGGTTGAAGGTTTTCCATCTGTGATGGGAACTCAAGATACTCCGGAACAAGTCTCTCATCCTTAGTTTTCTTTATCCTTTCCTTTTCCCAAAAAAGCATCGTTGAATTCAGCAGCACTCTGTAGTTAGTTGCTATTTTAAATTTAACATTATTTAAAATGTCAGTTTGAGCACAATCAATATTTGGGATCAAGGACGTAACTGGCTATTCAAATGTCATCTATTAAAGGGATCTGGGGAAGGGAGCAGCAAATGGTGCAGAGAATAACCCTTGGAGGAGAGGAGTGATATTCAGTATCATGAACAGCTGCTATGACATCCGCACACCCAACCTAGCAGCACAAAAGCTTAAACCTCTAGTTGCTGTATTGTGGGGAAGCTGGTGAGTCCTAGGAAAGTGGCCATGGTGGGGGAAGTTGAACCTGGGGAGCTCAGGACAGAGCTTTTATCAACCAGTTTAGAAGTATTTCAGTAACCATTACAGCCGAGTCAGTGGCTCCCACTGGGTACCAGCCTGCAGTGAGGGTCACTGTGCTCTAACTGTAATAGCTTGGACCTGTTTCTCTGCAATATTAGGTGTTCAACATGAAGAAAAAAGGCTATCTTGCATGAAAAATCATAATACAGATGTTTCTTGGTTTACTTGATTAGTTTCACAATCTTATCAAGATTATTTTGCATTTGTTAAAAGAGTGTGATCTCCAACATTGTCTACTGACTTTGAACTCACTGCACCCCACTTTTGACTATACTTGAGTGGAGTTATTGACTGGCAGAGGAGTGGGACATGCCCCTCCTATGCTGAGGGACTTGCTCTGGCAGCTGTTCCACCCGAGGACCCTTGATGAGGCTTAGGCAGCAGTTTTGTGCAGTGTAGGCTGCTCCCTTGGTACAAATATTCCTTTAGGTGAAGGGCATCCCTATCCCTACACCACATGCACACACAGAACTCCAGGTCTTCCCTGGGACTGTACTCTGTTTTTTAAAAGATTTTATTTATTTGACAGAGAGAGAGAGAGAGTGCAAGCACAAACATGGGGAGCGGCAGGCAGAGGGAGAGGGAGAAGCAGCCTTTCCCCTGGGACTTGATCCCGGGACCCTGAGACCATGACCTGAGCCAAAGGCAGATGCTCAACCAACTGAGCCACCCAGGTGCCCTCTGCTTCTGTTTCCAATGCAGGGATATCAGATTGCAAGGCAGGCTCCTCAGGCATTCCAGGAGCCTACAGGCAGGCACTTCTCAAGCTTTTTTAATGCCATGGGACCCTTTTGTCAGGGTGCCGAAGACCATGAATCTCTTTTCAGAACAAGGTTTTTTAAGGCATAAAATACGTGGGATTACAAAGGAAACCAATTATCTTGAAATACAGTTAAAATGTAAAAAAAAATTTTGTGCTGTAGCAGTATGTATACTTTTTATTTTTTTATTTTTATTTATTTAAAAAATTTTTTTATTTATTTATGATAGTCACAGAGAGAGAGAGAGAGAGAGGCAGAGACACAGGCAGAGGGAGAAGCAGGCTCCATGCAGGGAGCCCGACGTGGGACTCGATCCCAGGACTCCACGATCGCGCCCTGGGCCAAAGGCAGGCGCCAAACCGCTGTGCCACCCAGGGATCCCTATTTTTTATTTTTTTTTAAGATTTATTTATTCATGATCGACACACACAGAGGGGGAGAGAGAGGCAGAGACAGGCAGAGGGAGAAGTGGGTTCCATGCAGGGAGCCGGATGTGGGACTCGATCCCAGGACTCCAGGATCACACCCTGGGCCCAAGGCTGGTGCTAAACTGCTGAGCCACCCAGGGATCCCTATATATACTTTTTAATTAACCTATTGCATAACAAGATCTAGCAGAGGGTCTACCTAATAACCACTGTAATTGAAGGCATTGTAACATCTATGATGTCATGTCAAGAAAACCCTGTGGGTTCTACTGGAGAATAAGTCATAGGTCCTTACCCTACTGCCACTGTGTTGTGTTGCCTACATTCATAATGGAAGGAAATGCTAAATGTTAGAGGCTAGTGAAATGAAAAATGTAAATTTTTTTGTCCCTGAAATTTCACAGTAGCCCTGAATTCTCTCTCCCCTGCCCAGAAGTTGCCAATAAAGTTACCCCAGAGGTCAACACCTCACTGACCTCACTGGAGGCCACACCCCATGCTCTGGAGGCTGGAGGCTTTAGGCCACCCACACCGAGCTCTGAGCTGCCTCCTGGCCAGGATCTAGTCCTGCGAATTTGGGGGCAGGAAAGAAGGGCTCCCGAGCGCATAGGTATCAACTTTTTTTTTTTAATATTTTATTTATCCATGAGAGACACAGAGAGGCAGAGACACAGGCAGAGGGAGAAGCAGGCTCCATGCAGGGAGCGGACGCGGGACTCGATCTCAGGACCCCAGGATCACGCCCTGAGCCAAAGGCAGACGCTCACCCGCTGGGCCACCAGGTGCCCGGTACCCTCTTAATCACCCACATCCTTTACTGTCGAGGAGCTGCTCCTGAGCTTCGTTGCACCTAGAAACCAAGTTTTAAACTGCCGAGCCCCGTGTGACTTCCCCCCAGGGCTCTCCTTCCCGCCGGGCACGTCCTGGGTGCTCGGGGTCAGGGCTGAGCTTCAGTTTTCTAACGTGCGAGAAGAGAAGAGCCGCCGCTCGGGAGCGTTCCGCGGGCCGGGAAGGTGCGCGGCGGGCGGCGGCGGGAGGCGGCGGCGGGAGGGGGCGGAGGGCAGGGCCGGGGCGGGGCCGGCGGCCTCGTCACTTGATAAAACGCCGGCGAGTCTCCAGAGAACAACGGGCTCATTGAGCGGAGCGGCCGGGAGCTGCCCGCGAGGGGGAGCGGCCGGCGGCAGCGCGACTCGTCCCGGGGGTGGGGCCGGCGCGGTGGCCCGAGGAGCCGAAGGCGGCGGCGGCAGCCTCGAACCCGGCCCGAGCGCAGGGCGCCGCGGCTCCCGCTCCGCTCCCGCCCCCTCCGCCCCGCTCCCCTCCGCTCCGCTCCGCTCCCGCCCCCCTCCCCCCCGCTCCCCTCCGCTCCCCTCCGGGGCGCCGGCCCATGGCGGCCGCGGGGCGGCTGTGGCTGCTCTACCTGTCGGCGGGGCTCCTGCCCCGGCTCGGCGCCGCCTTCAACCTGGACACCCGCGAGGACCATGTGATCCGGAAAGCCGGGGAGCCCGGGAGCCTCTTCGGCTTCTCGCTCGCCATGCACCGGCAGCTGCAGCCCGAGGACCGGCGGCTGTAAGTTCCCGACCCCCCCGCCGGGCGCCGGCCCGCTCCAGCAGCGACCGGGCGCCGCGTTCCCGCCCGCCCGCGCCCCCGCCCCCGCCCCCGCCCGGGATCCGCCCCCGCCCCCGCCGGCCCCCGCCCGGGATCCCGGATCCGCGCCCCGGGGAGCCCGGCCAGCAGCCCGCCCGCCGCGGCGCCGCCCCCGAGTCGGCCCTGGAAACCCGAGCCCCGAGCCCCGCTGCCCGGCGGGACTGTCCTCGGCCCCGGGAGAGTTTACTTTTTTTTTTTTTCTTTCTTCTTCTTCTCTTTTAAACAAAGTGCTTCCCGGCGGTCCTTCCCCGCGGGCACGTTTGCCGGGACCCCGGCAGGTGGCACGCTCGGCCGAGCTTCACGCGTGTGCCCGGGGCGGGGGCGGGGCGGGGCGGGGGCGGCCGTGGCGCGGCCGAGCGCTGGCTGGGACCGCGGCGGAGAAGCCCCAGGCCCGGCGCCCGCGGCCCCGCTCGCCCCGCAGAAGTTGCACCGCCGCGTGGCATCCTGCGCTGCGTGGGTTTCCGCGCGCGGCGGGCGCTCCTGCCGGAGCTGCTCGTCATTCCTCCCCAACACCCCGTTTTCAGAAGATGGAATTGACCAAGCACCTGCTCGCACGACTAGATCAGCTGCAAAAACAAGACCCTAAGAGGGTCTCCCCCCCCTCCCCCCCAGGGCCCCGGAGCGCCCGGCGGTGCCCGAAGACCCTTCGGGCCTCTGCGTTTTGCAGGCCCGAGCCCAGGGGTTAAAGCAAAAAAATATCCGGTCTGGGCCCGGGCTTTGCAAACACAGTTTGGAAGACAACCCCCCTCCCCCCTCCCCCCTCCCCCCTCCCCCCTCCCCCCTCCCCCCTCCCCCCTCCCCCTCCCCTAGTGCAGCGGCGCTCCTCCCGGGAGAAAGTGGAGACTGGCATTGCTTTGCCTCTTTTTCTTTCTTTAGACAGTGTTTGGTTCCCACATGATCAAACTATTTGGGCTGGAGAGGGGTTTGGGAGCTTAGTCCGCCTTGATCGCTGTGGGCCTTCCTTCTTGATCTGTGCTACTGAAAAATAAACCCCGAGGAGTGCCCTCCTCCCCTGAGGCTTTTAGTTGAACCGAGGTCCTTCCAGGACCAACAGACCGGAGAAAGCAAAGTGCAGCCACCTAAAGAGAGGACTTTGTGTTTATGAGGGGCGAGTGGGATTTTAGAGCTGGGGGGAAAAAAAACAACCCTCTTGATTTCTGCAACTAAGAATTTTGAAATTGGTGAATCCTAACGTCAGGTTTTTCTGATAACACCTGCTAGTGAAGCAAGGAAACGGGTGGGGGGTGGGGAGGCTGCGGGCTGGTGGTCTGCAGGGCTGGCCAGCTGCTTATTCTCTGCCTTCTCTCGGTAGAAATAATTGTTAAGCTATAAATCTGAAATGAAAGGTGGTTTCTGTTACCTCAGCTAATGGATGATGTTTAGTGTCTGAACACTTAGGAGTGTGTAAATGTGCATCCACCCATCTGGAGAGTTTGAACTGGTTAGTGCAGCGATGATGTGGGCCGGGAGAGGGAATACGTTCTGCTTGATGGTCCCTTGCCCCTGACGCCTACTGGGTGCGATGGCTTCCTTGGAATAGTGGTTCAAGCCAGCATCGTGAAGGGGATGTATTGGGGCAAGAAAATATCTTTGGGATGGAGACTTGCAAAATGTGATTTTAGCCAGGAACCTGTCACTAAGCAGCATACTTGCTAAAACCTGTTACTGCCCTTAGAGCTGCTGCAAGTCCTCCTGTGGGTAAGAATAAGCCTGTCAGCAGAGTCTGCCTCCTTCTAGAAATGCTCTGCTTAGGAGGCTGACAGAGGGGAGTGGCTGATCACACCCGGGAGTGTATCTTTCCCTAGAGCTTAGAGTGTGGCAGGAACCACCTTGTAGGGGGCTGTGGTGTATGTCAAATCCTGTCCCTTTCCCTTCTTTTGGTAAAGTTCGAGCTTCAGGAGCAGCCTTGGTCCTCCCAGGAGAGCCAGTGTGCATACAGGCCGCGATCACATCAGTTGTCACCGTTGTCTGTAACTAATGTGGGTGTAAGTAACAGTCAGTGAGGTTGAGAGTCTCACAACTTCTGGTCCAGTGTCCTCAACTCTGCGCTCTACGGAAAAGTTCAGTGGGCCCTGCTGAGAGCAAGAGACCTGATCCTTCTGGTCCATGTAGCAGCTGTTAATTTATTTTAAGCCTTAGTTTCCTTATCTGTAAAATGGAGATATTACTGCTTAGTAAAGTTGTAAGGAGTTAAGAGACCACCGTATGCACAATGCTGACTTCCTGCCGAGCATGCGTATTTGCTGTCTAAATGGTGGCTATTAATGGTGATGAATTGGGAAGCACTAATTGAATTCCTACTGTGTGCCAGCTACTGGACAGGTGTTATCCATTCCGATTCTGACTGCCAAAGAGCAAAGCCAAAGTTTATTGTAGGTGGGGTAATTGATAATTTAAATTCTTAGTCACATTTATGAAACCCATGTTCAAAGCAATTTAACTTTAATTGGCCTTAATTGGACTGATAAAGTAAATTTGCTGAACAAGGGACTTTATTGAGGCAGGAGAAGTAAAGATGTGTGGGAATATCAGATGAGTGCACTAGTATAGGAACTGCCATAGGTTTTCACCGGTTACGTTTTCTACAATGCTGTTTAAGTATTTAAATACCATTTTGAACTCTAGTTAAGATTTTATGACAGAATAATGTATCTGAGAGCCTTAGAACGAGTTGGGTGTTCCTAAAACTTTGGGGACTGTAAAACTGAACTAGAGACTGTAAAACTTCACTCAGGTTTTTAGACTGTGCATTAAGGAAGTTGAGACTCCAAATGATGATGAGATCATTTTCTGAGTTACAGAGGTCAGGGTCTGTGCCCCTTGGGATCTTTCATTTCATTTAGGTCAAGGTTGAGTTACCAGCCCTGCCAGGTAGACCGTGTGGAATGATGTCTGTGGGTATGTCCATTCTATGTATCATCACTCAGATGTTCTGGAAGGAGCTGAATCTGTGTTTGACTATTAGGCAGAACAGAACCTAGAAGGAAGAAATCTATAAGATATTCTTAGCAATTCTGGTTTTTTTTTTTTTTTTTTTTTTTTTTACCCCAGTCCGTTATCTTATTGGGGAACTTTCTGATCATCGTCTTCTAGAGGCTCTCAAGGCCCATTGTCCCTTCTTCTTCTTTTTAAAGATTTATTTATTTGAGGGGGAGAGAGCGTGAGGGTGCACACGCAGGGGGAAGAGCAGAGGGAGAGGGACAAGCAGACTCCACGCTGAGCACAGAACCTGACAAGCTGGATCCCAAAACCCTGAGATCATGAGAGGAAATGGACTCAAGACTAAACTGACTGAGGCGCCGTCCCCAACCATTGTCCCTTCTATTCGGACTCTGATATTTGCTTTTGACTTTTCTCAGACTTGTGATGCTCCTGCCTTTAAAATCATTAACTAGTTATCTAGTCATAAAAGTCATCTCTGTGTACTGGCTGCTTTTATAGTTGAGGAAACAAGCTGAAAGTTAGGAAATGCCTGAAGTCTCACAAGTGCTTCAGCAGAGTCTTAATAGAATCTGGATTTGAACTTGGTATTTCTGACTTGTGCTCATGCCATCTCCTAAAGGAAAAGTTAGAAACGTCCTTCAGTCTTGGAGAAATTGGCCAGCATCTGCCTTTTGGAAATGTACTGTGTTATGTTGATTTATTAGACTGCTTCCCATGTAAATCAGGGCTGTTTAAAGATCTCTGCCTGGACACTCTTCCAGTTGACCCTTATTCCAGCTGGCCTTGGATCAGCTTCTGGGTCCTTCTTTCTTTGAGTCTTACTCCCTCCCCTTCTGAAAAAGTCCAGTGAGGGGTGAGTGGAGCCAGCCAGGGATCAGAGCCACATCCAAGATGTGTCCCTAGGCACTTGCTTCCTTGCATTCATTCAGAGTGCCATGTGGCCCAGGGCCAGCATCCAGGGACTGGTGCTCGGTCACCTTGAGTCCTGAGAGTGGAGAAAGCACCAGAATGGGCAGGGAGATTTAAAGGAGATCTCAGGACTCCATCATGAGAAAGAGAAATAGACCAGCTTAATTTTAACACAGGCTGACGTGAGACCATCCAAGTACTGACTTAGGGTTTGAAGAAACGGATCAGAGTACTCAAACTTCTGATTTGTCAGGAAAGTCAGGTTAAATGCTCATGTAAGATTTTCCATCTTTGTAAGGAAGCAATTCTCATGCTTTTCTTGGTTGTGTAGCACTTTTAACATAACAGTAATATTAAGATTTAGTTTAAGCTTTGGTAAGTAACCAAGTAGAACTCAAACTGTGGCACATGGTTATCCTAGGACCTTGGCTTATATTACCGAGGACAGGGTTGGCCAGTGAATTATTTGGCGCTGTCAAGAGGGAGAGTAGAGAGATAGTAGAAAATACTATTGTGTGCTTAGATGACCGGGTGTGTTTTGTGTGGAACACTGATTATGTTCGTTCTTAAGATTGGTTCTCAGTCAGCCCATCAGTTTCTCCAGAGCCAGTTTAAATTTCCCCATGAAAGCCTTTTGAGCCCAGCCTACACTATAGCAATTTCTTATTCCTTTGGATGTCTGTAGCACTTAGTATCACATGTTTGACAGTTCTGATGATTTCATGTTTAACTGTCATCTACCATTTTGAGAGGATGAGCCAATATCTCCCAACTGGGTTATATGTGTTACATGAGGGCAGGGGTTTTAGGTTCATTTCTTTGCCTGATAGCACCTAGTTTATGCCTTGCAAATACAACGGAGTCCTATCATACACTCAATTTAACTTGTAAAATCAACTCTTTCAGCTCAGGGTACAGGGAGAAAGAAATTCTTTGCCTTAAGCCTTTGCCATTCCCTGCTCATAGTAGCCCCTGGGCTCTGCTGCCCTGAGGGGAAGGGAAACTAAAGGCATAATCCAAATAGACACCCAAGATGTTAGTTCTTGGTTTTTGAGTTCTTGAGCACTCAACCTCCCCAGCTAAGGGATTTTTTCATGGGTGATTTTAAATTACGCTTGAGTTTTTGCTTAAAGGGGAACTTGAGAGCTTAACCTTAGAGATGCAGGTTGCCCTGCCCTGCAGTGGGTGCTCAGGATTTGTTGGTAGTTAGAATGAGACTAGATGGAAAGGATAGCTGTAGAACAAGATCCTAAAAGCACTCGACAAGGGCGTGTAGGGGTTAAATGGGAGTAAGCATGTGAGTGTACTTGGGAATTGATTGCTAAAGCTTTAGTTCAAAGCTAGTAAGGGAATCCTGAATATGTGTAACTCTAGGGGAGTCGTGGGAAGCTGCTGGCCTCCTCCAGTGAGAGCTGTGGAATAGTGATCTGGTTGGGCCTTGTGTCAGAACCAGAGTTCTTGGGAAAGGGGTCAAGACCCAGCCCTGCTGTAATGGGCACCAGGGGCAGGGCCAGCCCCCCTGTTTCTTACCCTTCTGTGTTTGGATGCAACTTGAAAATCAAATAACTTTATATCTACAAGGAACCTTGGGGATTCTTCAACTTGCTTGGTTATCAGGGTAACTTGGGGAATTGCCTTATAAAAATATATATATTTATATATATTTATAGGCTCAGCCCAGGTCTACTGCACCAGTTTCCATAGATGAGATCCAAGAATCTGTTTCTTAAAGTTTTCTGGGTTTGAGCCAGATGAGTTCTCCTTTTTCACATGAAGGTAGCATAATGTAGTGGATAAGAGCAGACTCTAGAACTAAAGTGTAGATCCCAGCTAGAGTTTAGAGTCCGCTCAATCAGATTCTGCTCTGCCACTTATTAGCCATGACACTGTGCAGAACATCTATTAATTCTACACCCAGTTCCAGTGTATGAGGGTTTTTCCTACATACCACCAGTTGCCTACCTTCCAGTACCCAGTTGTGACGCTGTCTACCTGGAGATAGCATCAAACCTTATAGTCAGTCCTACAGGACTCTCTCTCACTTCAGATGCCAGTTTCAAGTCCAGGTTGTCCCTTGTGCTTGTGATGGATTGGCTTTAGATTGGAGGTTTCTATGCATCCCCCCCCCCCCCTTGGGTTCAATTAATTTGCTAGAGTGACTCACAGAACTCAGAGAAACTTTTACTTGCTAGATTACTGGCTTGTTATAAAAAGGTACAACTCAGGAACAGCCAGATGGGAGGGGTGCACAGGGCGAGGATGGGGAGAGGACACCGAGCTTCTATGGCCTCTCCAGCTGTGCCACCTTCCCTAAATCTTTACATGTTCAACCCAGAAGTTCTCCAAACTCTATCCTTTCAGGTTTGTTTTTTTTTTTTTTTATTTATGATAGTCACAGAGAGAGAGAGAGAGAGGCAGAGACACAGGCGGAGGAAGAAGCAGGCTCCATGCACCGGGAGCCCGATGTGGGATTCGATCCCGGGTCTCCAGGATCCCGGGTCTCCAGGATCGCGCCCTGGGCCAAAGGCAGGCGCCAAACCGCTGCGCCACCCAGGGATCCTTATCCTTTCAGGTTTTTAAGGAGGCTTCATTACCGAGGCACGAACGATTGTCATTGGCCATTGGTGATTGACCTCAACCTCTAGCCTCTTTTCTTGCTGGGGGTGGGGTGAGGATGAGGGTGGGTGGGACTAGAAGTCCCCAATCTTCAATCAGCAGTGGGTTCTCTCTGGGCAGTCAGCCCCCATCATTAAAGTGTTGTCCTAACAGACCTCATTAGCATAACAAAAGACACCTAAATTGTTTTCATCTCAAATTCCAAGGGTTTTAGGAGCTCTGTGCCAGAACAGTGGCACAAGACAAATATATGTATTTTTTACTTCCAATCACAATATCTAAACTTTCTAGGCTCTCTGCACAACTGTAAAGAGGGGATAAGTATATCTTAGACTAGTCCTGACCAAGAGTAAGCACTTTTTGTGTTTATGAAATAAATGCCAAACCAATGCTGTAAGAGCTGATGTAGTCACGGTGTGTCTTTGGGCAAGTTGGTTCTCAGTCCACATCTTCCCTGCTTCCTGGACTGAACAGCATATAGTTTCTCTTTTTGGGTTTGATTCTGATCGTGGTTAAGTGTACGTCTTCCCTTCCATTTTATAGTGACCATGGTTGGAAGGTACATCTCCAAGGAACCATGCCTTGTAGCCTACTGCTGCCAAGCAGTAGAAGAATACCAGTTGGGTTTCAGGGCAGGTGAGGTGCTGAGTGGGCAGTGACTTTGTACACAGGATACCCATGGAGGGTAGATTGTGAGGTTACAGGGTGGAGTAAATGAGGAATATCAATTTCCATTTCTTATCAGACCTTTATGACTTTGGAAGTATCCTCCTACCCTCATCCCTGGGAGACTAGGTAATTTGCGCTACACGCAGGGCAGGGCTGGTGATGATTTATTTTCCCGGTCCTTTGGCGTTAGTGTATGGTAGGTAGGTCTAGTTGTACAAAGCTGGGTCTGATTGTTCACAGCGAAGCTGCCTAAGGTTGAAGATGCACGGAGTGTGGAAGTAGTGTGGTCTAGCAGATTTTTGTTTGTTAAACCAGCACTTGGAATTGGAAACAGTGATCCCTTGGAACTAAATCAAGAGGCTAATTGTTAATTAGCCCTGAACTGGGACAGGTAGACTGGCTCTTCACCAGTGTTGGTCCCTGGTAGCCTAATAACAGGGTGGAATGATCACCGTCTAATCTGCTGTTGTCTGGCATTTCTGTTTGGGTAAACAAGGCAAGACAGTTCCAAATCTGTTTATTCCACAGTTGGTGAGCTTGTAGAACGACTGCTTGCTTTCGCAGGCCACAGTGTTGTCCCAGACCCTCCCCATATCTCTCTCTCTCTGACTCACATGCTGGATTCCAGTGTTGGATACTGCTATCACCTCACCTAATCCCAAATTGGCAGAAAGACTCTGGAAAACTTTTAAGACTCCTAAAACCAATGAAATAGCAAAGAAGGCTGTTCTGAAGTAGGGGAAATGGGGAAAGTATCACTAAAGCAACTGCAGAAGGCAAAGGCAAATGATTCGGAGCCATGTTTGCTAACCAGCTACATGTATTTTGCATGTCACACAATCCAAAAATTACTTTTCTTGAAGAGCCACCTCAGATACAGTATAAGAAAATGTATTTTTTTATTTTTTTATTTTTTATTTTATTTTATTTATTTTTATTTATGATAGTCACAGAGAGAGAGAGAGAGAGAGAGAGAGAGGCAGAGACACAGGCAGAGGGAGAAGCAGGCTCCATGCACCGGGAGCCCGATGTGGGACTCAATCCCGGGTCTCCAGGATCGTGCCCTGGGCCAAAGGCAGGCACTAAACCGCTGCGCCACCCAGGGATCCCATAAGAAAATGTTTTAACAAGATATGCTTCCTAAGCCTGGAAGTACAGAACTAAAAATAAACTTTGGAATCATGTGAAAGGGGCACATTGGTTAGTGATATGAAGAATAAACAGAGCACAGAGTAATGCCTATTTCTCCAAGGTCTATGTTTGCTTTGTTTGGTGATACCAGTGTCACCATAGTTTCTTCATTTTATAAAGGATGTTGATTTGTACTGAGGTTATGTTAAGTGTGGGTGGAGGGAGAAGTGTACAAAATGATGAACATTTCACACCCATAAGGGTTGGATGGCACTTAACTGTAGGTCTCCTGAGCCAAATAACCTCTTGCCTTTGCAGAGTTAGGGCCCTTTCTCTTCAGGACCTACTGCTGTTGATCAAGTGGTCACAGTGTTCTGTGGTCCTGCTGAAGCAATGTAATCCAAAGTTAGAGGATCCTCATTGAGGTGAATCACAGCCAGAGGTGTGGGATGGTTCCTGGTGTGAACGGACCACTTGACAGCAGTAGGAGTTTGAAGTCCTGTTTGCTAAGGAGAGTAAGCAGTGCTTCCTGGGTCCATTTCCCACTGAGACATCTATCAGATGATGACCTGACCCCCCCCCAACCCCCCCCCCCCCCCAGCTGCAGTGTAGAACTGTCTCTTGAGAACAAAGGTATTTTGAAGTGAAATGGAAATGTTTAGAATTGTGCAAGGCTTCGGTGAGATTGGAGATGGGTAGGGAAAGGTGTTTAAAATATGTGGGGCAAATGCAAGGTGTTGAAAATCAGTTGTCTAGGGCTTAAGCAATCCTGCTTTGCTGTGACACAGATAAACCCAAGAGTTTTCAAACAAGGAAAAGCTTAAAGAGGTTCAGATGTGATTAGATGGGTAAGCAGAGACCTCATTCTAGGAGAATGACACTTGACCCTGAGGCCTCTGGCTGCTAGTGAGACCTGGCCCAGGTGCCAGCTTAGGATAATACTCAGAAAAAGTTGAGAGTTGGCTTTATGATCTGGGTGATGAAGCAGTCTCACATGAACCCACAAGTGCAAGAAGAGATGAGTTTGGACACTGTTGGGCTTTCTAGAGGCCCAAGGATAGAGGACCCGGAAAGGATGGTCCGAAGCTCAAGGGAGGACTTTGGGGGCCAGCTGGAAAGTGTTTTAATACTCAGCACATGGTAAAGCCATATTAGATACCATATCCAAGCAGCCGGTTTAGAAAGAAAAGGATTTCCTAAATCTTATATTGTATTTAGAAAGGGTTCAGGGCTGGTACAGAGCTTAACTGAGGGTGTGGGTGTGTGTGGGGAGGCATCCTGGGGCCCCCACTCAGCACGATCCCAGGAGGTGAGGGCTGCAAGATGAGGATCCCTCAAGTTCAGCAGCACCACCAGCCAGAAGCCATCTGGGAAGCTTTGTCACTATCCTGGGGTAAGAAATTGATCTTTTGTAGGCTCATTTATTTCTATGTATGCACATTTATACATAGATGTGTATTTTATATTTCAGCCTAAAAGAAAGTAGGGATTTTTATCCTTACTCGAACATGAAGAATAGGTAAAAACTTGTTAAAAACAAAAAAAAAAACATTCCCTTGAGGGAATGTTCTGGACCTCTAGAGAAACCATAACCAACTTTTTTAGGGGGTTTCCTATAGAAGTAAGTTCAAAGGATACTCACTGAGCATTTATTGCATATTAGGCACCCTTCTGGTGCTGAAGATAGGGCAGCAAACTAAACAGATAAAGTCCTTGTTTAGTTCTAATGGGGGAGACCCAAAATAAATAGGGGGATTATGTTAGATGGTAGTAAGTGATACAGAGGTAAAGAAAGTGGAGAAAGAGACTGCAGAGTGGTTGGCAGTAGGTCAGCCAGGGAAGACATCACTGAAAAGGCAAAGCTCCAAGCCACATTAGTATTGGGAGGGGAATGGGTGTTTTTGGCAGCAATCACACGGAGCACAAAGGCCCTGGGGCAGAAGCATCCTAGCAAATTTAGAATAGCAAGGAAGCTATAGTCTCCTTGGAGGCAAATTGTGTAGAGCCTTATAAGTCATTGAAAGACTTTGGCTTTTACTCCTGATTGCCATGAGAAGCCTTGGAGAGTTCTGAGAAGAGTGATACGTTCTGATTTAGATCTTAGATAGTTCTCTCTAGCTGCTAGATTGAGCATAAACGAGGAGGAGGGCAAGGATAGATGTAGTAATATTTATTAGGAGGCTCCTATAATGATAGATAAGAGAGGATGGTAGTTTGGACCAAGGTAGTAGCAGTGAAGATATAAGTGTTTAGATTCTAGATATATTTTGAAAGTAGAGTCAGCAGGATGAGAGTAGAAAAGAATGTCTTTCAGGGTTTTTGGCCTGAGCACCTGGAAGGATGAACTTATCCTATGATGGTTTAGGTCCGAGCATAAGAGGAATGGATTTTAAGGGATGAGTGGGAGTTTGATTTTAGACACGTTAGGTTTGAGACGCCTGGGCATCCTAGTGGAGGTGCTGAGTACGCAGTTGAGTGAGAGTCTGACGGTCAGTGGGGAGGTCTGGGTGGGAGATACAAATAGTGGAGTCCTGAGCCTCTAGGACATCTCTCCAGCAGGGGGGCCTGATGCTGAATGAGGTCATCGAGGGGGCAGGGGTAGAGACTAAGGGCAGAGCTGTAGGGCACTCCCCTGCAGAGGTTAGGGAGATGAGGGGCCCTGCCAGTAAGTGGGGGAACTCTGTGTGCTAACCCGGAAGCCATGGGATGGAGGCAGTGATCCATGAGTTGTGTCCGTGACCCTGAGAGCTGATCCCTGGGATAGCACCGTGGAGGCCACGAGCAGCCTGGTCAGAGCACTCGTAGAGCGCTGGGAGCCATGCCTCGTGGATGGGTTGGTGAGAAGAGGAATTGGAGACAAAAAATAGGAACTTGGAGTTTTGTTGAAGAAGGGAGCAGAGCAAGAGCTAGAGGAGAAAATGGGGTCAAAAGGGAATTTTTTTTTTTTTATGTTGGAAGCAAGTGACAGTGAGCTGGGCGGTTGATGAGGGTGATTCAGTAGAGGAGGAAGCATGAATGCAGGTGAGGAGAGAGATGCTGGTGTGATGTGGGAGGGGTGTGCCAGCGGAGGGCTTAGCGCCCTCACGGGAGCACAGGTAACTCCTCACCCATAGGTAACTCCTCACCGTACAGAGTAAGGGGGCTCGGGTGTGGGCAGCTGGTGCTTGTCCTGGGGGGAGGCGGTGGGAAGTTTTTTCTGATTGCTTCTAATTTCTCATCAATAACCATCCTCCATAGCCCTCCTTATCTGTGTAGAAGTTTACCTTGTGGGGGCAACTAGAACTCTATTCTAGAGATAGGGGGATGTGGGGTTTGAATCCCAGCTTCTTTACATTCCATGGATCTGACCTTGGGCAAGTTACTTCACCAGGAAGGAGGAGGTGCTAACAGTACCTACCCCCTGGGGCTGCGGGGAAGAGTGGTGAGGATGAGGCACTTAGCCGAGCACATCCAGTGAACGTCACCCTTCACCGTTGCGGGCCCCTTGAAGTAAAATAGGAGTAGAATTTACCCACCTCCTGCGGAGCTTTTGTAGCTTTCCTATCTGGAAAGTGGTGGACAGCAGGTGCTCCTCTTAGGGGGCAACAGGTGGGGCCACAGCCGCAGGGGGGGTGGTGGTCATAGGCCGATGGCAACTATGGCATCACCTTGAAGAGAAGCAGGAAGAGAAAATGGCAACAAATCAAAACCTTTAACCATCTCCAGTTTCTCCTGCCATGTTTGAGCTGCAGAGAGCTCAACATAAACAACATAAACAGCTTTTTATGTTGTTAAATTCTTACAAGGCTCTTGTTAGGTGTTGAGAGAGCATTGCCCCCCTGGGAGTATATGCAGCTGCAGAATCGGGTACTGTCTAGGATGGCATAGTGTCCGTGTGTCCGTCATCCCCTGCCCCAGGTAGACCTCAGGACATTGACCGGTAGGTATGTGCTGTGTTGTGCAGGGTCCAGGAGCCCTGCGGCCTTACTTCCTGCTCCTGGGGCCTGGTTGATTGTCTTGCAATCCCAGTCAACGTTATCTAGTGTGTCATGGTGTGTATTGAGTAAAAGTGATGCATGGCCCTGTTGAATTGTCAGGAATGTAGAAAACCAGGCTAACGAGGCCTTTGGGTTCCAAAATACTGCCAATTTTCAGTTTTTTTTCTTTCAAGATAAGCGGTATAAGCTTGAGGTAAATCCGAATCTGAAAGGAAATAGAGTATCTCTGAAATTATGCAAGAGGATGACTCATTAGGACCTTAGCATCCATTGCCCTGGGGTGTGGCACAAATTAATTACAGCACATCTCCCTGAGGCAGCATGGTGGTGGGTGTTTTTTCTTTTTCTTTTTTCTTTTTTTTCTTTTTTTAGTTATCTCTTTGTAGTGCAGAATGGAATATGTGTAAGTTTTTCATATAAAACCTGAGGCTTTAAAGACAATTCAAGCTTTTGGTGGGCATTTTGGGTTATGCCCCCTGTACACCTTTACCTTCCTCTGTCATTTAGTGCTTTTTGTGGAAATGGTTGAGAAACAATGACCAGCCCAAACTCTTCTCTAAAGAGGGACAGCTAGGATTTAGAACAGTCAAGTGACGCTTAGGTCATGGCAGCGTGGGCCCAGTCCACCCAATGCTGTACTTCTACATTTTGGTGAAGTAGCCTGCTCTTGGAATCAATCCTGTGCCATACAATCTTGCCCTTAATAGAACAGTGTCTTACATTTTTAAATGTCTCCCTGGAATAGTGATTGCAAATATATAGGTACTGTTGCCCTTGACCCGCGCTCACTGGGGACACTCCAAATGACACGTCAGCATAAGTTAGCCCCTGCTGCTGAATGGGTGTCTGCAGATAAGACAACACCTGTTCGCCTCCTTGGTCTGGCTAAATCCCCTGATATGGAAGGCACTCACTCTATAAATGTCTTCCTGATGGATCTTATCCCCACTGGTCTGAGAGCTTCTCAAGAGCAAGGCTGACAGCTTGTCCATCTGGGGTTCAAATTTAATTGAAGTGGGTAACCAGCAGTACTGGTTGAGCTCTTTGAGTTGATTTAATTTCCCAGATACATTAAAGACTTCTAGAGAATAGGTGGTGGGATTTTTTTTCTTTCTTTTTTTAAAATTTTTTTTCTTTTCTTTTTTTAAGAACGATCTTTACACTTTGAGACTTTTTTTTTTTTTTTTAAGTTGTGGTAAAATACATAGAATGTAAAAATAGTTAAGATGGTGAATTTTAGGTGTGCAGTTAACAGTTCAGGAGTGTTCAATACGGTGTTCAACACGGTGGTGAACGCCTTGGCCCTTAAACATGTTTTGGGGTGTCCAGAAATCTGAATGTCCGTGTTAATGTGGCCATAAAATATTGATAAACTAGGGATGCCTGGGTGGCTCAGCAGTTGGGCGCCTGCCTTGGGCCCAGGGCGTGGTCCTGGAGTCCTGGGATCGAGTCCCACATCGGGTTCCCTGCATGGAGCCTGCCTCTGTCTCTCTCTCTCTATCTTTCATGAATAAATAAAATCTTAAAAAATAAAATTAACAAAAGGATAGGAAATTCTTCTTTTTTTTTTTTTTTTTAAAGATTTTATTTATTTATTCATGACCCAGAGAGAGAGGCAGAGACACAGGCAGAGGGAGAAGCAGGCTCCATACAGGGAGCCCGACGTGGGACTCGATCCTGGGTCTCCAGGATCAGGCCCTGGGCCGAAGGCAGTGCTAAACCGCTGAGCCACCGGGGCTGCCCCGGAAATTCTTTGATTTATTAAAAAAATATTGATAAACTGAGCTTAAAATAAACTTAAAATAACTAAATAGAGACTTGTGCTACGTCCTGTCCTCTATTAGGACATTCTAATGTCAATTGGTTGCCACAGATTTAAACACGGGACACATTTAGGGTAGGCGTTAGAAGTCCCCTCTCCAGCTCACATGCGTTTCCCAGTTTGGGGAAGGACTGCTGCTGGCGGCTCCTCAGCACCTGTCCTTTGCAAAGCCAAAGTTCTTGCTGTCTTCAGCTTCTGACCCAGTGGAAGAGAAGATTGCAGCAGATACAAAATGCATTCGTTTGTTCCCCGCTTGGCCTTGCTGCTCTTGCTCCCTGACTCAGCAGCTTTAGAATGAAAGCTCCATCTCTGTGGCCACCGACGTCAGGCTGGAGCTGAGGTTTGATCGGACCATGGCACGTTTCAGGTTGAAGTTTGAAAGGCAGTGGGTGTGTGCTCAGGGAACATCAGATTAGACTTAACAGCTGTCCCTAGTAGTAAGGCCCTCTTTAGCTTGTCTTCCACATTCTTTCCATGTTCGTGCCTCCTACCCCCCACCCCCCACCTCACCCCACCCCCAACATTCTTTCCTTGTTCCTGCACCCCATCCCCCCAAGCCTCCTTTGGAGCCACGTTCATCTGTTACCTGGGAGCAGCTTTATTTTCTTTCTCTGTTCCTCATCTCTTTGATTTCCTAATGACTAATTTCTCTATTGCCTGGATTCTATTTAGTTTATTAATAGACTTTTTATTCTTACTGATGTGTTTATTATGGAATTTCTTTTTATTTTATTTAGAGAGTGGGGAAAGGAGCAGAGGGAGGGAGGGAGAGAGGAGAGCTAATTTCAAGCCAACCCGGCGCTGAGCCCAGAACCCAACACGGAGCTCGACCTCACGGCCCTGAGATCATGACCTGAACCGAAAACAGGAGTTGGACACTTAACCCGACTGCGCCACCCAGGTGCCGCCTACCATGGAATTTCTAATAAGCTATTAGGGAACTGTCAGAAGCTTGCTGATGGTTCTGAATTGTGGGCCGCCTGAAGGCAGAGAGTTGGGTCTGATTTATCTGTGCTGGCCTAGGGCTTTAATGTGGAGCCTGGCACATGGCATTCCTCAAAAATAAGACAAAATGCTTTAAAAGAAACCTAGGGCCCTGCACCAGCCTTAGGTGTTTTCATCGCTACAGAGAGAGCAGATATATTCTAGTAATATCATCCAGTAATGGTTTTGTGGATTTCTTTAGCATCGGAGCTATTTATCACCTACTGAAGCTGGGAAAGGAACCTAGTAGATGATCTAGAAAGATAGACTATCTTGCTCATTTTATAGATCAAGAGGTGGAGGCCTAGGATTTGTTGTAGGTCATGCAGCCAGCCACTGAGAGAGCTGCTCCTACATCCCTCCTCCCTGCTCACTTCCTACACTTGAACCCCTGTCTTCTACCTCCACCCCCAGGTGCTTCTGTTTCTACAAAATGTCAGCAGAAGCTTAAGCAGATCTGTTCACATCCCACCAAGCTTCTCTGAAAAATCTTTTCTTATCAGAAAGAGCTGCCAACTCAGAGTTCCCGAGATAAGATTTCTTGATGAGGAACTGGGCCTGGATTTGCCTTTGACCACAAATTCAGGAGGAGTTGTGTGTTCCCCGCATGAATCCCTACCCCATCTAGTTGTTCCTGGACAAGGAGTCCTAGTTTGCTTCCCTCCTCTCATTCATGCTTTAATTAGATGAAAGGTGAGGTGCCTGACTCAGGCCATGACTCACTCCCGCTCCGCCCTGTGGCCAGTGGCTCCTGCAGCGTGGATGGCCAGCGTCCATAGCACGGGAGCCAAGGCGTTGAAACCCTGTGGCTGTTCATAAATCGCGCTGACCGCATTTTAGGTCTGTATGTTGGGATGCCCCTGAATGGGATGGATTCGTTCCCTTCTAAAGGAGGCCCTGAGGCGTGCGAATTTTGTGTCCATGTCCCCCCCAGAGCTGAGCTGAGCTGTTGGTCTGAGTGTCAGCAGGGCTGTGGGCTTCGAGGTGGATGCGCCTTCCTCTCTGGTGTCACTGCAGCTCACCCGGCAGCTCCCTGGACTGTAGGGTGGGGAGCTTGTCTACCCTCTCAGCTGCTTGGCTTTCTTCTCCGTATCTTTCAACCTCTGCCCTCCATGTGAACTTTGTTGTAATGCCCAGATGGCCAGCACAGGGCCTGGAGTGCCGGAGGTAGGGGTTATATGCTGCTTTATTGATGTGGCCTCATGCCTCTGGAATGGGCTGTAAAAATCAGCTTTGACTTTTGCCTGCCCGTAGCTGCAGACGTAAAGATAGCATGTGTGAGCTTGCCTTTTGCAGTTACGAGGTTTGCTTTTTCCTTCATGACTTCTGGGCACGGATTTTAACCTCCCTGACTATCTCTGTCGTTTACTCTGCAAGACTTCCAAAGACCCAGTGTCCCATTGACTGATGAGGTTTAAAGATTACATTTAAGTTTCTTTTCAATAGGTAGTACAGTCACATGGTACAAATATAAAAACTACAAAAAGATATGGAGTGGGGACGCCTGGGTGGCTCAACGGTTGGGCATCTGCCTTTAGCTCAGGTTGTGATCCTGGGATCTGGGATCGAGTCCCACATCGGGCTCCCCGCGTGGAGCCTGCTTCTCCCTCTGCCTGTGTCTCTGCCTCTGTGTGTCTCATAAATAAATAAGTAAAATATTAATAATAAAAAAAAGATGTAGAGTGAAAATCCCCCTCCTACCCCTGGTCTTCAGTTGCCCTGTACTTGCTGACGTCAACAGTGGTTACCTAGTTTTTTGTCAACCCTTGCACAGGTAGCTCTATGTTTATAAACAAATATATACATTTTTTTTACACATATAATAGCACACTGTATTTTTTTGCACCTTGCTTCCCCCCCCCCCACACCCTTGGCATGTTCTAGAGTTTGTGTGAGGTTGTAAAATAAAGTGTCCTTAGTAGTAGTATTAATGTCTGCCTAGTATTCAGTTTTAATGATGAACCATGATTAATTTAACCAGTCTGGATATTCAGCAATTTCTAATTGTTTGCTGTTAAAAGCAATGCTGCAGTGAAGAACTTTGCACCCCTCTGCTTTAAGTCGAGGGCCCCTTCCTAGGGCAGTGGTTTGCCTAATGATCTTAGAACGAACCAGGCTGATTCTCGAGGAATGACTGGCTGCTCTACATGACTATCACAAACGATGTCCTACTGTCCGATACTGTCACAGGCTACTACTTTGGGGTTACTGGAATCTTCTCAACAACTATAATTGACAGTCTTACACTCAAGCTGTTAGATTCCTGATGGCTTCAGCATGTGTGCCCCACTTGTACTGAGACTTGCTTAAAAAAAAAAAAACTTGAAAATTAGAGTGGCTCATTGGGATAAGTGTTAGCTGAACACCAGCAAGAGCACGTATGGTGCTTCATCACTACATCAAGGTTTATAGTGTTGTTTGATGTTCTTTCATTTGATCTTTGCAACACACTATGAGAAAATTTAGAACGGTTTTACAGATGACACCTGTAAGTGGTATAGCCAGGATTTGAACCCATCAGGTCTTCTAGTAACTCCCATGGTATTTCTAATGATGGTTTTGGCTTGCTAGTCTGTTATGGGGCAGATAAGGAGGCATGAGCTCTCTGGAGGTTGTAGCTGCTATAAGCACGTACCATGTACCGTATTGTGCTGATAATGACAGATCCAAGCAGGACTGTCGTTCAGCCGGTGTATGCCAGTGAAGTAGTACTTGGTGTTAAGCTGTTGAAATACTTCTGTTTTGGGAAGAAGTTTTGCCCCAGTCACCCTGAGTATCCATCAACACTGCACTGGCCATTCCTCCTATAGGACATCTGCTTCCCCCAATCCCATGTTGCCCCACAATCCAGCAACTAAAGGCGAAGTGTCTTAACACAAAGGGGCCTCTGGGATGCAGCTCCTGTGCTTTACCACCTTCTGTGATTAATCGGTTTCCAAGCCATACCTGTGCTAAATATTTTTCAAATATCTTTTTTTTTTTCATGGTCATACTTGTTCAGATTCATGTTGATAACAACTGGTTTTGAATCAAATATCTTTAAATGTAGGAGTGGAGTAGTAAACAGTGTGAATACTTAGGAGTGTAGCTTCTATAAATATATTTATATACATACACTTTTGAAAATTTTTTTTATTGTTCACAGTATCTGATTTCTTTCTTTTTTTTTAATATATATATATATATTTTTTTTAATTTTTTTTATTTACTTATGATAGTCACAGAGAGAGAGAGAGAGGCAGAGACACAGGCAGAGGGAGAAGCAGGCTCCATGCACCGGGAGCCCGACGTGGGATTCGATCCCGGGTCTCCAGGATCGCGCCCTGGGCCAAAGGCAGGCGCCAAACCGCTGCGCCACCCAGGGATCCCAACAGTATCTGATTTCTAAATCTCTCTCTCTCTCTCTCTCTTTAAACCTGAAAGGCTTCTTTTGGCTTAGCATTTTGTGTTTTTTTGTTGTTTATTGGTTTGCTACTGTATATGAAAATCTGGGTAGCTGGTTTGAGGTGCCAGGGAACCAAAACTCCCTCTCCCTGTTGCTCCCCACCCCCATGTGTAGTCTCCACCTCCTAACCCAGGAGGGCAGCATCTCTGTTCTAGGTGGGATGAACAGCAGAGCCAAAGACACATGAGCAGCGTGGTACTTTGTCATGTATTATCCCCTTTAGCTGGACCAAGTTCTAGGTCCCGTCCAGCTGGATAAGGAAGTTAGGATGAGCCATCTTTATTCAGGGTGGCCTTGTGCCTAGGTAATCCTTTCACTATGGAAAAAGGGGAGAACCAGTCCTGGGTCACAGCCAGCAGTGTCTGGCACAGCTACTAAGCCTCTTGTTTCAGTTATCTCATTTAGAAAATAAACTCTGCGGTATTAATTTCCTTTTCCAAACATTGAAAAATTTGATTTCCTAAGCTGTTGGAATAGTAAAATGGATATGGTGACTTACCAGGTGTGTGTTTTTTAAATATACCTTTTTATCTTCCTGGTTTTTATTAAAAATATGTTACTGAAGAATGATGGGAAATGAAAAGTCATTTTTTCCTTTGCAAATAAACTATTTGGTAACGGCTTTTAAGAAAGACTTTAAAAAATTTTTTTTAATTTAAGAATTAGCACTGATACTGATGCTCAGCACACTTGGCATATAAAAACCTGTTTGGTAATAACATATTCAAATTGAAAATTATTAAATATAATAAACTAATCATAAAATAAACTTCATTTAATTGTGTGCCCACTGTGTGCCAAGCAGTGTGTGAAGATTGAGGATGGGAGGCTGGGCTCAAGATCCAGCTTATATAGTTTCTTAGACTTGGTTTCTTGAAAGGTCAGGTCACTAGAAGGACAAATGTGATTCTGTTTGGCAGCTGGAAAGTCAGGTATCTGATAATTCAGAAACACGGGAAGTGATCAAATGGCACATTTGACAAGGTCAGGCATTTTTATTATAATTCTTTGAGTGGGGACTTACCAGTGATGAGTTGCTTGAGCAGTTGAAAAGTCCTTTCAGTTAATGATTTTATTTTTAAAACGAGCTGGTTATATATTGATAACCTATACTTCCTCAATTTTTGTTGAAGTGGAAATCTTGGACATTTTAAATATAGTCTTGTGATTTTTACCTTGTTGGACACTAATTGTATTTTTCCTTGATATTATTTAAATTCTTATTGTTTTGTGGTCCATGTAAATGCGGCAGGTACTCTCTGGCATGGAGCTCAACACACTTTATTGACCTTAACTGTAACTGGCCATGCTCTTGTAAAAATTTTTTTCTTTAGGGTCAATAAATGAAAGTGCTTTAGTGATGTTACGCAATCAAGCAGAAAGATTTGGGGTGTGGCGATTTAGAGCAAGATCAAGGAGTATGGGGCACAACTCCTCTTTGATCACTTACCAGCTCTGTGACACTAGATAAGTTACTTGTTCTCTCTGAACCTGCATCAACATTTGTAAAATAGGTGGTGATAATCATATCTGCTTCTTCATGAACTCAGTGCCTCCTATATAATAAGAGATGATAGCTGCCAGTGTATTCCTTTAAAAAAATAATTAGAGGGAGAGAGCACAAGCAGGGGGAGGGCAGAAGGAGAAGCAGACTCCTCACTGAGCAAAGAGCCCCACACGGGGCTCGATCCCAGGACCCCGGGATCTGACCTGAGCTAAAGGCAGAGGTCAGACCTCTGAGCCAGCCAGGCGCCCCACTGCCAGTGTATTTTTAATAATAGCTGGTTTGCCTTAATTTGCAGGTCGGATATGTGTTTATGTGATTTCTTGGAAGGTTATTAGAAATTTAGTCTTTCGAAAGTGAGACTGTAGTTCAAAAGGAAACGCCAGCCTTTTAATCATCTTTCTGTGTAATCGTGAAAACCCGAGGCGAGGAGGTGAACAGATTTGTTCCACTGTGACTTTTAACTCGCACTTGACCAACTGGATCAGCCAGTTAGTGCAGTTTTTAAGTAGAGTTTTAGTTTTTCTTGGCCAAACACTCTTAAGGTCACACACACACACACACACACACACACAGAGAGAGAATTGGACCAAATTCCTGCCCTTGAGGAGTTTATAGCCTGATTAAAGCAGGGCTGGGAGATATCCTTGTCCAGGGAAGCTTACTATGGGGAGGGTGGAACATGAGTGTGGAGTCTTGAAGGCAAATTCATGTGTAAAGCCTGGAGCTGGAGTTTGGAAACTGTTGGTGAGGAGAGCTGTGGTGGAGCCAGCCGGGCAGGATGGCAGGAAGCTTGTGAGGGAGAGCACCCAGGCCTTTGTGCTGATGGCTAGGGGGTGGCTCCCAGTTGTGGCAGGCAGGGTATGGCGTGTAGGAAGGGTATTATCCTGCAGTGTCTTGAGCCTTGGTTTCTTCATCTCTAGGATGCAGACACCTGCCTGCCGATTACCGAAACATTTGAATAGAAGTATATGTGAGTAACTTCGTAATTATCGTGTCCTATCCATGCAAGCAGTCTCCCCCTACTCAGGTTCTGCTCGCTTGCTAAGAAAAGCATGCGAATGTGTGAGTAGTATCTACCTGGGGGTGGCAGTCCGTCTGTGTTGAATGCCAGGGGCCACCCCAGGTTATGCTTCAGCTGTTGGATTCAGGGAGCAAGGAAAGAGTCCTGCACCCATGGACCCATAGCATTCTGGGGAAAAGATGGGGATTTGACAACAAAGAGTGGAATATCCTAATTTCAAGTACTATAAGGACTGCAGAGATGACGACCTAGGGCGGATGTAAGGAGTGGACCTAGGTAGAGCGCTAGCTGGGATGGTCAAGGTAGGGCCTCTCTGAGGTGGGGACTGGTGTTGAGCATCAGGGATGCCAAAGATCTGGGGCAAGAATGTTCTGAGCCCAAGGAAGCAACTGCAGAGACCCTGAGATGGAAACCAGGTTGGTGTGTTCAAAGGACAGGAATCCGGCCAGTGCCGAGGGAGTGAGCTGGGGCAGGTGAAGGGCAGTTCTCAGAGAATCTTGTGGAGCACCTTGGTATTTGAATTTCTTGCCAGGGGCCATGGGAACTGATTGGAGGGTGGTCAATGGAGGACTGATAGGCTGTGTCTTAAGGTGTAAAAAGAAGAGTGGTTGCTCTGTGGAAGATGGGCTGAGGTGGACAAAAGTGGAAAGAGGTAGACCAGTTGAAAGGATACTACACTTGTTCAGCTGTGACCAGATAGTGGCCCCTAGAGCAGAGACAGGGGTCAGAGTGTCATGTAGAGGCAGAGCCAACCCATCCAAGGCTGGGGATGCCATGGATGTGGGATGGGAGGGAAAATGAGCCATCAGGGCTGGCTCCTAGGTGCCTGGCCTGAGCACCTGGGTAGAGAGTATACATTTCCCGAGATAGGGAAGGTTTTAGGGAGTGTGGTGGGAGTGAAGCTTTGCTTATTTTGCTTATTTAAAAAAAAATTTTTTATTTTTTAAAATATTTTATTTATTCATGAGAGACACAGAGAGAGAGGCAGAGACACAGGCAGAGGGAGAAGTAAGCTCTCTGGGAGGGGCCTGCTGAGGGACCCTCCTTGTATCCCCCCCCTGAGCTGAAGTCAAACGCTTAACCACTGAGCCACTCAGGCGTCCCTGGGGCTCTGTTTAGAACAGAACATAAAGACTCCTAACTCTGGGAAACGAACTAGGGGTGGTGGAAGGGGAGGAGGGCGGGTGTTGGAGGGGAATGGGTGACGGGCACTGAGGCGGACACTTGACGGGATGAGCACTGGGTGTTTTTCTGTATGTTGGTAAATTGAACACCAATAAAAATTAATTAAAAAAAAAAAAAAAAAAAGAACATAATGTGACGGGCAGCCCGGGTGGTCCAGTGGTTTAGCGCCGCCTTCGGCCCAGGGCCTGATCCTGGAGTCCTGGGTTCAAGTCCCATGTCGGGCTCCCTGCATGGAGCCTGCTTCTCCCTCTGCCTGTGTCTCTGCCTCTCTCTCTTTCTCTTTCTCTCTTTCTCTGTCTCTCATGAATAAATAAATAAAATCTTAGAAAAAGAAAAAAAAGAAACATAACGTGAGATGCTAGTGGAGGTGTCCAGGAGGCAGTTGGATATTAGAGTGTGGAGCTTAAGGGAGAAGTCTGAGCTGGAAAGAGATGTTTTGAGGGTCCTCTGTTAATGGAAGGACTATCCAGCACGACGCTGAGAGTATAGCTAGAGACTTAAGGGAGGGTCACAGATCTTACGGAGGAGGAGCAGCCAGTGAATGGAGTTAAGTCTGACAAATATTGACTGGCTGGCGCAGACTTGGCTGCCCTTTCTTCAGCCAGGCCAGTCTAGTTCGTATTTGGACAGGATTGAAGGGTAAAAATTGAAGTAGACATGGGAAGTCACAGACTCTTATGTGTTTCCCCTCCTAAATAAGGGAAGTGAGCCCACAGCTCAAAGCTCTTGAGGAGCAAGATAGGATGGTTGTAGTGGACACAGTTCCCAGCTGTGAAGAATATGCAGGTAACAGACACTTTCCATTAAGCTGGGCGGAGAAGAGGTTAGAAGGGGCTCTGTCTACATGGTACCCTTCTAGAATTATCATTTAAAGCTCTAACAGTGAAGAGGAGTCCCTGGTGTTTAATCACACTGCCAAGATTGTGAAGGAATTTGACATTCTGGGGATTCCTCTCAAACAATGTAAAGAAATATGTTAGGGGTGCCTGGGTGGCTCAGTCCTTTGGATGTCCAACTCTTGGTTTTGGCTTAGATGGTCATTTCACGATTCCCGGGATCGAGCCCTGCATCTGGCTCTGCACTCAGTGGGGAGTCTGCTTGAGGGTTCTCGCCCTCTGCCCCTCCCTCCACTTGTGCACTGGCATTTTCTCTCAAATAACTAAATATTCACACACAAAAAACATGCGGTTTAGAATTTGATTCAGAAAGAGGCAGTCTGTTTCCTAGGCCTCCTTCCCTGGACACTCTAGTTCCTCTCTCCAGGTGGTTGATTGTCTTGACTCTTAAGGTCTTAAACACAGGCTGTGTAACTGACATTGGGACTTGGGCAGGTCCTCTGTGAACCTTCGTTCCTGTCTGCCTGAAGTTAGGGCATCCAGTGCGCTCAAGCTGGGCTTCTCGAGCTCCTCCCAGAAACCAGGGACTGGTGAGGGTCGGGTCGACGGGCAGCTGCTCAGCCCAGGGAGAACCAGGGCTCAGTGAGGGTATGCATGGCAGCCAGCCCCGGAGGAGGCAGGAAGGGCTGGGCTTCTCTCATGAGGGGGACTCTTGAATGGAATGAAAACTTGTTGTGGGGAAGAGCTGGGGACAGGACAGACATTCTGCATGGAGTGGACAGCATCTGCAGAGCTTCTGCAGGGCATGGAAGTGCAGGCGAGGTGGTGGAAAGGGTGCATTCAGGGGGTTTGTCAGGTTGGAATCTGAGTGGGTGTGAAGGGGGAGGTGACGAGGCTGCAGTGTCACAGGACCAGCTCGGGTGCTGACCTCATACACTGCAGTGCGGCTGCACTTCTTATTGGGGGGGACCCCCAGAGGCTGCCTGAAACTGCCGACAGTACCAAACCCTACATATGCTATGTGTTTTCCTATCCCTACCTCCCTGTGAGAAAGTTTCATTTACAAATCAGGCACTGTAGGGGATTCATACAATGATAGAATAGAACAATTAGAACAATATACTATAATACAAGTTGTGAAGCTGTGCTCTCTCTCTTTCTCTCCAACTATCATATTGTAGCATGCTCACCCTTTACGTGATGTGAAGTAACATGCCTGCGTGGTGAGGTGAAGCGAGGTGAGTGCTGCAGGCACTGGCATGCCCTTGACCCTTGACCCTCCGGCTGTAGTTGGAAAGAGGACAACCTGCTTGAGGACTGTGGCTGAGCGCGGCTAACTGGAGCTATGGGAAGAGAACCGTGGAGAAGGGGGACTGTGGTTGGGAATAGGTGATTTCCCCTGTATGTTCTCCTCTGTCAGCGGCCCCATGGAGAAGCCAAAATCGGTTGACTCAGACCTTCAGAAACATTAGGGCTATGAATTCTGTAGAGTTAAAACCAGAAACAAAGCTCAAGCTTTGTTTGACAAGTCAAAGTTTTTAAAGCTTTCTCTCAAAACCCACCAAACAGGCTCATTTTGGTGTTTGTCCTTGGAGTTGAGGGCATTTGCGTTACCTAAAGCTACCTTTGGATACCTTCTAGGCTTTCCAGATGCGGTGTGGGCCTTTGAGGCCAAGTGCGCTCTGGGTAAGGTTGTTGCTGTGTGTTCTGTTTTGAAAGACCAGTTTCCTCTGCAAATGCCTTAATCAGTAGGAATCGCTGGAGTCGGGACCAACTGACTCCTCTGATAGGTCCAGGTGAGGTGGGGAAGTGGGTCAGTCACCGCGTGGGACAGAGCACTCATGTACGAGGAGCTCAGGAAATACTTGCTGAATGAATGAAGGAGTGAGCAGATGATCGAGAGGTTATGCTATCAAACTGGCAGTCAGCGTTTCCACGTCGTTTTACTCAGATTTATAGACAAAATGTTTTTGTTTAAGACTCGTGTTTTTATACTTTTATGTTTAAAAACTCACACTGCAAACATTTTTTCAGAGTAAGCTAGATCCCTCAAAGGAGTGTCTGGCTTGCTGGTGTTAGGATGAGCATCAGCAGGCAATGCTCCCCATCGTCCTCTGCTTTTAGAAGGCTACTTGTAGAAATGGTTGAAGGTTAAAGCTTTCTCAGATTTTAGATCTGTGTTGAAATTATTAAAAAATGAATTGTGTAAATTACTGTATGAACATGGCTCATTTATTAGAAATACTTGGTGAGTGCCCTTTAAGTGCTAAGCGTTGAGCAGCAGGGAGCAGAACAGATGTGGCCTCCGCCCCCATGCACCTGGCCCCGTGATAGGGAGACGTCACCTAATGAAGTCACCTAATGACTAACCATGGTTATTGCTATGAAGGAAAGTAAATGAGAACTTTTTTTTTTTTTTAAGATTTTATTCATTAGAGACAGAAAGAAGCAGAGACACAGGCAGAGGGAGAAGCAGGCTCCATGCAGGGAGCCCGACCTGGGACTCGATCCCGGGTCTCCAGGATCACACCCTGGGCTGAAGGCTGCACTAAACCGCTAAGCCACCAGGGCTGCCCAGTAAATGAGAACTTACAAGAAGTGACACCCGACCTAGGCTGGAAGCGTAGGAAGGTTTTTAAACAGAGACTTAGTCGAGTAGGGTGATTCTAGGGAGAGTGGGACATGTACAAAGGTCCTGAGCCAGGAGAGAGCATGTGTGGTCGAGGGGTTTGAAAGCAGCCCAATCTGGTTAAAGGGTCCAGAGTGAGGGAAAAGTTTAATTCAGACTGTGCTCTTCAGAAATAGCCTCAGCAAAAATATTTTAGGTTATCATCAAAATTGAAGCTCCCGGTGGCAGAGTACACTTTTTAAAAATATTTATTCATAGAAAACACAGAGCGAGAGAGAGAGGCAGAGGGAGAAGCAGGCTCCATGCAGGGAGCCTGACGTGGGACTTGATCCCTGGTCTCCAGGATCACAACCCCAGGCTGCAGGTGGCGCTAAACCATTGCGCCACCGGAGCTGCCCAGTAGAGTACAATTTAATATGAATAAGGAAGAGACTGTTTAGACTTCTTGCCCTGATAGAGAGCATATGCCTATGAAGATGCCCATGACCTAACCCTCCAAACCTGTGAGTGTGTTAGGTGAAGTGGCACAGGGGACTCTAAGTTGCAGATTAAGGTTGCTCATCAGATGACTTTAAAATGAGGGAGATTATCCTGGATCACCCATGTGGGCCAGTGTAATCGGAGGAGTCCTCCTAATGTAGAAGAGGGAGGCAAAAGAGAGATTTGGAGCTGCATCAGCGTTGGCCTCGCAGAAGGAAGAAGGGGCCCAGGGTCAAGGAATGCAGGCAGCCTTTGAAGCTAGCTAGGGTGAGGACACAGATTCTCCTGTAGATCCTTCAGAAAGCAACTGCCGACACCTGATTTTTTTTTCTTTTTTTTTACTTCTGAACTATGGAACTGTAAGATGCTAAGTAAGTGTGTATTGTTTTAAGCCATCGAGTTTGTGATAACTGTTACAGCAGCCGTAGAAAACCAGTACACCTGCCCAGGTCAAGGTCTCATTGCAGAGATGGCTGTTGTCGTTTCTTGGTACAGTAACGACCTCTGAAAATTTGTGCGCCATTCACAGAGCAGTGGAGAGTGGCGCTTATACATCCTATGTTGAAGCAGGTAGCTGTGATGATTCTTCAGTAAGTAGTGATTAGCCACTGCGAAATGTCAGGCCTGCTCTCTAGGAGCTTGGGATGAGTCTGTGGGCTAGAGACTGAAAGATCTGTGCCCTCCTAGAGCTTCAGTCCATGTGCCTCACAGCTCTGACTTATACAGAGGGCTGGTGAGGGTAGAGATTTCTAACTCAGTACTGCTGGATATAAATTTTTATGAGTGCAGGGTCCTCAGATGTATTTTTAAATCTCCAAATGACCAGTCACCAAAATAAGGAAAACAGTTTAAGGTTTCATAACTTTAATAACACACACACACACACACACACACACACACACACACACACACATCTTGACTGAAAGGCCTAACAGGAGATATTAGTCTGATGATTGATTTTTCTAATCAATCAGGAGAGAGAAGCAGTTCCTTTCTCCCCTGAAGGAATCTGACTCAGGCAGAGTTGCAGGGTTTAGATAAAAGCACAACCGTCTTTAATGCCTCCTTGCTTCTCTTTACCATGTAGAAGAGAGAGGGGAGGGAGGAGGATCTTTAAAGAGAGGGAAGAAAAAGACTCAGCCATCTTGCCAGGCTACCTGGGATGCTGACGGTGACCAGGGCAGATGCAGGCGTATGGACCTGGTGACCACTAGTCCTTGGAAAGTGGAAGCACTCTCCTGCCTCTGGCGGGAGGGAGAAGTATCTATCAGCGGACACCTGGAGAGTCAACCTGGTTGGGGAAGAAGGGGTCTCCTAAGGCCAGTGGAGCTTTGGTGGCCAGATAAGGTGTCCTCAGGTAGCCTGGACATGTGAAGATTGACCGTAAGACCTCCCAGGCCAAAGCAACTCACCAGTGCTGTGAAACCATCGCCAGATCCAACCATATAGTTGGAATTTCAGGCACAGTATTTTAAAATTCAAGCTGTTGCACCAGGCAAGTTCCATTGCTAGTTTTATATCTGAGGCTGGGGTGACTGTATAATTTGTCTTACCAAACTGGGATATTTGTGTGGGAGGAGGGAGGTCCAGGACAACAGGTGTGTACCAGGACTGTCCTGAGAAAACCTGGGTGTATGGTCAGCCAAGCTAGGTGCTGGGAGCTTTAACCACTCTGTGGATAGTCTGATGAGCAAAAATGACTCCGTACAAGGTGGCCTTTGTGTAGAAGGGACTAGGCCTTCCAGGAGAGAAGGCGTGACCCAGGGGCCTTTCCTAAGATGCCTGTCCACAGCACGGGGTGCTCTCCGGCCAGGGGCTCATGAAGAGTTATTTTTTGTACACCCTTGAATATAATGCAAGATCTATTTTTTCACCCCCAAATTACTACACCTTATAACCCTCGTAAAGTTGTTCTCCTGTGAGAGTTGCCTTCTTTATTTTATTTTTAATTAAAAAAAATTTTTTGAGTTGCCTTCTTGATTACTTTATTTTGAACAACAAAGTTCTGTTTATTATAAACACATTAGCCTAAAAGGACCTCCATCAGTTATAATTGTGGATGTGGATAGAGGTTAACCTGGTTTTAAGATACTTTAAATAAAATAAATTGCTTTTAAAAAGGAGGCAAAGAAATATAGCTCCCATTTAGTAATAATTCCTCAGGATTTGACACCATAATTGCAAGTCTTGGATGTTGTTATAAACTTTAAACTGTCCTGGAAATGCTCCTGAAAACTGGTTTAGACCTGGGTTTCAGAAAGTAATGTGAAAGAAGCATATGGAGTTTGAATTAAATTGCTTCATGAAATATAAGTAAAACTACTTTTAAATACTTAATGTATTATTTAAGTGTTTGTATAAATCAGATGTCAGTTGATTATTTCATCTATATTCATAAAAGCTTATAATACAAATTGGCCAAAAAACCTGTTTTGGATTTTTCCCCCCTCCAAGCCAGGAGTCTGATTGGTAGGCATACATAATATATGAGGGGTGGTATAATGATAAAAAGGTGTTATGGGAACAGTTGGGAGAAAGACCTCTTCAGACTGCAAGGTAACAAGGCTGGGATGAAGATCGAATTCCTTCAAGAAATGATTGGGTTTTGACTTAAGGTTGCAGATGGTAGACTAGGTGTACAGGTTTCCCTGAAGGCTCCATAATGGGGGAGATTGGGTTACTACAAGACAGGAGACAGATGGCTCTGGCTTATGACTGTTACAGGAGAGAGGCCAAGTCTGGAGCATGTCATATGGGGACTCAGGGCAAAGGCGAGAGAGGGTCTGCCCTGTGACACCCTGGGAACTGTCAGGTGAGGCGGGGGCTGGGGACTGAGGTATAGATCTGGAAGGGAGTTTCTGTATGCAGGACCACAGATGCCAGATAACACCATTATTTCCCATGTCTGTACAGAGTGTAGGCTGCTGGCAGTAACATTCTGGCCAAAAACTAAACCAAACCCCAGAGCACTTTTTTTGGGGGGGGATGGAAATGTCGAGGGGTTTTATAGAGCTAAAATTGATTACAGCTCAAAAATGATTCTTGTAGAAAAGGCAGTTATGTTATTTAAAAAACCCTAAAAGCTAGGGCTTCTAGTGTGAATGCTGGCACCCCAAGAATTTAAGGCTTCCTCTTCTAGGACTTAGTTGATGAGTGGTTTGCAGTCTGATGGCAGCTTCCTACCCATTCAGCCTAACGTGAATCCCGCCATTGGCAGGTGCCACTCAGGGCTCCCTTCAGAATTCCCGCTCAGGGTGGCACCCAGCCAAAAATGGACCTTTCTTAGACAACACCAACACAGGAGAACCAAGGATTGTGAGGTGAGGCATGTGGTGAGAGCTTGCAGCATAGAAAGGGGATGGCAAAGTAAACCAAGAGAAACACTGGGAGAAGCAGATAATCCAGGGACAGAACAAGAACTGTGAGGGGGGGAGAAAACCTTCCAGGTAAAATGCTCAGAATAAGAACCTGTTGATCCACAAATGAAGAACAGAGTGTGCTATTATTATTACGTAAGAGGCATGATCGGAACCAAGACAGGACTTTTTGAGATTGCTGATATAACTGCTGAAATTTAAAAATTTCGGTAGAAATATTAGAAACTCAAGTTGGAAAACCTCAGAACCACAGAGAGGGGAGGCCAGAAGGCCCCATACCTGACTAGGTAAGGGGTTCCAGAAAAGGAGCACAAAATGGGGTGCGTGAAGTGGTCAGTGTGCCTAAGTCCATAGATTGAAAGGGGCCATGCAGTCAGTGCACAGTAAGTGAATAAAGGTTCACGTGCAGAGACACGGTTGTGCTGTTCAGGATGCCTAGGGTAAGTGAAGAGCCTAACAATTCAAAGAGATGAAAATTGGGCTTTCATTAGAATTTTTGTTGGGCTCACTGGATATTGGAGTAAGAGCAGTAGCATCAAAGTTCTGAAGAAAATGTTTTTCAACCTAGAGTCCTGTACCCAAACTATCGATCAAGGGGAAGAGCAGAATAATGACATATATGGAAGGACTAAGTTGACCTGTCCTGTTCCCTTAGGATGATTTCTAAGAAAATAGAGTAAGAGGGAAACCTGCTTTCCAGAGCATATCAGCCCAGGAGGTCAGTGCTAGGATGACCCGACCCAGGACAACAGCCCTAGAACAGTTCGAGTAGTAACAGGAGGTGCAAAGCCTCTGAGGAGAAAACCCAGCAAGGAAGCAATCCTGATTTGATACAAAGTAGGGGGGCACCTGGGTGGCTCCGTGGTTGAGTGTCTGCCTTTGGCTCAGGTCGTGATTCCAGGGTCCTGGGATCAAGTCCTGCATCAGGCCCCCCCACAGGAGCCTGCTTCTCCCTCTGCCTGTGTCTCTGCCTCTGTGTGTGTCTTATGAATAAACAAATAAAATCTTTAAAAATATATATATAAGGTATGATTGGGAGCTCAGAAATGATTGAGGCTAGGAAAAAAAAAATAGTGTAAGGAAAAAAGCAATGAGAAATGCCAAGAAAAGCCAAAGTCATGGTTCAAATGTGAAGTACACCAAGCAATTGATAGACTGTAAGAAATGTGTGTTTGACCTTGATGCTGGGAACAGTTTTCCGTTGAGGCCAAGGGCTCTGATACTGGTCCCAGATAGAGAGGATAAGTTCAATGTGGTTTGATTGAACACTGAACATTTACCTGGTTACATAAAAGAACAGGTGGCCAAATTGTGGTTACGCAAGACAAAATGTAAGTGGTAATATAGTCTGACTAATAGCGTAAAAGTTTAGCTAATGGGTGATAGTAGTTGGAGGGAAACGTTTGGGAGAAAGGGTCAAAATGCTGACAGCCGGGTCTCACCAGTTAGGGAACGGAGAGATTTTGTTGAAAGTCGGTGAAGGGAAAACAGGTGGTTAAATATATTGTGTAAAACTTTAGGGGTAATAAATAGAAGAACTAAGGTAATATATACAGTTACTAAACACGAGAAAGTGAAGTAGCAAATAGAAGTTCTTCCGTTTTCAGGGGCCAGCAGTTGCTGTCCAAAGCTGATAAATCAAGAAATACAAGGATAAGCAGAGGTGATGGAGTTATGGAGAAGTAAATCCAGATTTTTTTTTTTTTTTTAAGAGGTTTTCCTAGAGTGGGGCTTGGGATGAGTTTGGAATCTGCTGCCTTCCATCATAAGTTTTTTGTTTTTGGCTTCTTGTCATTGATTTGTATTTATTTATTTATTTATTTACTTATTTTTTTTTTAAAGATTTATTTATTTATTTATTCATGATAGTCAGAGAGAGAGAGAGAGGCAGAGACACAGGCAGAGGGAGAAGCAGGCTCCATGCACTGGGGCCCGATGTGGGACTCGATCCCGGGTTTCCAGGATCGCGCCCTGGGCCAAAGGCAGGCGCCAAATCGCTGCGCCACCCAGGGATCCCTGATTTGTATTTATTTAACAAAAGTTGAAAACTGAGTTTGAGGGCACCTGGGTGGCTCAGCGGTTGAGCGTCTGCCTTGGGCTCAGGTCGTGATCCCAGGGTCCCGGGATCGAGTCCCACGTCAGGCTCCTTGCATGGAGCCTGCTTCTTCTCCCTCTGCCTGTGTCTCTGCCTCTCTCTCTCTGTCTCTCATGAATAAATAAATAAAATCTTCAATAAAAAAAACAAAAACTGAGTTTGAACATGGTTTAAATGTAGAGGTGACACAAATGCCACGGTAATGCCATCTTCCAATTTTATAATGCTTAATTTGGACGAACGAAGAAGGCTGTGTTTTATATTCAGTGATAATAGTGTCCTTGTTCTAATGAAGCGATAGTTCATGTTTCCTGGGACAAAGTTGCATGGCTGGAGGCAGAATCTTTAATCCTTGAGGAAATGAGTTATTGCCAAAAACAATGAAGCAAAGCTGCTATTGTCCTTAGAGTTTTAAAAGCGTTCCAGTGTGTAGATCTTTTTTGAAGTAGTTATACAAAAGTATACCCAGCTCTCTTTGGGGGAGAACTTGAGGATATGAGGTAGGAGTGTGGCTTACTTGAAGTTGAAATAACCTTGCTGTTAATAGCATGTGAGTGGGTCCTGAATCTTGGCCAGCAGTTCTGATCTAGACTCCAGAGACCTGAATTCATATCCTACCCTCAGTTTTATGTCTCGCTTATGTCATTATTAGCCTTTTATATTGTATTTTGTTATTTCATGTTGTTTCATCTCTAAAGATGATATGGTTTTGGGTTTTTTTAAGGTTTTAAGTAACCTTGACACCCAGTGTGTGGCCTGAACTCATGACCCTGAGATCAAGAGCTGCATACTCTCCCTACTGAGCCAGCCAGGTGCCTGGAATTTTGTATTTTATTTTATTTTTAAAGATTTTTGTTGGGCAGCCTGGGTGGCTCAGTGGTTTATTTATTTATTTATTTATTTTTGGCTTAGTGGTTTAGCACTGCCTCTGGTCCAGGGTGTGATCCTGAATGACCCAGGATCGGGTCCCGCGTCAGGCTCCCTGCATGGAGCCTGCTTCTCCCTCTGCCTGTGTCTCTGCCCCTCCCTCCCTCTCTCTCTCTCTCTCTCTCTCTCTCTCTAAATAAATAAATAAATAAATAAATAAATAAATAAATAAATAAATCTTTTTAAAATTTTTTAATTCATTTTAGAGCAAGAGAGAGAGCGCACAAGCTTGGGGAGGAGGAGAGGGAGCAGACCCTCCACTGAGCTGGGAGCCCGATGCAGGGATGAGGTACGAGATCCCAGGCCCCTGAGATCACAACCTGAGCCAAAGGCAGACACTTAACCCTCTGAGCCACCCAGGTGGCCCTGAGTTTTGTATTTTAAATGTGGCTTTTCAATATATTGGAATCCCAGGGCAGTTTTTATGTCATTACAGCTCCAAAATCCCAGAGGTGATTGTTCACCTCCCCTGTGGAAAGCAATCTGGGAAGTCATTTTTCCTGTTCCTTTTGGCGTCTAAAACAATCTTAGTTCAAACTTAGATTCTCACCTTTCCTTGACAGTTTTTCTTTTGCCCTGATAGGGGAATAGGCTTCTCAGATCCCGTTCTGTTATTTCCATTATTTCCCTTTGAAGGCCATAACTTCTACCCCCTGGTTCCTGTCACTCTGAATGTGAGTTGTTAGTATAGTTTTGAATTCCTCCATACATACTGGGTGGGTTAGTAATGACAGCAGTTGCTGTCACTGCTTCTTAAGAGGAAATGAGTTGAGCAGCCTAGCAGCTGCTGCCCAAGTCCCAGGCGTTGCTGTGGGTATCCTGGCAGTGCCCAGAGAGTGGGTGCTGCTTGCACGGAGCCAGCATCAAAGGGCTTTGGGGGAGGGGGGGGGAATCCCTGGGTGGCTCAGTGGTTTAGCACCTGCCTTCGGCCCAGGGTGTGATCCTGGAGTACCGGGATCGAGTCCCACGTCTGGCTCCCTGCACAGAGCCTGCTTCTCCCTCTCCCTGTATCTCTGCCTCTCTGTGTGTGTCTCATGAATAAATAAAATCTTAAAACAAAGGGCATGAGGGGCAAAGTGGAGAAAGCTGGGATTTGAGCAGAAGCTGGAGTTCGGTGTGGCCTGTGCCTTCCTCTACGAGCAGACCCTCCCTTTTGGAGCTGTACTCAGGAGGCAGCTGTGTTTGAATGGCTTAGACCAGTGCCCATCCCGTAGGACTTTAGGTGGGTTACACTGGGGACGGTGCCATTGTTTGACTGGACACAGCTCTTTTTGGTTACTTGTTCCCTCCAGACACAGCCTCTGCTCACGGGCTGTGATCTCCTGATTAAGGCTGGTTTCAAAGCTGAATTAAGAAAGTGCTTAGTTTCCCCATCCAGAGAAAACTGCTTCTTCCTTGAGGATTAAGACACCTGCCAGTTGTTGAGCTTGGTTGGGGGCTAGTTACTGGATTCTTCCATCAAGGTGCTTCCTTCTGTTTTCTAAGATTCTGATTTTATCCAACTTAACTTCCACCTGCCCCTGGGTCATTGTTTTCCTGAACTTCCTATTCGGCGTGGTCCCCGGGAACCAGATGCAGCCAGGGCAGGGGCAGGCCCCCTGGTCACTGCTGTGTGTCCTCCTCTGGCTGACTGGGGCCTGAGGCCGGAGACCAGGGCGGTCCGCCTCCATCTAGGGCGGGACAGGTCCTGAAGGGAGCACACTGTGCCCACTGTCCCGGGACCTGGGGGGAAGCACCGTCTGGAAACACAGCCGCAGAGCCCTCAGGAGGCACATTTCTCATGTTGGCTGGGTTCTCTTCTGGGTTTCCTGCCCCCCCCCCCCCCAAGCCTTCTTGCTGTTTCCATTCTTCTGTGCACTTGGCTTTCATCCGCAGTAGCTGCTACAAGTAAAATGTGTGGACTCCTCCTATAAGAGCTGGGCATTTTTATTCTAAGTAGCACCATAGGGGCGTCCGGGTGGCTCAGTGGTTGAGAGTCTGCCTTTGGCTCAGGTCCTGGGATCGAGCCCCACGTCCGGTCCCCGCAGGGAACCTCCCTCTCCCTCTGCCTGTGTCTCTGCTTCTCTGCGTGTCTCTCATGAATAAATAACTCTTAAAAAAAAAAAAAAAAAACATTAAATAGCACCATGGTAAATTTTGTTAAACACAAAAGAAAAAAAAAAGTTTGGCATCTTCAGCGCAGGCAAAGACCTGGAGTTAGCCTCTCTGGAGGAGGAGGGGCCCCCCCAGGCCGCGCCTGAGGAAGGGGACGCGGGGAGCCTGCCCCGGAGGTGCCCTGGCCCTGGCCGCGGGAACACCTGCGTCTCCCCAGGTGCTGGAGCAGCTGGAGGCCCCTGTCGCCACCTCAGCGCCGCTGCCCGACCCCTTCCTCACAGGCGGGGTTTGGCGCCCTCCTCAGGCCCAGCCTCGCTGCCTCGCCGCCCTCTGCCACCTGCGGGTGGGCCTGGCTCCCTCAGGGCCGAGCTGGGTGGGAGGGGGGTGGCCAACCCTTACTCGTCCCAGAAGGCTCTGGAAGGTGTGTGGAAGGAAGACGTGAGCGAGGGAGACAGGGAGCAGGAAATAACAGGCCCAGCACCTGCCTGGGGTAGCTGGCCGGCCTCGGGCCTCGGGCGTGGGTGAGGAGGAGAGGAAGCGGCGGGGAAGACGCGGGAATAACCTTGGAAGCCCGCGGCTCTTTATGGCTCTTTATGGCCTTCCCGTTGGAGCTGGTTCCGTCGGCAGGTCCCCTCTTCCCAGCCGCGCCCGCCCATTCCAGTAAGGCCTTCCCTCGCCGCCCTCAGCCTCTGGGCACGTCGCTGACGCCTGTCTGCAAGCAGAGCAGCTCTTTGTTTCGTTGGAGGTTCTGCCTCTCCAGCTAAGGCTATAGATGCCTTGAAACCTGGGGGTTTTATATTTTAGGAAGCATTTGACAGGAATGGGGAAAAAAAACATTGCTCCAAAGTAATTTTTTGACCTGCCCCCCCGCCACCCCCCCCATCTAGCTGGGAGAGCTCAGGGGCAGAGTAATTACCCTCCTTGCAATGCGAAGGCCTCTGTTTTCTTATCTGTAAAATTAGAGGGCTGCGTGCTCTGCTGTTTCCAGGGCTCACAGCCTGTGATTCAGTGCTCTGGACCCCAGCACTTTGCTGGGGGGCCCGGGGTCAGGGTTCCATCCCCAAATCTGCCAGGTAACTGACTTTGCTCACTTACGGTCGGGGCCGGTTCTTGCTTCCCAGCTACTTTGTCGGAGCTCCTGGGATCTGGGACCACATGTGTGGAACGTGTGTGTGGTGGTCCTGAGGAGACGCCCTGTGGCCTCGGCCTTGCCCGTACCCTCTGCCAAGAACTTCGAGGCACCCAGGGGCCCTGACTTGGCCCCAAGTCTCCGTTCCAGTTCTGTATCTTGGTGTGTGCGGCTCATCCCTTCAAATGTAGGAGGGATTTCGAGGTGGAAGAAGACTGTGCCTGCGATCCAGGCCTCTGGGAGGAAGGACAGTGCCAGGGACATGTGTTCCCCCAAGTGCTCCTTCTGTATCTCCTGCTTCACAGGCCTTCCCTGGATAGAGTCGGGCCCCCTCCCTGTTTCTCCTTCTCTTGCACCTGCTGCATTGTATTGGCTTAAAAATGGTTTTGGTTAAATCCTTTATTGGGATCATAGAGACAGGTAGTAGGGACAGTTTTGCTTGTAGGCAGGTTTTTTGTTTGTTTTTGCTTTAGCATCTGAGATTCGTGGGTTTCTTAAAGACCAGGAGTGGCTCGTTTTCTGTTTGGGAAGTTGTTTGTTCACATTTGCGTGCCCTGCCCTTTCTCCCCCCAGCTCCGGTCTCCCTTCTCTCTGTCCAGTCAGGTGTGTTTCTTCTCTTTGTTTCTGTTCCCAGCTGTTCCGTGAGTCAGGCCCAAAGATGGTGAGTAAAGAGCATTTTGAGAAGGAACCCTGCAGAAAGATAGTGGATCTGTGAGGATGCCTCCTGGCTGTGAAACAGAGATTTTAAGGACTGTGGATTGCGGTTAGGGCCCCTCTTAGTGGGATGGGAGGAAGAAGTACTGCTGTGATTCCCAGTACCCAGGTGGCACTGCCCGGACCTCCCTGCAGCCTCCGTGCCAGACTGCTAGGATGATCGTGGAGGAACCTGGCCGAGGCAAGAGTGCCCAAAGTAAGAGCTGATACCGAAAGGCGGAGAAAGAAAAGGGGGGTGGGGAGTAGAGGGAGAGAGATTCGGTTCACTTGTGTCTTGGGCAAGATTAGGTTCTAAATCAGTATTATTAAAAGACAAACTGAGACATATTAAAAAGCTTTACGAATTTGAGCAAAAAATGGTTGGAATCTGGTAGCAGCAAGTTTGGAAGTGGTTAAGAGTGCTCTGCCAACAGGAACCAGGGAGAGCCTGGTAAGCAAAGAAAAATTATTTAATCAGCTGTAGCTTGACGCCTGGTTGGCTGTTGGTGATGTGTTGTCGCTAGGGTTTGATTTTATAACCTTGAGGCTTAGAGATTTTTGCTCACCTAGGCCTAATGGCCTCATTGTTTAATTAACAGTATGCGGACTGAAGGTTCAGGGTATAGTCAAAATTACCTTTGAAAATTACCTCGGGAAGGCACAGAGTTAGACATTGACATATGATCGCTTGTTAAGTTTAATGGGGCCATTTCCCCTCCAGGGTGGGAGTATCTGTGGAGTTCCATTTGTCCTGGGCCTAGGCTTAGGGGTCATGTTCTATGAAAAGTGTGTCTTTTAAAACACCAGGATCCTACCCCAAGAGGTGCTGATACCACGAGAGATGGCATACTTTTTACCTTGTTTCAACAACCCCTCCACTCAGGCTTGACTCGTCTAGTGTGTGTGTGTGTGTGTGTGTGTGTGTGTGTGTGTGTGTGTTTGTAGCACGAACCAGTCACAGGATTCCACCTTTACTGTCCCCAGCACCTGGGCTTGGGGGGGTTGGGGGTGGAATCTCTTGACCCAGGAGGAATAATCCTAATATCTCTCAGTTCTGATTTACTGAAATGTTAATTTTGTGTTAAACTCAAGTCTCCAAATTCTCTGTTTTGTCCACAGGTTGCTTGTGGGGGCCCCTCGGGCGGTGGCCCTTCCGCTGCAGAGGGCCAACAGAACTGGAGGCTTGTACAGCTGTGACATCACCTCCCCAGGGCCTTGCACACGGATTGAATTTGACAACGACGGTGTGTTCTTCTGTCTTCACTGTGTCCCCTTGGCCAGCTCGCCTGTACCCCAATTTGCCCTTTCCACGAGGAAGGAAAGGGGATCCAAGCGTTTGTTCTTGGAGGAGGCCTCTTTTAATGACACGTCTTGACTGTTTCTCGTTTGCCCTGAAAACAGCTACTTTTTCAGTGATATTGGGATCCGCACAGAATTGCTGCCTTTCCTAATGTTGCTTTCTGAACGGATATGGTGTATTGATGTCGCCACCTAGTGATGGCTGAGGTCCTACAGGAGGTCGTTAAACTGAATTCAGAGCAGCGAAGAAAATCGGGCATAGCTTGTGCTTAGCTGCCAGAAGTTCTCACGTGCAAATATTTGCGAGAGAGACTCTTAAATATCCGATCTCTCAGAAGTGAGAGCTGACTGTCATGGATAATTTTGCCCAACCGGCTCAACTAGAGGCTTGTGTTGGGAGGGATCTATGCTGGGCAGAGCAGTTAGTGTACTGAGAAGCTTCCAAGCAAGCCAGATTTGACATATCTGGTCTAAGTAGATTTGCAGATTCACGTTTATGTTCTTCTCTTGCTTTTTCATCTTTTAGAAATAACACTTGTGTGGTTTTTTTTCTCTTCACTGAATAGAAAATGATATATGTTAATTGTGGGGAAACTTGTAAAAGATAACCAACCTATATAAGGGAAAAACCAAAAGCCCATGGGTAATCTAGACATAATCACTCTTCAATATTTTAGCTTCTCTCTATTTAAGGTTGTTTAGTTTTCACATTTTTGTAACGATTCAAGATTTAAAAAAAATCATGCCTGCCTTCTCATTGAGGAAGGCAAAAATTTGGATATAGGGTCATACAGTAGGTTCAGATTGATGCTGAAATGAACACATACATGATGATATTTATGGTTTCTCTCTTTTGGAGGGGAAGGGGTAAAAACTAAATATATCGCTTTCCTTTTTCGGCATTGATAGAACAGCATAAAGTGAGTCTGAGGCCTTGTCTTCCCATCTCTAAGAAAGAAAAGAATAATTCATGCTATTATGTAAATAACAAATTTGGGTCTGTAGAGAAGTATCCACTTCTTGTGGATGGCAACTGGAGTTTGGAAACTGGATTTTTACATCATTGCTTTAAGTCGCATTTGTGGGAAGGCTACTCCTGAGTCTCATAATTTTCAAATAGCTTTTTGTACTCAGGATCTTGGTTGTCAGAAAGAGCATGGGGCCATCAAGTAAAGCTATATATTTTATGTAAAGAATTTTAAGAAGATTCTTACCAGTAAGCACTTAACCTATTTTCTTAAAAGGAGAAATAATTTTTCTGGAGTGAGTAATTGAATTTGCTGAGGAGCAAGACTTGGAATCTAGGCAGTTTAGAAACCATCTTGTATTTCTGTTCATCTTTTGCTTCATTGCCTGCTTCAGTCACTTTGAAGTCCTAACTATGTGTATGTAACCTGTGCTGCTTTCCACAGCTGACCCTTCATCAGAAAGCAAAGAAGATCAATGGATGGGGGTCACCGTGCAGAGCCAAGGTCCAGGGGGCAAAGTTGTGGTAAGTGTGGAGAAGCAGGCTCATTCCACAAGGTCGGAGTGCCTGTCATGTGCTAGCACCAGGCTGACAGCAGAGAACAAGATGGGCAGAGTCCTGCCCACACACAGGGGACATTCCAGAACACTCGCTGCTTTAAAGCAGGAATTGATGTCAGGAAGAAATTGAGGCATTATTTTTTTCTGTGATTTCTAAAGATTTTTATTTATTTACTTTAGAGAGTGTGTGTGCAAGTAGAGGGAGGGGCAGAGGGAAAAGGAGAGAGAGAATCTCAAATAGACTCCATGCTGAGTGAGTGTGGAGCCCGACGTGGGCCTCAATCTCACGATCCTGAGATCATGACCTAAGCTGAAATCAAGAGTCGGATGAATAGCCAGCTGAGCCACCCAGGCGCCCCTCTGTGACTTCTGATACACTTTTTTTTGAAGACTTTATTTCTTCATGAGAGACACAGAGAGAGGCAGAGACATAGGCAGAGGGAGAAGCAGGCTCCCCGCGGAGAGCCCCTTGCGGGACTCAATCCCTGGACCCCAGGATCACGGCCTGAGCTGAAGGCAGATGTTCAGCTGTTGAGCCACCAGACGTCCCTGATATATTTCTTTAGAATTTTCAGACTCAAGTTATTAATAAGCCTTCACTGAATATCCCTAAAGCACCAGATGGTCTTTAGAATGCAGAACACAACTAGATGATGGTTTGTGTCCCAGCAACTATGTGGCTTTTTGAGTTATAAAAAATAATGGGAATGGGAATGGAAAGTAAGAGCAGGTAATTTAAAACTCTGGTTGGTTGTTCTCAACATCTTCAAATACCAGCAGTAGTGAAGGAAATACAAGCGGCAGTGAAGGAAAGGTTATCAGGTGGATTGCGGGAGGTGGCCTTCCAGGCTGGATTATGATGGTTTCTCTCTGTGTCTCTTTCAAAATCTGATTGCTCTTAAATCCTATATCTTATAGATATATGATTTTGAAAAAAAAAATGAGAATTTTACCGAACCCTGAATTTTGATAGTTAAGGGATTACAGGAAATCAACTTGGATATCATGAAGTCTGATAGTCAGCCTGTGGTACATGGAGGGTAACCATGAATACCTTGTAAATTATAGAGATTATTCCATCTTTTCTGGCAGTGGAATTCTCTCTGCCTTTTAAAATAAACTTAATCGGCATTTAGAGCATAAGTTAGTACTGGTTATAAGGAAATAGTTGTCTTTGTTTTAACTGTTGTTTGCCTGGTCCCTATGGAAATATGTCTGATTTCTCTCCTCTGGAATATAAGTACATATTTTCATAAATATACTGATGTGAAAGCTTAATTAAGTTAAGAAAATAAAATGTTTCCCATTGTTGATGTGACAAGTAAAATTACACATAAATTGCCTGTGGATTACAGATTGACATCCAGTATTTGGACCGGAGCATTATTCTTCGGGTGAGAATGAGACCAAAGTCCTAGTTCTTATATGCTAGCCAGTGGTCTCCATATGCCACTTTGGGGAGCAGTTGCTGGTTTTGGATCCGGTCCCATTTAGAATTAATCTCTTTATTACAAATTGATAAAATGGTCCAATAATAAACATGAGGTTTATAGAAATGAATAGGCTACTCTACTCCATCTGTTTGCAGACATGTGCTCACCGATATGAAAAAAGGCAACATGTCAATACAAAGCAGGAATCTCGAGATATCTTTGGAAGGTGTTACGTCCTGAGTCAGAATCTCAGGATTGAGGATGACATGGATGGAGGAGACTGGAGTTTTTGCGATGGCCGATTGAGAGGCCATGAAAAATTTGGTTCTTGCCAGCAAGGAGTAGCAGCTACTTTTACTAAAGACTTCCATTACATTGTGTTTGGAGCCCCGGGCACTTATAACTGGAAAGGTATGACATGTATTTGTAGCAATAGAGATTAGAATGACTACATAATTTCTCTTCTATGTACCATGATTGAGTATATTTTAGGTTAAACCAAAATGTATTATAAGGCACTTGTATATTATAGAAGTAAGGTAAGGTAGGATATTCTCTCAATTACATGATTTCAAAAACAGTAGTGTGAATGTATGTGTGAAGATAGTTTTCCCCTTTACCAGGAATTTACATTAATACAAGTAGTTAACTTTTTTTCTCTAAGAATATAATAATTAACATTTGCAGTTTTTTCTGTTTCCGCATTTTCTTGAGGCTGAAAGTTTTTTCAGTTTTAATGTTAATAAACATTTTAAGGTAGTGATCTGAAAACAAAATAATTGAGCGGTGTCATATACAAGTAACAGTGTTTTGATACATACATTTCTTTCATTATATATTATCTTAAAAGGCAGTAGTTTGCTAATAAAGCAAAAAAGAAGGGTAGATGACAAATCAGGGAATTTTGAGATGATAATTTTAGAAATTTATAGGAAAGTTGTTTAATTAGGATTGTGATGTAGATAAAAGGAGACACTGGGAGGGAGAAGGACTCTCAATTTGGGCAAATCTGGTCAGCTCCTGTAATAAAGTTTAACTTCTCTGAAGAAATGAGGCAGGCATAGAAAACCACTATGTTATCCAGGACAATTAATTTAACTCTAATGCATAATGGAGAGAAATGCATAGGATTTAGACATAAGACATTTTTTTGTGTGAAATTTATTAAAATAAATGTTACAACATTTTTTCTCCTTAAGAAAAACTTAGGAATATTTTCCCTTCTGCATCAGAAAAATCTCTCAAGTTTGAATTCCTATTAGAAATCATCTTTGAGGACACCTTCCTCTTTCTGTCATCCATAGTAACCTTTGGGAGTAATTTCATTTGGCCTCTGCACCCCCAACTTAACAGTATTTGTCAGGTTATATTGACCTAATCAAAATAACACATTGAATTTAGAAATAGTTTTATTGTAGCAAGAATAGATGCCATTTGGAGTAAAACAACAAAGACACCCACAGTTATGTATGTATATGTTTATGGGAAACATGTCTTACCTGCTTTATAAACCCTGACTTAAAATATTACCATTTTTAAAAGTCCCATAGTGGGCTTATACTAGGAAATCTCTTTTTACCTGTTAATTGTGAAAATTTTAGAGAGAAGAAATCTTCGTTAAAGTGATTTGGAGAAAGGATCACAACATTTTTACATTATAGTAAAGTAGATAAATTGATACAGGATTACAGAAAATGTAAAACACACCAGGCTCATATAATTCTTAGAAAGTTACTTTCTAGAAGTAGATTTAACTAAGTAAGCATTTCATTTTCCATCTGGTTTTATGGCATTATAGAGAGAATTCCTAAAAATGCATGGGGCATTGGCATTTTTTTTTTTAATTACTAGAACAAATTTCTTTGTAAAAATTCACATGAACTTGATTTTTTAACTTTAATAACCTCAAAAGTCTTCTCTTTCCTTTGTCCTTTTTCCCTTTGTCTAGACTTTTCTTCCTGTCCTTATGGTGATAACGTGAGGCATGTTTATCAGGAAACATCTCTTTTATTTTATTCCATCTTCATGTGTTTTTTGTTTGTTTGTTTTTTTGCCATTTCATTTCTTTAGGCATTGTTCGTGTAGAGCAAAAGAATAACACTTTTTTTGACATGAACATCTTTGAAGATGGGCCTTATGAAGTTGGTGGAGAGACCGACCATGACGAAAGTCTAGTTCCTGTTCCCGCTAACAGTTACTTAGGTAGGATCGAGCGCAGCTGGCTTGCCCGCCTTTGCAGATGCCTCAGTGTGACACTGTCCTCCCAGGACCCTGGACTTCGAGGCTGAGGGTAGCCAGGCAGAGCCAGGGGCCTATGGCTGCATTGGATTTAAGCTTTGGTGATCCCGAGGTCACCTGACTGATGCTTGGGACCCTTCCCTTCTGACCTGCGCTCCCCTGAAGCAGGTGGAAACCTACCCTCTCCTAAAATTGTCCCGCAGGGAAGTCTGTCTCTCGAGCTGGTGTCAGCCCCTGTAAACTGAAACAAGCTGTTCCTGCAGCCCAGGAGGGAAAATGATGGATCTCAGCAGAAAGCTGAGCTGCCGCGTCTCTCCTGTTAGTGCTTCCTTCAGAGATACTCTTAAGAGCTACATTTATGAAGTTACTCTGAAGTGGCAGGTCAAGACCTCCAGGTCTTTCCCTTGTGATTTATTCTCCAAGGGTCGGCCTTGCTTCTGGATTGGGGGCCCCATGTCACAGGGCCCCTGGCAGGTGGCACCATGGCTTTCCAGCTGAATCTGAGAAGGACTGCTAGAGCAGCTTTGAGGACACCCAGATTGTGTCTTAAGTGCCAATTCCCTAACTCCTAAGGCTCGTTTGCATTACTAATGGGTGTCCTAAATTATTCATGTGCATTATGGTAATTACACAGAGGCTTTTAAAAGCTTTAATTCTTGGTATGAGTTGACATAAAGAATAATTATTGTGCATTTCTTGGAAAAAAATGTAAAAAATCTCCTAATCCTAAATAGTAACCTATTTTTTTTTTTTGAAAGTATCCCTATGCTAGAGATGTTACTGGAACAGTGGAAGGTGAAAGTAAAAACGTAAGAATAATTCTAAACAATGTGTTAGGAAGCATATTCTTAAACTGTTCTAATTATATAGATATGTATGAACGGTACTGTTAATTAAAAAAAAAAAAATCCTTGCAGACACTTCCCCTTCCCTCCAAATTAAACATTTGGTTTGAAGGAATAGAAGAGGGCAAAGAAAAGTTAAACTTACCACTTATTAAGTGCCGACTATATGCTGTATTTACCGCTATACAGGTGTTACTTGACTTTCCCATCAATATTATACAATAAATATGATTGTCCCTCTTTTGCTGATTGAAAAAAAATGTGACTTAGGGAGATTAATTTTGTAGTCCAAGGTCCCACATTTGCTGATCCCTCAGCCAAGGAGAGAAAGGCTGGTGACTAGAAGGCAGAGAGGGAAGCAGCTGGGTATGTGAGTACCAGCGAGGTTGGTGGCTTTGCAGGACGGAGATGGGACACAGACACCAGCAGTTTGCAGTCTCGGTTATTAAATATGATTTTTCAGGGTAAATATCATCAGCAAACCTGGATCTTATTTGAATATGTTTTACTAGGCAGCCTCCCATCAAATGTGGTACTTAGGGATTATTTATGATCAGAAGTAATTTTAAATTACAATTCAACAGTCAAGAAACCTGGTCACGGTTTTCCAGTCAGGAAACCAGCACTTCGGTCTTTAAGATAGATGCCCTTGGATTTTTAGAAACATAGTTGCTCCTAGAGCATTCGAAAAGATTTGGCATATTTTATTAAACATGTTTGCCACTTTGAAGAATGAATTCCCTCAAAAGTGGATGCCTGGAGGGGGACACAGTCAAGTTTGTATTGTTACGTTTTTGTTGTCCGTGCTGTCTGTGCATCTGTCATTTCAAAAAATCAGTGGTTTGAGGAATAAAATGATCTGCTTGAGGTTTTGGAAGCTGGCAAAAAAGGGTGGCTTGCCAGATGTGGCGGCAGCCTCGGCGTCCAGCGGGAGCAGCAGTAGCTGCTGTGCCTCTTACGAAGCATAATTGCTTTCTCTTCAATCTCTTCCGTTCCATGCATGTGTCTAGGCCTGCTGTTTTTGACCAGCGTTTCCTATACAGATCCTGATCAGTTTGTTTATAAAACACAGCCTCCCAGGGAGCAGCCCAACACATCCCCTGATGTGATGATGAATAGCTACCTAGGTTTGTGACCTCTGAGATGACAAATAAATTGTCTTGGTCATGGTCATTAAAAAAAAATTTTTTTTTTGATCCATACAGAGCATAAATCTTTTTATTTTCTATTTCATTTCAAGTGAAGCACACATGAAAAGCATGCCATGCTTGAGGCTCTGCTGCCCAGATGGTTTTCAGAGCTGGATTTGATTATATCACCCTGTTCTAAACTTGGAGCTCATCATATTTTTCAACTCACTTCAGTTTGAGAACCGTAACAGTAGTGGTGAAGCTTTTTATAAATCACAATAAAAAGGGTGAGCCTGTATCCGCCTCACCTTAATATAGCAAGATTTGCTTAATTTGAGTGGTTTTGACATAGACGTTTATATTCACTTGCTACCGGACCTCACTTAGTCTGTTATCTGACATCCTACCTGATGATTTGTGATTAGGATTCTAGCATTTTCTACCCTCTGAACAAGTATGTAATTGTCACCAGTGACAACTAGCTCACCTCTATTGTTCATACTAGGTTCTCAAATACTTTTATCTCACCAATCATGGTCTTGTTTGCATGTTTGTGTCTGAGAATTAAATTGGTCCACAATATTGAAATGCTGCCTTGTGGTATATGAATGATGCTAGTGTTTGTTCCTGCCTGATTACTAGGGAGACTGATGAATATGGAAGTTACTAACCATTACATTATAGCAGAACCCTATAGCATGCACCCGGGTATGTTGTGTCCGGTTGTATCCCTCTGTATACTTCCCCGTGATAATTTAGTATCTAGCTTGATCTCCTTTTACCACAGTCCCAGTATTAAAATGGATTGCAAACAGCTTCTTAAGATGCACGAATGCTTTGTGATTCATTTTACACATACGCCAAATAGCATGGGTGCTTTCATTTAAAAGTCAATATATTTCCATAGGAAGCAATGAACTAGCCTACTACTTTGTACTCTTAGCTCTGTAGCTCTTTCATGTTGTAAATCTGATTGCTGGGAGAGAGGCCCAGAAAGTAAAGGGTGGGAGGCCAGAGGAAAAGGCAGCGATGGGTTACCAGTGTTAGATACCTCCTGAAATATAGGGTGATGTCAACTGTTATTTTGTTTTTTTTCTAGGCTTTTCTTTGGACTCAGGAAAAGGTATTGTCTCTAAAGATGAGATCACTTTCGTGTCTGGTGCTCCAAGAGCCAATCACAGTGGAGCTGTGGTTTTGCTAAAAAGAGACATGAAGTCTGCACATCTTCTCCCTGAGTACATTTTTGACGGGGAAGGTCTGGCTTCATCATTTGGTTATGACGTGGCAGTGGCGGACCTTAACAAAGATGGGTAAGAGCGTCTTAGGTTATTTTACCTTTGCCAAGAAACTGTTGGTTCTTTGGCTTTTGTAGGTCTTGAGAAGAGCCATCCTTTCAGGTTAGTTGATTCAAAAAATATTTTTGCTGCCAGATTTTTACCATCCTGCCACAATATCTTTATCACTTGTATTTTGGCAGCATTCATTACCCTCCCCAGGTAATTTAAAATTTCAGTTTTTACTTACGTTTTGGGATCATGGGTCTGTGAGAATTAAAATTTTGGGGGAAAATCACTCAAAAAATGATACCCACGTGGTTCTTCTGTTCTGTGGCTTAGGGAGCTGTTGGAGCATCCAGAATGTCCTTTTGAAAATAGGGATGGGTGACAAAGTAATATTTATGTCTGGTGGTGCCAGCTTGGGTGGCGGGGGAGTGTAGAGTCTGTGCACTCTTGTTCTAACTTGAGGATTGTCTCCAGGTTCTTACCTTTGATGATGTTCTATGGGAATTTATTGCAGGCTCCTGTGCAAAATGTCTTACCTGAACATAACATAAATACTTACGTGCCTAAACATTACAGTATCTAAACATTTCATAACTGTACCTAAAAAAATGTTTTAATTGATGAGAAATCAATATCAGATTTGAGGTCCTTTCTACATCCTGTCTCTGTGTTCTTAGTACCTGGAATGGCGTTATTCTTTGTGAGCTCACTGGTATTTTAGCTGATGGTTCACTCATCCCTCATTATGTTTTTAGGTGGCAGGATATAGTTATTGGAGCCCCACAGTATTTTGATAGAGATGGAGAAGTTGGAGGTGCTGTGTATGTTTACATTAACCAGCAAGGGAGGTGGAATAATGTCAAGCCAATTCGTCTTAATGGAACCAAAGATTCCATGTTTGGCATTGCAGTAAAAAATATTGGTGATATTAATCAAGATGGCTACCCAGGTAGGTAATAGACTGTGAAATAGTTATGATGCTCCTAGATGGATTATTTGATCATCTAAAATAATTCTGTCGCATCTTATTTTGAATCATCATATTGGAACATTTTTAAAATGTAGTGTTTGTTGAAATGTGATGTTGTCAACAGATATTGCAGTTGGAGCTCCTTATGATGATATGGGGAAGGTTTTTATCTATCATGGATCCCCGAACGGCATAAATACCAAGCCAACACAGGTAACCAGACAGCCTGGATTTCTACGATAAGGGTCTCTGCTTTTTGCCTTCTAATAGGATATTTGGGTTTGTGTGCATTTTCACACTACTCGTGTTTTATCTACGAATAGTATGAACTTTGTGGGGTTTTAAAAAATGTATTATTAGAAGATAGCTTGGAGAGAGATTTAAAATAAGCACATCCTTGCATTTATTTGTCCAATTTCTTAGATAAACTAGGAATCAAAGTAATCCAAAGGAAAAGACAGTTTTACCCAGATAGCATAAATAGATGGAAATGTGAGGTCTTTCCTTTAGTAGCATACTACCTGGAGGTAAAATGGGGCAAATGAAGTAGATGGTTGTGATTACATGGAGAATTGAGACTCCAAAAATTAAAAATTGCTCTTGAGAAAAATAAGACATTTGGAGGGCAGGTAAAGAAGCTCATCAAAAATCGGCTCTTTGATCCTTTGAGATATAATGTAAAGCAGATGACTTCTATGGAATAAAATGTATGAAGTGTTGGAGCACATATATACTTATAATTTATTTATCATTTAGTATAATATATAAGTGAACTCTTAACCTGCAGTTTACAAGGACACATGTGGCTTCTTCAAAGCAGAGAAGAGCTCATTGTGGTACAGAGGAGTGCATTGTGGTAGCCCACTGATCATTCTGATGCCCTGTTTATTTCAGATTCTTGAGGGTAAATCCCCTTATTTTGGATATTCAATTGCTGGAAATATGGACCTTGATAGAAATTCCTACCCTGATGTCGCTGTTGGCTCTCTCTCAGATTCAGTAACCGTATTCAGGTATGTGATTGCCGACTTCAGTTTGAGTATGTTCAGTATTCAGGTTCTCCTCAGATTTTGACCTTTTAATTGAAAATAATAATACCTATATCTCAAGTCAAAGGCTTATGGATTTTGAAGATTTTTCTTTCAACAGTGGCATAACCATGCGATAAAAACCTATTTTGTAATACCCTACTAATTTTGAATTGAGAAGAAAGTCACAACTGGTGAAAATTTTTTACTTCATAGGTACTTTTAAAACCTTATATTTTGATTAAAAGATAAAACATAAAATTTGACAGTACAGAGAAAATAAGAAAGGAAGTAAGAATCCCTTTTAACTGTTATTAATAAACTCCAAAATTTTGGTTTCTAAGTCTTTTGTGTTCTGTGAATATTCGTGTATATTTAACAAAACAGCTAGTAATGTACATATTGTTTTTGCAATTTGCTTTTGTCAGTTTGTAATACCCAGTGCATTTTCTCAATGTCAGTGAGTTTATAGCGCATGGGGGGCTCTCCCCCTGCCCTTGAGCACTTTTCTGAGATGAAGTTAATGGCCACTTGTAAAGTGTCACAGGGTTAGGTCTAGTTTATTTAACAGTTGCCATGCTGTTGGATATTTATGCTGCTTTCTAGGTTTGTGGTTTTTCATGATACGCAGGCTGGTAAACATCCTTGCTTTTGTGCATGTCCTGAATTATTTCCTCATGATAAATTCCTTAAAGGTAAATTTGCTGAGTGGGAGCTCATATAGGTTTTCAGACCTTAGATTCAGATTCACCAAAATGACCTCCAGAAAGGCTGTATGGGTTTGCCTATGAGCTTTGCCGGAGTCCTCTTTTTCCTAGTGGTCTCATCACTGCTGGGGACCACCATTAAAAGTCATTTATTTCATTTTTAATTTTAAAAGTAGCACATTCTTGTAAAAAAAAAAAAAAGTTAATACATAACTTCAGAAATTGCAAGTTCCCCAATATTCCCATCTTCTACAAAATAACTTTGGATAATTTTGGGTATCTTTCTGCTTCTAGGGCATCATCTGAGGGCCATTTTCAACTCCTGTTCTCTAATCTGGTTCTTAAAAACCTAATCTCTTTTGATTCTTAAAAATCTAATCTTGTCAGTATAGACACATCCATCTTATTTTTTTTTTAACAAGTTAATATTATTTCATTCTATGCATTTAATTTTCAGTTGATGGAATTATTAGTGTCTGACCTGTAGCTCATATAAATAGTGTGCTACAGTATATTATACATCTCTATGTAATAGGGTGGTGATTTTTTCCTTAAGAAAAATTCCTGGAAATAGCATCTCTGGGATAAAAGCACATTTTTTGTATTAATATATATATCTGCAGAGAGATTGTGACAGTTTATGTTCGTGGCAGCAAGCTATGAGAAAGCCTCATTTCTCACACCTATAATAGGATTGAACATGATGAATCTATTTGATTTTTGCCCATGTGCTATGTAACCTCATCTTTTGGCTAAATTTGCATTTCTTGGATTGTTAGAACCATTTGGGTTTTTGTTTCTTTTTTAACTATTTTACTTTATAGCTATTTTTCTTAGACATTTTATTTTTTAACATATTTTATTTACTTGATAGCACAAGCAGGGGAGTGGCAGAGGGAGAAGGAGAAGCAGCAGGCTCTCCACCGATCAGGGAGCCCAATGTGGGGCTTGCTCCCAGGACCCTGGGATCATGATCTGAGCCGAAGGCAGGCTCTTAACCAACTAAGCCACCCAGGAACCCCTTTAAAGATGTTTCAAATGGGTGTTAATGTACAGTGAAACCCTAAAGGAAAAAAAAAACCATCATTATCCTGTAGACTTCGAGAAAAGTGTCAGGTAGAGATGTAGTCTCAGTATCTAAAATATAATCCTAAGCAAAACCTCTGGGGGTAAGAAACTGATGTCAAGAAGATGCTTCTGAAAAAACTAGAAAAATATAGAATATAGTATATGTGTCTAGAATATCATAGAAAAATAGTTTTCTGATTAGATGGCAAGATCTGTGAAAGCCTTTCACGTGAAAACAAAGAACCACCACAGAAGTTACAGATAGCAGGAGTAGGAGATCTGAAAAGAAGTGGAGAAGAATGTATCTGAGATGTTAGGACAAAGAAAGTTAAAAGGAAAAAAAGTTAACTAAATGAACGTGTGTACATGATTGAGAAAAGCGAAGCCTTGGGGAAAACATCAATAGATCAGCAGTGGTTTGTGTTGTGGTGATACATCTCTGTCCTAGGAACCCAGGGGCCACCTAAGCTGTCACACTGGGGAGTGTGTGGTTCTGTGTGCCCTCTGAGGTTAAAGCATTTGGCCTCTAGTCTGTCCGCTGGTTCTCAAACACTGCCTTTATATTATGCCTGTTTCTCTTTGTTCATATAGGTATTAATCTTAAAATATTCAATGTTTTTTATTTTTTAAAGATTTTTTTTTAGAGAGAGAGCGTGTACATAAGCAGGAGGGGCGCAGTGGGGAGGGCAAAGGAATCTTTAAGCAGACTCCATGCTTAGCGTGGGGCCTGACACAGGGCTTGATCCCACAACCCTGAGATCACGACTGGAGCCAAAACGAAGAGTCAGATGCTTGACAGATTGCGGCACCCAGGCACCCCTTAAAATATTCAATGTTTTTAAAAGGTGGAAAGTATGTAACATGCAGCTAAGTGTGCATCAAAATGCAGTGTGCACTTCTAGTTGAGGTATAGCCCTCAGGTATCAAGACGCCTTGAGTTCCTATACCAAAATTTGGTTACCAAGTTTTCTCAGCACATAACCTATTTTTAGTTAAATATTTGCTGCTGAATATAGCTGGCATGTATTAAAGTATTCATGTCCTAATAAGTAGGTTGACTATGAACCCTATGAACTTGTTCCTTCTTTGCTCAAACATAGCACAAAAGTAAATTTTAACATCTTTTCATATAAATAGGAGAACTTAATTCCCTTATTTTACAAAGAGAGAACTGGAAGCCCAGAACTGCTTAAGCTTGAGGCTGGATCCTGGGAGCCAAGGATCACAACATCTATGCATTTTTCCCCCTGAAATCATAATAGTACTTCAAGGTAGTTCATAAATAAATGCCAAACAAATGAGAGGTAGCTGAACCAGAAAGATTTGCTTCATGTGTTAAGGCACAATTTTCCTGATTCATCATGTGTTGTGCATTCAAATTTTGTATATATTGTTGTGTTTAAAAAGGTGGGGGGCACCTGGCTAGCTCGGTCGGAAAAGCATGCAACACTTGATCTCAAGGTCTTGAGTTTGAATCCTAGGATGGGTATAGAGTTTACTTAAAAAAAAAAAAAAAAAAAAAAAAGTAAAAAGAATTTTAAATAAAAAATAGAAATAAAAATGTTTTAGGCAGAACTGTGTTAAAATATTTCCTTCTGATATTTATGTCACGTCAGGGCCTTAATACTATGATCTGTAAAACACTGTTGCTTCTGTAGCAATTGGATTTTCAATAATTGGATTTTTCCCTCTTAAAATATGCTTTCAAAACTTTAATTAGGAATATCTGGTTAGTATCTTAGAAAACTAACAGCTATCTAAAATAATAATAGAAAAGTCAACAGTTGAGGTAAAAAGAAATTTATAAACAGGAATGTGGGGACAGGATTTGTCCTTTTATAGACTCCCACTTTGCCCATGAATGTACTCGGGTCTTCTCTAGCCTACCGACAGATTGATTCCAGAAGTTCCAGCTCACCATTTGGGATTTGGAATGCATTATCCTATCAAATACTCTTCCCCAGGATGACTGGTTTACCAGAAGCCCAGGAAAGTCAGTCTAACTGGATCCATGTGGTAATGAGACCATGGATCCCATTCTGGGTTCTGGCTGGGGAGTGATGGAGATGAGCGGGGCCTACCTCCCCCATCCCACTTGCACCATAAACTTGGATTTTGTGGCAGAGGTCAGAAATAGGCTGGTGGTGTTGACCCCTTTGGCTGTGGGAGGTAGGGGAGAAGATGTAAGGGACAGCAAGATGTTTTTATATGGTGAGAAGGGCCAAAGGTATGGGATTCCAGCTACTTGAGTGTGTTTGTGAGGCTTGGGTTAGGCAGAGGAGAGATGGGAAAGGCTAAAGGCTTGAATTTTTGCTTATGGAGCTACTGTGGGGGTAGAAAAGTTGTAGCCCATTCTGGTGGCAGAAGGACAAAGACTTAAGGCTGGGGATGGGGGGTTCCAAGGAAGCGCAAACATTTGTAGGATAGAGACCTGTCAGCTTGGGATTGCCTGTATTACTGTATTACTACAATTCATGTATATGTAGAAACCCTGATAGTGAGCATCTCGGGGACGAGGTGTTTGTGGGTTTTGAGTCTTTTAAAGGGGGGGGGGAGGGTATTTTGGCAAGATTGTTCATAAGTAATTAAACACGCACATACTCTTCAACTGAGGAATTCTGCTAGGAGTTCATCCTATAGCGGAATTCAAACATGTGCCTGGAAACATATACAAGAAGGACGTTTGTCAGAGCTACAAGCCTAAAAGCAGCGTAAATGTCTACTCATATGAGGGGCTGGTTAAATCTGTGATGATGTGTGGGTGCAGAGCAGCACCACCAGCTTTGAGAAACCAGGAACTAGATCTGTGGATAGGCAGGAGAAGGCTGCTGAAATGTTAGAAAAGTAGCACTGATAGTGTCTGGAAGGACATACCAGGCCACTTGGAGGCTTGGGTGGGGGCAGAGCCATATGAAAAAGCTCTAGGACCTTTACAAATTTTACACGGGTTCCTTTCCATTGAAAAACTCTAATGTTAAAATTAGAAAACATTTTATAACTATAAATGAATGTTATATTTAAAAACCGTTGGTAAAAACGATATAATCAAGTTTTAAATGATACCTGCTAACAATTTCTTTAGCAATAGGGGAACGATTTTCTCCCCCTGTGGTAAATTTTTAAGATGTAGTAGGCAGCTGATAGTATATGAATTCATTTCCCACTCAAGGTAGCCAAAGGCTGAGCCTGTGTTTTACTCCTTTGTTTTTAGGTCCCGGCCTGTGATTAATATTCAGAAAACGGTCACCATAACACCTGACACGATTGACCTCCGCCAGAAAACGTTATGTGGGGCGCCTAGCGGGATATGGTGAGAGCTTCCACCGTATGCATGGAACGCCCTCAGCTTCGTACTTCTGCTTTATGATGATCCTGTTGCTCTAAGGAGCCACAGACATCAGTAAGACAGAAATGGACAAGGGGACAGGGACTCGGTCAAGTGAACATAAAACCTTTTACTGCGCACTCCGTGGGCAGTGCGGGGACTTCAGAGCTGGGGACCATGGGGTGGTTTGTTTTGTTTTGTTTTTTCCTACCGCAGTCATGCATTCTTTAAAGAATATGTGTTTGATTTTATACAGCCTCAAGGTGAAGGCCTGTTTTGAATACACTGCCAAACCCACAGGTTACAATCCTTCGATATGTAAGTACCTAGTACATTTTAAAAATGATATATATGTTCTGTCTGCCATGTTGAAAGTTCTGCATATGTAACAGAAAAAAATAAAATTGCACTGGCCAAACTGGGTTCACAAAGTCTTGTTTAAGGAATTCCTTGCATCTGTCATTTTCTCTTTAATCAGGAGGGTGAAGCCCATGAGGGGATAACTCTCCATTTGGTCCTCATTTGAATTTTCCAGAGCGGATGGTTTAGGACAGCATGCCTTGGAAAAGTACTCATTTGCTACCACAACCGTTTCCTCCATTTCTGCCTTTGAAGAGCAACGTGGAAAATTGGTTTTGTGGTTGTGAGGTGGTGGGTGGTGGTTGTAGAAGAGTGAGTGCCGGAGCCTAAGCATTACGCAGAATTGCTGGCTTAGTGTCTCTTCGTTCCCTGGTCCCCTCCCAGAGGCCTCCCCGGCCTAGAACACCCACGGTGTGTCCCTGCATGCAGGCTCCTGGGGGACTGGAAGGCTGATCTTGAGAAATCAGAGCCTTGGGCTCTGCTCTCGGTTGCAGCTTCGAGGCTGGTTGACCCTGTAGTGCTGAGCAAACCTCAACATTTGAGTTTTCATTTTCTTATCAGTAATAAAAATGCCTCTAATCGGAATTACTGCATAGGATTGTGGTGGAGAGCAAAGGAGATATTTTGGCTAAAGCCATCTGTCATTTATAAGGTATTATTCTGCTTCCTTTTCTTTATAGTCCAAACAGGATCTTATTTTATTTTTTTATTTTAAGATTTTATTTATTCATGAGACACAGAGAGGCAGAGACATAGGCAGAAGGAGAAGCAGGCTCCCTGCAGGGAGCCCGATGTGGGACTCGATCCCAGGACCCCGGGATCACGACCTGAGCGAATGAGAAACACTCAGCCACTGAGCCACATACATGTCCCCAAACAGGATTTTTTGCTGCACATTTAGACAAGGCTAACGACACCCTAGCAGTAGTGATCACCGCCAAAGCCTTCTGTAGTAGGTTTTAGTAATAGCCATATGTTTTCAGGTATAAGCTACTTGCTCTAGCTCCAGAGTGCAGATGGGGACAAGGGAATTTAAAGAAAAGCTTTCCCTCAAAGAGCAAGGTGATCTGCATCCTGGGTCAGGCGATCGTCCCAGCAGCCCGGTATGATGGCGTAGGATGCCACCAAGGGAAGCTTTCTAGAGGGAGAGGGTGGTTTGCTGTTTTTACTTTCCCTTGAGGTAATGAGTTTTCTTAAGTTTCCTTCTTGTTATGTAAAGTATTACTCTGTTTTCTTTATTAAAAAGATATCTCTTCTAATATCCCAGAATTTGGCAAATAAATCTGTCTTCCCCCAGTTCACATTGTCACAGGCCCACTTTCCCATTTCAGGCCTCCATCTTTCCGTATTTGAAGCTGTCCTCAGGCAGCTGTCTCCTGCTTTAGCCTCTCTCCCAGGGATCTGCAGACCTCATGGGGAGTATGCTTGGTGTTGCTGTATTGTGGTTTGTGCACAGGGTGGGGGTGGCCTTTCACTTGGCCTTTTGAGGTGGCCGGTATGTCACTGAGTATTGGAAACGATTCTTTGCATGACTTTCATGGAGAGGAAAGTGTCTCCTACAATTCCTCACACTCTGTCATCCTGTTATTGTTTGTGTTGTTCCCACCCAAACGCCAATACCTTACCTTGCCTGTTTGGTTAACAGGTGTGTTTGACCACTGTGTTTGGAGTAGCCTGGAGAGACAAGAAGTTGTGATTCTTTGACTAGATGAAGAGAGGAAATGGGGCAGTGTTTTTATTCTATTAGTCCTTTTCCCCACACCACTCTGACCATAGATGTGAGATCTCATCAGAGCACTCCTTGTCTTCCCCCATATCCATCAATCATTTCCCTAAAATTCCAAACTTTGTTCTGGCTTTTAATGCAGCATTTGGTGTCCTGTGTATTAATTTCATATTCAATAACTACGCCATTAACTAATTATTTATTAACAATTCTATTAGCCAAGTATTTTACTGATGGCGTATTACAGATAGAACTTTTTTCTGTGAGGATGTTTAGAAGGGACCCTGCTTTTTGTTGCCTGTTCTTCCTCAGTATTGGGAAATTCTAAAATAAATAAAACTTCCAGGGATCCCTGGGTGGCTCAGCAGTTAAGCGTCTGCCTTCAGCTCAGGACCTGATCCTGGAGTCCCAGGATCGAGTCCCACATCGGGCTCCCTGCATTGAGCCTGCTTCTCCCTCTCCCTCTGTGTGTCTCTGCCTCTCTCTCTGTCTCCCATGAATAAATAAAATCTTTAAAAAAACAAACAAACAAAAAACAAATCAAACTTCCACAAGGCTGCATAAGTTAATACAGCTAAAACCTGTTCCCAGTGTCTGAGACTGTGAGCTTATTGTTTGATCAGGCTATTTTAACTGAGTAGGCCTCAGATGGGGTGTTCCATACATACAGATATTTATAATTGAGCCTTAATGAGTATTCTACTTGGCTTGCCCCTCAAAAGGTCAGCAAAGGTGGCCTGCAAGGATTTTAAGATGATGTGAACTGTCTGGCGGGTTAGAGAAGGTTAGAGTGGGCTTGGTAGATAAACGGTTTTAATGCACCCACACCCTCCCCTACTTTTGCTATGAGGGGCACTCAGCATGTGAGCCTTCATCTGGTTCATTGTGAAGTTAACAGGTCATTGATAAATGGATGATGTCAGGGCTACAAGGCTAAAATGGAAGCACATTCCATTTGGCAGAAATTACTATAGAAACTGTCAGTGTTTCTAAATTTTGGACTTCTGTTATCTCAATCGCTATTGTTCCGGCAGATGAATAACGTCCTGTTGTTTGCGTGCGTGTCTGTATGTGCATTGGTGTGTATGCTGATGTGGTGCCAGTCACTCCCGCTTCCATTCATCTCTTCTAAAAATCCTATTTATACCGGGTGTTGTCCCGTTGCTGGAGACCGCAGTGGCCAGCAGACTGCTGTGGCCCCTGTCCACACTTCTGCCTGGGGAAGATGGGCAATCACAGCACAGTGGCTGATTGCAGAGACTGGGGAAACGGAATCCTGTCAGATCCCCCAGGAGAGGCCAGGAACGTCCTCCTGGAGGAAGTGATGTCCACATTGAGATCTGAAGGAGGAGCAGAGTTAGCCAGGCAGTCAGGGGGAGGTGGAGTGAGCCGGGGCCAGCTGGCAGAGGACGATGGCGACTCAGGCAGAGGCCCGGGGGCAGTGGGAACCTGGACACCTAAGGGGCTTCATACAGCAGTTGTCTTGAGTGTTTGTGAGAGACTTCAAAGCTGACGCCGCCTCCGTCCCTCACTGTGTGATCCTGGGCCAGTCACCTAAGTCTGTGGGCCTCCGTTTCTTCATTTGCAAGAAGAGGGTGTTAAAGTATAAAATGTTCTTTGAGGCCTCTTCTGAACTCCCAACATGAATATTAAGAACGTGGGTGGTTCATTTTCTGTGTTTTCTGGAAAAGATTTTTTTCCTTGAGGCCGCATTCTCTGGCCCTGTACACACTTTGGTTTGCTTCCCCTTCTGATGGTGAGTGAGTGACTGAGTGAGTAATGAATGAACGAAAATAATTTAAATATTGTCCCATAAAGAAACAGAGTAGCTACCTCCAGCAAACCAGCAAAGAATGCATTCTGAAGTTGAGAAATGAGATTTTGATCATCCAAATCCTGGCTTGCCTCCAAGCCCCGTTACTAGAGGTAATCAAGAACTCGATGTGCCTCCTAGGGCTTTGGAGGTTGGAAACTTTCATTGTGGGAGATACCACAGCGGACAAATGAGCCCTCTAGACTCCAGAGGAATAGGTTTTACCTTTTGGTTCTTTTGTTTAAGAATTTATTTATTAGAGAGAGAGAGAAAGAGAGAGAGAGAGGGGCAGAGACACAGGCAGAGGGAGAAGCAGGTTCCATGCAGGGAGCCCGACCTGGGATCCCTCCGAGGTCTCCAGGATCACACCCTGGGCTGAAGGTGGCGCTAAACCGCTGTGCCACCGGGGCTGCCCCCTTTCAGTTCTTTTAAGTGAAAAGTCTCCTGTCGTCAAAAGACTTCTCTATCTCTAATATATATTATTCCCATTTTATATAACTGCTCTTTATCGGTGCTTCGTAAACTTTAATTTGTAAGAACCCCCTGATAATCCTGTTAAAATGCATGTTCTGCTTAAGTGGGTCTGGCTGGGGCTTGAGGTTCTGAACGCCCAGCAGACCCAAGGAGAAGCTGCTGTTGCTGAATATGCCCGTGAGGGGCCCTGCAAGGAACAGATGGGATGGGAGTCTGCAGGCCTTTACGGGGTGGGGGGTGGGGGGCATTATCTTTAGTTCTCCGAGTTCTTGAAGTTTAGCCAGAAATCCTTGGCTGCTGCTCAGAGGTTTTGACTTATTCTCGAGCTCCCCCAGGTGGCCCAGTGGAAATTTAACTTCAAAAACTGTTAACAGCAGGGGGGCGGGAAAGGACGGCTTGATTTGAAACACCATAAATCAGTCAAAATGTACATTCTCGGGGAATATGAAGAGCCACACATGCAGCGGGAAAAGTATTCTGAACGAGGAATTAAAATAATGTGACAGGGCACTCACTGTACTTCTAGCTCAACTGTACGTAGATACACTTTAAGTTCGTGTGATCTTTGTCCATTTTATCTAGCAATTTTGGGCACACTGGAGGCTGAAAAGGAGAGAAGAAAATCTGGGCTGTCATCAAGAGTTCAGTTTCGAAACCAAGGCTCTGAGCCCCGGTACACTCAGGAGCTGACTCTGAACAGACAGAAGCAGAAGGCCTGCATGGAGGAAACCCTGTGGCTCCAGGTGAGGCCCGCGGACGTCACGGCAGTCGTTAGGACAGAAGTTGGGTGTTATGGTGGCACGTGTAGATTTCTGAAATTTATACCAGCAGCCTATTATTATCCCGGACAAAAGGAAGCATTGTCTGGAGTTCCCCAGTAGCATTGGTACCATGCTTGACTCTGCATACTTTTCAGGAAAACATCAGAGATAAACTGCGTCCCATTCCCATAACTGCTTCAGTAGAGATCCAAGAGCCAAACACGCGGAGGAGAGTGAATTCACTTCCAGAAATTCTTCCAATTCTGAATTCAAACGAACCCAAGACAGTTCACAGAGAGGTAAGTCTTCCTGACTTTGGTATTGCCAGAGCTTTTGCCATATTACTAGGCTACATCACACGTCTTTGAAGGCAGTGGGACTAGGGATTTGCTTTTTAAAGTCCATTCTCTTGTATTAAATAAGCTTTCTAATATATGCAGAGTTTGTTTGAGATCTGTTTCCCAAATTAACCATGAATATAGAAACATGGAATACAATTTGGAGCCCAGAGAGTGTTCTTTTTGATCATTTTTGGCCACCGCAACTTACTACTTACTCTCACATTAGGTTTCTCCTATGGCCATATATAGAAAGAAAAATAAATTGCATTTTACCATTGAGAACATTAATAGGTAGAAAATAAACTTGCTAGTCTGAATGCTAAAATCAAGGAAGATAAGGTTCAGCAAGGCAGAAAAGGATTAGCCATGAAATAGTCATTTAGTGGCTTTGTAGCCTATGTAATCTTAGGAAGACAATTTGTATTACATGGCTTGCTGTATGCCTCCTGTGAGGTGGGGCCTATTGGCTAGGGCTCAGGGGGGCTGAGACACAAGAATAGGCTGGGGCGCGGTGGCATCCTGATTTGGCATTGTCCGGCTTCTGAATCTGGCCCCCCCCCCCCCCCCCCGCCCAATGAAGCCTTTCAGAAGTGAGTCCTTGCTGCTTTAGGCTTAGGAGATGGTGGCTCAGTCCACACACTGTGTCTTCATTGTCAACCAAGTGTAGTTCCTGATGCTTTTATATTCCTTTTCCATAGACTTTGGATGTTTGTGATTATCACATGAATATTTATGCACGTTCCTAGCTCTGTAGTCCTGTTGAACATAACAAGCAACGAGATAGCTTTCCCGCTTGTCAGTGCGATTATTCAGTGCCCATTGGCACTGTGCCGTTTGTTTTCCTGACCTTAAACTCCGTTTCCTCGTGTGTATGATGGAGCCCACAATAGTGTCCTCATACGTCTGTTGTGAGCATTAAGGGAGTAAAGCTGTGGGGCTTTGGGCAAGTCACTTAACCTTTCAGAGTCTAAATGTCCTCATTGGTAATACGGAGATACCACAAGCCTACTTTATAGGGCTACTGTAAGAAGTACAGTAATAATGCTGCTACCCAAAGCCCATGGCCAAGTGGCAGAGCCAGGTTTGGAGTGTGGACCTGTGTGGCTGCCAGGCTCGTGCTTTTTCCTACACCTCAGTGGCCTGGTCAGTGTGTGTGTGTTTAAGGAGTCCTTTATTCCTGAGAGACACAGAGGGAGGCAGAGACACAGGCAGAGGGAGAAGCAGGCTCCCTGCAGGGAGCCCGTCGTGGGACTCGATCCCGGGACCCCAGGATCACGCCCTGGGCCAAAGGCAGACACTGAACATACTGAGGGGCCCCCTCAGTGTGTGTTCTTAAAGCACCGCTCTGTTCAAGGACAGAGTTAGAAGACGGTTCAGTTAAAGGCCCTGGGTGCCAGGCAGGTACACTGGAAGCTTTTGCAGTAGTAAATGTCGCAAAGGGAAAGGGCTGTACGGAAACAGCCAGTCACTGTTGCTGGTCCCAAGTGGCATGCATTCCGATGGTTTTGTTTCCCTACAGGTGCACTTCTTAAAAGAGGGATGCGGAGACGACAACATATGTAACAGCAACCTTAAACTGGAATATAAATTTTGTACCCGAGAAGGAAGTCAGGACAAATTTTCTTATTTACCAATGTAAGAATCGCCCTGCCATCCTAGCAAAAATGACCGGCTTTGCAGTGGGTCACTGGAAATGTACTGAGGATTTTGTCGCTTTTGTTTTATTTTTGTGTGTGTTATAGTCAAAAAGGTGTCCCAGAACTAGTTCTGAAAGACCAGAAGGACATTGCTTTAGAAATAACGGTGACAAACAGCCCTTCCAATCCAAGGGACCCCACGAAGGACGGAGATGACGCTCACGAAGCCAAACTCGTGGCAACCTTCCCGGACACTCTGACTTACTCGGCGTACAGAGAACTGAGGGCTTTCCCTGTAAGTGATTTTGGAGAGCAGCTAGGAGGGAAAACCCAGCACTGTGCGCAAGGGAACGCGTGGTGATTTCGTGTTTTTCTGTCACAGGAGAAGCAGCTGAGTTGTGTTGCCAACCAGAACGGCTCGCAAGTGGACTGTGAGCTTGGAAATCCTTTTAAAAGAAATTCCAGCGTAGGTGACGCCTTCACATACTGTGCTGTGCCCTGTGTCACGCCATCACCGGGTCGACCTGCTTGGTCTGGGCTAACGTCTATTTCTGTTTTTTTTTTTTTTTTTTTTTTCTTTTTAGGTGACTTTTTATTTGATTTTAAGTACAACTGAGGTCACCTTTGACACCACAGACCTGGATATTAATCTGAAGTTGGAAACGTAAGCGTTACTTCAACCTTTTCATTCAGAATTATTTCATGAAAACACAGCCAGTCCATGAATTGGCTCTGCTCTGACTCATAAAAGAAGCGTAATTGTAATGAGGAAACTGTTAAAATGAAACCCTATTGTTTCCTTTTCATTTTCAGAACAAGCAATCAAGATAATTTGGCTTCAATTACAGCTACGGCAAAAGTGGTTATCGAACTGCTTTTATCGGTCTCAGGGTAAGTGTTTGTGTTTAGCATAACAAATCAGTGTTTAAAAGAACCATTTACAGTCCTCGCTAAAACTGGTGTTTTTTAATTTAACAGAGTTGCTAAACCTTCCCAGGTGTATTTTGGAGGTACAGTTGTCGGTGAGCAAGCTATGAAATCTGAAGATGAGGTGGGAAGTTTGATAGAGTATGAGTTCAGGGTAAGTTGCAGCGGTTGGTCTTTCTATTACATCTACCAACAGCGAACATACGCTGCATGTGGTAATATGTGTAATACGTACTGTGATTTTAATAAAAGTAGATAGGCAACTTTAATATGCGATATCAACATTAATAAATACTACAAAATAAGCATGATAAATGCTCAGTTAGAAGTGAGTTCACTGATTTTTTTTAAGCCACATGCTGGCTTACAGTAAAAGTTCTGTCCTCCAGAATGGAGAACACAGCTGTCATTCAACATAGGACTTTGTTCAAAATCCAGATCCAAAAAACAACAACAACAACAACAACAACAAAAAAACAAAATCCAGATCCATTTGATAATTTTCTTATTAGAGAGTTTTAATGTCTAAGTGGTGTAGGGACAAAGGAATACCCCGCCCCTCCCCAGAGTCTGTCTGTAAAACAAAGAAAAAATCTCAAAGTAATTTATATCTGGCTTTAGAAAGTGTTGGGATTTATTTCCTCCTCCGTTGTAAGGTGATCTCTCTTACTGCGTGTGGTTGATGTTCCCTCACATTTTATAAGCCCAGTGCCAGGGAGGAACTTGAATGATTGCTCTGAAGCATTTCTAAGCAAGAATCACAGTGACTCTGTTTGAACCTAAGTAAGTGCTTGGTACAGAGGCGGCTCATAACTCCTCTGTGGGTTTAGGTCTGCACGACTCCAAGCAGCCAAGAAAGCATAGTGACCGTGGTTGAGGTGAAAGTCTGAGATGGCAAGAACGTGCCCACCCCTGACCCCAGCAGGATGAAGGGCCTGAGTTCTGCTCTGTGTGTCTCAGCATTACAGACACGCTGTGACAGGTGCTGGTGGCGGTGGTGCAGACACCTGCACAGGTGTGGCTGAAAGATGCACCTCTGGGTTCCAGAGCAGTTCAGCACCCCTGCCCCCCACACCCACACACACAGCTCCTACATCGTTCGGCTTCTGCTGCAGGAAGCTGCTCTGTTCCGGGCTTGGACTCATGAGCCATGAGTGTCCTAATGGTTTTACTCTGGCTCTCAGCTGCTACCCAAGCTCCCCACAGCCACCCTTGTAGTAGAAGACAGGCGGTGTCATTTTCGCAGAAGGGGCTTCCCAGAGCAGGCTGTTGGTGCACCACCGTAGCAGAGGCTCTTGTCTGCCCTGCAGGGAGGTTCCACGCACACTTGTGATCTCCCCGGAGCTGCAGATTCTGGTGCACACAGCAGTTCCTGGGCTGTATGAACAGTGGTTTCTCTTTTACCTTTTCTAGGCCTGAATCTCTATTTCGGGCACCCTTATTTATCTGTAGGCCATTTTTGGAGCCTATACTTTTCATTGTAGGATTATGCCAGATATTTTGGCTTTTTTTCCTTGGCAACAGGAGCTGCTCCTTAATTTTATGAAAGAATTACACTGAGATATAATACGTATTATTTTCTAACAGGTAATTAACTTGGGTAAACCTCTGAAAAACCTTGGCACAGCAACCTTGAATATCCAGTGGCCAAAAGAAATTAGCAATGGAAAATGGTTGCTCTATTTGGTGAAAGTCGAGTCCAAAGGATTGGAGAGGATAGCTTGTGAGCCACGGGGTGAGATAAACTTCCTGAAACTAAAGGTACGTTGCTTTACCCTGTGTCTCCATAGTGTAAATAAAGGAAGCTAACTTTTCTGAGGAAAATCATTACTTTCCTTAGGAAGGCGACCCAGTGGCATGCCGGCTGCTGCTTTGGTGTCCGTTTCTCTTATAGTTAAGTAAGGAGATCAGGCTGAGGATTTCTGCTGATTCACTGCCATTGGGGCACATTAGCCAGGGTGACTCAGTACTCGTGGAGGGAAATGACGTCTTCTGGAGCTTGAGGACCCAGTGTGACCTAGAAAGAGGACCGGGATGTGCTTCTGGGGTGATCCACTCAGTGTTAGCTCCCAGTAGAACCTAACTCATTGCAAAAGATACTGGCACCTCAGCTTTCATTCCTGATTTTTTTTTTTTTTAAGATTTTATTTATTTATTCACTCATGAGAGACACAGAGAGGCAGACACACAGGCAGAGGGAGAAGCAGGCTCCCTGCAGGGAGCCCTATGTGGGACTTGATCCCAGGACCCCAGGATCACGCCCTGAGCCACCCAAGCGTCCTTCATTCCTAATTTCTAAAATAGTTATCCAGTATTGATGGTGTCTTGGGCACTGTGCCTTAAGCATTTTATTTGCCTTTTCTCATTTCATTCTCTCGAGGTCTTTTTCTTACCCCTACCATTTCACAGATGAGAACATTGAGATTCAGAGAGATTAACGTGCTAAGAATCACACGGCAGTCAAGACACAGATTTTGCATTCAGGCTCAGCCCTGCCTGTTTTCAAAGCCTCCATGCTTAACCGCTCTGTGCTGCTGCTGCACACTCCTATTACCGGTTTATCATTTAGGCTCCAGTTTGACCTGCTTTGTTATTGCATGTCTGTTTCTTTTTCTTAGTTTTTTAAAACCCTTGTGTTAAGGGCTGATTATGAACAGATTGCAGTGAGGGGACTACTGTGTTTAGGTTCTGAGGTGACTGGGTATGATCAGCATTCACAGTTGATAGCTTATAGAAGGATCCTCTGCTCATCAGCTTTGAGAAACAAGATAGTCCAGTGTTAATTTTCCAAGGAAAATGCTATTGTACAACTTCTTATGCAGATTAGTTTTCAGTGCTTTACTTTGAATAAGTTACATACTTATCCTTTTGGCTTTTTTCTGTTCTTTAGTGTCATTTATTTATTCAAGATGTGCTGACTTTTTACCATGTGTCAGTTCTCGAGCTGGGTGCTAGGGATACAGGGATGAGATGTGATGCCTCGTCCCAGGATGCTCGGCTTAGTGAGGAGACAGAAGAACAAAGCAAGCCCCCCTTTTCTTCACCAGAGTTTAAGTCAGTGGGGGGCACCTGGGTGGCTCAGTGGTTTAGCGCTGCCTTCAGCCCAGGGCCTGATCCTGGAGTCCTGGGATCGAGTCCCACGTCGGGCTCCCTGCATGGAGCCTACTTCTCCCTCTCCCTGTGTCTCTGCCTCTCTGTGTCTCTCTCGTGAATAAATAAGGAAAGCATTAAAAAAAAATAAAGTCAGAGTAGTATTTTACACTTCAGTTATTTATGTGCTTTGGGTGACAGGAGATGGGCGAATGTTAATTGCTGATTGTGTGAATTTGGCATCACTTGGGAGGGAGTTCTCAGGAGGTCTGTGCAATAGTGACAAAGAATTACATTAAGTAGAACTATTTTGGATATAATTTCTTTTCAGGAGTCTCACAACTCAAGAAGGAAACGGGAAATTGCTGAAAAACAGATAGAGGATAGCAGAAAGTTTTCCTTATTTGCTGAAAGAAAATATCAGACCCTTGTAAGTATTTTTTTTTCAATGGCTGTATTTGCCAGACGACGGCAGGAAGGCCTTCCCCATACCGTTGGGTTTTGACTCTCACTGTCTTCTCCCCAGAACTGCAGCACGAATGTGCGCTGTGTGAACATAAGCTGCCCGCTGCGAGGGCTGGACAGCAAGGCCTCTGTTGTTCTGCGCTCGAGGTTATGGAACAGCACGTTTCTAGAGGTTTGGCCCTGCCCAAGGCTGTCCCCTGGAAGTCACTTGCTATTTCTGAGGACATTTCTCACTTCCTTAACCCACTTGTCAACTTTGTGTCCAAACAGGAATATTCCAAAATGAACTACTTGGACATTCTCGTGCGGGCTTCCATTGACGTAGCCGCCGCTGCCGAGAATATCAAGCTGCCGAATGCTGGCACTCAGGTGAGCGGTTCCTCAGCCTTCACGGAGTTCAGAGCACATCTCTCCTTTTCTACCCCATGCCACAGCCTGAGGACCTGCTGTCTTGGCACTCTGTCCCCTCACAACACCATTACCCCCATCAAGGAGAAGTCATGATGCTTTAAGGCACTTCCACTCCAAGCTGTATTTTAATAGAATCATTGAGAAAAGAACTACATCCAGGGTCCTTCCTCTAGTTCTGCAGTACTCACGGTAGATTTGAGGGCCACTGGCCCACTGAAAGAATGGGTGTGTCTCCCACCTTTTGTAGAAACCCCAGGTCTGGGCCTGGGTGGCTCAGCGGTTTAGCGCCGCCTTTTGCCCAGGGTATGATCCTGGAGACCTAGGACTGAGTCCCATGTCGGGCTCTCCCTGCTTGGAGCCTTCTTCTCCCTCTGCCTGTGTCTCTGCCCCTGTCTCTCTATCTCTCTCATGAATAAATAAATAAATAAAATCTTAAAAAAAGAAACCCCAGGTCTGATACTGTCCCCAGTGACAGCAACCACCATGTTATGGAGTAGCTCATGGCTGGTGGCCAGCTGTAGTTATTAGAAAAAGATCTATTTATATATGAATCCAGACTTGAGTCTTACAAAGTCAGTCCTTGGTTACGCCCCTTGGAACAAGCTCTTTGGAACATGTCTCTCTCTCTCTCTCTCAGCCACGTAGCAGTCTTTGGAATAACTGAAGGAAACTGGCATGCCCCGTGGACAGGTCTCTCACTGTTCAGAGCAAAGCCTCCAGCTCTTCAGTTACCCATCATGCCAGGCCCTCTCCTTCGTGGGCTGGCCCTAGTCAGGTGGTGTGATTCCTGGATGGGCAGTGTGGGTGTGTCCTCTGCCTCGTTTGGCACACCCTGAGGCCCTGACTCCCAATACTGCGGCTACTATTGGTCGGTCTAAAACTTGGCTTTTCAGTGTACATAGAAGATTCTGTTTGCACTTCTAGCAGCTACTGTTCTTATTTATACTTATGTTTTCTTAACAGAAACTTCTAGCAGTTTTTGTTCTGTTGAAACTTCCAGGTGTTTTCAACAGAACGTGTTATCAAGCTGTAGCTCCCATATTCCATTCATGAGAAATTTTTAAAAATCTAAATGCATGCTTTTATTTTTTATTTTTTTATTTTCTTTTTAAAGATTTTATTTACTTATTCATTCATGAGAGACAGAGGCAGAGACACAGGCAGAGGGAGAAGCAGGCTCCATGCAGGGAGCCCGACGTGGGACGTGGGACCCGATCCCAGGTCTCTAGGATCACACCCTGGGCTGAAGGTGGCGCTAAACCACTAAGCCACCCGGGCTGCCCCTAAATGCATGCTTTTAAATGTATGCTCACGTTTCGTGCAATTTGCTTGTGGTCCATCGTTTCAGTTCACAAAGTAGTTCTGAGTCTCCACCATTGCCTCCTCTTAGCTTTCCGTCCCTTCATGCTTTGTCCTTTTCAAAGCTGAGGAGCATGCCTTCTGTGTCCTCCTCCGGGCAACTGAGAAAAGTACTGAACAGAACTGGCAGCAGTGGCTGTGGGGGCACACTGGGAAGGGCTCCCTGTGGGGTGGAGCCCATAGAGGCTTGTAGCGTGCTCTTGAGATAGAATGCATGTCATGGACCACAGTGTTTTGCAAAAAGAGACTGGATGGAGAAAGATTGTGAGTACCTTGTCCCCAAGGTAATCTTAGGAAGTGCTTTGGCTTCAGTCCTGTGAGTAAGCTCAAAGTGCAGTGAGCCGCCCTGGGCCCTGGTTTCTGAATACAGTGACCCTTAGCTGTCACAGCCTTTCATCCCGGGGCGCCTGGGTGGCTCAGTTGGTTAAGTGTCTGCCTTCAGCTTAGATCATGATCCCAGGGTCCTGGGATCGAGCCCATCAGGCTCTGTGCTCAGCAAGTCTGCTTCTCCCTCTCCCTCTGCACCCCCCACCACCACTCATTTTCTCAATCTCTCTCTCTCTCAAATAAATAAAATCTAAAAAAAAAAAAAAAAAAAAAAAAATCTATCCAAACTAGAAGACATCTGTCTGAGGCATATGCTAAACTGGGCAGGCTGCTGGGACAAGAGTTATAAATCAGGACTGTTCTGGGCTCACCAGGACATGGTCCCTGGCCTTAGATTATCTTTGCATACCCACTGTAGCCCACCTTTCTGCCTCTTACCAGTAAGGCGTCATAAGGGACTGTCAACTGAGCCAGAACCTCCGTGAGATCCCTTCTCTGCCCCTCTGACTGGAGGCAGCTGCTCTTGCTTTCTGTAACTTTAAATCAGTAACCGGGAGAATCATGGAGTTTTTAGAGCTGGAAAAAGAACACACTTTAGAGGAAGGGGACAAACACTAATAATGCATTAATAAAATGTCCACAGTTTACTAGGCGTTTTATCTGTGTGTAGTCCTGTAAACCTCAGAAGGACAAGGTAGACACTGTACTCCTAAAAAAAAAAAAAGGAAGCAGGCACAGCAGGGGGATGCCAGTTGGGGTCGTGAATTGAAACCTGGAAGACTGGTTGGTTTCAGGGCTCCTGTTCATTTTGGTTCTGTAATACATACTCCCTGTCAAGTCCCCAGATCTCAAATACAGATGAGAAAACAATCCAAGGGAGGTTGTCTCTCCATCAGGGTCACAGGACCTACAGGCATGTGGAGGGGAGACCAGATGTTGGGCTCACACGCCCTCGTCAAGTGCTCTTCTTTCCTTGGAAGGTGATGGAACCAGGGCCCTGGTACTCAGTCTTGTGGCTGGTCACACATGCAAGTCAAGTTCTCTTGGGCATTTCATGTGAGGGTGTGGAGAACTCGTGTATGCTAATGGAAATTGGAATCTCTGCTGTGATCCTATCGGCTTGTTTAATACTTGGTAGATATATGAACGGATTCCTAGCTTATGTCTAGAATGCATTTCTTTTGAAAACGGGGACATTTTCTTACCTCTAGTCTTCTAGTACCTCTTCTACTGACTTGTGTTTTTGAGCGACAACAGCTCCAATGTCCTATCTACAGATTTCTTTAGCAATTTAAGGCACACTTTTTCTGGGCCTAAAAGATTTGAGCTTATTTCAAGTGTCAGGATGCTTTTCCTTTTTTTTTTTTCTCTCCCATATTATGGGTTTCAGTTTCATCTTTATCTTGGTGCATCTGTCCTTCCCGGCCTGAAGATCCATTTTCTTTGGAAACAGAAGCCGAAGAGGTGGGGGTAATTCAGTCTTGTCTTTCCATCTTCATATTAAAAGTTCTCCTTGCTTTTACTTTAATCCTGGCTTTAAGAAGAAAGAAAGAAAAAAAAAAACCCTTTTAGTTTCCTTATAACCCAACCAATTTTAAGAGCTGTTTGTTTACTTTTCAATACAACACTTTTAACACATTGTTATAACAGATCTGGTCACCTAATTGAGCCAGAAAAAAGGGTTACATTTTAGCATCAGTTAAATCCATCCAGTTTACAAACACTTATTAAGGATACACTGCCTTCCCTGCACAAATTTTAAGGAAGCGAAAAGTTCAGTAAGACACTGTGAACTGTTAAGAATTTCATGGTCTAGGGAATGGTGAACCAAGAGATAATTGTTGAACTGAGCAGAGGAAGGAAGAGATTGTCGTTCCTAAGAAAAGGCACATGATTTTTCAGGGGAAGGTGATTTTTCAGCTTCTTTCTTCTTTCAGAGAATTTGAGATACGGATCCTTTTATAAGATGGGTTTCTGATATGAGGAACACTCACTAAGGGAATGAGGTCTTTTTTTTTTTTTTTTTTTTTTTGGGAATGAGGTCTTTAATAGAGAGTTTTGTGAAAGATAGGAAAATACCTTCGTGGAGTGATTTCTTGCGCTGATGTTCAGTAAGAGTAGAGGGTATTACGTTACAGAGTGATTCGGGAAATCATTTTGGCTGTGAGTAAGTGAATGAGTCTAAGCTCTGCTCACGCGTGATGGAATTTGATGTGTCAGCAGAGCTTAAGCCCCAGTTTCCCTTCAGGGACACATAATGGATGAGGTTCACAGGCATAGGTCATCCCTATGGAAATGCCTGAATTTTAAAGAACCCACCCACCCACCCCGAAATTGTTTTTGGAGTTGGAGTAATTCCTACTCACCTTAACCTGTCTCTGTCTGTCAATAACAGCTGCTGTGGCAAGATGTGACCAGAGCTCTGGGAAGCTGGTCACAGTTGGTCACCCCCCACCCCCACCCCCTACCCGATTCCGAGGCTAGCTTCCCCTTTATTCCCAGTCCCAGCTGGAGAATGACTATCCTGCAGAAACAAAACTTTAGCTGACAATTTAAGGAAACAAAATCTTGGTGGATTGGCCTCATTCACCTTCCGGGACTGCAGTGTGGCCTTGCACACAGCCTGGATTTGCAGAGCACGTCAGCCCTTTAAAAGTGTGGCTCTGCCCTGGCTTCAGTCCTGTCTCTGATGCCCAGTGAGTTGTTTTACAGTTTCTAAAAGAATCCAAAATCTGGAGGAAACGGTAGCCAGACTTGGGGCTAGACGCCTCAGCTGTACTTCTGTGTACACCCCACCCCCACCCAATCAAAAAATGACCTTGTGCAGCTCTCATACTGTCAGGCTGCTGCCATTTATAGAAGGGGCTTCCCCTTTCTATCAGCTATTTAAAAGGCTCCGGTACACGGTCTGTTGATGAGGCCAATTCCCCTGCCAGGGACCAGTCTTCACTCTCCACTTCCAGATTTATCAGAGCTTATATTCTTAAAAATAAGGATGGCCCTTCCAGGTTGTCCCCTTGCCCCTGGGGATGTACTGGATGCTCCCCATGCTAGATAGGGAAGCAGAGTGAAGTGACACAGCATAGGCTAATTACTTGTTTTGGTTCAGAGTAGGCAGGCCTATGGGTCACGGCACGTGCACTATTTTATCATGAGTCTCTCAACATTTAATTTTTATTTTTATTTGAGAGAGCATGAGTGGGGTAAAGGGCAGAGGAAGAAGCAGACACCCTGCTGAGCAGGGAGCCAGATGGATGCAGGGGACCCCCAGGATCGTGACCTGAGTCGAAGGCAGACGCATAACGGGCTGAGCCACCCAGGCGCCCCAAAGATTGATTTTTGAAAGAGAGAATGAGTGTGTGTGGGGGGGAAGGGCAGAGGAAGAGACAGAGCGGAGCTTGGGGCTTGATGTGGGGCTTGATCCCAGGACTCTGAGATCATGACCTGAGCTGAATCAAGAGTCAGACGCTTAATGGACTGGGCCCCCCAGGTGCCCTCTCCCCATGCTTGCTTCCCACCTCGTGGATGTGCCCCTGTGCTAGACCCAGTAGTCTCAAGAAAGGGTTAGTTTAGCTTAAAGCTGGGGTGCCTGTCAGGGGAAGGCAGGCAAGGGGAAGTGAACCATGAGGCCCCTCTGGGGGCTGGCTGGCAGTTTGAGGGGAAACCTCACTGAAAGCACAACAGGAAACACAGTAGCTGATAAAGGTGTTACAGGCCGTGCTGTGGAGAACACTGACTTCTTTCTTCTTAAGTGTTCAGAAAAAGGCAGTTCTCTTGCTTTTAAAATACATTATAGAAGTCAAATGAGGTTGAGAAGCTGTTTTCTAGTAGAAGTAGAAAGGGAAGTATTTTAGTGCAGAAGACCCTTTTTTTATTGAAGTAGAGCAACATGGAAGCATTTTTAGGCAGCATCTGGGCTTCAATACTAAGAGAACTTGACTGAAAACACTTCTCAGAACTTCAGTGCTCACACTTTTTGTTTACCTTTCACTTTACATTCTCTTACTTTAGAAATATCTGAAACTTCAAACTGGAAGCTCCCTAATCTGTTTACAAAATCATATTCAGAGCAATCATCAGGTCTTTACAAGCTTCGAAAAATAGTCTCCTGGCATCACGGAAATCCACTTGAATTCTAAATGCACGTAACCAAGTTATTGCAAATTGCCATAAACAACTTTTTAGATTTCTGAGTAAACACTACTTCTGTTTAATTAGTATGTGCCAACTATCAAATATTTAGAGCTTAGGTTCTCATTAGCTGCTGCTTTCAGCTCTGAGGCACCTCTGAACAAATTGAGCGTCTACTTTGTCTAAATACATTGTAGAACGTTCATCAGGCCATTCCAGGGAATTTTTTTATGCATGAGGGTCCTTAGACATCCTAGGGAAAAGTTAAAATGGTGTCAGCAATGCAGCTCTGTCTCTATTTTTATAGTTGACAACATCTTTAAAATCCAAGTGAGGAAAAAAAAAAAAATCCAAGTGAGGAATACAGGCTAATTGTACATAAAATGGCCCTTTTATTTCCATTACTGAAAACAAAAAAGGACCATGATCATCCTCAACAAGATACTGGTTATACAGATGAAACAAGACTGGCTGTGTCCTGGCGATTGTTGAAACTCGGTGATGAAAAATGATGTTTTATTATATAATTCTCTCTACTTTGATTCAGCATGTTTCAAAAAGATGAGTTAGCCAAAACAAAGAAAAACACCAAAAAACAAAACACTTTGTCAAAACACAGTCCAGTATTTTCCAGGTTCTGTGAAAAGATCTCCCATCAAAAAGGCATCTCTTTCATCCATAGGCTGCATTGCTCAAAGTGTGTCTGGAAGCAGAATTAGGAGTATAAACTCCTGGTATTAATCCTCACCCCAACCCCCTTATAATGAATGATGCTTTCTTTTATGCCCTTAGATTCGTGTGACTGTGTTTCCCTCAAAGACCGTAGCTCAGTATTCAGGAGTACCTTGGTGGATCATCCTAGTGGCTATACTTGCTGGGATTTTGATGCTTGCTCTCTTAGTGTTTATACTATGGAAGGTAAGTCCTATTTGGCATTTGAGTTCTAATGACCTAAACTTTATTTGACGTTTTTTAAAAGAGTGAATTTATTACACTGATAATCTGCACATTCCTTTGTAATGCTTCCCTTTTCCCAACATTATGAAACCAGGCCAACTATAACAAACTTGAGAATTTTACAGTGAACACCTGTATATCTAGCTCTAGTACCTTATAGTTAAAAGTGTATTATTTGTACATTATAAGGAGTTTCTTAAATAGAAAAATTTTGGTGTTTTTCGCATAATCTAGCATGTTTGACAAATAATTTAAAAATTTTTTACGACTTTAGTATTTATCTAAAATTCTGAATCTGAGCCAAATTGTTAGATAGCACTTTAATCTGAACCTGTATCCATGTTAATTTCAATTTCTGTAAAGAAATGCTCATGGTAGCCACTGGGGCTTGTGACAGTTGCAGCTAGATTAGGGATAGAAAACCATGAAATTAATAATTCCATTGCAAGGGGATCCTCATAGCCTCTCTCAAACATGAGGAAGACCTGGGTTTAATATGTTTTTCATTAGAATTTGGTCCTGCAAGTAAAATTAGTATCTTCTCCTTGATTTCTGCCAGTAAAGAGTCTACATTATAAAAATGTGTGTATGAGGTGGATCCATACTTTTGTTGCCAAAGATTATTGCCTGTAGAGTTTGGATTATTCCAAGTGAGTAATGGAGGTTCACAGTTCCTTCTCAGTTACAAATTGCAGAAAACTCTGAAAGTTTGTAATGACTTACTTGGGAGCAAAGCTTGACATGTGAAGAGAAGCTATATTTTTTTTTATCCTTTATTTAATGGTTCTGTGAAACTAACAATGTTTTGATTAGAGTGGCATTATGTATGCAGCATATTACTTTTCTAAAATGCCAAAATTCTAGATTGATCCAGAGGATTTTGGATTAAATGATCATGAACCTCTACAATCAATCTCTAGGGTAACACTATCTTTATCCTTTCCCTTGGATCCAGTAGTACAGTTGACAAGGATTCAGGATATTGTCACTTTCAAATATTGGACATTTCTTTTTTGTTATTTTCCCAAGTAACTTCCTTTTGCCAGTCTGAGAAAATTTTCTGGTGTGTGATATGCAACTTGGTGACTGCTCATGCCCAGATGCATATCCCTGTGTTGGATATTACCCAGTCCTACCTCTGATGTTCATTTCAGGCCCCAGGTTTCTCTGGCCAGCACAGGAAATGCTCTGAAAATTATTTTGGTATCAAAAACTGAATTTGAAGTTTGATATTTTAGGATGGGCTTCCTGTGCTTTCTGGGGGAGGTCACAAGGACAGTCTTTTTCAGAGCAGGTCTTATTGGCAATCCTTAATGAGACCATAGCAATGGGTTGAGAATTAAGAAACCCAAGTTCTGTAATTTTAGGCGATTCATCTCCGTGGGCATGGTTTGCTTTAGCTCTTTAGGTAATGGATTGAACTGTATGATCTCCTGGGTTGTTTGTAACTCTAAAGTGTCCAGAACTCACAAGGGAACTGCAAAGTATTAGACAACCTTAATAACCCCTACATGAAGACCATTTTCATTACTTTACTAATACTCTTCTTTCTGAAAGTGAACTATTTGTTTTCATGTTTTAAAATCATAGAACATAAGGGCCAGAAAGGACTCCAGTTCAGTGACCTTTAAACGGGGTTTTGTACATCCACATAGGTGCCAAGATTAAGCTAGGGCCAATATCCTCACTTCAACCAGAGAAGTTCTAATGTTATCTGCTTTAAACACTAGGATATTGCATAGGGTTTTGTTTGGAGGTAGAAAAGTCCTTCGGGCTGGTTAAGTCATCTTCATTTTGCAAACAAGGATGCTCATGCCTATGGATATTAAGAATGTTGCCAAGCTGGAAGCATTCCTACACACTCAACTCTTATATACTGCATGAGTTATTGAAAGTTGGCTGGGTGTGTTCAAAGAGTCACAAGTAGATATCAAGATAAAAGGTTTAAACCAATGCTGCCCAATAAAACTTTTTGTGATAGTGGAGATGTTCTGAAGCTGCAATGTCCAGTGAGGCACAGGTGGCTACTGAGCATTTGGAATGTTGCAACCAAGGCATTTTTAATTTAAATTTGAATGCTAGCGTACTTAGTAGTTAACCATACTGTACAAAATAGATCTAGATTTTACCTTAATGAGTTTCCAGACTAGGAAGCAGAATTTTCCAGGAGGGCAGATTTATTTGACCAAGCTATTTATTTGACCAAAGGGCAGTTCTGGAACCTTATGGACAAGTAAATAGAAAAAGTTCTTCCTGGTTGAATGAAGGAAATTGTAGTAGAAAATGGAATTATATCTCTGTGTTCATTTAGAGTGAACTAACCCGAGGAGCGTTAGGTTCCTACCACTTGAGGTTACATGGTGGTTCAGAATTTGGGAAAATGATAGCAATCATTCTTTCATAATGGCATATTCTAATTAATATTGTGATTTACCCACAAATCCAAAGGCCCCAAGTAGATGGCATTTGTTTTATAAAATTTACTGTGAAAGGCAGAAAATTGCAGTATCTGTTTTATTTGTATTTGTGTTAAATCTTAGCAAATTTCTTTGTTGCAATAAACTGCAGAAGTCAATCTTTTGCCTATTCTAGAGTTCATATACTCTTGCATGAAGAAGCCACCCAAAGCTACATTCAGATGGGTATATAATTTTCCTTTTAGGATCGTTTTTTTTTGTCCTTAGGATTTCTGTTATAAGTTGAAAAGTCAATTAGGTAATGAACGTTCTCTATATAAGTTATTTCACCAGAGACCCATGGTAATCGAGTTGGTTTGGTTGCTGTCACAGTGTAACATAGTGTGGTGGCTGTTCACTTTTAGTTGATCCATAGTGGTCTCTTTGTAACAAGCTATACATAGAAAACAGGTTAAAATCTGAGATTTTCTTTTGTTTAGCTCTTATACACAAAACTGTAAAACTGACTAAATACCTTGCTTCCTTATAGTGTGGTTTCTTCAAGAGAAATAAGAAAGATCATTATGATGCCACATATCACAAGGCTGAGATCCATGCTCAGCCGTCTGATAAAGAGAGGCTTACTTCCGATGCATAGTATTGATCTACTTCTGTAATTGGTAATTGATCAATGTTTTTTAATTGCTAGCTGTGGGACCTGCTATGGTTGTGGTGGCTAACTTTAAGAGCAACAGCTTGCTGTGTGTGTCCCATTAACAGATGTTTCCAAATGTCCACACTGGCTTGCCTTGCTTGGATTTATTTTACTTCACTTGAAAGCTCAGTTTTTGTTTCTAAATGCACAGAGTCTTTTGTTGCAGGTGAGTTACTTTTGTATTGTAAAACATCACCCACAGCAATGAAGATGACTGGAATCTGTGTACACACAAAGGGAGACATTACACCTCCCTAGTAGCCCAGTTTCCTTGTGTTGTCAATCCAGTACATAGCATCCCACTTGGAATTTCAAAGATGAATAAGAGATCATTGCAGATTTCTTGTCGGCTTTGGAATTTCCCACAGATAGAAGCTTGTGTTGACTGCCTAATTAACCTGTTGCATGTTGGAAACATTGTGTTTCTCTTGATGGGAAGGCTTTCTCACTGTCCTTTTTGATCTTGCTTTATTATAAAGTGATGGCTGGGAATGCTTTTATTGTTGCTCAGAAATTGTTTTTTGCTAGCTAAGCATGCAACTTCCTTTTCCTGCGTATCTACTACTGGTCAAAGACCATTACGACAAACTATGACTGTTGACATGGTGGACATGGTGGCCAATTTCAGAAGATGGTTCTTTGCCAAAGTGACCTTCATTATACAAAATTCTAATATAAAAATGCTTTAGTTACTGTTTCAGTATGTTGTAATGGAGTTTGACCTTGTTTCATGTTCCTAGAGATCTTACTCAGCTTTGGGTCTCAGCTGATTTTAAGTTCGTGTTTTGCTTGTCTTGTTTATTAAATCCATGGAAACAGGAATTGGTGATAATTCCTTTTTCCATCTCTGTGAGCATAAGAGGATGGAATTACTCCTGTGATCTCTTTCCATGGCACTGTCACAATGAATCCCAGCATTTCCATTTCAGTTCTATAAACCACCCTTGATTTTTCTCCTTTTTTTTAAAAATTGAAGAGCCACATTTTATAATAGGTGTTTTTGGCTTTTTGCACAAAATTAAAAAAGGAGTCCATGTGGAAATGGTCTTAGAACAAAAACTTCTTGATCCATTTTTCCTATTGATTTAGTGATGACTGAATCTAATTTTACTTCGTCCCATGACATTTTTATAACATCATTCAACATAAATGTTCTGCTCCTGTTACATGAGAACATTGACCATTCCAAGTATCTTCCTCATCCTCCTTCTAACTGCATTTCTAAATTAAAAACATCTTTTCCATGAAACATATTTTATTCATTTTAAAAATTCAATTTGATCAAAAAGTTTCCTGATATATCCTCAATAAAAGTCTACTTTGGATCAGATGGAATATTTTTAAAAAAATGAATAAAATATATATTAATAATTTAAGTGTAAACATCTTTTGCAAAAGAAAATATTAGGGATGCTCTGAAATGTAGTGTCATACTTCCCTCACGCTCTTTGTGGCACATGATTAATTTGATTATAGGACATAGTACATGATTTATTAATGAAACAGCTTAATTTGGAAGTACAACAGGAACTCCAGGCCATATAAACTGCCTTGTAGCTAATGAGAGATGTGTACTTAGCCTTGGAGGAGAGAAGATTCTTAAATGGACTCACTTGAACACTGGCATATTCAAATAATCTGTAAAATATTTGTGATTTGATTCCATTTTGTTAGTGGGGGAAGGGTGTGAAATAATCTTTGATTTATGGCCTTTAAAAACTCTTTAAATTGAAATGATGTTCTAAATAATCTGATCATTAGGTCTTTAACATATCATGTTGATTATAAAAAATGAAAGCACTGTTCCAGAACTCTGAAATTGTCGGTACAGAGGTGACTTACTACACGGTTACAAAATATAAAGACAAGATGGAAAAACAGACTTTTCTTCTAGTTTTACAGCTGTCTTCTGTTTATCCCCACTGGCTGTTAGGTCTTTTCAACCTACTAGTTCCTTCTTAAAAGAAACCTTTTTTTTTTTCCCCTTCATGCAAAGGTAGGTGTAGCTGAACAGAAAGCTTAGACATTGCCAGTTTGTGCACTTGCTTCTCTTGCAATACTTACTTTGTTTCTACCTCTCTCTCCCCTCCATCAGTGCGGATTCTTTAAACGCTCTAGGTACGATGATAGCGTTCCCCGATACCATGCTGTGAGGATCCGGAAGGAAGAGCGGGAGATCAAAGATGAAAAATACAATGATAACCTTGAAAAAAAACAGTGGATCACAAGTTGGAATGAAAATGAAAGCTACTCTTAAAAGGGGCCAAAAAAAAAAAAAAAAGCTTCACAGTACCCAACTGCTTTTCCCTCGCCAGCTCAGAAGTCTCAGTGGACCCAAGAGCCTGCTCTGTACCTGAATGTTCATTTCAGACAAGACGACGCACAGTACGAACTTAGCTTTCACTGTGGATCTTGTCCTGTAGCCCGAGGCTCCGGGTTTGCACAACCAAATTTAAGACTGTTGGAATGCAGTTTTCTTTACCTGCCTTAATTTGACTTTGACTTTCCGGGGTTGCCTTTGTTCTCGGTGTAGCTGACCTCCCCGTGCGGGAAGGGCCTGCCCAGCGTAGCTGAAGTGAAGGAGGCACCCAGTCGCTGCCCGAGCGGCCGCCCCCCCACCCACCCACCCCGGGGGCACTGTCTCTGCACCCATCCTTCCCGTCGGACTGGAGAGCCTGCAAGCTAACTGTCCCGCATCACCGGACTATGCCGTCGCCGTAGTTGTATTTCAGTTCGAAGTGCTATCTTAAGTTAAATGTGCAATAGGTGACGTTGCCATCCTGCCATCTTTCCCCATTTCCTAGATGTGTGAGTACTCATCACACCAGATAACATACAGGTTCACTTCTCTGTTCACTGAAACACATAGGTGCAAAAGACTTGAATGCTAGTTATACTTACTTGTATATCGTATTTATTTTTTCTTTTTTACAAACCATTTTGTCATTGACAGGCCAAAGAGTCTCCCGTTTACCCTCCCAGTTGGATTAAACAATCAGAATTAGAACATGGGAGGTCATTGGTTTGAATTTAGTGCAAAAAAATAATAAAGCTAATCCTTTATAAGTTATTATATCTCCCTTCATGATAGCCGTCATCCCTTTCCTCCAGACCCAAACTTTGGGTTTAAGTGAAAGTCTATTAAGAAATAGGATTTAACCATAAGATGTTTAATTGTATCAGACAGCGGATATTTCTGAGGGTAGAGCCCTGTGTGACCTTCTGCATTTTTGTGCTGTAACTTTCAAGAATGCTTGGAAACCATGGGTTTGTTGAACTTGGTGCAGCGTTAGGCCCTGCTGCAAATACTGTATCATCAGGACTTGAAAGAAAGGGTTGGTGCCTATGGTGGATCCAAACCGATCCAGTGTGAGACTACTGAGTATCTGATACCAAAGTCAGGACATCACGGCTTTTATGTTTTTATATGTTATTGGAATCATTTAATCAGTGAGTCAATGTTGGTTTTTTTTTTTTTTTTTTTTTTTTTGCTTTGTTTCCTTCCTTATCTATATTCCCCAAAATTACTTTGGGACTGTGCTAACTGTATGGTTTTAATTATAAAAATGAAGTAGCAGAGGAGGAAAACATTTCTATACATTCAACAGAGATTGGGTAGGTAATCTGAATTTTAAAAAATGTTAAGTTATATGGGAAATAATAGCAAACAGGTGCTAATTTGGATCTAGTATAAGCAGCATCTCAATCTTTCAGAAGAACAAAATACAACTGTATTTGTGTGTCACTGTTGCTTTGGAGCTTTTTTTCCTTTTCAGAAATCATATGCCCTTAAGATAGTAAGGACATTAGTCTCCTTGAACTTTGGAATTTTCATTCACAAAGATATTTTTACAATTGATACTTTGTTTACAAAAATTTCTCCAAAACAGGTGATACTAGCCTTTGAAATCTTAGTTCCTTGCTTAGGTAACCTGTAACCAAATGCACTGGCTTTGTTGCCAAGCAGCTGATATTTTGAAAGTGTCTATAGACCTTTGTTATATAAAAAAAAGAAAAAAGAATATCCTAAAAGGGAAGGAAGGGTGGTTCAACAACAAAGAATGTAGTGGTGTTTATTTTTAAAAGCGTCATCTCAAGTCAAGTCACTGGTCTGTTTGCATTTGATACATTTTAATACTAACTAGCACTGTAAAATTATTTCATGATTAGAAAATACCTGTGGATATTTGTATAAAAGTGTGAAATAAATTTTTTTTATGAAAGTGTTTATTGCTTAGTAACACAAGCTCTCAAATTATAAATAACCTGAATTGCTTTTTTATTTTATGGAGCCAACCAAACTCAAGTTTTTTATATTTTTTTATGTGATTGAAGGTTTTCTTTCTTCCTTTGGGCTCTACTGTTCAGTTGATATCATTAAAAAAAAAAAAATTCTTACAAGATGGTTTTACTCAAGATACCTACAAATAATAATACCATGGTGTGAAGAGTAAGAGTTCTTATGGCAAAGTTGCTTTCTTCTTAGATGTTTTGGATGTGAGAGCAGTTGGACTGTGCCATTACTCATCACCAAGGATTGCTTTGGCAGAGCTGACTGGCCTGAAAATATTTTCTTCATGAAAGCAATTCTATGAACCTTCTCGAGTTGGATTATCACAATCTAATAAATGAAAATAAGGCATCTATGTAGTGCTCAGATAATATAGCATGCCATGGCCTTGAATAAATTTCCAAGGCAAAAAATGCATTATCTGTCAAGTAACAGTTTTCTACTGTACTTGGTATCACATAGTGAATTTTAGTCGTCTTCGTTCTTTGAAGACAGGTTTTACCACCCAAAGAAATCTGAGGGGTACTTTTAAATGACAGACCAGTGGCTATGAACCTTTATTCACAGTCCCATGGACCTACCCAGATTAATGATTGGTGTGGAATCGCCATTACAAGTGTCAGCAGCTGTGGTTTGGCTACAGCATAAATGACCTGCGCTGGATATCATGGCAGTGTTTTTTTTTTTTTTTTTTTAATTTTTTATTTTATTATTTATGATAGTCACAGAGAGAGAGAGAGAGAGAGAGAGAGAGAGAGAGGGAGAAGCAGGCTCCATGCACCGGGAGCCCGACGTGGGATTCGATCCTGGGTCTCCAGGATCGCGCCCTGGGCCAAAGGCAGGCGCTAAACCACTAGCGCCACCCAGGGATCCCATGGCAGTGTTTTATAGGATTCTACTCCTTTCTCTTTTAAAAAATCCTAGGAGTGACAGTAGTAGATAAACAGGAATACCCTTGGATCCACTGACAAACATTAACATTTTGTTGCTGGTTATGGGTCACTTGCCACAGTCTCACAATGGGTCATGCCCTTGGGGTTGAGGCTGTTCTGCATATGGAGCAGATGTAAGGGTAAGATCAAGTGTTCTACCCTAAATGAACACCACTTAATAAGAACTGATATCTGGTACACTAACTCATGAAAAGACAATGTGGGAAGATGGACTGGGATTTTATTTTAAAGGAAGAAGAGTAAACTGCTCCAGGTGGCTGGGTTCCACAGAAGTACAACCTGACGGCCGAGAAACCAGGAATGTATGAAAATTGTAATCAGGAGGGGGAGCATAAAGTAAATGATTAAAAGCAGTTCCTTAAGACCAAAGGGTAGGGTCTAATGGTTCACCCACTGAGAAAAAAAGGCAAGGTCAAAAGAAATGAAGAAAATGAACTTCAGAACGATTTCAAAACAGTAGCTACCACAAAAAAGCCAGTAGGCCTCTGTTCTTTCAGTAAGTAGTTCCTACTTATGGTCAAATGGCAAGTTAGTGTTTTCTTTCTCTTATTCCTTAAAAAAAAAAAACAGAAAAACAACAACAAAAAAAAACAGGTTCTGCCAACTTTGAAAGGCATCTGGCCCAGTGCTGAGACCAGATCCACAGAGGCGTTAACTAACAGACCCACCCAGAAGGAAGGTGATAAAGGGATTCCATGGTTAAATCCTCTAATAAGTGAATCTGAAGACAGAAGCCAGAATGAGAAAACTGGCCTAGCACAGTGCAAAGGGGGAGTCAGGTGCAACCGAGTGCATAACTGACCAGGGAATGCTGAACTAGGACACTAGAGTGAGGCGTCCAAGTGCAATTTTTGTAGAGTCTGCAAAGCTTAAAGGCCTCGGTCCTCTCTTTGCCCTTCCCCAGAAGCCAGCTCTCAGACTGTTCCATGGAAATGGGCAAGGACAGACCCACATGAGCAGAGGTCAGATAAAACTACTTACTATTCATACTTCTAGAACATTCACAAAAGTCTCAAACTACAAGGATAGCAAGTACTTCATCATCCAGAACTTAGCAGATAATATTGAGTGCTCTGTTAAGATCCTGTCACTGTAAGGGGTGCTGGGGTAGCTTAGACACTCTTGGCCGAGTGTCTGACTCATGGTTTTGGCTCAGGTCACAATCTCAGGGTCCTGGGATCCAGCCCAGTGTCGGGCTCCACACTCAGCAGGGAATCCACTTAAGATTCTCCCTCCCTCCCTCTGCCCCTACCCCATGCTCACTGGCGTGCTCTCTCAAATCAATGTTAAAACAAGATCTATCATTGTGAAATAGAGACAAATGCAGTTTAATAACTGAAAGATGAATAAGCATGTGGTACATGTGTTCTATGGTATATTACTCAGCCATAAAAAAATTTTTTTTTTCCATTTGAGACAACACAGATGGACCTAGAGGGCATTACGTTAAGTGAAATAAGTCAAAGACAAATACCGTATGATTTCCTTTAGATGTAGAACATAAAAAAGCAGAAAGAGACCCATAAATACAGAGAACAAACTGACGGTTGCCAGAGGGGAGGGGGGTGTGGAGAGGAAACAAAATAGTGAAGGGGAGTGGGAGGTGCACGCTCTCAGTTTTGGAATGTATAAGTCTCAGAAATGAAAGATGTAGCCAATAATACTGTAATAGCATTTTATGGTGATAAGTGGCAGCTACACTTGTGTTGAACACACATAATGTATGTATATAGTTGTCTAATTACTATGTTGTACACCTGTAACTAATGTAGCACCGTGTGTTAACTGCACCTTAATAAAGAAACAAGGGGCACCTGGCTGGCTCAGTCGGTAAGTGTCCGACTCTTGGTTTCAACTCTGGTCATGATCTCAAGATTGTGAGATCAATCTCCAAGTCGGTCTCCGCACTGGGTGTGGAGCCTGCTTAAGATTCCCTCTCCCTCTGCCCCTCACCCTCTAAAAATCAAAATCAAAACAAAACAAAAAAACGAAAAAGCAATCCAAAACTCTCCATTATTACTACAGTCCTCCCCTCCCCAACACCTTTTTATGACCTCTAAGAGTGAGAAAGGGTCTCAATGAAAGTGCTATCTGGGGGGGGGGGGGGCACAGTCATATTTGGTATAACCCATTTATTTGCACATTCAATAGTTGTAGAGCACCTCTTAGAGCACCTATTACAAGCCAAGGTCTGGAGAAACAGGAGTAACACAGACATGATTCTTGCTCTTGTGGAACTCCTGCGATAACTGATATTTAATTTAAAAAATGGACATCACAATAGCTAATTTATACTCTTAAATATAGACTCCACTGCCATTTGTCTATGTGATGATATTACTTTATCATATCTTGTATAAAATGGACCAAATCACAATTTGCGAAAAAGTTCCCAAAGACTAAAATGATGTAATGCTTGCTTTCAGGAGGAATTAACCGGTGTTCTTTTCCTTCCTTTTAAGTCTAACAGGGTGTATAAAATACTGGAATACCTAAAAGACTCTAAGTTTTATGTGAAACAACAGACGGTGCCGTCAAGCATAAATAATCCACTTTATCTCGAGCAGCAGAATTTTAAATCTTGCAGGAAGATACCAACGGCTGACAGATAAGGTCAGGGCCTGGGCCTGGGCGGGTGGAACTTGCCTCCAGAACCCACCGATCCCAGGAGGTCTGGACTAGTCGTTTTCAACCTGGGCTGCAGATGTGACTTTCTGAGGGAACAAGTGAGACAAAACGGCGATGCCCAGACATCCCGCAGACCGACCCCGTCCGGGCCTCGGGGACCGGGCTCCAGAGCGACCGCAAGTGCAGCCCAGGTTGGCAACCACTCAGGGGGGCGTCGGGTGGCCTCAGTGTTTATGGGAAGGGCTCTGCCGTCCGCGTGCAGGTGCCCCATTCCCTGCGGCGCTCCCCGCGCGCCTGCAGCCAGAGCTGAGAAGCCAGCGGCATCCTTGCCACGGGGGGGGGGGGGGGGGGGGGGGGGGGGGCTCGCTGCCCTGAGTGGGGTGGGGGTACTCCGACGGGGGCCTGGCAGGGCCGGGCCTCAGGTTCTTCACCGGTGGAACAGGAACTGGCAATAGGAACCTCCTGGGGTCTTGTAAGGGGCGCAGGCGACTACTGGGAAGCAGCCCTGACCTGCTGTCCTCATTGCACCTGCCCTCGGAACCGCTGGGACGTTCAGGCAGGAGGGAGGGAGGCATAGAAATCTGGTTCCGCTTCCCCATTTCACAGACGGCGAGGCAGTTTCTTAAAATCGTCCCTGAACTTCTTTGCTCGCTCCAAGCCCGTCACATCCCGCGATTCCCTGGTGGGCCCGAAGGCGGCACCCACAAGCTCACGCCCCGCCCACCGCCCCGCCCACAGCCCCACCAGCCCCGCCCACAGCCCCGCCCACAGCCCCACAGCCCCGCCCACCGCCCTGCAGTACCCCCGGGTGCTCCGGGCTGACCTCCTGCGGCGGGACCGCCAGCCCCTACGGCGCCGCTGCCGGGCAGGCCGCGCACACTCGCAAACAGCAACAGCGTGTGGCATCTGCCAACTGCTTTGTACGGAGTCGGGGATTTCGTTTGTTTGTTTTTTCGGACCTGGAAGAACGTGGAGAGCGGATTCCGTTGCCCAGGCCTTCTCAGGGGGCGCCCGGGCGGCTCGGGGCGTGACCCGGGGCGGGGATCCGGCCCACAGCGCCGCGGCTCGGGGGGCCTGCGCCCCCCCTGGGCTCCCTCCCTCTCTCTCTCTGACAAGTAAATACAATTAAAGATAAATAAATGCTTTCTCGGTTCCTTGGCTCACTGTCGCCCGTCGGCCTTGGCGGGGGCGCCCGCCCTCAGCACCTGCCGGCCGCACTGGCACTGTCCGCGGGGCGCGGCTCCCCCCAGGACCCGAACTCAGGGCGGCGGGGGGGGGGGGGGCAGCGGGCTGGCGCCGCCTTCAGCCCGGGCGGGACCCTGGGACCCGGGATCGAGTCCCACGACGGGCTCCCTGCGTGGAGCCTGCTGCTCCCTCGGCCTGTCTCTCTCTCTCTCTGTGTCTTGTGAATAAATGGGTAGAATCTTAAGAAAAACAAACGTCAGAGCGCACTGTGCACTGTTGGAAGGAGGCGGGCGTGGAACTCCCCGTTTCTCCCTCCCACGTGTCCCCATCGCTGACTGAAGGTCCACTAAAGGCAAAATAGACAAGACCAAGCCAGCCCTGGGCGGGCGGCCCTGACCGCACTGCACGCGTCCGCCCCCGCCGCAGGCCGCCCCTCGTGGCCCCGTCGCCGCCCCGTCGCCTGCGCCCGCGACCGCGCCCCCTCTGCGCCCCCTCTGGGGAGCCTGCGCCCAGCCCCAGGTCGAGGCTTCCAGCGGGCTCCCGGGCCGGCTCCGGCTCCGGCTCCGTCCAGGTCCCTTCCCTGTCACTTCCCACGTGGGTGACTCGGACAAATGTGCTGCCCCGACCTGTGGGGAAGACGCAGAGTAGGAGCAGCGAGGCCTCGCCCCGCCCCGCAGGTGCGCCGTACCCCCCCCACCCCCGTGTAAGCCGCGAGGCCTCCCCCCAGCGGCCGATCAGCCCCCACGGCCAAATGCAGAGAAGAGGCCGCACGGAAGACGGGAGGGGCACCCTGGGGGCGCTGCAGGGCCGCCGGCTGGAGGGGGCCCGGACATGGGGAAGGGAGACGCGCGCCAGGCCACAGCGCCCGCGGGGCACCACGACCCCGGGAGCATTCGGCTCTGAAAGTGAGAGGGGCCGAATTTCGGGAGTCCTCACCACCAGCGGGGCTTAAAGCCTGGTGTTTTAAAAACCAGTGGTCTCGATCCTGGGAGACCCCAGAGGATTAAGGGAGCTGAGCTCCTGCTCTTAGCATGGCCAAAGGCCCGCGGAGAAATAGGAAGAGCCACTGAAAAAGACGGGATATAAGGGAGAGTTACTTGCTCATCTCACAGCACGTCCCAGAGGAGCAGGTCCCGGAGGGGCTTCTCCAGGAACGAAGGAGCCGGCAGGTACCCCCGTCTCCCTGACACCCAGCACAAAGTCACGGCCATGGGCAGCCAAGAGTGCGGCGCCAACGCTCACTGCTTACCTTGCTTACAGCAAGCCCTGTGCTTTGCGGGTCCTCAGTCCCGGCGGCGATGTGGGCCCTGCAGAAGCGCCAGGCCTTACTAGAGGTGCATGCCCTGCCCATGTGTGCTCTGCGGATCTTCCCAGGCCAGCCCTGCTCCTGGCCTCAGCAGGTCTTATTTCATAAGCAGACTGGTGTGAACTTTGTTAAAACCCCACCCCAGCTGGGCACAAAACACCGGCCACAACAAGCAAAGAGAGCCTCTGAACAACCGGACTGAAGAGAAAAGCACGCAGAACACATCAGCAGGGTGACTGCAGTACACACAGGAGATACCCCCTTCCTGCTGGGTTTTGGTACACGGGAGAGGACTGCACCTTATGGCCTCCTGTTCTTCATAAGGCCATTACGTTCAAGGAGAGATGTAGCTGACTTTCCTAATACAGAAACAGTGACACAAAATGAGGAGACAAAGAAGTATGTCCCAAATGAAAGAACAGGACCAAAGCATAAGAGACCTAAGCAAAATGAATGTAAGTAAATACGCCTGATAGAGAATTTAATGATTGCAAAGATACTCACTGGACTTGAGAAAAGAGTGGAGGACATCAGTGAGACCCTTAACACAGAGATTAAAAAAGAACCAATCAGAGAAGAGGAACTCAACACAAGAAATAAAATTAAAATTACACTTGATGTAATAAATAGCAGCACCGAAAAAGCAGAGGAATGAAGGAAAGTAATAAAGATGAGCAGATGAGAGAAAAAAATTTGCAAAATGAGACTTTACTTAGGAAACTTACTAACTCCATCAAGTGTAATAACATTCACATTATAGGGATTCCAGAAGAAGGAGAAGAGGGGCAGAAAATTTATTTGACGCAATAATCGCCAAAAACTTCTGCATTCTGGGGAAGGAAACAGATATCCAGATCCAGGAGGCACAGGGATGGCCCAACAAAATCAACCCAAGGAGGTCCACACTAAGACACATAGTAGTTAAAATGGCAAATAGTAGTGATAGAGAATTTTAAAAACACGAAGAGAAAAGAAGGAAACCTTCAAAAGGCTATCAATAGGTTTTTTAGCTGAAACATTGCAGGCCAGAAGGAAGTAACGAGACACAAAGTGCTAATAGGGAAAAAAGTCTGCAGCCAAGAATACTCTATCCAGCAAGGCTATCATTCAGAATAGAAGGAGAGGTAAAGAGCTTCTCAGACAAACAAAAGCTAAAGGCTTTCATGACCAGTGAACCAGCCCTATAAGAAATGTTGAAGGGGACTCTGAGTGAAAAGGAAAGACCATGAGTAAGAAAAGTAGGGAAAAAAAGATGTGGTGCACACATGCACATGTGCACACACACACGCACACACACTGGAATATTACTCAGCCATAAAAAAGAAGGCAATCTTGCTGTTTACAATGATGTGGATGGAGCTAGAGAATATTATGCTAGGTAAAATAAGCCAGCCAGAGAAAGACAAATACCCTTTGATTTCACTCACATGTGAAATTTAAAAATCAAAACAGATGAACATAGCAGGGGGTCGAAAAGAGAGACAAACCAGAAAACAGACTCTTAACCCTGGAGAACAAACTGAGGGTTACTGCAGGGAGCTGAGTTAAATGGGTGATGGGGATCAAGGAGGGCACCTGTTGTGATGAGCACTGGGTGTTGCATCTAAGTGATGAATCACTAAATTCTACACCTGAAACTAGTATTATACTGTATATCAACGAACTGTAATATACATAAAAACTTTTTTTAAAAAAAAGGAAAAAAGGAAACACAGAAGCAGTAAAAATAAACATTATCTGTAAAATTAGGTCAACAGATTCACAGAATAAAAGGATGTAAGGTATGACACCATATACCTAAAACATGGCAGGGGGTGGGGTGGGGAGGACAGAACTGGTTCAAACTTAAGTGACCATCAATTATATATAAATTACTATATGCATGAGATGTTACTTGCAAATCGAAAGGTAACCACTAATCAAAAACCACTACTAAGTATGCAAAAAACAAAGAGGAAAGAATCCAAATGTATCACTAAAGAAAGCCAGCGAACTATGAAAGAGAGCTACAAAAACAACAGAACTACAAAAACAATCACAAAACAACAAAATGGTAATAAATATTAATAATTATCCTGAATGTAAATGGAATAAACACTCCAATCAAAAGACATAGGTTGACAAAATGGATAAAAAAAAAAAAACCAACATTCATACGCTGCTTACAAGAGACTCATTTCAGACCTAAAGACACCTGCAAATTGCAAGTGAGGTAATGGAGAAACATTTATTATGCAAATTGATGTCAAGAGAAAGCTGGGCTAGTAATGCTTATATTGGACAAAATAGACTTTAAAACAAAGACTGTAACAAGAGACAGAAATGGACGCTATATGAAGGGGTCAATCCAACAAGAAGATATAATAATTGTAAATATTTATGTACCAAAAATGGGAGCACTCAAATACATAAAACAGTAAATAACAAACATAAAGGAACTAATTGAGAGTAAAACAGTAACAGTAAGGGACTTTAAAACCCCACTTACAGCAATGGACAGATCATCTAAACAGAAAATCAACAGGGAAACAGTGGCTTTGAATGATACACTGGACCATAGGGATTTAACAGATATATTCAGAACATTCTATCCTAAGACAGCAGAGTACACATTCTTTTCAAGTGCACACAGAACATTCTCCAGAATAGATCACATATGAGGCCACAAAACAACTCTCAACAAATTCAAAAAGATTGAAGTCATACCATGTATCTTTTCTGACCACAAGGTTATGAAAATACAAATCAACAACAAGAGAAGATCTGAAAAGAGCACAAATACATGGAGGTTAAATAACACAATACTAAACAATGAATGAATCAACCAGAAATCAAAGAAGAAATAAAAAATTACATGTAGAGGGATCCCTGGGTGGCTCAGCGGTTTAGCGCCTGCCTTCGGCCCAGGGCATGATCCTGGAGTCCCGGGATCGAGTCCTGCATTGGGCTCCCTGCATGGAGCCTGCTTCTCCCTCTGCCTGTGTCTCTGTTTCCCTCTCTCTGTCTCTCTCATGAGTAAATAAATAAAATATTAAAAAAAAAATTACATGTAGAGAAATGTCACCACCACCACAATGGTCCAAAACCTTTGGGATGCAGAAAAAGCTGTTCTGAGGACATTTATAGCCATACAGCCCTACCTCAAGAAGCAAGAAAAATCTCCAATAAACAACCTAACCTTATTCAAAAAGGAACCAAAAAGAGAAGAACAAACCCAAAGCCAGCAAAAGGAAGGAAACAATAAAGACTAGAGTAGAAATAAATGATACAGAAACTAAAAAAAATAACAAAACAGATCAATGGAACCAGAAGCTGGTTCTTTGAAAACATCAACAAAACTGATAAACTTCTAGCCAGACTCATAGAGAGAGAGAGAAAGAGAGAGAAAGAGAGATATATATATAGAGAGAATGAGAACTCAAATAAACAAAAGCACAGGGATCCCTGGGTGGCACAGCGGTTTGGCGCCTGCCTTTGGCCCAGGGCACGATCCTGGAGACCCGGGATCGAATCCCACGTCAGGCTCCCGGTGTATGGAGCCTGCTTCTCCCTCTGCCTGTGTCTCTGCCTCTCTCTCTCTCTCTCTCTCTCTCTGTATGACTATCATAAAAAAAAAAATTTAAAAAAAAAACAAAAGCACAAATGGAAGAGTACAAATAACGACTGACACCACAGAAATACAAAGGATTATAAGATAAGTTTGGAAAACTATATGCCAATAAATTGGACAACCTAGAAGAAATGGATAAATTCCTAGAAACATATAATCTACCAAAACTGAAGTAGGCAAAAATAGAAAATTTGAACAGACTCTCAGCAATGAAACTGAATAAATAATCAAAATCCTCTCAACAATAATAGTCCAGGACTAGATTCACAGGCAAATTCTACTACACATTTAAAGAAGAGCTAATACTTCTCAAGAGGAGGGTCTCACGGTATCTTCTGTGGTTCTACACAAAGTTTAGGATTGTTTGTCTTAACTGTGAAAAATGCTGTTAGTATTCTGATGGGGATTGCATTCTTCTCAAATCATTCCAAAACTAGAAGAGGAAAGGAAACTTCCAAATTTATTCTGTGATACTAAAACCAAACAAAGACATCACAAAAACAAAAGAACTATGGGCCAATATATCTAACGAACATAGTTGCAAAAATCCTCAACAAAATATTAGCAAACTGAATCGAACAATACATTAAAAAAAAATCATCCACCAGATCAAATGGGATTAAGTCACAGGATATGAGAGTGGTTCAATATTTGCAAATCAATCAGTGTGATACATCACATCAACCAGTAAAAGGATAAGAACCATATGATCATTTCAATAGATGCAGAAAAAGCATTTGACAAAGTACAACATCCATTGATGATAAAAAAAAAAAAAACTCAACAAAGTAGGTTCAGAGGGAACATACCTCAACAGAATAAAGGTGTTATATGAAAAACCCACAGTGAACATCACACTCAATGGGGTAAATCCGAGAGCTTTCCCTCTAAGGTCAGGAACAAGACAAGGATATTCACTCTCACCATTTTTATTCAATATAACGCCAGAAGTCCTAGCAGCAATAGGACAACAAAAAAGAAGCAAAAGGCATCCTAATTGATAAGAAATAAGAAAAACTAAGAAAAAAAGAAAGAAAAAAAAAGAAATAAGAAAAACTTTCACTGTTTGCAGGTGACATACTATAAATAAAAAACCCAAAAGACTTCATCAAAAAACTACTAGAACTGATTAATGAATTCAGTAAAGTCATAGGATACAACCTCAATGTACACAGAACTCCATTGTATTTCTACTAATAATGAAGCAACAGAAAGATAAATTAAGAAAACAACCACAACTACAACTGAACCCAAAATAGTAAAATACCTAGGAATAAACTTAACGAGATAGGTGAAAGACTTGTACTCTGAAAACTATAGAATACTGATTAAAAAATTGAGGATGACCCAAAGAAGTGGAAATACATTCCATGTTCACAGATTGGAAGAACAAATGGTGTTAGAGTGTCTATACAATCCAAAGCAATCTACAGATTTAAGGCAGTCTCTATCAGAATACTAAAAGCGTTTTTCAAAGAGCTACAACAAACAATCCTAAACTTTGTATAGAACCACAAAAGACCCTGCATAGCCAAAGCAATCTTGAAAAAGAAGAACAAAACTGGAGGTATCCCAATCCCAGATTTCAAGATCTACTGCAAAGCCATAGTAATCAAAACAGTATGGTACTGACCTGGAAATAGACACATAGATCAATGGAACAGAATACAGACCCCAGATATAAATCCACGATTATATATAGTCAATTAATCTTCGACAAAGGAGGCAAGAATATGCAATGGGGAAAAGACAGTCTCTTCAACAAGTGGTGTTGGGAAAACTGACAGCTACATGCAAAAGAATGAAACTGAATCACTCTTATACACCATACACAAAAATAAACTCAAAATGGATTAAGGACCTAAATGTGAGACCTGAAACCGTAAAAATCCTAGAACAGAGCACAGACAGTAATTTCTCTGATATTGGCTATAGCAACATCTTTTGTCTCCTGAGGCAAGAGAAACATAAGCCAAAATAAACTTTTGGGACTATATCAAAATTAAAAGATTCTGCAAAACAAAGGAAATCATCAACACAACTAAAAGGCAACCTACTGAATGGTAGAAGATATCTGCAAATGATATATCTGATAAAGGGTTAATATCCATAATATATAAAGAACTTACACGACTCAGGGCACTTGGGTGTCTGACTCTTGATTTCAGCTCAGTTGTGATCTTGGGGTCATGGGATCAAGGCCCATGTTGGGCTCCATGCTGAGTGTGGTGCCTGCTTAAAATTCTCTCCCACCACGTGCATGGACTCTAAAAAAAAAAAAAAAAAAAAAAAAAAGGAACTTACACAACTCAACAGCAAGCAATAATCCAATTAAAAAAGGAAAAACAGGCATAAGACATGAACAGACATCTCCAAAGAAGACATCCAGATGGCCTATAGACACATGAAAAAATGCTCAACATCACTCATCATCAGGGAAATGCAAATCAAAACCACAATGAGATATCACCTCACACCTGTCAAAATGGTTAAAATAAAAAAACCTGAGCAACAACAAGTGTTGACAAGGATATGGAGAAAAAGGAACCTCTGAGTACTGCTGGGGGGAAACCACTGTGGAAAAGAGTATGGAGTTTCCTCAAAAAGTTAAAAATAGAGCTACCCTATGATCCAGTAGTCACATTACTCGGTATTTACCCAAAGAATATGAAAACACTAACTCAACAGGATATATAAAACCCTATGTTTATTGAGGCCTTATTTACAATAACCAAACTATGGAAGCAGCCTAAGTGTCCATCAATTGATGAATGGATAAAGAATATGTGGAATATATATACACACACACACGCACACACACACAACGGAATATTATTCAGCCATAAAAAATAATGAAATCTTGCCATTCGCAACAGTATAGATGGATCTAAATATAATGCTAAGTGAAATAAACCTGTCAGAGAAAGACAAATACCATGTGATTTCACTCATATGTGTAATTTAAAAAACAAATGAACAAAGGGAAAACAAAAGAGACAAACCAAAAAACAGACTCTTAACTACAGAGAACAGATGGCTACCAGAGGCAGGGGTGGGGTGGGGGAGACAAGTGAAATAAGAGAAGGGGATTAAGAGTACACTAAGACATGGAATTGTTGAATCATTATATTGTATACCTGAAACTAATATGACATTGTATGTTAATTATACTGGAACTGAAATTTTTAAAAATATGCTAACCTCTGATCACTTCATTCCTTAATCTATAAAATGGTATATGGAATAACCAGGCCTCTGGGAAATAGTCTCCACCCTAGTCACCTCTATACAACTTCCAACCCCCTAACATCCTCAAACATGTGGATAAAAAGCGACTGGGGCACATTTTAATATTTGTTATATCTGAGTCTGTAGAGTTCACTCTCTTGAAAGGATAGATGACAATGGTCTTAGGCCACTTTTGTGGCCCATGCCTTCAAGATACATGCCCTGCTAGATGCAAAATCCCATTACAGTGAACACTGTTAGAATTGAATGAAGAACAACATGCCAGTTCTTGTAGATGGCCCACAGAAACAGGATGTGTTAGTCTGGTGTGGTGACTTCTCTAAATCTGTAATAAAATAGAGTGAAACAAAGTTCAGGATGACTCTAAGAGTTAAGTTTTTGCACTTCAACATTTCCTTTTGCAAGCAGCAACTTTTTCAGTTTTCCTCTGCCTGTTCCATAAACAGTCCAACTACTCTTGCCAGAAAACAAACAAAAATAAAGAACATGCCTAAGCCACTGTGATAGATAACTGTGGATCGGCTTGCTCAACAACCTCTATCCCGCCCTTCTAGTTGGAAGGGCTAGGAAGCTAAAAAGACATCTCCAGACTCCCTGGCAGCTAGGGTTCTGCATGTGAGTTAGAGTCTATGAATATATACCTTCATTTGAGATCTGAAAGGTGAACTCACAGTGGGTATTTCCACTAACAAGCATGGTGAAGATTTAAGTTTCAGCATTTGGAGTCTTCTAGCTTTCTGAGTATCAGAGCAGGGTTCACTCTTCATTCCTTTTCCTCAACTTGGACAGCAGCTACAAAGTATATGTCTCACCTC